>NC_062222.1:60756247-61366456 GCF_902686445.1 Sciurus carolinensis | reverse complement strand
GTGAGCCATTTCTGACCTGTCTATACAGGTAAGCAGCAGACTTAGTACAGTAATAATTTGCATTAACACACCAAAGAGCCTTTGTATATATATGTATGTGAGTTACCCCTAAAGGTTGCCTAACTGATGCTATTATGGAAATATCTTCCCTTGGGAAAATGTCATCAAAGTAAAATTGACCTGGAAATCAAATATTTTACAGAACTTACATTGAATTTAGTTCGTTTTTTTCATATTTGATGATTATACTAATGGAGTATGGAGCATAAAAATTAAAATCATGAGTAATTTCAAACAGAGGAAAGATATTTGCCACTGGACAATGGGTTTGGGGCCTAGTCAGAAAAAATAGAACTCAGTTTAACTCAATTTAGCAATGTGATTCATGTTCATAACGTCACCTGGTACAGAAGAAACAAATACACAAAATTAGGATGTGCGGCTTAACTGAGAATTAGATAGAAAACACAGAGAATATAGATAATTATATAGTAGAAATATGTATAATATTGTTTAAAGGTAGAAATGATACTAGTATCTTTTTTTGTGTGTGTGTGGTGCTGGGGATTGAACCCAGGACCTTGTGCATGCAAGGCAAGGATATTAGTATCTTATGAACACAGATGCAGCAGAGAAAAGATATTACTCATAAGTCTGATATGAACATTATAGTGTCTTGTACACAATTTATGAGAAATATGAAAAACAGAATTTACAGGCATGAATTAAAATGATTAATGGCTTGAAAATAGGTGATATGAAGACAGGCTAAATGAATGTGATCATTATCTGGTAGAACAGAAGTCAGTGGGATGACCTCATCCTTCTAATTTATAAAGGAATATTATGCAGATGGTGACCAGCTGTTCTTCATTGCCACTGAGGACTAACCAAAGGAAATGGGTCAAAATGTTGCCTTGTGGGATTTAGGTTAAATATGCACAACTGTTTCCTGATAGCAAGGGTTGTAAAATACCAAGCAATTCCTGAAAGGCACTATAGAATCTCCTTCCCTGGTTATCTCTTAAGAACATAAAGTGCTTTACCATCTGCCAACAATGAGTACACTGTAGGTTTGCTACTATAACTCAAAATCCTGTCTTTATGGGACAATACAATCAGATGTGATTTTTTTTACCCAAGTAGACTTCCATTTTTTTTTTTTTTTTTTTTACTTTTTTGAGAAGTGATGATTAGTGGTTGAGAATTTTACTTATACCGATACATTTTTCCATAGAAGGGGAAACATTATGCTCTACTTCATTTAAAAATAAATGTGACTCCGTTTTATTGGTCCATAAAAGGAGTTCAGCTTTGTAGGACTTTTAGACATAATTAAATATGGGCTTATTCATCATTCAAGAGGATATCCTGGCAGTTTTTGTCTCAATATTTTATCATCCTGTAGCTGGATTGCTATTTCTAGGAGAGCTGGATCAGTACATTTTCATATGGCAAAAATCTTTCAACTGTCAATGAAAACGAGGCTTGAGACTGACTCCCATCAAGGAGAACCAGGCTGTTTTATCTTCAGTTTGCATGTACTTTAGCTTTCATCATTCTCTTGAGAGAAGAGAAGATAAAATCTAACCCATGTCTCTGAGCCTAAGAATTTATTTCTATGGATCTGTTCTTCTTATCTGAGTAGATCAAGCAAGGATGTATGTGTATGCAGGAAAAATTAATATGCATTTAATATGCGAATCTAAGTTTTAAGGAGACAATTATATTGTTTTATAGTTTTACTGCTTAGTTTTATTGTTTTTACACATAAGTATTTTAATTTATGAAATAACAAGTTATTTTTGCTTATGCAAAAATGGCACGTTTAACTTTGGCTTATAAGAACTTTCTATACCTATTATCTTAATGACTTTAGGAACTTAAGTTGCTATGTATAGCCCAAATAGATCAAGTAACCTCCTAAGGTCCCATAATGGTTAATAACCAGAGAAGTCAGACAAGATCTCAGAAACTCTGTGAACAGAAGCTATCCTCAAATTCCTTGTTTCTGGGAACACATTCTTTACCCAGGTACACATCAATAACACCTCCTCAGAAGCCAATGTTAAACATGACATTTTTCCATAAGCAAAAAAAAGTTTAAGTCCCCTATTGCATCACAAATTACATAAAAACTCATTTGTAAAAACAATAAAACTATAACCAATATAATTTCTCCTTAAAAAGATGAAATATGGGTAACTAGTCAAATCCTCATTTATGCAACTAATTAAAGGCCAAATTTTGTATGTACAACTTCTTTTTCCAATATCCATTTTATATTCCCCTTGCCTCTGGTTGCATTTCAGTTAGTCTGATCAGTCAGTTAGTCAGTTAGTCTAATGTGGTGATTCAATCATACATGATGGTATTTATACACTAGAATGTGTGTCTCAAAGTAGATGAAACTCACAAATATAAGGTAGTTGTTAAAGTGCATCACAGAAAAATGCACATAGTACAGTATCATTTACATTAAAACTAATATATTTAGGTATGGTGGTACACATCTATAATCCCAGCAACTCAGGAGGCTGAAGCAGGAGGGCCACAAGTTTGAGGCCAGCCTTGGTAACTTAGCCAGACCCTCTCTTAAAATAAAAAAATAAAAAGGACTAGGAATGTAGGTTAGTGGTAGAATGTCCCTGGGTTCAGCCCCCAGCACTGAAAGAAACAAGAAAGAAAGAGAAAAAAAGAAGCACTATATTTAGGGATCATTTATCTCTACACACACACACACACACACACACACACACACACACACATATCAAAACTATATATATATATGCATATTTATATACATACAGATATATATAGCAAAACTATAATGACACAAAAGCAAATGAAAAAAATTATAAACATGAAAATAAGAATATTACCTCTGGGAATAAAGGAAAAATGTTCACACAGCCTTCAAGAGTTAGATGAAGATTAGTAGAAGATAAGTAGAGAATTAAGGGGGATGGAGGGAAAGAAGGAAAGGATAAGAACTAGGGAATAAAATCAGTCACATTATGCTTTATGCATGCATGAATATATCACAATGCATCCCATTTTTATGTGTAATTATAATGCACTGATGAAAAAAATATATATACAAATAAATAAATAGAAGAAAGACCAAAGAATAGAGGGAGGGGATCAGGGAGAGGGAAGAAGGAAGTACTGGGGAATGAATTAGAGCAAATCATGTTACGTGCATACATGAGTATGTCATCATGAACCCCATTAATATTTATAATTAAAATGTGCTAATAAAAACATTTTAAAAAGAGATTATGTTCTATTTTTCAGGGTGGGTGGTATGCACAGATGTTGGTTTCATTGATATTTTTATGGTGAGATAACATATATTTAGAATTAACCAATTGGGCTGTGTTTAGATTATCACAGTTTGGTTGGCAACATCAAAGCATCATAATCAGGAATGAGTTGACCAAATGCCTTCTTCTCCCAATCAGGCCTACTCAGAGTGTTGATCTTGGCCATATCAATGTCACAGAGCTTCTTTATTCACTCTTGGTACCATATTGGTCAAAGGGACTGTTTTATCAATATTTTATAATACATGTATATATTAGTCATAGAGATGATCTTTCTGCTCTAGACACAGAAAATCATTGTAAAAGAATACTTCTTATCAATGTTCTTACCATTTTTCCCTTCTCTTCAATTTTTGTCTGTATTAATTTAAAACAAAAAACCCCCCAAAACTTCTCATTACAGATCTGAAGCTTATTTGCTTATTTGAAATCTCCTTAAAAGAACTGATTATTTTAATGCTTTACTTATTTGTTCCTTTGTAGATATCTTCTTCCTTTCTGTATACTAAACAGCTTTTCTGTAGTAATGGTTAAGATGTAAACACAATAAATAGTAGTGATTGGGACCTGAGTACAAATTTTAGACTGTATTTTTAAAGTTTTTATTTTCCCTTTTTGATACAGAGCCATCTGCTGGCAGGAGAGTTAACCTTGAAAATATTTAACAATGTCATAGGGTTGAAATGCACAAGGAAGTAACAATGATGGGGCTGTACCTCAAAAATGGTTTACACTTTTTACTCAGAGTGAGACTGCTAATAAAACCAAAAATGTTAATGTTAAAATGAACCAAGCAGTCAAGGGAAGGATTTTTTTTTAAGTAGAACTTTCTCAAAGACCAATGTTGATCAGAAACTGTCATTAAGAACTAAGAAGTAGGGGCTGGGGATATAGCTCAGTTGGTAGAGTGCTTGCCTTACAAGCACAAGGCCCCCAGTTCAATCCCCAGCACCGCAAAAAAAAAAAAAAAAAAAAAAAAAAAAAACATACACACACACACAAAGAAAAACTAAGAGGTAAAGGATGTAGTAGGGAAGACAGTAAGTCAATTCTGTAGGGTTCTTAAAAGGCAAGACTAAAAGGATTTCTGAGCATAGGTAGGTAGAAGACTGATCAAGACGAGAATAAGGAACTTTCCTCAGATGCCCCAGGCAAGAATGAGGAAAGGTTAACGGGAGATGGGGAGGTACTGGAGAGTTGATTGTTTTGATTTTATCTGGCTGAAAGGGAAAATGAGATAGCAGTCTAAGGCATGAAGTATACCAGAGATGATGTGAACCAGTCGAGCAAATAAGAAAGCAAGTTGCCGAAGGAAGTACACCAGGATTTAGGACCATAGTGAAAGCCCAGTTGAAGGTGGTGATCTTAACTTTCTGATGGAATTTATAGGCTCTGATTCGTGATTTTTCTCCAAAATTACTGTTTTCAGATACAGATATGGAAAAGTTAAAGAGTTGGGGTCAGCTACTTTAATAAATTAGTTTTCACGAGACAGAAGAGATAAGGCAGAGACAGTTCATGGTAATGACAAAATTATTCTTAGGATTATGGACCATGCAATATGTACAATGAACAGTATTAAAGGTAGGGTGAAGATACAGAAAGGGAGACTAAATTCTTACTGAAGGGTTCACTAAAGTCAGAGGCGTGTGAAGTAAGAGAAGTTGAAGAAGCAAGCCAGGAAGAGGAGAGATGGTGGTGAGAGTGATCGATGTCTAAGCCATTGATTTGGAATATCAATAATTCTGTGGATTTTGTTGATTGAAACATCCGTGGTGTGGCTGTGGAAGAGCTGAAAGTAGGAAAGGCCAAGAGAAAAAGAGTAAAGAATTGAAAGGCCAGACTACTGAAAGGAAACTGTAGATATAGAAAACATCTATGAGGAGAGCAATTGGGCAGGGAGAAGACAGTCAGGTGTGGGAAGTCATCCTTATTTAGCAAAATCAGACTAGGTTGAGCCATGGGATGCAGAGGCCAGGCTTCTAGGAACTAATAGCCACAGAGGTCTGTCCCAGATTGTCAGGAAGCATATGGCACTGTATGGGAGTGGTTCCCTGTCTCCTTCTGGAATATTCCCCCTAAGAGAATGGCTCCCCTAACTCCACCCTATCCTGTCCATCACAGAAGAAGCTCCTCCCGGTCTTGCCCCCTTTACCTGAATGTTATAAATAAAAGAGTGTTGGGTTACTCCATGTTGTTGTTAGAGGCCAGAGCTGGTATGGCCAGACCCATCGTGCCCCCTCTCATTTCAAAAGAGTGTTGGCTCTTGTGTATTTATTGAGTGGATAAGTTTATGAGTAATTGACTGATTTATTGCCAACATAATCCTCCAGCAGTTAACCCATTTCTCATCCACATGGGATGTGACTGAGAGACCCCCGCAGTCAGGTACCAAAGTTTTGATGAACAAAAGAGAATGTTCAAGTGATAGAGTGAGCTAATAAAGAGAAGTAACTCATAGAGGTCAAATGCACAAGCCTCTAAGAACCAGGATTCTTTTCTGTAAGAGACTGGGTGGATAATGATCTGGGAGATGTAAGAAGGAGAAGAAAGGATTCCAGTCTTGCCTCTAGATGGAAAAGGCTACACAATCTGAAAGAATCACAGCCAATACACCCTGGGCTGTTAGAGAATACCAGAGTTACAGTAAAGTAGGAGAAGGGAACACCTGGAGAAGAGCAGATTATGCTAATTATGGAGCAGTAGTTCTAGAGATCCACAACTGGAGAGGTGGGAGGTAGAGATGGAAAGGAGGGCAAGGATTTACCACCAACAGTCTGCTCAGTGTCCTCTTATTTCCTGAAGAACTTTTTTTTCAAACTGAAGAACTAAGCTGAGGCTGTTCTTTTATTAACTATTTGTTGTTACTGAAATAAGTTGATTTCTAAAATAAGAATGCATTGCTTTCTAAAAACTAGTGCATAATGACATGATAATTATTTTACAGATTTGTAATAATGAAAAGCAATTTAATTATGTGTACATATCCATGTAAGATACCATTAAAAATAATTGACAGTGGTAAAAGTGCACATTGTGGAATATGAAACAAATAGAAATAAAATCATGACAAGAAATGTAGTATAGTGGAATGAAGGCAAAGATGAAGCTGATTTACTGGCAATCATAAGTTCTTACATAAATACTGGACTTAAGTCCCAAATTCCTTGCTTTCTAGAAGGAAATATGATTGATGTATTTAAAACTCAGTGTCCATAAAGTTTAATTTTCCTAGTTGTTTAGGAAAAGTACAACTAGCACTGGAAATGAAAATATCTCTTTTGGGAATTCATTAAATGAAATTCTCATATCCCATCATTGGGGTTTTGTTAATATCACAAAAAATCCTCAACAATAAATGCATAGCCATAATATGAGAATTTATGAATATAAATCAAGTTGCTGGCAGCTTGTTTTTGAAATTTAAACTTTTAGATTGGTGTTTTCCAATTGTGAGCAAATAGGTTTGAGCTTTTCTCAAAGTAACTCTTTTGAAAGAAAATAAATAGTAAAGGAAAATTTAAAAACAAGGAAAATCCATTATTTTATACAATTAGTATGTGCTAATAATTACAATTTTAAAATGAATGTAGAGGGAAAGAGAAACCCACAACACAATAAGTTAGGCGATTTCTTATTTGGAATTTGAATTTTTAAAAATTTACTGTGACTTAAAACTAAGAAGTGTCTTCTTCAGATTGACTTGCAGTTTCATCAAAATCTTAGCAGGATTTTTTTGTATACACTTACAAGTAAATTCTAAAATTTTATATGAAAATGCAAAGTGTATTGATTAGCCAAATGGTTTTGAAAGAGAAGAAAGTGATCAGTTAACTCTAACAAAGAAGTCAAGGCATTTCAATAAGAAAGTTAACTGAGAGATAGGGGTTCAATTTCATTCGGCTACATATGGATTTCCAGTTTCCCCAGTACTATTTGTTGAAGAGGCTATCTTTTCTCCATCATATGTTTAAGGCACCTTTGTCTAGTATGAGATAACTGTATTTATGTGGGTTTGTCTCTGTGTCTTCTATTCTGTTCCATTGGTCTTCCTGTCTGTTTTGGTAGAAATACCATACTGTTTTTGTTACTATAGCTCTGTAGTATAATTTAAGGTCTGGAATTGTGATGCCACCTGCTTCACTTTTCTCACTAAGAATTGATTTGGGTATTCTGGGTCTTTTATTTTTTCCAAATGAATTTCATTACTGCTTTTCTATTTCTATGAAATAGGAATTTTAATAGGACTTGCATAAAATCTATATAGCACTTTTGGTAGTATGGCTATTTTGACAAAATAGTAATTCTGCCTATCCAAGAACATGGGAGATCTTTCCATCTTCTAAAGTCTTCTTCAATTTCTTTAATATTTTGTAGTTTTCATTGTAGAGGTCTTTCACCTCTTTTGTTAGATTGATTTCCAAGTTTTTATTTTATTTAAGGTTATTGTGAATGGGATAGTTTTCCTAATTTCTCTGTCAGCTGATTCATCATTGGTGTATAGGAAAGCAATTGATTTATGGGCATTAATTTTATATCCTGCTACTTTGTTGAATTTATTTATGAGTTCTATAAGTTTTCTGGTGGAGGTTTTTGTGTCTTCTAACTATAGGATCATGTCATTTGCAAATAGAGCTAGTTTGTGTTCTTATTTTCCTATTCATATTCCTTTAATTTATTTCTTTGCCTAATTTCTCTGGCTAGAATTTCATAGACTATTTTGAATAGAAGTGGTGAAAGAGGGCATCCCTGTCTTATTCAGTTTTTAGAGGGAATGCTTCCAATTTTTCTCCACTTACAATGATGTTGGCTTTGGGTTTAGCAAAGATAGCTTTTACAATGTTGAGGTATGTTCCTACCAACCCTAGTTTTTCTAGTGTTTTTAACATTTTTGTATGCTGTATTTTGTCAAATGCATTTTCTGCATCTATTTTAAAGTGTTTAAATTTTCTATGTCCTCCTGATTCAATTTGAACCTTGTATCCCTGGGATTAACCCCACTTGATCATAGTGCACTATCTTTTTAATATGTTTTTGTGTGCAATTTTTTTTGCGGTGCTGGGGCTTGAACCCAGGACCTTGTACATGCAAGGCAAGCACTCTACCAACTGAGCTCTATCTCCAGCCACTTTTGTATGTGATTTGCCAATATTTTATTAAGAACTTTTGCATCTATATTCATTAGGTATATTGGTCTGAAGTTTTCTTTATGTGTCTCTATCTGATTTTGTTATAAGGGTGATATTAGCTTTGTAGAATGAGTTTAGAAAGGTTTCCTCCTTTTCTATTTCATGGAATAATTTGAGGAGAATTGGTGTTAGTTCTTCTTTGAAGGGCTTATAAAACTCAGCTGAGAATCCATCTGGTCCTAGACTTTTCTTTGTTGGTAGCTTTCAATGACATCTTCAATTTCATTGCTTAAAATTGATGTGTTTAAATTTTCTATGTCCTCCTGATTCAATTTGGGTAGGTCATATGTCTTTAGAAATTTGCTGATGTCTTCAAGATTTTCTATTTTATTGGAGTATTGATTTTCAAAATAGTTTCTGATTATCACCTGTATTTTAGTAGTGTCATTTGTGATATTTCCTTTTTCATCATGAGTTTTAGTACTTTGAGTTCTCTCCCTCCCTCTCTCTCCCCCCTGCCCTTTGTTCACTTGGCTAAGGGTTTATCAACTTTATTTATTTTTTCAAAGAACCAACTTTTTATTTCCTTGATTTTTTTTTTAATTCAAATTTTGGCTCTGATTTTTATTATTTCCTGTCTTCTACAGCTTTTGGTGTTTGTTTGTTCTTTTTCTAGGGCCTTGAGATGTAATGTTAGGTTATTTATTTGGTGATTTTCTATTCTTATAATGAATGAGCTGAATGCACTGCCTTCATGGTATCTCAGAGATAATGATATGTCCTGTTGCTATTCTTATTTTATTTCACCCCTGATTTCTTCTGCTACTCATTGATCATTCAGTAGTTTATTATTTAGTCTCAAGGTGTTAGAGTATCTTCTATTTTTAACTTTATCATTGATTTCTAATTTTATTCCATTATGAGCTGATAGAATGCAAAGTATTATTTCTCTCTCTCTTTTTTTGTATTTGCTAAGAGTTTTTTTGTGACCTAACATATGGCCTATTTTAGAATATGATCCATGTGCTCCTGAGAAGAAAGTGTATTTAGTCATTGATGGATGAAATATTCTATATATGTCTATTAAATCTAAATTATTAATTATATATTTTGGTTCTCTAGTTTTTTATTTAGTTTTTGTTTGAAAGATCTATCCAGTGATGAGAGGTATGTTAAAGTCACCTAGTATTATTTTGTTATAGTCTATTTAGTTCTTGAAATTGAGAAGAATTTTTTTAATGTACATAGATACCCCCTGGTTTGAGACATAAATATTTACAATGGTTGTATCTTGTTGGTGTATAATTCCCTTAGGCATATGAAATGACCTTCTTTGTCCCTCTGATCAACTTTGGCTTGAAGTCTACTTTATCTGATATGAAGATAGAAACCACTGCTTATTTGCAAGATCCGTGTGAATGATATGTTTTTCCCCATCTTTTTACCTTCAGCCTATGGATGTCTTTGCCTAGGAGATGAGTCTCTTGGAGAGAACATATTATTGAGTCTGGTTTTTTTTTTTTTTTTGGTGGAGGAGGGCATGGGTACCAGGGATTGAACTCAGGGACACTTAACCGCTGAGCCACATCCCCAGTCCTATTTTGTATTTTATTTAGAGACAAGGTCTCACTGAGTTGCTTAGCACCTCACTTTTGCTGAGGCTGGCTTTGAACTCATGATCCTCCTGCCTCAGCCTCCTGAGCTGCTGGGATTATAGGCATGCACCCCAGCACCCAGCTTGCATCTTGTTTTTGAATCCAATCTGCCAATCTATGTTTTTTTTATTGATGAGTTTAGACCATTTACATTCAATATTATTATTGAGAAATGATCTTTATTCTCTGTCATGTTGATTTATTTCTAGTTTTTAATTTGAATTAGTTTTTCCTTTGATTGACTATTATTCTAGTGTAGTCTCTCCCTTTGCTGATTTTCAATTTTGTTTTTCATGAAACATTTTATTGAGTATGTTTGTAGAGCGGGATTTCTAGTTGTGAATTCTTCTAATTTTGTTTATTTATTTTCTTTTTTATTATTTTATTGTAAACAAATGGGATACATGTTGTTTCTCTGTTTGTACATGGTGTAAAGGCATACCATTTGTGTAATCATAAATTTACATAGAGTAATGCTGTTTGATTCATTTTGTTATTTTTTCCCTTCCCCCCCACCCCTCCCACCCCTCTTTTCCCTCTATACAGTCCTTCCTTCCTCCATTCTTGCCCCCCTCCCTAACCCTAACTCTAACCCTAACACTAACCCCTCCCACCCCCCATTATGTGTCATCATCCACTTATTAGTGATATCATTCGTCCTTTGTTTTTTTGAGATTGGCTTATCTCACTTAGCATGATATTCTCCAATTTCATCCATTTGCCTGCAAATGCCATAATTTTATCATTCTTTATGGCTGAGTAATATTCCATTGTATATATATACCACAGTATCTTTATCCATTCATCAATTGAAGGACTTCTAGGTTGGTTCCACAATCTGGCTTTGGTGAATTGAGCAGCTACGAACATTGATGTGGCTGTATCTCTGTAATATGCTGTTTTTAAGTCCTTTGGGTATAGACCAAGGAGTTGGATAGCTGGGTCAAATGGTGGTTCCATTCCAAGTTTTCTAAGGAATCTCCACACTGCTTTCCAGAGTGGCTGCACTAATTTGCAGCCCCACCAGCAATGTATGAGTGTACCTTTTTCCCCACATCCTCGCCAACACCTGTTGTTGCTTGTATTCTTGATAATCGCCATTCTAATTGGGGTGAGATGGAATCTTAGGGTGGTTTTGATTTGCATTTCTCTTATTACTAGAGATGTTGAACATTTTTCCATATGTTTGTTGATTGCTTGTAGATCTTCTTCTGTGAAGTGTCTATTCATTTCCTTAGCCCATTTGTCAATTGGATTATTTGCATTCTTGGTGTAGAGTTTTTTGAGTTCTTTATAGATTCTGGAGATTAGTGTTCTATCTGAAGTATGATTGGCAAAGATTTTCTCCCACTCTGTAGGCTCTTTCTTCGCATTGCTGATAGTTTCCTTTGCTGAGAGAAAGGTTTTTAGTTTGAATCTATCCCAGTTATTGATTCTTGCTTTTATTTCTTGTGCTATGGGAGTCCTGTTGAGGAAGTCTGGTCCTAAGCCAACAAGTTGAAGCTCTGGACCTACTTTTTCTTCTATAAGATGCACGGTCTCTGGTCTGATTCCAAGGTCCTTAATCCATTTTGAGTTTAGTTTAGTGCATGGTGGGAGATATGGGTTTAGTTTCATTGTGTTGCATATGGATTTCCAATTCTCCCAGCACCATTTGTTGAAGAGGCTATCTTTTCTCCATTGCATATTTTTGGCCCCTTTGTCTAGTATGAGAAAATTGTATTTATTTGGGTTTGTGTCCGTGTCCTCTATTCTGTACCATTTATCCACTTTTTTTTCTCCATTGCATATTTTTGGCCCCTTTGTCTAATTTTGTTTATTATGGAAGGTTTTTATTTCATTATCAATTCTGAAGCTTAATTTTGCTGGGTATAGTATTCTTGGTTGGCATACATTTTCTTTCAGAGCCTGGTACAGCCAAGATTCAGGTCGCTTTCCCTCTAAATGTGATAGGTAATTTTTCTATACCAGCCTTTAAAACTCAACTCTATTCTTATTCTGTATATTAGGCATTTTCATAATAATGTGCCCTAGGGTGGGTCTATTGTAATTTTGTATATGTGGGTCCTATAAACCTCCTGTGTTTGATTTTCCATTTCATTCTTAAGGTTTGGAAATTTTCTGAAATTATTTAAAGATAATGTATTTCTTTGGTTTGTCTCTCCAAGCCTTCATCTATCCTGATAAATCTTAAATTTGGTCTTTTCTTGTTATCTGATATTTCTTGGATGTTCTGTTCATGGTTTCTTAATATCTTTTCTCCATGGTCAACTTTATTTTCAAGATTATATATTTTGTCTTTGTTGCCTGAAACTCTATCTTCCAAGTGGTCTAGTCTGTTAGTGATATTTTCCATTGCATTTTTAATTTGGTTTATTGATTCCTTTATTTCAAGAATTTCCACTTGATTTTTTTTTCTGAATATCTATCTTTTTATTGAAGTGATCTTTTACATTCTATATTTTCTGTCTGATTTTACTCTTTACATCATCCTTTACCTCACAGATCAATTTAACTATGAACTTTCTAAACTCCTGCTCTGACATTTCTTCCACTGTGATGTCAGTGGATTCTGTTACTGAAGTATTTTGGTGTCTTTGGGGCAGTTTGTTTCCTTGATGTGCAAATATCAATGCGGAGACACAAGAGGTATGAAAAAATAGGTAATAGGACATCTCCAGAGGAAAAGAAAAACTTTCTAGCAAAAGACATTGGAGAAATGAAATTGACTGACTGCCTGGAAAATAATTTGAAAGAATGATTGTAGGGAAACTTAATGAGATATAAGAGATTACAAAGATAATTTTTTATAATTATATAAATGACTCATTATATGAATGAAAAATTTAGCAAAGAGATGGAGATCATGAAAAACAACCAAACAGAAATCTTGGAATTGAAGAACTCAATAAGAAAAATATAAATATATATGTATAGTGGACAGTCCAAACAACAGAGGTATCTGAGCAACTATTTCCAAACTTTGGTTGAGCCACATATTTTCTTTTTGTTTCTTTGTTTAACTATTCTCGTCAAGTTAGACATAAAGGTAATTGCTATGAACACCAAAATTTTCCAGTGTAATCATTGAACTTACAGACTTAATGAAACCTGGACCACATACATCATAATTATCAGCACCATTATAGGACACTAAGTACTTCTCTGTCCTTAGATCCTCACAGTCAAAACCTTTACTTTACCAAAGAAAAAAATGCTTTGGAAAATGAGTTGACTTGCACAGATGATACAAGGCAAAACTTCATTATGTTGATGGTTAAAATTCTAAGGTTTCACTCAAATACTACTACTATAAAATTGAACTTAAATCATCTGTTTGTATCAATAGAATATTTTTTCAGTAGGATTGTTGTTAAAATCAAAGAGCCAAAAATAATTTGAAAACTCTAACAGAAGATAAAAATGAGGCATTTAAAAGAATAGCAGTAGAAATAAGCCTTTTTAAACATATTTGTGTTTGGGGCATTAAAACCAGTTTCACTAGTAGAAAAAGTTGAAACATTAATTCATTGTAACTAACTCAAAAATATAAAAAAGAATTCAAGCCAGAAAAATATATAAACACTTAAAATACTACAAATTATTTCATTCACCTCTCTTTCCTCATATATTCATACATACTTAGAACTTTCATTTATGCAACAAATACTTATGGAATAGCTACTATTTGAAAATTCCAATCATTTAAGTTTGGCTGCCATACCCACTTACAGAGGATAAATATTTTATGGTTAAAGACATGCTGTAACTCTGCATCTGCATGAGATCTAAAGCTTAATCTGCATTAAACCTTCGTTTAGTGAATTTTCATTAGTTATTCCATCATATATATTTGTGGTTGGTAGAAAAATAAATGTAAATCATTATTAAACACATTCACTCACAGTTCTTTGGATGTTATGATGCTTATAGTTAGCATTTCTTTAGCTTTAGTTAGCTTTTCTTCTTATAGTTAGAATTTCTTTAGTGTTACTAGATTCAAGTTATACTTCATTATGAGCTATTAACAACTTCCACTTTAAAACTTGAGTTGAAAAAAATTCTTTAAGATGTCTAAATATTCAAATATTACCTGCATGTTAACTAAGATTTAGTTTAGAAAATATATTAGTGATGTTTTGAATAATAATGGACAAATAAATTTATTCTAAAATATTACTTGGGCTCATGCTTTGAATAAAGATTTTTTTTATATTAAAACAGTAAAGATTTTGGCCTTATAATACTATTTAACATCATTTTAAACCTCCACTTTTCCTTTCTATTTTAGGCTACAGTTGGAGAGAAGAAATTATAAAAACAGAAAGCTATTAAAGTTTAATTTTCTCATATTACTGGGAAAACATGAGGCTTAAAATTGCAATTTTGCATGTGTTATAGTCTATTTTCAGAATCTTGGAACTGTTTTTATTGGTTGTAGAGCCAAAAGATCTGTCATATTTACCTATGTGTTCATATAGATGTATATGCACATACACATACATATAAATTGTAGTGTTTTAACTAAATGACATTCACATTTTCCTATTTCACAATAACTCCAAATAGCTGGATAACTGACAAAATTTGTCATACTCCAATAGAATATAAAAATGAATATAAAATTTAATTTGTTTCTCTGCCATTTGAAATAAAATCAGTCATAAAATTATTTAAGCAGCTATGTTTTCTATGACTGTAAAAAGGAAGCAGACATCTCCTGAACCCTTGCCTGACGTACCCAATATTACATGTAATATTTTGAACAGAAGTTACAGAAATAAAATTCCTCATATTCTAGGTGTTAACCTTTCTTTTAGTGAAAGATCTTCTTGTTCCTAAAGGTCAGGCTTTATTGGATTAGTCTGTCTCTAGTGTGTACCCTTGCCATTTGTTCTGAAGTTTGGTGACTCATTCTAGTCATCTAACGTGGTGTTGGCAAATGGACACAATAACCCTTTTGAATTCATCAGACTTCTGTAGAGACTATTCTTTGTCTAATCTGTCATATTCTTGGAACCAAAGAAGATGCAGGTGTTTTCTGGGAACTGTGCCTTTAAGAGATTTATTTTTCCTAGAAACTGAACTTTCTTTCCAGTGAGTTTTCTCACATAATAAGAATCACAAGTCCTCTTTATATTTTTGGAACAAAAATTACATTTTCATGAGATAGCACTAATTAAAAATGTTTCATCTAAATTGAAGTAATAGCATATTTTTCTCATTCCTGACTACATATCTCATCAAATATCACAGCCTGGTTTCTCTTTCAAAATTTAAAACTTTTGTAGAAAGCCTATTTCAAGAAAATTAGCAGTGAAATTTTGGGGAGGATTTAGCAAAATAGCAGAAAGTTGATACCACGCTGCTTGGTGAGTTCCTGGTAAAACAAGATGAGCACGAATTAGAGATAAGAAACTAGAAAGCCTGTACATTTGCTCCATTTAATTATGCTAAATGAATCGTTAATTTATGTTTCTTCCATATATTCAGATAGTGTATTTAGATAGCGTATACTCATTCCTCACATACTCTTGGGTGGCTTCATCCAAGCTTAGGGTTTTAATCACAGTTTATAGACTGATGACTTTGAATATGTATCTGGAATATGAATTTCTCTCCTCGTTCCATATTCACCTATCAGTATCACCACCATGTAACAACTGTCCTAAGAAGAACTGTGTCATCCTTTTTCTCTCTTCCCCCTCGCACTTCATCTTCCTTTCTTCCTTCCCTCCTACAGTCTACTTTCTAAACCTCTCAAGTCTGTCAGCTTCTCTCTATTCCTTGATTTAAATCTCTGGCATTCCTGCTGGGATTGTTGCAACAGCTTCTTAACTGTATTCTTCACAGTCCTCTGACCCATTTCCAAAGGTAGACAGAGTGATTTTTATATTGTCTGCCTCCTGCTTCAAACTCTACCATGGCTCCTCATGACTCAATGCAAGGCTCCAGATTCCAACAAGGAAGAGCATTGCCTTCAACACTTGACATTCCAACTTCTTTTTTTCTCACACCATCCCATCTCTAGATTTTTTTCTGGCTATCTCCAACTCATGGGGTCTTGTTCATGCTTGAATCTCTCACTGAAATACTTTTCCACCTTTTCCTTAACCTCTTTCCTCCTCCATTTCTGACCTTGGACTCCTAACTCCTATTTTTCTTTCAGTTCTTAGCTCAGATATTATTTTCTCTAGAAAATGTCCTGGTTCCAAAGATTAAGGTGTATGGCTGACCTATATCCTTTGACACCACTTCATACTTAATCTCATCATAGAACATTATGTTCCTTTATAGGACTGTATTATAATTTTCTATACACTTGTTTGTGTTATACATTAGATAAAAAATGCATAGGAGTAAGGCTTGAGTCTTATTGTTACTTCTTTGGTAAATTCCTGGCATGTGACACATAATAAGTTTTAGTTACATAAATGAATGAAAGGCACAATTCAGAGATCAACATGATCTTTTAAAAATTTATAATCAATTAACAAGAATAGAACCCAAATTGTTTCATTTAAAGGATGGCATTCTAAACCTAGTAAAATAGGAATGCATTTAGTCAAGATAACAGACTGACTCTTTCTTCTTATGTAATCATAAAATATCAAAATTTAACAATTACTAATTGAGACTGTGGGGCAGGCGTTCCCTGAGTTAACTACAAGGGTAAAACTAGACCTTATTTATTTAGAGATTTGCAAGAATTGAGATGCTCTCATTTAGTGAATAAGAGAAGATAATTTGCCTTTGCCAGTTCTAAGTAGATAAGTGGGTGACAAATAGAAAGTGATTAGCATTAGAGGAGTTTAAGGAAAGAGCCCACTCCTCACTCTTTAAGTTTACACACATACCTAGATCTTAAGACTTTCACTTAAACCCTAACTAACATAAGCTCCATCTGTCATGTCTGGTTGCCTCTGATCTATAAATAGGAGGAAACCAGGATATACCTCATTACTTCCAACCAGTGACAGACGATGGACTGCTAAGGGCAGGAGCTGGGATGGTTAAATATATGGAGCCTGGCCTTGATGGGAAAAGGGCAAACCATATTTTAAAATTTCAAGCATTACAGTCTAATTCTTTCTCTGGTACTGGGGGAAATATTGGACAAATATCAGAATTTTTTTTTTTTTTTTTTAGCATTTCCAAAGAAACATTTTGCCCTCTCTACCCCAGTACAAGTTACAGGGTAAATATTTCTTAGATTGAAATGGAAATTTTCTTTCTTTCTTTAAGAGAGCTTTAAAGTTTGTCAACTTAATCCGTTTTTTTTTTTTTAATTAGAGTAAATACTTTGGACTTGTCTATGTTAAGAGTTCTCATGCAAGTGTGTTCTGATTGATTATGTTAACTGATGTTGAGTAACGGCTTTAACAACTCTTTTAAAGCCGTTTGTCTTTCTTTGCTCTTAGCATACTGCACAGATAGAGAAGGAAGAGAAAGGTTTTTATCTTATCTGCAGCCCTATTTTCCATCAGCAATTGAATACATAGCATACTCTTAAAGACAGTTCTTTTTAACCAGAATTTTCTTTCTTTGACCTTTATTTCACCAATAATGTTATCATTGTTTGTCATCAGGCTCCATATTGATGTCTGTATTTATGCAAATATGTCAATTGCAGTAAAGCTTGCCATTTTTATCTTTAATGCAATGCTTATGTCTAAGAATATTTAGGGGAAAATTCACTATTTTTAACTGAATTCAGTCTCTATCATATGCACAAAATTAGTTCACCTTTTTTTTTTTAGCTATACTTCTTATCAAAATCAATACTTTGAAAAAGATAGTAAATCCATGCATAAAATAGCTAACAATTATTCACCCTTTAACAGAATTTGGAACTAAGCATTTGGAGTTTAATTTCACACTATTTTCCTTGTTTGAGTTGTGTATGTTAATGAAATAAGGTTTTTAACAGTCTGTAACTAAAGAGTAAAGTTTCTATTTAAAAAATTCCCTGAGAAGTAAACATCTCAAATTAGTCTGTAGCATTCCAGAGGTTTTCCAGAATGGTGGTTTTCCTTTTTGTACACAAACACAATAGTAAAGAAGTCAGGGAATGTGACAAAAATTTTAACTGGGGTCACAGAGATAAATTCCTGAGGATTCCATAGCTAAGTCTGTAGAGATAAGCACTCTGAACATTTAGGAGGTCACTGAATGGTTCAAGTTTAAATTCTGGGCCTCCAACCCAAATAACTAAATTGCAGCAGTCACTATCCTCCTTTATGACTAATTGGTTGCAAAGTAAATGGCTCTCCCCGTGCAGTGAGACATCCTCTTAGAGTGGAATATAGGTCAGCACTACACTATTTTTAGGACTCCTTTTGGAAATCATGTGTCCTTAAAATCTACTTGTAAATTTTGCATATGTTAGAGAATCTGATAAGCCTGGAGAGTTCCAAGTTCATTTCTGGTCACTCAGACTACAGAACTATTGTGTTTGTGTACAAACACACTAACTCACTAACCCTCCACCATGGACTAAAGAATAAATTCCTTTGCATAATGGATGATGACGGTGGAGTTGATGAAGGAACTGGCAGCTTATTCTTGGTGTCCAGTAGACCTTTCACTTTGAATAATAGTGATCTAGTGACCTAAATCTTTTATAAATGGATTGTATAAATTACTTGGTGATTAGTGGCTCTTACTGCTTTTTTTCTTACTTTTCATTTTGAACAAAAGTTCTGAACATACTGAAAAGTTACAATAGGACAATGATCTTTTTAATTTTCGCCTAAGATTCCTTAGATTCTTAGCTTTTAATATATCTGTTCACTTCTTAGTTGTATTTCATACTAATATTTTTGCCAAATTGTTACTTTATATAACCAGGGTATAATTATAAAATTCAGAAATGTTTATATTAATGAATGACTTAGCTAATATATAGTACACATTCAGATCTTGGTAATTATCAGAAATTTATTGTTCTTTATGGCACTTTTTAAAGAAATGTAGGATATACATATTATGAATTTTTATATTTTCAAAGAAAAAATATTTATCCTACTTAAAATTTTAAAATGCAGATTATGTCATTGTGTTTAAAGATAGGTAATCTCACCTTCATGGTACCAATGAAATAAAATTAAAATTATTAGAGGAAAAAATGAATCAAATTGTCTGTGCAGTGTCAGGTACCTAGAACTATCTGAAATTCTAAAGATTTTAGAAATTTGTCACGGTTGAAGCAGATCAAGACCTAGGTTAACATTTGGCTAATAAATGTTACATCAGTTAGCAAGTCCTATAATACACGCCACCCTTAAACTTAATGACTTAAGACAATTATTTCTTTAGCTAGCAATTCTGTGAGTTAGCAATGTCAGTGGACCTGTTTTCCTGCTGATTTTCCCGGAGTCAGACATGCAGTTGCAACCTGCTGGTCAGGGTGGCCAGGGCTTAGTGGATCTAGGACAGTCACATTCAAATATCTGGTAATTGGTGCTGACTGTTGATTAGTGCCGGCCCTTAACTGGGAGAGAGATGAATGGGCCACATGATTCCATCAGAGCAGCCTAAACTTTTCACATGAGTATCTCAGGGTTCCCACAAGCTGTGAGAGAGGGAAAGCTCTGTGCTTTTTCAAGTCTTTTTCTGCATCACATTTGCTTATTGTCTCTTTGCCCAAGCTATATCAAACGTCCAAGTCCAAAGTCATTGTGGAATGTCTATTCAAGGGCATGAACAAGCACACAAGGAGGCATGAACAAATGGATATCGTTACTGCAACAGTCTACCCCAACAGTGCCAAATTTGACTAGAATGAAATAAATAAAAAGTCATGAAATAAGTATTATTTTATAATTCAATTTTATTTAAAATATCAAGCACTAAAGGATGCTATGGTCAAAATAGGCTGTAAGAACTATTAAAAGCTTATGGCTAAAATACATTTAAGAAAAATCTCAATGAAAGAACAGTATGTAATTTCTGACAGAGAATGGACAGAAACTGGATGCATGGGATAAATCTGTGGACAGAGGGCTAGGAGTGGGTAAATGAGAGATGTAACTAAAAAACTGCATAGACTGACAAAAAGCATGGCTTATTTGTGGGAGAGCAAAGGAACAAACTTAAGTAGAATCAATGGTTCATTGGGAATAAGATTAAATCGGTAATATCAGCATAAATTATGAATTAGGGTCTTTAAAGATCAGGCATAGTTTAGAGTTGTTGTAGTTCTAAGCCATCTACAGTATTTTAGGAAGAATCATTTAGTAACAAAAATAGATGAGGGCAGGGGCAAACTGTAAAAACCAGATATATACTTATCATAGTAATCCAGATGAACTAATTAGTAATGGAATTGCTAAATTGCATGTTAAGTGTATGTTTACCTTTTAAACAACCTTCCAAACTTTTCCAAATTGTACCATTTTGCATTCTCGCCAGCACCACATAAAGACTGAGAGAAATGCAGGAAATTAAATTAAATGAGAATAAGAAAAAGTAACAAATTTGAGACACTTTCTGTAGCAAATAATGGAGTTTTGAAACTACAGTTTTATATTCAACCTGTTTCCCCCACCAGCTCCCTTCCTCAAGTACATCATCGTCTGTCATATATTTGAAAAGAGTGAAAGTATTTCTGTATCTTTAGTACTTTAGAAGCAATTGCCTTGTCAGTTAGGTATTCTTTCTAAACATTCCACATTTCTTGCCTCTGAATACTCTGAGTCTTGTCAATATGAGTAAATCTGATGCCCAGAGTGGAGCAGTATTCTTCCCTGTGCCTGACCAGGGCACAGTACAGCCGTGATCTTGATATCATATGTATGTCAATGAGGTCGGTTTATATTTATCTTATAAAAACCATTAAATTATTGGTAACTTTACAATGATATTCAAAGTCAGGTTATCTTCCAAATCAATTTATCTTCAAATATGTGTATTTGCTCTAAATAAAATTTAAATTTAAAAAATGTATACTTATAAAAAGCTAAGATGCTCATTCTAGACAAGGGCAAAATTTTAAAACTCTTTAGGGATATTTTTAAATCTGTAAGAGAGACTTATTTTGATATCATCTATCATGCAGTCCTGTAATGTGTGTGTATGATCAAATATAATATTCAGTATGAATTATGTTCTTAAACTTGCATGATAAAAATGTACTGAATGTGATAATAGAAACAATTCTAAAACCTATATTTATGTTCTTAATCTTGAGGTTTAGAAAGCAAGGAATTTGGAGTCATGAGATATAAATGCCCTGGAAACCCAGGCATTTTCTGAACACTCATGCATATGACAATGTACTTACCAATAAACGGCAGCACAATTAGTCCTGTAATGGTAAACCGCAGCACAATTAATCCTGTAATGGCCATTTAACGACCTAGAAAACAGAGTGATGGCTTTCCAGCTCTTCATAAAAGACAAAGAACACAGGGCAGTTGAAGAGCAGGTGTAACTGAGGGACACCCCTCAGACAGGGAGACCACCTCCAGTCTCCCCCATCACACATCTATACAAGTTATAGTTAACATTGTAACTCCTCTAGCATTATAATTATCTTTTGAAATATTTGCTAAATACTGAACATAATCTCATGTCAATGGCCACGTAAGATCAAAGAATTATTGCTCTAGTAAATAAAATATACTCATTCTATGACCTTTATAGCAAAAAAATTTAACATAAACTTCATGTTTGTTTATATCATCACCAATATTAAAGTCTTGTTTAGAAGAACTATCTCACTATCTTTTCTATTTTGTTAAGTGTGAAAATCTGTAACAGCAAACTGAACCCAGAAGCCAGACTGTCCCTGACTTTCAATAGTTGGGCCCATTGCCTTTTGCCTTTATGATGGTGTGAAAATAATGTGTATTCAGTGTAAACTGTACTTCAAATTTTAAATTTCTTTTCTCCAGGCTAGTGATAGCAATACCCACTCACAATGCTGGGCAGCTGTAGTGAGCTGTGACTCCCAGTCAGCCACACAATTGCAAAGATCAACAATTGATACTCTACAGTGTGCTGTGTTGATGAGTTCCAGTGTTCAGTAGGTTCATGAGTTCAGTGTTCATTTTTGGCTTAGAATGTTTTCAACTTACAACAGGTTTATTGAGACAAACCCCACTTAAATTCAAGGTACTTCTGCACATAAAAATACAGCAAAAGTATGTACCTTTTACTAAGGAAGATGAAAACCTTTTATGACATGAAAATGAAACTGGCAATAGGTGACAAACTTTTTTTAAGTGGTACTCTAAATAAATAAGAGAAAACGTCTCAGGGCAATGTCTAAAGCACCTGAGATGAGAGGGAGAGAGGGCACCACTAGAGGGCGGTAGCCGCCTCACTTGCCATAATTAATTTCACTTAAGCATAACTTCCTTTACCTCAAGCTGTTTAATATTTCTTCCAGCAAATACTTGATCATTTTCTCCTCCTACAGTAAATATCTGTTCTGTGGTTTCAAGCTTTGAAATACCAGTAATTTAGAGGTATAATTATGAAGAGTGTGAGTTTGACATTTAGAATATGTTTTTATTATTTTGGTCAAATAACAGAAATAAGGTGAAATAAGGGATTTAGGAGTGATATCATTTCTCATACCAAGTACTATGCTGACAAGTAAAATTAAGTCTGTGGTCTGGCAAATGTTAGTTAAGTTTGCTTCTTCTCAAGGCACACTTTGCCCTTTATCCTCACAAACAGGCAGCTGCAGTGAGAGCCCCTTGACCCAAAATAGCTCTCCACCAGCCTGTCACTCCAATGAAATGCGTTAAGGCAGTGGTTCCCAGCCTTTTTCAGAGTGACGGTCCTTTACAAGCAAAATTTCACAGACTCCTGTGGGATAATTCTTGAACTCTTAAGAGCGAGAGATTAAAATGTGCATGTAACTTCGGTAACACCTTTTAATGAGTTAGTAATATATTAACCATACCAGTATATACTGAAAAAATAGCAGTACAAATATACAAAATAAATTAGTCAATAAGAAGGAGCTCAGCTCATTAGCTCCTACAGTAAACCCATGGTCTAACTCTTACTACAGCACAAGTGCTGTGTTCTACAAGGAAGAAATCACTGAATTTATGTATTATGCCAGCAAACCTCCACTTTTAAGATGGAAACATCTTATTTTCTTGTTAGAGCTTTTAAAATCTCATTGACTCTCAGATATGGAAATATACATGGATATATATGCATACATACACACATAATACATAACTTTATTTCTACATACAATTAAGAAAGGTCACAGTTCCTGGCATTCCTCAACTAGCACACCTGATATAAATTTATATATAGCTGCTTACACATGATCTTCCTATGCAGATTTTCCATGGTTAAAGTCTTTGAAATATCAACCTAAGTTTGATCTCCCAAAGACGTCAATTTCAAATACAATTTGTCTGTATGACCTGAACATCTTTCTTTGGTGTCCTACTAAGTATGTAATGTGCATTCTTAGCTCAAATTTCCTGCAAGTTTTGACATCATAGATGAAATATCTCCTGGCACTATTAAGAGAGTATCTGGCATCATGTAGCTCTGAAGAGAGCCAAGATTCCACAGCTCATGTGAGCTGACAGCAAAACTCTACCATGTAATTCTGAAAAAAGCCAAATCGCATCTTTCACAAAAGTAACTTACTGTACACTTGCTCCTTTTTTCTCACTGGCATTTATGAACCAAAGAACACAATTTTAAGTAAAATAATAACATGCTCATTCTATTATCAAGATAAGATTCAAACTATGGTAAAGAGCATATACAGTAGCAACCTGAAGAAAACTTCTCAAAAGACAGCATTCAATTCCTATTGGATTATAAAACAATCATATAATATGGGGGAGATCAACTGACTACACTTTTCTGTGCCTCAAAGTTATTTTACTATAAAATGGAAGTGATTATTCTTTTTCTTGCCAAAATTCTTACCCTTGATAAATATGCAAGAAAGATCTGTGGGCCACAGGATAATACAGAGAGATAGAGGTAAATTCTGTCAGCATTACCCACCTTTTTTTTAAGTACTAGGTCCTTGAACATCATAGCTCCACAACTTTTCACATGTGGTAGTAATAGACAATTCTGGGTCGATTTGCATTTGTGAACCCTTAGCATTAGAATTCTCTGGAATTTGGGATTTGTAGACTGAGAAATGCTAATCTGGGCCAATTTTCTGAGATCCAGAGAGAATAAGTGGTTTATGCAAAATTATCAGTTAAGTTAGGTCAGCTAAAGTACAAAACTAAAAATCTCAACTACATGTCTCTTCAAGGTTTGTCTAATACAATTTACACTATACAAAATTATAGATAAAAGTACCTTAAATCATTGAGAGAATATTGATCTGCTTATTCAGAGAACTACATTATTAGGTAAATTTATCAGCAAACTGCTGAGAACACTACAGTTTCTATCTGGAAACTCAGAAGGGTGCTCAGAAAACTTATAAATAGAATGGTTACAAATGACTTGATGTCAGTCTTAAGGCATAAATAATGTTTAACAGGTGTCAAACCAAGGCCTGATTCTGTTTGATGTTTTCACCGGTGACCTAGATAAGACACTGGCAACCTATAGAGCCAAAATCTCTTAAAAGAATTTTACTTTGTAGGAAGCCTTCTAATGTCGCCTGCCCATAACTCGCTGCTCTTCCCTTTTCCCATCATCAAGTTTCATTTCATTCCCATAGCTCAACTGGTGAACTATGGGAATGAGGAGTTGTGTTATTTAATTGCCACTATGCTGTCAGTCACTAATACACAGATCTTCTAAATATCTTAGAGACTATCAATTTTTAAAAATTAGTGTATTCAAAAGAATACTTTTTAGTAGGTGGAGATAAGCATTTCCGTGTTGCTTGCCAACTAGACTATTTCCTCCAATTGAGCAATAATTCCTTTATATTCATTAGCATTTTTTTATATTCTGGAAAGCTTGAAATCACAGCATTTCTTACTGCACCTGAACTAAACCTCTGAAACATTTTCTATATGATTCATCAAGCTTCCATTGGCAATTGATCAATAAGAATTGAACCACACAAGCAATGAAGCATGTCATTTCTGATTTATATGTTGTGAATATAAATGTATTTGGAGGTCTAATATTTGATAGTCTTTCAAAAACACTTCAGTGTACACACACACACACACACACACACACATATGGTTTGAATGTGAGGTAGCCTCCAAAACTCATGTGTGAGATATGCAAGAATGTTCAGAGATAAAATGATTAGATTATGATAGGCATAATTTAATGGCTTAATCTACTGATATGGATTAACTGGGTGATAACTGTAGGCAGTTGGGGTGTGGTTGGAGGAGACAGGTTACTAAAGGCATGCCTTTGGAGTACCTATTTTGTCCCTGGTGATCAGTCAAAGTAGATGTCCTGAGCTACTTTCTTCTGTCATGCTTTTCTTCCACGTTGTTCTTCCTCACCTCAGACCCAGAGCTATGGACTGAATCTCTGAAACTGTGAGCCAAAATAAACTTTCCTTCTCTAATTGTTCTTGTCAGATCTTTTGGTCACAGCAACAAAAAAAAGCTGACTAAAACATATATATATATATAAAATTCTTTTTCTGTTTTCTCCTTTCTGATGAAGCTTGAAAAAGAATATGTCAGCAGTTTCAGTTTTCTCAGAGATGGCTGGTCCTTCCATCAGGAATACTTAGATCTAAAAACTATTTTTGGAAATAACCAAAATGTGTGCAGTGATGTAGAAGTTTGAAAAGTCAAGTTTTAGCCATATGTAGTCTGTTCTTAATGAATAGGACACTCCTTTCATTTTTTTTAAATAAAAATGATGGCAATTGGAAAGAAAATTCCACAAGGGTTTACAAATGAGGTTACTTAGAAGCAGCCACAAGTATCTGACGGGTCAAGAAAGTAGACTGTCTCAGGCAGATTTGCTGTTAAAAATACTCAGTGATGTATTTTTATAGACAGGGGAGGGAAAATGTCCATAAATAGCTCTAGGAAGTTTGGCCAAGAACTTACATTGCCAGTAAAAATACTAAATAAACTATCATTAGAAATATTTCAAACTTAGTTAATACTTTTTAAAAGACAAAAATAAGAAGAAACTGTTTTATAGCAATATATAAGCTTATAGAATATTTTTCTATTTGCTATCTTCTACAATTTTCTCATTGCTTTTTTCATATCATATGACTTTTTATTTCATTTTCATTCATCATCAGTTTAAATGTGTTATTTCTTTTTGCTGCTGAGTGTGGATTTTTTGACCTCATACCAGAAACTATCCCTTCTAAATTTCAAATCATCACTAATAGTCAATTTCTTTTTAAGGAAAAACAATCTAAATGGCTATGCAGGGTTGGAAGGGGAAACCCCTTTCTGACAATACAAATTCATGTCAATACAGTGTCCTTCATCCTGTTATAAACTTCCTTGGGTGTTAAATGTAGGCATTCAACCGTGAATTATGACTTGGCTGCTGTGGACTCTAATCCTAACTCAGGTTTGTGAAGTTTCACAAAATTTTCCCTTGAGAACAGCCAATGCTGAGCTGGCACAATACCACAGAGCTCAGATCTCTGAAGAGCACTCTGCTCGAGTCCATATAAGGAGTATGGTACTTATTCATGGCAGCTGGAAAAGAATGCCCCGCTCTTCTGAAGGTGACAGCCACCATGGTGGAGAGATCGAGACTGCGTGGCCCCTCTCTGACAGCCTTCCCTCACACCAGTTTGAGAAGGAGAGCTGAAAAACTGTGAGGCTAGTCAGCAACATTTCAGAATGACGGTTTGATTCATGGTGTCTTCTAACTTATTAAGAATGACAAATATTTACTTGTAAAGCCAATTAATTGGACAATTACTTAGCTGATTATAAATTTAAAAATGAAAACTCTTCTTAAATCAGACTTATATATTTTAACTCCTTCCGCGGATGAAGTGAGAATTGATTTGCTTTTAACCTGTGCCAGGGTTAGGGGACAAGGCAGGGAGCAGGAAGGGACTAGGACTGGAGTGCAGAAGCAGAATCAGGGCTGCACTTGAATCATCTTTTCAGTCTTTTGGATTTGGTGAGGGCTATCTCTATATTTTCTTTAGGCACAGGCACTATTCTCCCCTGTCTTAAATACATACTTATCCCCTCAATGTAATTTTTATTATTTTTTTAAATATCATTTTTTAGCAGATTTTTTTTTTTTTTGTACTGGGAATTGACCCCAGGGGCACTTAACTACTGAGCCACATTCCCAGCTATTTTTATTTTTTATTTTGAGAGAAGATCTCACCAAGTTGCTGAGGCTGGCCTTGAATTTATAATCCTCCTGCCTCAGCCTCCTGAGCTGCTGAGATTATGGGTGTGTATCACTGCACCTGGCTTTTAATATCATTTTTTAATATGGTAAACTTGTGGGCTGGGGAGATAGCTCAGGGCTGGGGAGATAGCTTAGTTGGTAGAGTGCTTGCCTCGCAAGCACAAGGCCCTGGGTTCAATCCCCAGCACCGCAAAAAAAAAAAAAAAAAAAAAAAAAAAAAAAATGGTAAACTTGTGAGTTCTCTCTTACATTCCAATTTTTTTCTTTATGCCTGTACTCTGACAGGTCTTTACTAGTTACTACAGGAGGGATAATCTTAGCAATTTTAGAGAATACATTAAAACCATTTTCAGAATTCTTTCAACAGATGGGAGTTATTTCTTCTGATACTCTACCACTGAAATTCACAAAAGCTCAGTGAAAGCTCCCTTTTCCTGTTTTCCCGTCACTGCAGTACTAAATTCTCACTGAGAATCTCACTGTAAACAAGAGTTTGCAAAGATTTTCATACCATGTTTCCTGAAACCTCTGAGCCCCATAAACATCTCTAGGATTATGTAGAGGTATGTAGAATGACCACAAATGAATTTAATTTGTTTTCCCCATTTCTTCTGTAGCTTATCTTAGTAAGATTGAGGTTCAGGGACTTGGAAAATTAGCCTCAGTTTCAGATGGCTGCTTTATGACTCACTGACAATTATTTCAGGACACATTTGATAACTTAAAGTAGCTATGTTAGTCTTCAAAACAGAATAAGGAAAGGTTACTGCGGAGCTTTTGACAAAGCATATTCATCTTTTACAGATGAAAAGAGGAAAAAGAGTGAGACTTTTCAGTGTTGTTCATGGGCTTTGTGTTTGCCTTCAGCCAGTATATCAAAGGGTAATAAAGCCCTTCAGAATTTTAATTTCCAAAACATTGTCACACATAAACTCAAATGCACTACCAGTTGATTATAAAATGGTTCTATGGGGTGTGAATGTGGATGATTGCCTCACATGTAGATTGTGTCCAGCAAACAATACTGGGAACAGAACCAAGAAATGTCATTTCCCTCACGTGATACTTCCATAAAAAGTCTCCATCCCCAACCACTTTCCTCCATTCTGCCTTCTGAGTAATCCACCCACTCAAAATCTTTCCTGTTTACACTGCAAAAGAATGTTATTTTAAAAATCTTTAGCCCTTAGCAAACGTACCCAACATAGAGTCTTGCACATACGGGCATGCAATAAATGTCATTTTGAAAATCTTTTAAATGGATGTTCCTTTATGAATTTCACAAATCGTGAAATATAAACGATTCTCCACTATAGAAGTGCTACTATCCCGCTGAAGCCCAAGAGAAAGATTCAAATTCTTAAGGATTTTACCTTAATACACAGCCACAGAATCATTATCAATGCTTCAGAAAAGTTGGTCCTGATTTGGCAGAACTTTTGGTTTTTTGTAGCTTGTGAAATCCATCCTCCCTTTGACCTAGATTACTGAACTTTGTAAAAGACATCATTAGGCCTAAGCAGAAGTTTGCTTCTGGAACCTGAATAAAAAATAAACATTCAGTAACACAGTAGGTGATGACCCATGGTCATTTCCCTTATACAAACAAGCTGTGCTCAACTAAGAAGACCAGAAGGATCTTTAAATGATACAACCTACAAAAACCCATCTAGTTAGTTTGTTTTGCTTTGTTCCCTTTGTGGGAATTTTAGAAACCATCATTATTTTTTTATTTTATTTTTTGGCACTGGGGATTGAACCCAGGGATACTCTCCCACTCAAAAACATCCCTGGCCATTTTAAAAATTTTATTTTGAGACAGGGTCTTGTTGAATTGCTGAAGTTGGCCTCCAATTTGCAATCCTCCTACCTCCATCTCCTGAGTCACTGGGATTACAGGGGTGCAGGGTTGCACCACCATCTGGCCTATCTTTTTTTTTTAAGATTTCCTGTAGGTCTCCATAAATCAGAATTATTTTGGATGTCTCTTTAGATGCATTGCTTCGATGCATTTGATGCAATTGATGCATTACTTTGATTTAATCTTATCTTGACTGAGAAAACACTAGAAAGATATTCAAATAAATCTGCTGGTCTTTTTTTTTTTTTTTTTATCAGACATATTCCTAATTCTGCAAGATATCACTGGAATGGAGTCAGAGTGACTATGGAAAGTGCAAACTTTGCTTTTTCAGTTTTAGTCTTCACCATACTTACCACTCTGCCATCCCATTTGACAGTTATGCCATTGTCCTGCCATTACCTGTTAAAAAATTTCAGTCACTGTCAACTAGTCCTTTTAATCAACTAGTTATATTTTGCCTTTTTTTTTACCTTTGTGGCTACTGGGTCTTTCTGTTCTCTTCTTTATAGGCATTTCTCTTGACACTCACCAGCTCTCATTCAGAACAGTTCCTTTTTAAAAACAAATTTTTTTTTTCATTGTTGATGGACCTTTATTTTTATCTAGTATGCAGTGCTGAGAATCAAACTCAGTGTGTCACACATGCTATACAAGTGCTCTTCCACTGAGTCACAACCCCAGCAGAGCAGTTCCTTTTATCCATGTGCTTTATCATTCACCTTTTAAAATCTTTTGTCCTACAACTTCTCTCCCCTGGAATCATCCTAAATGTTTTTTGTCAAATTGCAATATATAAGAAAACAACCGTAACCGTAAGGGATAGTTAACAAAAAAATGTAAGTTATCATTACTGTACAATTGTTATAGTAATTAACATCAACTCAACTTTGTTCTTATTCTCTGACACACAGCATATCCAAGCCAGGGGGTGGAAGGTAAGGCCTGGGTACTCAGTTCCCAGCCCAGGCTACTGGCCTAAGAGGGGTCACTTGAGGAAAATCATCTCCAGTATCATACCAGAGAAGGTTCACTTAGTAACACAGATGAGCAGCTATGCAGAGCCAGGAGGGATTCAGCTGAAAGTCAGCTCAAAGAAATGGGGGGTGGGGGGGACAAATGCAAAGTAGAGCAGGACATGAAAACATGAGCCCAGGCTTCAACAGAATCAAAGTGAGGCTGATGAAGCAGGAAATGATGGCATAACTGTAAAGGACAGGCCAGCTTCCTCGGTTAACACCCCTCCACTCACAGTTCCCATGGAAGTATCTCACCACCACTCACTGGCTCTGGACCCTCCTCAGCTCAAAAAATTTTGTTTTTCCCCTACTTCTTTCTTTCTTTCCTTGCTTTTTATGTTGACCTGCCAAGTTATCTATCGCTTTTTCCTTCTTTCTTTCTTTTTCTTTTTTTGACTGGGTTGGTTGGTTGATTTTGTTTTGTTTCATTAACTTTCTAATTGCTTTACCCATTCTCCCAACTCTGCATGAGCAAAACTCCAAATCCAGTTTTGCAAATACATAGCTCTTCTTAGATGGAGAGGAGGGGGAAAGGCTAAGATGCCTGGTTTCCATATAGCACATGGAGATTCTGCTCACACTGTACTATAATACACCTATTCTCTAATAATTGTATTTCAAATTCTATATATTCATTTGTTTGGGCTGAAAATTCTTTGAGCAAGTAAGATACTCATTTTATTCTTCTTATTTTTTCTCTGTACTCTTTTCACGAGAGACATAATAATCATACAAAAATGCTTATTTGTAAGATTTATAAATATTTATATTATGAATGTGTCTTTCCAAATGTTTCGAAGAATTTTATTATATGTGCTGTTGAATATTTGGCAGGAAAAACTGTTGAAGACAGTGAAAAATTATGAGCTTCTTATGAAACTTAAAAAGTCAAGTGTTAAAGAATACATGAAGATGCTGGGATTGTGGCTCAGTGGTAGAGTGCTTGCCTAGCATGTGTGAGGCACTGGGTTCGCTTTTCAGCACCACATACAAATAAATAAATAAAGGTTCATCAATAACTAATAAAAATATTTTTTTAAAAGAATATATGAAGTGATGATTTAAAAAAAAAAAGAATTTTATTCCAACGCGCTTTGTGTAATATAATGTATTATTGGGCAGTCTATGCCATGTACTATAGTGCTCTTTACATGTAATGTCTCATTTCTTCACAATATGAACAGTAGTATGTATGAGGTAGGAATTGTTATTATTCATAACTTACTACTCAAGAATTGGTGGAGGCGCCTCTTACTCGGTGAGTTTTATCTGTTGGTCATCTGCAGTTCTATGCTCTCTGTCTGATCCATTGCCTCTTGGCATCATGACTACCTTCAGACCTCTTTTGAAGTCAAAGATCATCAACAAGAAGACCAAGAAGTTTATCTAGCACCATGCCAAAGGTAAGTACAACTGGTGGGAACCCAGAGGTATTGACAACAAAGTGGAGGAAGACAGAGAGCAGATCTTGATGCCATCATTGGTTATGGAAGCAAGAAAGCAAAGCACATGGCTGCGCGGTGACTTCTGGAAGTTCCTGGTTCACAATAGCAAGGAGCGGGAAGTGCTGCGTGCTGTGAATCGTACTTATACTGAGATTGCTCACAATGTTTCCTTCAAGAACCACAGAACCATGGTGGAAAGAGCAACCTAGCTGACCATTGATGTTACCAATCCCAAAGGAAGGCCTCACGGTGAGGAAAATGAATAGCAGCTCTTGTGAATGTTTTATTTATGCTTAAATAAAACCATAAAAACCAAAGAAAAAAAGAAGAAATCAGAAAGCACATAGTAATCACCTGCCCAAGGTCCCTCCAGGGAACAAGATATGGAAACAGCTTTCCAATATACACAGTTAAACACCTTAACCCATGTTGAAATGTCCCTACTCTGCTGCTGTTTCAATACAGAGGACACCTGAGTGGAGAAAGTATAATTCGAAGGCATTGATGCTAGGTATCATACTTTTAATAATTAGTTTTGTGTATCAACCTAACTGAGCCATAGATTTGGTCAAACATTATTTTTGGAATTTCTGTGAGGGTGTTTTGGATGAGATTAATACTTAAATTACTGAATTGAGTAGAGCAAATGGCCGTCCTTAATATGGATGGGCCCCACCCAATCAGTTGAAGGCCAGGACAGACCAAAAAGGCTGACCTTTCCCCTAGTAAGAGAATTCCTTTTCCTTCAGAGTGAAATATCAGCTCTGCCTGGATTACCAGCCTGCCAGCTTCTGGACTGGAATTACACCATCAGCTTTCCAGGTCCCAAGGCTTCAGAGGCAACCTGGAAGTGTACTATCACCTCCTTGCGTCTCCAGCTTTCCATCTTGCTCTGCAGCTCTTGAGACTTGCCAGCCTCCATAATCTTATAAGTCAACTCCTTATAAGAAATCTCTTTCTGTGTACATATATATCCCAGTGGTTCTGTTTCTCTGGAGAACCCTAATACCTCCTCTATGTATGCCATGGAGAACGGAAGTTCTTTCTTGACATCCTTCAGTTTTCTCATGAGGAGATTGAGGAGACTGCTACATTATCCCCTTAAAATGTACAGGCGTTATTTCCATTACTTTCTGCTATAACTTACTTTTCTGAGGCAAAGTCTTAGATGTTCATGTAAAAAATAATGAATTTTACTTTTCTAGTGATCAACTTAAATACTTAGTAGCTCAGCAATTAGCATTCATATCTCAGTTTTGTCATGTGATAAACACTCTAGAAACACAATTTTAATACTGATCTGCTGTAACCTATATAAGTCTACTAAAATGTGGAAATAATTTAGGATTTTTAGCTATCAGTTTAATAGTAGTCCATCTTAAATGACAAAGTTCTTATTTTCACTGTTGTCTGTATTCTTCCTCTGTAATACTTAATCTTTTTGTCTGTAGCTTGATTTTGTTTTCAGTCTCAAATGGAGATATTGCATTGTTTTTGCTCCTTAAGCAAGTCTCAACTATTCCCACATACTTGAAGTTTTCACTTGTGGGTTTGATTGCCACATGAGTTTTTGTACTTGATTTTCAACTTGGTAATCTTATACTTGGGAGGTATTCATTCATGTAGTTAATTGATCAAATATATAATCTCACATTGAAATAGCATCTCCAATTTCAGCAACTTGTGATTTAGTTCCTTAAAAAGTTAGGTGAAGATAATTATTTCCTCCTATTGGTAGGCAAGTTTTGACATGGAACTTGTTCTTTCATGATTAATGTTGTGAAGTCTAAATTAGATAAAAGTCTAGTTATTTCGTTTACTTTATGGCCTCTTAAAAATTGGCATTTGGTGCATGAATTCTAAATAAATGTCAATTACAAAATAGTACTTCTTAGGAATATAAAATAATGTTTATGGTTTCCTGAAGTTTTTATTCCTCTAATACAGTAATACTTATAAACTGGAGCCTCATTACCTCTGATTACTTTCAGCTTTGTCTTTTCTAAAATTAAACAATAGTCTTCAATTTTTAAACATTTAGATTTCCTCCTCTCTAAAACAAAAAAAGTTTGAAGCAAAAAGATTGCTTTAAAGTTAAAGAGGTTAAAACAGTTGAAGTTAGTCAATAGAATTGTTTTGGCATGGTAATGTCTGAAAAGATAAAACAAAAAAGTCCTTTTTATATGCTATGAAATAATAACTTTCTCTAAAGTTGGTTGGATCCACCATGGATTTGTGAGTTAAATCTTGTATTCATTGTCTGAACTTTCTAATAAAATTATAAACACATATGATTAAATAGTAATTAAATATATCTAGTCTTCTAAAGTGTAACTATTACAATTTAAAATATTCTGTTTACTGGCTATTTGTATTATTTCCTCAATTATTTGGTGTATCTCAATAAATTATAGTGGACTCTTATCCAGCCTTGCTAATTATTGTGTCCCACAAGCGAATCCAAATTTCATGATTTTCTGTTGATATTAGTCAATTACTTTAGTATTTCAGTCTATATGGGAGTTATTCAGAATTTGTTTTCAATATCAAGAATGTACTCTTGGGGCTGGGGAGATAGCTCAGTCGGTTAAGTGCTTGCGTTGCAAGCACAGGGCACTGGGTTCAATCCCCAGCACCACAAAAAAAAAAAAAAAAAAAAAGAATGTACTCTTTAGCATGCTCTTATTTCCTTTGTCACAGATTTTCAAAGATGTGATTTCTTTATTATTCACTCATATTCTTTCTCCCTTACTTCTCCCCCTGCCTCTGTCCCCTTAAAAAAAAAGAAAAGCCACATCCAAAACTTACCCTCTTCTTCAGAGCGTATGTTTTTCAAATGAGCATTTTCTTTATGGTGCAATTTGTTTACTTCAATTTGTGTAACTAAGTTGTTTTTCATTTGCAAGTCCGAAGTAATAACTGGAGGGAGACTGTATGGCAACATTTTAAAGCATATATGCATGTATGTGTGTGTTTGAAAGCATATATGCATGTATGCATGTATGTATGTATGTAGCCAAATAGGGAAGTAATTTAAATAAGTACCCTGCTTTATTAACCTAAAATTAGATCTCTTTTCAGGTCACAGAGTAAGAAATCAGGTATTAAAGGGAAACTAGCGCTTTGTGTTTATTAGGAACAGAATTTTGTGCTTGATATTTCTACATTCTTTTAAAAAATGTAGAACTAGAGGCCTCAACCCAGCCATGTTTACAGCTCAATTGGAGAAGTAGTTTGAAAAAATATTAGCATAGCTTGACTATAACCTGGGGTTTTCAAACAGTCCTCATGCCTTTAATCTTAAAACCTAGCCATTTTGACAGACAATTTGTAAGATAATAACCATCAGCAGCATGATAGTTTAAAGGGAAAGGGACAGAAAATTTTCCTCACTCTGGTTGTCTATTCTCTGACAAGATTAGGTGGGCCACTGGGAACCTTAGTAATCCTCTGCATTGAACCACAAGTCAGATTGCAAACCATAAGACTACTGACACATCTGAACTTTCCTCTTTAGGGAAAGAAGGATTTTATTTCCTTATTGTTAGTGATTCATGTGAAATTAGCCACTGTAATCTGGGTAGTAAATATTCTCATAATAGCTTTAGGAAAAAAGGATTAATAAAAAACTTAAAACTACAATTATTCTTCAGGGATGAAACATCTGAGGTGCAATAGAACACTTCTTAAACTGTCAAGTAGATTACATCGACAAAACATACAGGAGATGAAATATTATTTGCTGCTATTCCTTCTTACCATGTCAGGCACCAAGCAAAGTACTCCATATGGTGTCTTATATAAGCCTTGAAGGTAAGAATTAGTATTCTGATTTTAAAGACAGGAAAACTATCTTGGTGCAGTTAGTATGTGGTTGATCAGGGACTCACACCACGGTTTGATGGACTCTCAAGCCCATGTCTGTAACACTGCCTAGCACTGCCATATTACGGTAAATGTCCTCAATATCAGTTGCATAATGAAATGTAAATAACAGATACAAACCCTTTCAATTTTGAAATATATCTCATTTGCACGCATGTCTGGGAAAGTACTAGGAGTTGCAGGTGGGAAGAACTGAGTATTGAGACAGTATTAACTCAAGTACCAGACAAATTCCACTGACGTATCAGACATTTTAACAGTGGTTTGTTTTTCTTTTCTTGAGCAGCAATTTCTGTTAACTGGGAAGCCTCAATGCAAGTGGTAATTCAGTTCTTTCTATCTCATGACTTTGCCATCTTTAACATGTGTCTTTTATGGTTGTGCAAATAAATGGAAAAGCATAGTGATTTGTGAACAGGAGGTTTTTATGCACTAGGCCTAGTGGTGATACTTATATTTTCTGTTTATTTTTGACATGAAAATTGAGTCACATCATTTACCTAACTCCAATGGAGTCTGGAAAATTGTCTAGCCATGTACCATGGTCTGAATGTCTCATTGAAATTCGTATGTTGAAATTTAATTGCCAGTATGAGAGTATTAAGATATAGGGCCCTTGGGAAGTGATTAGATTTTGAGGGCAGAACTCTCATGAATGGAGTTAATGACCTTATTAAAACAGATGTGAGGGTAAGGGGATATTTATCTCTTTTGCCTCTTCTTCCATGCAAGAAGACCCAAGACCTCACCAGATACAGATCCTCTGGCTCCTTCTCTTGGACTTTTCCCACCTACAGCATTGTAAGAAACAGATTTTTTGTTGTTTAGAAATTATCTAGTCTAAGGAATTTTGTTACAGCAGCAGGAATGGACTAAGACACTACATGACCTAAAAAGGGGATGAAGTTTGGTGCTATGACTGATATTCAGGAAATACGAATTATAAACTGCAATTTGTCTGTGATAAAGAAAAATTGTTGGCTCGCCGTGCCACTAGACGGCCACCATGAAGTTCAACACCTTCGTGACCTCCGACGGAAGCAAGAACCGCAAACGCCACTTAAACTCGCCCTCGCAGATTTGCAGGAAGATCATGTGTTCCCCGCTTTCCAAGGAACTGCGGCAGAAGTACAATGTCTGCTCCATGCCCATTTGCAAGGACAACAAGGTCCAGGTGGTTTGAGGACCTTACAAAGGTCAGCAAATCGGCAAGTAATCCAGGTGCACAGGAAGAAATAACGTCATCTACATTGAGCGGTGCAGTGTGAGAAGGCCAACGGCCCAACCGTCCATGTGGGCATCCACCCAAGCAAGGTAGTTATCACCATGCTAAAATTCTTGAACGCAAAGCCAAGTCCCGGCAAGTTGGAAAACAGAAAGGCAAATACAAGGAAGAGCTCATTGAGAAGATGCAGGAGTGAGGGTAACCCTCGTGCAACCACAGTTCAACTGGAAATGTCTGGTGTGTGCTTCTCTGGAACTTTTCAAGGTCTCTGGAATGTTCCATTGCCCTCCTGTTTTGTTACGCTTCTGTGACTCTGTAAACTGCTTTTGTAATTTTGATTAATAATTTTTTGAATACAAATTGGAACTGTTTCCTAACTCAAGGATATTTGCATCACGTGATAAAGTAGATCCTTCTTAAAAAAAAAAAAAGAAAGAAAAAGAAAAGAAAAATCGTTGACAGCTTACATGGTTAAGCAACTTTAATCTTTAATTTCCTTATCTTATTTTTTTTTTCTAATATTCTCCTTTTCAGTCTTTACTTTCTGTATTCAAGCTACTGAGGGAACCCCACAAAAGTTGTTTCAAAATAACAAAATGTACAAGGACCATGTGTATGTGTGCATGTTTGTTTTTGAGTTTTTCAGAGTTTTCTGAATAGTATAAAGACTTGTTTTGTATTTTGATTACTGTGGGGTGTTTTTCTTTTTCACATGACTTGTAAATACACCAACTGCAAATATATCAAATTATTATTTTATATCAATGGAAAGATTCATGGGCCATTACTTCTGCTATGATAGAGTAAGAGGGATGAAATTTGTGTTCCATGTTAAATAACTAAAAACTGGGCACTGTATATGAAGTGATGCTTTGGCAGACATTGGGTAACTGGCAATGTAGCACTTTTTTCCCATGCTATAGTTTGGATCCAAAATGCACCTAGAAGACTTATGTACTCAAGGCTTGTTCTTCCCTTTGGAGTTATTATTAGAAGACAGTGAAATCTTTAAGAAGCGGGTCCTAGTGGAAAATCTTAGGTCCCAGTGGGACATACCCTCAAGGGGATTATGGGATGCCAGTTTTTCCCCACCACCACCTCTCTGCTTCCTGACTACCATGAGGTAAGCAGCTGGTTCCACCAAAGTGCTCCCACCATCAGGTACTGCCCCACCATTGGCCCAAAAGCAACTGGACCTACTGACCTTGGACTGAAACCTTTGAAACTGTGAGTCAAAATACACCTTTCTTCTTTTTAAGTTGTCTCAGGTATGTTGTTACAGAAATGGAAAGTTGACTAACACATTCCTGATAGAAGAAAAACAAGATGAGATCTATAATGATCCCAACTTAATACCTGAAGGCATTTCCCAAACTATAGCATAGGAAGATGAAATCAAAACCCAGAGATCTTAATGTGTTGAATAGACAGAGATCAGAGTTGTGGGAGGCCAAGGTGTTAACTTTGTAAAATAGCAGTCAACAACACAGAGGGACAGAGTACTCTAGAGATCTACCAGGCATTCTGAACTTTTTGGCTGAGTACTGATGTATGTATGTATGAGAGGAGACTACTGAATCATAACTTAGGAAAGAACCATCAGAAAACAGTAAGCTAAACAATTCCTGGGGTTTACACAAAGTTAAGAATAAATATGTTCCCACCAGTTAAAGTAGAAAAACTTTTTATTATATAGGCATTTGGCATAATCCTTAGAAAGATATCCCCTAATAGTGGAGATAAGTTAGACCTAGACTAAAGGCTTCTCTGATCAAATCCTAACAAAGTTAAAAGCAAGTCTGAAAGGATCAAACTAATTCCAAGTAATTTAACTGTTTCAAAAAAAATCTGTACTATTTAAAGGAATATAACAAATATAGCACCCACTTGAATAAAATTCAGAACGTTTGGCAATCAAACAAAAACTACTGTGGTATGCAAAGAAACAGGAAAATATGACCCATAACCAGGAGAACATTTAATCAATAGAAACAGGACTATAAATGATAAAGATGATGGAATTAGGAGAGAACATTATAAGATCCACTATAAATATGTTCTAAATACATACTCAGGAAGGTAAAGGAAAACATGATTATGATGCAAAGAGAAATGGAAAGAAAAAAACATCCAGACAGGATTTCAAGAGATGAGAAATACAATATCTGAAATAAAAGATACATTGGATATGAATAACAGCATATTAGATGCTGCAGAAAAGATAACTTGAAGGCACAGCTATAGAAATTACCCAAGATGAAAAAAATATTTTAAAAAACGAACAAAGCATCACATGAAAGATGGTATCATGGTTCTGACATAAATACAAGTAGAGTCCAAGAATGGGAGAAGCACAAAAAAACTATTTGTAGATTTTTTTTTTTTTTTTTTTTTTGTACCAGCTATTTGAACCCAGAGGCACTTAACCACTGAGCAACATCCCCAACCCCTTTTATTGTTTATTTTGAGACAGGGTTCCACTAAGTTGATTAGGGTCTCGGCAATTTGCTGAGGCTGGCTTTGAACTTGCATCCCTCCTGCCTCAGCTTCTTAAGTCACTGGGATTACAGGTGTGCACCACCTGTTCAGCTACAAATTCCAAATTTTAACAAAATATAAATTCATGGATCACAGGACATCAACAAACTCCAGGCAAAATAAGTATAATCCCATCCAAAGTACATCATATATGCATTCCTAAAAACTCGTGATAAAGACGAAAATCTTAAAGGCAGCCTGAGAAGGGGGATAAATACAGGGATACAAAGGTAAAGATAACCACAGACTTCTTATCAGCAAGAATGCAAGCCAGAGGATGTAGAACAGTCTTCAAAGTACTGAAGGGGAAAAATAAAACATGACAACCCAGCATTGATACTTGCTGAAATTTTCTTTAAAAAACTACAGTGAGATAAAGACATTTTCTGAAATAAAAGTCAAGAAAATCTTCATCAGTATATCTACCCTACAAAAAATAGTAAAGTTCATTGGGTAAAGGGAAAATGATAAAGAATAGCCCTCTCTACAGAAATGTTCAAAAATGGAAAATTATAAGACATTTTTTTTCCTACCATTTTAAAATTCATTGAAAGATAATGGAGGGCTGGGATTTAGCTCAGTGGTAGAGCACTCACCTAGCATTTTTGAAGGCCCATTCAATTCCCAGAACCACACACACAAAGACAGTTGATTGTTTAGAGATAAATAATGATGATGTATTAGAGGGTTTATAATATATGTAGAAGTAATTCATAGGACAAAAATAGCCCCAAGGAAGAGTAAGAATGGAAGAGTACAGTTGTTAGTTTCTTATATTATATGTGAAGTACTATTATGTTACTTGAATTAACACTGATACATTTTTAAAATGTATATTGAAGGTCCTTTCAGAAACAGTAACAAATAAAGAACTAAAGCTAATAAGCCAATAGGGGAGATAAAATAGAATACAAAAAGTAATGAATTCAGAAGAATAAAGGGAAAAAAAGAGTAGGACACAAATGCGACAAATAGAAGGCAAATAAGATGGTAGATGTAAACCCAATCCAGTAGTCTTAATTCTTGGTATTAAATGAAATGAAACATGAGACAATCAAAAAAACTGTAAGCCAGTTTACATAATCTCTAAACAACTCAAATGTGAATAGATATATATCTATCTATAGGTCATAATTTGTTATTGGTGTATATATACATGTATACATATATATAATGAAATACCTCAAGCTATAAAAAGAAACAAACTATTTTTTTGGGGGGGGGGTGCTGGGGATCAAACCCAGGGCCTTGGGCTTACAAGGCAAGCACTCTACCGACTGAGCTATCTCCCCAGCCCCAACAAACTATTTTTATATGCAAAAATATGAATGAATTTCAAAAATATAATGCTAAGGGATAGAGCTGGCCATACTGTGTGAAACACTATATACTCTAGGATTCCATTTATATGTATTTTTAGAAAAGGGAAAACTGTACCAACAGAAGGATCAGTAGTTGGGAGAAGGAAGTTTAGGGATAATGGAATTGCTCTAGGTCTTCACTGTGATGTTGGTTACACAGCTGTATACATTTGTCAAGACATTTAACTGTATATCTAAAATTACCCCTCAATAAGATTGACATTAAAATGAATTAATGGTTTGATAATCACATCTTTAAAAATAGCAAGTTGACATTATAAGTGAGCTAGTAAACACCCTTGAAATAAGACCCCAGTGTGGGGAGAAGAATAACTCATTGGAAGAATGTGAGGGGAAAAGATTAGTAGATGTGCTACAATGAAACCCATTGTTCTGTATAATTAGGTGCACTAATAAAACACACACACACACACACACACACACACACACACACACACAAAACAAAACAAAAAAACAATCCATAGACTAGCTCTGTGTTCCAGGAATTCCAGGACTGTGTATTAATAGGGACCTTAATCCCTCTGTATAGGAATTTGTTAAAATGACCCTGAGAGCTTTGGCTACTCTCTTATCTAAACAGAAAGAGTGACTTCATTACAGCTCGTGGCTAACTGATTTCATGTTGAAGGCACCAGGCAATATATGGCAAGCAAATACCCTCGTACTTGCTACCAGGCTCCACAGTGCAAACAAACAGGCTTCATTTAGCTAATTGAGGCCAAATGGTTTCGGTCTTAAGCAGGCACTGGATTAGGGACAGATGACAAATGCTTTTGAGATAGATGTGTGTAAACCATTTTAGAGCCTGAGGCAGAGCATATCATGCTACAAGTGGTGCCGTGTAAGGTGTAGCTGGGGAAAGAGCAAACTTTAAACTGAGGGACAAGTCAGAATCACTGCCAAACATAAAGTTAGAAGGAGCTGAAGATGAACCTTCTGTTCGTAAGGTTCCTTAAAGGGTTTGGAGGTTGGCTAGTTTTAAAATCCTTTTAAACAGGTAAATGCAGTTGACTTTTCATTTTATGGGCTTATTTACAATCACTTGCTTAATTATTGAATTCTTATTACCTTGTTATTGCTATGTTTTGAAATTTTAAATGAGAATAATCCATGAACAATATTAAAAGAAAAAAAATTAAAAGCCTGGACTGGGGCTGTAGCTCAGTGGTAGAGTGCTTGCTCAGCATGCATAAGGCCCTGGTTAGATCCCCAGTTCCGGAAAAATAAAAAAAGAAAAGAAAAAAGAAATCCTGATTGAGTACGGAAATGTATTAAAGAGAACTGAAGCATCTCTTCCTGATGCTCATGCCTACTCCCCACCAGAATCATGAGTAATATTAAAATCTCCAGATTTTGTATGTGTGTGGTCTTTATATTGTATCAGCTAAGATTTTTGAGGTTTCTTATATCAAGTTCTTATACATATTTATAACGTTAAGTATCACTAATTTTCCCTTAAAAACTTTTCCTCTTGCTTTTGTTTTGACTGCTGTATGCATCTTAGTAAATGGCACCCCATTAATTCATATGCTTATGGCAAAAATGTCGATAGCATTCCTGATCCCTCTTTTAAGAAAAGTATAAACAAAATTATACTCTATATTTGAGTCACTAGAAAATACTTTCAGATCAACTCCCAAAATGCCTGTCATTGCTCTATTTTTTACTTTATTTACTATTATTAAATCAGGAACATGTCTCTTTTAATTGGTCTACCTGGTTCCACTTCCACCCTTTAAAGTCTGTATATGTGAAGTGAGGTCCTGCCCCTGCTAAAAACCGTCCAGTGATTTTTTTGTACTGCAGTGAAAATCAAAGACTTTTTCATGGTCCCTGACATCAGCTTGTTTTGTCTACTTTTCTGGTCTCACATCCAAATTCTCCCACTAGTTTGTTTTACATCTTGTGTCTCCTTGCTATATAAAAATAAGTGCAATGTATTTACTTCTTTCGTGAAATTTTTTGTTTGAATTATGTACTGCTTTTTTTCAGGTTTTTAAAATAGGTTTTTTTGTTATTGTTGTTGTTAAAGTTAATATGTGCATTACAGGAAACAAAACACAAGCAAGTAACAGATCATCTAGTCACAAGCAGCTTAGTTGGATGTGTCCCTCCAGGTCGAGTGTATGCATACACAACATCCCATTTTGTGTGGCTGATATCATAGTGACCATCATGCTTTTGCACACATCATGAATATTCACCAATTAAAAAGGTACACAAGTTTTTTTTTTTTTTTTTTTTTTTGGTACCAGGGATTGAACTCAAGGGCAGTTAACCACTGAGCAACATCCCAAACCCTTTTTTTTTTTTTTTTAAACTTTGAGACAGGATTTCACTAGGTTGCTTACAGCCTTGCTAAATTGCTGAGGCTGGCTTTGAACCTGTGATCCTCCCCTTAAACTTCTGCGCTGCCTGGATTACAGGCATGCGCCACCATGCCCAGTGACACCAGCATTCTTGATAAACAAGAATACACTACACCAACTCAATCTATTAGAAAAAACTGTAATCCTTTCCTAGGAACAAAAATTTCGCTGAGGACAAAATCAGGCCTCTAGATAAACATATTGGCAGTGTTACAACAAAAATAATGCATTCCCTTAATACTCAATTTATGAGACAAAGTAACAGAATACACCAAACATGTTTCCAAGAGGGTTCATTAATAGATGTCTATGACCAAATATTAGTACCGCTTTTTATTCTATCTGGAATGCTTTTCTTCGGATATCTGTGTGGCTCATTCTTTTATAACACTCAGTAGTCAGCTTAAATATCACTTTCTCAGAAGTCTTATGTCTTGTAATATCACCCATCCTGTTACACCATTATTCTCTATCCCCTTACCCTCACTATCAGTCTTTATAGCATTTATCACCACTTGAAAATAATGTATGCTCATGTTTTATTGCCTGTGAGTCACACCAAAACATTAGTTCCCTTAGGGCATGGACTTCATTTGTCACCATGGTTGCATCCCTAAAGCAATGCCTGTCATACAGCAGGTTCTCAATAAATATTTTTTGAATGAATGAATGAACCTTCAGCATCTTTCACTATCTACTTTAATGAAGTGCTTCCTGCGTTTAGTTCCCTGTGTTCCTCCCAGGCCTATTCTGTTTACTAAACTCCAATAAACTGAAGATGTTCATTGTTTTGCTTTCTAAGAGGAGCAAAGAGAGTGCTAACCAAAAAGAACTGAATGAACTCCAGTACTGGTTTTAAAAATATTGCCAACAATCTAACACACTAGAATGAGTGATTAATTATGTGTTGAAAACTTTGTCTCATATTAGGTAATAAAAAAGCTAAAGAAACAATGTTAATATTTGTATACTTCAGAGAATATTTATCTCATCTATTCTTTCTGAATGAACAATATCATTACTGATCATCTCCCGAAGGAAGGTTAGGTCCATCTGTGTTAACCACACATTAGTTTGCTGCAGACAATTCCTGGCTTTCCCAAGTCTTCAGGGCTGCAGTGTTCTATATTAAGCTGGACCACTCCAATCCAGCTGGTTCTGGCACACTGACAAAACTGTGGACATCTTCAAAGGCCTTTTTAAAATTGCAGGGCTGAACTGTGTTCTCTCAGAGTTTATTTGTGTTCTTCATGATGCAGATGATGACCTTTTCTTAACTTCAGACAGCAGTGCTAAAAGATGGTTTCAATCTACTTACCTCTACAAGAACACACCATGGAACTAAGAAAGGTAAACTTGAATCACTTTTTACTTTCCTCAATTTAAGCCAAAGAGATACGAGTTTTAAAACACCCCCAAGGTATCCTGGCCCTCTCCCAGCGCATGTAATGATTTAATCCAGTACTTCATTTGATAAGGTGATACTTAGTAATCAAGTAAGACAGCCAGTTAAGGGAATATTTTTTTTTTCTGTGTTCATGGTTTCCAAGGAAATATGGACAATTTTAAAAGAATTTAGGAATTCAGTCTAAAATATCTATAAGACCGCATTAATAATAAATGTCTTGATTTGGATGTTACTTGTAAGTTTTATACAGTCAGGAGGTCCTCACTGAACAAGGGGGAAAAAACTCTCAAATATGCTGACTATTGAATCTACTAATTACATCTTGACCTACAATACATAATATTTTGAAATTCATGCATATGAAGGGGCTAGGACAACAAAAACGAACAGACCAAATGTGAGTTGCAAACTTCTGACTTGAGTTTAAAATATTATGAAATCTGTCTGAATTGGTATTGGCAATGGTACTAGAGGGGAAGCAAAGGTGACACTGTGAGAATCCATGGGGATTTCTCATAATAGGCTTAAAAGCCAACAAGAAAATACCAAACCATTTCTGGATATTATTGTTATATTTGGAGACTTGACAGTTGATCCATGTCAAATTTCATGTAATAATAAGACTTAGCAAGTTCTGTTGTACTTATTCAGACCTCTTATTTGGTGTGAGGCCAGCTTGGATGTCTGCCTCCATCCTCTCTCCTGATTGTGGCCTATGTAGACTTCTTAAACAGGAAAACGTCCTGGGATCTCCCTGAAATTGTAACAAAACCAGGGGCTTCCCCCTGAGCTAGGCATCCAACAGGCACTCCATGAATCCTATTCGCTTTCATTTTATGTGTTAAGTTGTCTTATTTTTGAAATGATGCTTCAATTTAAGTTTGGATGCTCTATCATGTGGTCTCATACTTGCTAGAAAGGGCTATGAAATAATAAAGTATAGAAAAACTTTTAACCCTGGCTATCTATTATCACACGATGGTTCACTTTGTAATTTTTCCACTTAAGGATGGTATGAAAGCAGTATCAATTCACTAGATACCGTACTTTGAATTTTGAATGTTGATCCTTTCACTCGCTGGCAACATTGTAGGATACGCTCCTACGATGCTGGGTAGCAGGAGTGAGTACAGTCAGCTATGCCACCACCAGTTGACCACCTGGGACCCTACTGCGCTGCTCAGCTATCACGTTCAATAGGTTAGGTACATTAAATGCATTTTCAACTTAAGATATTTTCAACTTACGATGAGTTTCTTGGGACCTAACCCAAGAACATCTACATATAACTTTCATCAAGAACTTAGGTATAACTTTCAAAGGAAATAGCATAAATAGTGAAGTGATAAAGTTATGGTGGAAAGATTCTTGGCAAAGTTATTTTGAATAATAGTAATAATTCCATCCTCACCCCTCCTCACGTTTGGCCAAATAAATAGCTACTTTCCACTAGATAACACTTTACCTCCTTTTCAGTAAAGTTCATTGTTCTAATCTCAAGGGATCTCACAGTTTCTAGAGTTCAAGCAGCGGGTGTCCCTTGGAATTCTTGAACAGGCCCCTAAAGGAGAAATCTGTCTGAAGAAAAAAAGAAAATCTATAATTCTTTATTTTTTTCTCATTTATCTAAGGATATATGGGAAAATTTGAAAATGGCTTCTCTATGTGAGTAAATATAGTTTCACTATATAATAATTGTATTGAATAATCATGATTGGACTCTTTTAAACAATTAAGGGAGGAGTAAATGGGCCTTTTTAAAATTGGTATAAAGTTTTAGTTACTCAAGATAAAGAAGTGGCAAAGATACAGAACACACTACACAGCATATCACATAGTGCTTATAGTCAACTATACAGTGTGGTATGCATTTTAAAAAGTTTAGAAGGGTAAATCTCAGATGTTAAGTGTTCTTATCATAACAACAAAAACCCAAAGGTCCTCAAGGAAACTTTTGGAAGTGACAGATATGTCTGTTACCCTGATTGTGGTTTTATAGGTGTATTCCTGAGTAAAGCAAAAAATTTATCAGTTTAAATGATGACTCAATATAAAGATTTTTTTCACTAAATCAATTTATATTTATTGAATGTAATGTGGCAGATACCCTTAAGATTTAGGAATACAAGAATAAGTCCTTGTCCTTGTGGAGAATACATTCTTGTGAGAGAATGATTTATCTTGACTCTCACTCAGAAAGGCTTAGTGACTCAACTACCTAAAGAATTTCCATGAATCTAATCAACCAAACTTGCTTTCTAGCAATCTATGATAAGTAGGAGTGAGATACCCATTAGTGTGCAGATATAGCACAAGTTAAGTGACTTGGTGACATGATACACGACCTATTAGTCTTAGCCTCTTAAAACAGAGTCCAGAAACAAAAGTGCCAAATGCCATGAAAACTGCAAATCTTTGTCACAAGAGAGAGAATTAAGGACCAAGAATATGAGATAGGTCTGTCTACAAAATGGATTATTACCAGGAAAGAAATTTTATTGTTATAACATATGGGCCTCTTTATAAAATATTTATGAAAGACCACTGGATTCTTAACTAATTTCAAAGTAAAAAGAAAAATATAAAATTTTGATGTAAACTATGTTAAAAATGATATTTGGGTCTGGGAGTTTAGCTATGCCATATAGCATATGCTTAGCATACATGAGGCCCTGGGTTCAATCTCCAATCCTCAATCCCTCCTCCCCCAAAAAGATATGTGAATCTGCTTCATGACAGAGAATATTGATATTCAGAGTATAAGCAGAAATTACAGATATTTGTGTGTTTTGGTGTATTACTATTAAAATTACACAGTGTTCCATCCTGATAATGCATGTCTGTAATCCAACTACTAAGGAGATTGAGGCAGGAGGATCACAAGTTGAAGACCAGCCTGGGCAACTTAGAGACTCTAACTCAAAATAGAATTTAAAAAGTGTTGGGGGTGCAGTTCAGTGTTAGACCACTTGGCTAGCATGCATGAGCCCCTGGGTGGAATCCACAGTAACACTAACACACACACACACACACACACACACACACACACACACACAAATAAAAAACAAATAAAATATGTAATGCTTTCCTTCAGTCCTGACTGACTTCTGGACTCTCCCTAACACTTCGTTCCATGTTACTACTTCCTTTTCTGGTTTTCTCTGTTCTTAGGAAGAACAGCAGAAATATCATCTATCTTCTTAAATCCAGTATAAAGTTAGATACCATTTTATTTTAAATGGTAGGTAACTGATAGATAGAAATTGCTTTGCTTTAACCCATAGACATAAAATCCAACATACTACAGTTAGAATCAGCTTGGAAGAATCTGATACTGAACAATTATTAAGAGAAGTGATGGTTCCCCCTTCCTTAGTATAAAAAGACAAAAGATTACTCTGTGAAAATATAAATGGTATAATATTTTCCTTGCATCTTGAAAATTTCTAAATTAGGTAAACTCTAACCACTAGCCAGGTAACCTTGGACAAATTACTTAATCTTTCTAAACTTCAGTATTCTTATCTGTGAATAAAAATTGTGGCTACTTCATAGGGTTCTTATGAGAATATGTATGCAAAACACTTGTGCACTGAACATGGTAGGTATACAATGAAAAGGTCATTATTATTATTCTTAAACCAGATATGCAGAAATATATGTAGTTAACACTGAAAAACACATTTGCTTATTAAATATTTAATGAATACCTACTATGTGCTTATCACTTGCTAAGTGCTAAGGATATATTAACTAACAAGCCTCATGGTGTTTATAGTCTAGAAGGCAAGAGTGACAGTAGATATTAATTACTCAAATTACTATATATTTAGTATCATAACTGGGCATATGAAGGAAAGGTACAGGTGCTATAAAAGGATAAACACAGTGTGTGGAGGCGAGTAATTTTCTCTGAAGAGTCAGAGAAGTCTGCCACAGAAAATTTACCTTTAAACTAATATCTAAAGTCAAGAAGACAGATTTATAGGGGTGGTACTGATGGAATATAGTGAAATCATTCAAATGTATAATAAAATCACACAAAATATCTCATTTCAACCGAAAATGGTTTTATTATTTAAAAATGATAGGCAAAAACTTTCTAAGTGCCCTTAGAGTTTGAAACTATTATTGTAGGATATTACCAGGTTGTTAGGATCAATATAAAAATTAAGAAAATTTTATTTAGTGGAATACATTAAAATGGATTAAACTATTACAAATTCAGATATCATGCTTAAAGAGTCAGAATTCTAAAAAATTATCCTTACCAAATTTCAGGCTTCTATGGCATACTTACATGAAAATGGATAAGGTTTTATTTGCTTTGGAGAGTTTTTTATTTGTTTGTATTTTTAGGCATCGTTGTGAAATGGAAAGAACACTGAACCTGACGTCAGAAGATCTGGGTTCTATTTCTGACGGCTGATCATTTGCTGGGGATCCATACCAAGGCATTTTGTAAAAGGGGTAGTGCTTACTTGAATAGCAGAAGCTTAGCTGAGGACCGCAGTTAGCTCAAGAGATGACGTCATGGATTGGGGTCAGAAGGATCCTCAAACATGACTTCTTTCACCTGAACATCTCTTTGCTCTTCTTTTATGGGCTTAATGACATTTTTTTTTTTTTTCATCTTATGACGATTGAAAGGAAAGAAAGAGAAAGAAAAGACAAGTTTTGGGTGATCATAATGGAACAAATAATTAATAAGAGCAAAAGTTAACTTTAGAGAAAGAGGCTATGATGGGAATTGAATATTTGCCACTCAAGTTACACTAGAGTCTTTTATCTTCTGAGCGATGCTTGCGGTTCTGCTGGCAGAAATAATCATACCCTGTAAGAGTCAACCAAACGTTCTCATTTTCTTAAAATTTAATTTCCTCTATCTTGCTCTTCTTCCTAAGCCACTGTCTTTTCTTATCCTGATCTTCCTTTTAGCTCCTGGTCCCTTCTTTGTTTTCCTTGTCTTCTTTTTTTGCTACTCCTTCCCTGTCATTCTACTTTCCTGTCTTGATTTCTTCATCCCACAAGAACACAACTGTTAATTGAAACCTTTCCTAAACAACCAAAGCACAAATGTGTCATAATAAGAAACCTCAAATATTATAATCAGTTGTTATAACAATGTAGTGGAATGGCAAATTTGCCAACAAATAACATTCAAAAGTCATTCGTCATGTCATTTAGTACTACTTACAAGATTTCTAGTTGTAAGAAAGCAGTATCCAACAACTGACATGTTGGTATTCACAATTTTCTTAAGGGAAAAGTTATATTTATTGAACATAAATATAAGCATTATATTTATGTTCAGTATATAGACCACTCTGAGGTAAATATATTCTGTTAATTTAGATTATATTGTCACTTTGTAAGTGGGCATTTCAAAGAAATTACTTGTCAGTCCATAATGATTGCAATTATAAAGAAAAGAAAACACATATAGGTAAACAAGTCTGAAGGATAAAGAAGATTGCTGAAGATTTTGTAGAATTAGCAAGGGAATTTTTTAAACTCGAAAACTAAAAAGTGAATTAATTTTGGAAAAACTACATATATGTAACATTACATTTGCATATAAGATAAACAAATGTCATTATTTCGGTGATGTTACTAGTACATAAACACTGCAGCAAGGAAGTGTCTCAGCATCCCCACCATTTTGCCACTACCTGGCCCAGTGGCCTTGGAGTGAACTGTCAGAGGAGGAAATGAATCAAAATGTGTTGGCAACTAATGGGATGTAGTGTGCTGTTTTCCATTATTATTCTTTGTGTTGGAATTGATTTTTTAAGAATTTGTGTTCATAGATAGTAACAGAATTTAGGACTAGCTGTCCCAAAATATGGACTTTGGCCTTTGAGGAAACTGCAGAAGCAGGAAGATCTCTCTGGCCATCTCCCACCCTTCCCCCACTGAAGTAGGTCATAAAAGAATTCCCTGGCCTTCCTACCAAGCAGGTCATAAGGCCATCCTGTGAGAGATGCCTTCTGTAACAGTAGAGGAAAGGAGGAAATGTGCTTATCTCTGAAGGCACTGGGACAACCTCCCTCACCCAAAAAAAAAAAAAAAAAAAACCTTGCTAAATTCCTCCCAACTTATTATCATTAGCTTATATTCCTTTTGTGCAGTCATAACCTCTCTGCACCTATCCACTTCACTGTTAAACTTTGCATAAAAATACACAGGTTTCCCTGGTTCTTGGTTCTTCATTTCTAAAGACTATGTCATATAAAACTCAGATAAGTTTGTATGTTTCCTTCTTGGTAAGCTGTCTTTTGTTGTGGGTCCCTCAGTCCTGACCCTAGCAATGGAGATATTACTAGTACATAAACACTATAGCAAGAAAGTGTCTCAGCATCCTCGCCATTTTGTCACTGTGTGGTCCACCTTGGAATAGACTTGAGGAGGAAACAAATCAAGATGTGTTGGCAATTAATGGAGTGTAGACAAGAAATCTTGTCTTTTCTATGACAGGATGGTTGATCAAGTCAAATTTTTATGGATTGGCTAGGGTTAGGTTGGAAAGGAAGTCACTTAGAACAAATGAAGTCTTGAAAAGTTTCACTGTTGACTAAAGTTTTTCATTTACTGCTCTGTTAAGGTAGCATGAGAGAGCTAATGAAACAAATTATCACAATCTGAGAACACTTCAAATTATTTTGATTTTTAATTTTTTGATAAACAAAAGCTAACATAGTAACAATAAATTGATAGCACATGCATACATAAAGAGAAAAAGAATCTGTTTTAATAATTGTATAGAGAAACAAATATTAATAGATTTATTAAACTTGCAAAAAAAAAAAAAATTGAAGACTTTTTTCACTGGTGTTCTATGGAAAAGTCCAAACAAGGTCTTTGATTCTTTGGGAACCTATCTCATAGGGATTGGGTTACAGGCCAGGCTTTCTTAAACTCTCTCTGAGGAAAGCTAGAGCCAGTTCTTTCTATGAAATCTGGAAAAATAGGGAAAAAAAATCTGTATTTGTGTTTTGCCAGTATTCAAATCTAAATGACCTGAGGGTGATAGGTGTAATACAAAGCTGCTTCCCCCTGCCCTTTTCATTGCATCACAACCCAGCTTGTCAGTCTGAAAGCTGCTCTCCCCGCCCTTTCCGGTGCAACCATTTTCCCCGCCTCCCAACTACTGCCAATCTGTGAACTTCTTAGCTAGCTGTTGGTTTCTCAGTCAGCTTGCAAGTATCCTTCTCCATTATTGGTCCCCTGTTAGCCCAGCGGGATTCTTAAAGATAGATTTGCCGCCATCTTTTCTCTTGCTTTTCTCTCCCCCTGACTTGCTTTCTTTCTCCTCCTCACTTTCCACTCTCTAGCGAGAGCCCTTTCTCTTTCCTTTCTCTTTTCCTCTCATTTTCTCTCTTACCCTGCAGGGAGACACTCTGTTGGCTTAATAAACTCCCTTATGTGATTTCCCGTGTCCAGCGTGGTTTTCGTGGGATCTCTTACAGTAGGTAGCATACCCATGAATCCATTTTTGCTTACTAGGTTGTGTCCTAAAGTTCAGCAAGGAACCTGGAAGTTTCCTCAAAATTCTCATGTAGATAAGCTACAAATAAAAAGTGAGTCTTCATTATAGAGTGTATTATTAATAGAAAGAAAGGGAAACTGGGAAGGTGGATAAGGGAGGGTTTCAAAAAGCTCTTGGTAGTGCTTTCCAACCCTGGCCTGGAGCATCCTAAGTCACTTTCATGGCGCACTCTACGAGGGAATGGTCTATCTCATTACCCCAAAAGAATGAGTCTTCTCCTGAACTTCTTTTTACTGTTTCTATTTTTACCAAGTAAACGTCTTACCTAAATTTTATTTTCCAGTTAAACTTTCCTGGAAGCAAAATGCCTTCTTTCACAAATATTCTTTAAATGTAAATTAACAGATTAACTTCTGGGATTTTCCTTAGATACATCTAACAACATTTTTTTTTTCTTTTTCTTTTTCTTTTTGGTACTGGGGATTGAACCCAGAGGTGCTTAACCCCAGAGCCACAACCCCATCCCTTTTAAAAAAATTTTATTAGAGACATGGTCTTGCTGAGTTGCTCAGTGCCTTGCCAAGTTGCTGAGACTGACTTTGAACTTGAGATCTTCCTGCCTCAGCCTCCCAAGCCACTGGGATTACAGGCGTGCACCACCAAACTTTCTAGTTAGTATGAATGAGTCCTGGAAAGTCTTCCTGTTTCACAGTTAATCTAATAAAAGTGAATCTCTGAATATACCCAGTTTTAACTGATGGAGCACTCACACAAAATTCTATTTTTCCTGAGAATTTCAATCTGAAAAAGCATTCTCTTTATGAACTCTTTAGCTACAACATAAATTAACTAAAACTCATATTCCTTGATTTAGCTTGAAAAGTAGTTTGTGACACCTTGTTATGTGTAATGGTCAGACATAATACATACTCTGCTTAAAACTCTGCATAAAAACTTATTTTAGCTTTTATCGATCATGGATAGATTTATCATTTTATCAATGATGAACTGACTTATTGAGGCTGGGTAATGGACACATCAGGAGTTTATTATAGTATTCTTTCTATCTTGTGTGAATCTGACAATTCCATAACAAAAATTAAAACCAAAAAAAAAAAAAAAACAAACAAAAATACATAACAGGAGATTTAAAATGCATCTTCAAAGTTCCCTAAAATTGAGGTAAGGTGATTTGTATTCTGCCTGGATTTTCAGTTGTATTTGTTTCCACAACAAGCAAAATTTTTATCTCGGGTTGCTTGGGCAATGCTATCAGGTGTCCACCAACCCTGCCTCCTGCTCCCTGTTGTTTCTTAGCCAGAGGCACTATATTTGGATCCTGTGTGTAACAGTTGATACTTTGGCTCAAGTTGTAATGAACCAACTCATTTCTTTTAAAGGAAGGATTGATAACTTGTTTACTTTTTCTGATCATATTGAAATATCTGTGAAAGAGGATTTGGATTTTTCTAGGGGGTGTTTCTGCCCTCTTAATAAAATAATTAGAAGTTCTCCAGCATGCCAAGTCTTTATCTCCACAAATGCCAAGGCAATCGTGTTCAAAACTTACGCATGTTCCTATCTTTGGGTCAGAAACACTTTAGGGTTACAGAGTCCAAATTCTGAAATGATAACACACTGATCTAATTGTCATTATATATATATTTATTTATATGTACATAAAATATAGATTTCATATATATAAAATATAGTTTATACATTGAGTTTATAATGCTAAATAACACAAATTTAAGAAATAATATCATTTATAAATAACATAAAATTATACTAAATATAGCAAGACTGTAAGGATTTGTGGAGGAATCTGACCAGATAGATATAAAGAAAACTAGAGATGTCATTAGTTCTTTTTCCCTAAAGGTTAAATCCTACTCAGATAGATCAGTTTCATACATTTCATTAACAAAGATATTCAAGCTGGGCATGATGATGCACACCTGAAATTCCAATATTCAGAAGGCTGAAGCAAGAGGATCAGAAGTTCAAGGCCGGCCTTGGCAACTTAGTGAGACTATCTCAAAAATAAAATTTAAAAAAGAGGTGGTGTGTAGCTCAATGTTAAAGTGTTTACAAAAATAAAAGGAGATGCGCAATTGATATTAATTTGGAAAATGTGGTATTTTAGCTGTTTTTCACAGTACAGCCAGAGCTCTATATCTTCAGGTTCCATATTCAAGGATACAACTAATCACATACTGAAAATATTATTAAAAATGGGCCTCTACAGTGAACACATACAGACTTTCTCCTTGTTGTTATTCCCTAGGTAATACAGTATAACAGCCACTTACATAGCATTTAAGTCATATTAGGTAATCTAGTATTCTGGAGATGACTTAAAGTACATGGGAGGAGGTATGTAGGTTATATGTGAGAGTTACATTTTATAAGAGGAATTTGAGCATCTACAGAGGTATCCATGAAAGGTACTAGAAGAAATCTTCAGATACTGAAATAATTGTATCATTTTTTTTTTTACTTTAACTGGGTTATTCAAAGCATTTGTTTTAAAAATTATCAAAATTATTTTTAATATTTAATAACTAACACTGCTCTATTTAGATTGATATAGCCATGACTGTATCAAGTGAATGGGTTAAATTTTTAAAATAACACAAATTACATATATTAAAATATCTAATAATTGGCTTTAACTAGACTGAATTTATGAATATATTATTTTTCAGGTTTAATTTAGATGTTTAATTTGTGTTGATAGAACAACTATATACTGTATATGTTGGGCTGAATATGATTTACATTAAAAGAAAATTCCAGAGATACAAATTTCCATAATATATGTTCTGTACAAACAGCCACATATTTTAGTTAAGTTCATGTCATATAGTAAAATTTGCTGTGTATAAAACTTGGCTCTGCCTATATGACCATCTGTATATCTAGGAGCAAGTTACATTAACTCTGTGCCTGCATTTCCTTACCTAAGAACAATAGTATCTCGCTGGTGGGGTTGTTGCAAGGATAAAATAAAACAGCAAGATTCAGGAGAGAATTTACCTATTCAGTATTTAAGTAATGACTATTCAGAATATCAGTTTGTTCCAAAGGTTCCTGTTGTTTGTATGTACCCATTTATATAAAAATGTATGTGTATATAACAATGTTATACATATTATATGTGCTGATAATGTGCTAATTTTCAGTATTATAAAAGTCAGATATTTTCATAGAAAATTAGAAACGAACAAAAAACAATTCAAAGAATAAAATTATACCAAGTTTCACTACTCAGAGACCACCGTAAATAACACTTTTATTCAGATTTTTTTCTGAGTTTTAAAATGTAAACTTTAATATATAATAAATATATAACCAAAAAGTGATAAAATTTGTTATTTATACAAAGCAAAAGTGCAGTTATTTGTTAATGCTTTTGAATTCTGAGAAGTGGTCATCTAACTTTGGGTAAAGTGTAGTTTAGAAAATATTGTGTCGTGGAATAATCAGATCATGAAAATATTTGAAGATTCCAGTTTCACATTGCATAGATTTTTTTTAAAAATAGTGCTTACTTTCTTCAGCAGTTAACCTTTCACAGTGGAAAGAAAGTGACTTTGAAGAATGTCACAGAATTAATTTTATGAAATTAAATATCAGTAGGTATGTGTATATTACACAGCTTACAGAATTTGATGTGATGTGTAAATTAGACATTATCAGTGGAATTAATTCTGGTTTTGGTATATGTTATTGATCCATATCCATTCCTTCATATTATTCCATATCTTAAAAACAAATATGTGCTTTAGTCAGATTTTTAACGAATTGATTCATCAGTCTTACCCTTGCATCCCTTACATTTTGGCTAGGAATGGCATGCCTTAATGTATTCCACTGTGACTACAATGTGAATACCTTCCAATCAAAATATTAATTTTCTTGCTTTTCCCAGAGTATGCAAACGGAATCTAAAAACATTCAGTAGAGGTATTATCTTTTGGATGGAGAAATTTTACTGTAAATAAATCATGTTAAGATTAGATTTCCCCAAGGATCTTTCCAATCCAACATGTTGCTTGTTAAGACCTTATTTGTACATTAGCCTTGTTGATAATTATGTCCTCATAACTACACCCTTGATGGAGAGATGCATGGAAAAGCATGAGATATTCTAAAGCCAGATTATCTATCTTAGAAAGACGATGTAATGGGTTAATAAGATTAAGTAAGGGGTTTGGAACAAAAATCATACTTAAAGAAATTAAGATTTTAAAAAACCAGTTAATTTAAAATTAGTTTTGAACTAATAAAATTTTATATTATGACTTCAGTGAATTCATGAAGTTAAAAATCTGTTGTTTTATTGTCATTATACATAATATATTCTCTAAAATATAAATATAGAAAATTAACAACCTCAAAATCTCATGTCCTAAAGATAATTACTATATGTACATACACTTAAAAATATATATATACACATAGATAAGTAAGATCTAGGATAAGAAATGTTTTATTTGTGGTTGAAAATAATCACATTTGTTACTAGCTCTTTTATTGTTTAGAAAGCTGATCATTTGGAAAAAAGATTTATTTCCAGATTTTAAGTGATGGTGAGTTATACCAAAATAATTTAACTAACTTAAAAACTCTTTAATTTTAAAAGTCCAAAAAGCAAAAATTCTAGTACTTAAAAAAAAATTTTACTTTTAACATCATTTACCAACAGAGTTTGGGGCCTAGCAGATTCTCACTAAATAAGAACGCACAGTATTTTGTGATGGATGCCAAGGTGTTGATGGTAGAGAGAGTCACTCATGAGGGTCAGCCAGTCCTGGGACAAAACAGTACACTCCAAGGGTTTAACTGAAAATCGCTTAGTATGGCTCAGTGCATGGTGGTGTGGGCAGGGCGTCCTCTCCAAAAATGACTACGCTGTATAAAATCTTAAGTGAGCACTGGTCCTGTGAACCAGCAGGCTAAATCTTCTTTTTCCCATTTTCTTTAACTCATTAGTAGAAACATGCAAAACATGATGGTGAGCATGTGAAAGCTGAGAGTCATGATCATTATCTCTTTTTGGTTTCCTATCCTGGTGCTTTGCAACACTTCATATCAGAGTAAATTTGGAAATGGGGAAAATGAATAAAAATTTCTATCCCAGCCTGCCTTTCACTCCAAGACTGAGAAGATTAATTCCTTGACTCAACCAACTAATTGAGAAGTTCTGCTCCAGGCCTGTTTCTTACTTTCTTGACTTTCTTCAAATAGTATCTTCAATACATCAAGCCTTTTCAGTTATTGATCCATGTGTTATTGCCAAAATCATTCACAAGTTCTCTGTCTCAACCACCCACCAGACTCTTCAAGGAATTTTACTTTCCCAGAGGAAATATCAGACTGGTGAAACCCTGATCTCATCATGAGGTATATTCTTTCCCTTCTGAAAGCTATCTAATACTTTTCTCAGCATCTTTCCTTTCTGCCTTTCTTATTCCACATTTGTCAATTGGATCTCTCTCTCTCTCTCTCTCTCTCTCTCTCTCTCTCTCTCTCTCTCTCTCTCTCTCTCTCTCTCTCTTTCTCTCTCTCTCTCTCTCTCTCTCTCCCTCTCTCTCTCTCTCTCTCTTTCTCTCGGCCAGGCATGGTGGCACATGCCTATAATCCCAACTGCTGGGGAAGCAGAGGCAGGAGGATCACAGGTTTAAAGCCAGTCCCAGCAATTTAGCAAGACCCTGTCTCAAAAGATAAGAAAAGGGTTGAGGTGTGGCTCAGTGGTTAGGCACAACCTTGGTACCAGAATTCAATGCAAGAAACAACAATAACAACAACAAAAACCAAACAGAAAACTTCCTCCTTTTAAAAATAAAGCTGAAGGAGTATCTAATGAAAATTGAAGGAACTTCAGTAGAGTAGAAGATAGAGACCAATAGGAGGGAGAAAAGGAGAAAAATGGGATATACGGGGGATAATATTGGTCAAATTGTATTGTTATATTGAATGCAAGTATGAATATGCAATAATTAATCCCACCATTTTGTACAATTATAATGCACCCTTAAACAATATGGAAGAAAAAACTTGCTCCTCTTTCTTCAATAGCAGTTATTAAAACCACCCCCAAAGTTGATACTTGATTCTCAAAGCAATTTAAACTTTGCCTTCATCCTTAATCACACATTCATTTAGTACATAGACTTCCTAGATCTGTCTTACCTAGTTCCCATCCTTTCCTTCCTTTCCATTCTGTCTGTTAAGCTTTAGAATGACACTGTGCATTCTGTGTCTCTCTAGATTGCTAAATGTCTCATTAAGTATTAGAATAGTTAATGCTTCCTTTAAATTCTAGATTTTGAACATTACATATTCATACCTATGAGTGCTTTATTTCTTTTGAGGATTAGGACTGAAAGATAAATTCACTTAATGTAGGAACTTTTTAAAGACTGGCAGTTTATTATATACAACTGCAAAAAGTCTTCATTGCCATGCCATCTCGTAATTAAAAGTTTCTGTTATTTTTGAAGTACTGCAAGAAGTTCTGAGTCATATATTGGATAATAAAATGGTAAAGCAATCATTTATACATTTAAGTAAATGCGATGTGGAATATTCTAAAAACTCTTCCTGCCAAATCAGTTCATCTTTTGATCTCTTTCTTTTCTTTTTTTGGGGATGGGGGCGGTAACCAGGGATTGAACTCAGGGGCACTTGACCACTGAGCCACAGCCCTAATTTGTATTTATTTAGAGTCAGGGTCTCACTGAGTTTCTTAGCTCCTTGGGAGCTCGTGATCCTCCTGCCTCAGCCTCCTGAGCTGCTGGGATTACAGGCGTGTGCCACCGTACCCAGCATTCTTTCTTTCTTTCTTTTTTTTTTTTCTACTCTAACTTTTCATGCATTGGTTCAAATTTTGAATTTTGACCTTTTCCCAGACTAGTGACATGAAGATGCTGGGGTGAAATGAAACTTTTAATATGGTTTCGCTTGTGGCCAGTGCATCATTGTTTAGCTCTAAAGTGTTAAAAAGGCCAAGGACAGTGGTTTGATTTCCCAATAGCTCAGCTCTTTTCTTGCTGATTTGTCCTTCAAACCGCAGCCAAATGTTTCATAAATGAGGGAGACAGAGAAAGGGAGTCAGAATGGCTCAGTGGCAAATCACTATAAAACAAGTTAAGACTCATGCTCTACTGTAAGGGGTTAAGGAATTTCATCCTTCTTCTTGTAAAAACAATTCAGTATTTATTTTATTTTCATCATTTGCTGCAAACTGTACCCTTATGATCCTCAACGGTCCCACTGTCCCCCTTCTTCAGACTTGCTGTTCTTCTAATTTGCTTTGGTTCCTGGACTTACCAGATGGTTAGGACTCAGTAATCCTTTTGTAAGTTCAAAAGATTACAAAGGAAAAATACATTTAATACACTTAATGTACCAAATAGAACAGCTTAGCAACCTAGTATACTATAGAGGATTGGTTGTGGACCCTTGTGATTGCTTGCTGACAGGGAGCTATCTGTCCACTGGTAAGCATCCAGCATCTTCACGTCACTAGTCTGGGAAAAGGTCAAAATTCAAAATTTGAATTATGTTTTTTACTGACTACGAATCACTTTGGCGCTACAGTAGAGCTGAACTCCCCAGAAGTCAGTGTAAAATCTTTGCTCAGTTCTCCTGACCCCAGTGGTCTTCCTGTAGTCTGGTTTTATACTCATCATTAAAAGGCAATCACACTTTAATTCAGTTATTACCTATTTACCATCAATTCTGAATCAGGGTGACATGACATTTTATGGTTGTTAGACAAAGGTCTCCTATATACCAGATTTGTATAATCTCTAGATTGATCAAGATTTTACATTTTGTCACCTGTGTTTTGAAGTACATACATTCAGTACATGTAGTAAACATACCACCTATAGTATACATATCACATATAGCATAATGTCTGTTTTCCACAGATTTCTAGATTCCATTCAATATTCTTTCACTTGCAAATCAGAAAACCAACTCAAACAATTACAAAAACGAAAAAGAAGGGATCAATTGACTCATTTATCAGAGAATGATATTTGTGCACCTGCTAGGGGTTCAGATCATTGTTGCCAAGTTTCTTGTCCCTTGCAGGTGCAACTCCTGGAGGGAGAAAATACCTGTCTTTTCGGTTTCATACACTGAAAGGACTGAAATGAGTGAACCCAAAGAAGGACTTAATAAGAGCAGCTCAGGTTACATGCCCACCCTTTAATTCAGTTGTAAAAGGGCGATACTGTGATGGTCAGTCTAGGCAGAAAGATGTCACTTCATAGAAAGGACCATGTTTGTTTGGTTTTTTTTGTATTTTTTTTTTTTTTGAGAATAGAAAAAATATTAAAGCATTAAATTGTACAAATTATAAATCTGTTCCAAAATATACTTACATTAAATAAAATACACATTTCAGTAAGATCTACAGTGAATGACTGTGTTCTGGGAAGCTTCACATCTGGGCAGCACCAGCATTTGCAGGAGAAGCTAAGACAATGTGCAGTGGTTTCTTACTGCCAACCTGCGAGTTACACTGGACACCCATTTGCTGGGGAAGGGGAAGCAAGCACTAGCCTCAACGCTGAGCCGGTAACAACTTCCCAGGAGTTTCACTGACAGCTTAGACAGCACAGTTTCAGAAAAGTGAACATGTTAAGGGAAGCAGACAACTCTTTAGAGGCCCAAATACGTTTCCTGCTGTATTTATGCTGCATTCCCCGCCTACAGTGGGCGATCAGGGGGATGGTCTTCTTCAGGACAAGGTCACAGGACTGGGACAATCCTGTGGGACTGAGGGAGTGTGAGGATAGGGAGGAGGACTACCTAGTGCTGCTTCACATTAGAGACAAACTGTGACATACAGTTCATGGGCCTGCAATCTTCTCCTCTTATCATCTGGCATAACGCTTGATGTAGTCGTCCACTTATTTCAAAAGTCCTCCTTGTCCCGCAAATGATATTCTGCAGCTTCAATAGTCAGTGGATCATCAAAATTCAAAAGGTCAGTAAATAAAGAATTTAATCCTCAAACAACATCCTTTAAGGTTCTTGTAGGAGCCCAGCCAGTGCCATCAATTGAATTTCTCTCAGTAGACTTAGACTTGTTTCCCCTGTCTCTGTGATGTTGGGGTGCCAGATCCTCTCAAGCATTTCACTTTGGGAGGTACCATGTTGTATGCGTCAGGAACTTCAGTTTCAAACTGAAATTTTCCACCCTGGTAGTAACCCTCATCTGGGATTACAGTTAGCTGAAAGCAATGAAGCTTGTTTGAATCAGGAAAATGCACTTTACAAGTACAAGGTAAATTAGCTTCAAGTTCCGCAACCTCTTTGACAAGCAACTTGTTTCCCACAGAGACCTTCCGAGTGGAGTCAGATGTGGTGGGTGACGTCCAGGACCCTTTGTGACCATCATCCTGCCTCAGCTTGCTTGCCGGCGATAGCATTAAGGCCACCTTTACCCTGGACACCCCAAGACAGGCGAGGCGGCCCAGCGCCCAACACCATGCCCGACTGGGTGGTGGCGGGCAGGACCATGTTTTTATAAGAGGGAACAGTGGGAAAGGAAGTTGTGGCCATGAACATCGCACACATCCTTTATAATATACAGCTCTTGTTCTTAATTTACACTTTTACTTAGACAACAATGCACATTGTAATCTTATCTGGATATAAAAGAGGTGATTTAAAAGGCCTGAGCAAGTATTTCATTATGATTACATTATTGCTTTGTAGTAGTTTCAGTCGTTTGTTTTTGTGTACTTCTAGGGGGTTCATAGTTCAACAGTGGGTGTAGGATTTATTCCCCAGTCCCTGTTGGCTTACAGTAGTGCTTCTCAAACTTGTTTGCTAATGTCTTCTGAAAGCCATGAAAAGTGAATTATACAACCAGGGGCTTAGGGAGACAAAAAAGCATTATATTTATTTGGAAGATTGTCATGTTTTATCTAAACATTCATTCATATTCCTTCTCTAGTCTTTAAGCTGGATGCTTACTAAGTTTACCAAGAGGCAGTGTGCACAAAGAGAACATGGTTTATGAATGGAGACTATTTGCTCTATTCTATCACTAGCTATGATTAATTTTAAATTGGTAAATTTCAGACTGGGGTTGTGGCTTAGTGATGGAGCACTTTCCTAGCACGTGTGAGACACTGGGTTTGATTCCTCAGCACTGTATATAAATAATAAATAAACAAAATAAAGGTATTGGGTCTATCTGCAACTAAAAATATTAAAAAATAAATTGGTAAATTTATTTTATTTATTTATTTGTTCTTTTTAGATATGAATGACAGTAGAGAGTAGAGTGTATTTTAATATATTATAAAGTATACATGAAGTATGCTTTATTATAATTAGGATCCCATTCTTGTGGTTGTACATGATGTGGAGTTTCACTGGTGGTGTATTCATATATGAACATAGGAAAGTTATGTCTGATTCATTCTACCGTCTTTTCTATTCCCATCTTCACCCCCTTTCCTTCATTTCCCTTTGTCTAATCCAATAAACTTCTATTCCCCCTCACCACCTTATTGTGTGCTAGCATCTGCATATCAGAGAGAACATTTGGTCTTTGGAATTTTGGGATTGGCTTATTTCAATTAGCATGATAGTGTACAAATTCATCCATTAACCAGCAAAAGTCATAGGGTCATTCTTTTTTATGACTGAGTAATATTCCATTGTGTATATATACCACATTTTCTTTATCCATTCAGCTCTTGAAGGGCACCTAGGTTGGTTCCATAGCTTAGCTATTGTGAATTGAGCTGCTAAAAACACTGATGTGACTGCATCTAAATGGATAAATTTCTTTCTTTCTTTTTTTTTTTTTTGGTACTTGGGATTGAACTCAGGGGTACTCAACCACTGAGCCACATCCCCAGCCCTATTTCATATTTAATTTAGAGACAGGGTCTCACTAAGTTGCTTATCACCTCACTTTTGCTGAGGCTGGCTTTGAACTTGAGATCCTCCTGCCACAGCCTCTGGAGCTGCTGGGATTACAGGCATGCACCAATGTGCCTGGCTAAACTGATACATTTTCTTAATCTCCAAATTTCTGTTTCTTATGAGAAAAATATGTACTTGATATTTTTCTAAGAATAAAATAAGATGATGTACATAAAGTACCCAGAACATCCATAATGAATATTTAAAGTTCTCTAGTTTTCTTCTTTGATTCATAATCAACTGATTTGTAAAGTTCTGTTATATGTGTGTTTGTGTGTGTGTGTGTGTGTGTGTGTGTGTATACATATATATGTATATCTGTCCATATCTGGGGTTTGCATCAGAGTATTTAAGCAAGCATAAATGGAAAATATTAGGGTAAAAATTTGCAGTTATACTGAACATGAACAGACTTTTTTCTTAACATTTCTCCTACAACACATTATAAGGACTACTTACATAGCATTTACACTATATTAGGTAAGTAATGTATAAATGATTTAAAGTACATGGGAGGATTGTGTGGGTTATATGCAAATACAGTGACATTTTATATGAGGGACTTGAACATCCAAGGATATTGGTATCCGAGTGGAGTCCTGGAATCAATCCCTTTGGATACTGAGAGACAACTGTGTATTATCTCTCCTCATCTTGATAATCTTACAAGGTTATTTATAACTATAATGTCCTTTAAGAGGAAGAAACTGAGATAAGTTTCTACTATCTGGGATGCATGATTATCATGTAATCACCATATTCAATAAATTAGGGATACAGGAATATTTTTAGAGAAATAGATTTAAGTGTTACAGTTTAATAATTACTTGGAGCTGGGAGAGGGAGTGAGTTAAAAAGACTCATTCTGGGGTCCATATACAAATCTGGATGGCACTCAGGAAATCGCAACTTTCACAAGCTGACCATGTCATGTTAATGCAGCTGGTCCTTTACAGGACACTTGTGTCAGTTTATGCCAGATCCCTTAATTTGGTTCATTGACTACCCTAGGCTTTAGAAAAGGGGAGAAGGAGGCGGTTCAGCGACAGGCTTGTAATAAGGACTGAACTTTAATTTGCATAGGTAACACTCTGCTCACTCTCAGCTCTTCTTCATCATCTCGAGACGATTATTTTTTTATGATAGTGCCATAGATTTCTCTGCAATTCTTGATGCCTTTAATGAATTTTCCTTGACCTAGGCTCAATTTAACTATATCAGCAGCACACAGATGAGGAGATGCAGAGATGGAACTCTTACAAGGTAACGCTAGCCATGGCCCTGTGGAACTGTCATGAATTGTAATCACTTGCAACCTTGATTTTCTTATCTAGAAATAGTAATGACATTCCTCTTATAAAATCATTATAAGACTTACCACACTGCCTAGCACATGGTATTTGTAAATGGCAGCTTTTATTTTTAAATTTATTTTTGCATGAAATGTCAGACATGATAACGTATTAAAACAGTGAAGTCATTCTCATACTAGCAAAAATTTCCCCACAAAATAGTCTTTTGGAGAATGTAATGAATGCTATGGAACAATGTTCAATGAAAATATGATGTGAGTCATGTATATAATATTAAATATTATGGTATTCACATTTTAAAAAGGCAAACTTGATTTTAATAATATGTTTTACTTAATTAAATATAAAATATAATTTTAGCATGTAATCAACATGAAAATTATTAGGATTTTTTTCATACTGTTTTTGAAACCCAGCATATCTTAAACTTCCAACATATTAAGATATGGGCACTATTATGGTTTGGATCTGGAATGTCCCCCAAAGTCTCATGTGTTGAAGGTTTGGTCACCAGTGCAGCAGTGTTCACAGAAGGGGATTTTGGGAAGTGATTGGATGGTGAGGGCGCTGACTTCATCAATACTGATAGTTGAACTGACGACTGGGTGGTGGTGGAAATGGTAGGTAGGTAGAACCTGATTGGAAGAAGTGGTGACTGGGGCATTGCTTTTCTGGACTATATCTTGTTCCTGTTCCCCTAATTCCCCTTTCCCAGCAGCCAGGAGCTGAGCAGTTTTCCTATCTCACTCCCTTTGGTCATGATGTTTTGCCTCACACACCTCAGGTTCAAAGCAATGGAGTCAGTTGACCATGAATGGAAACGTCTGAAGCTGTGAGCCAAAATAAGTCCTCCACGGAGTTGTTTTTCTTAGGTATTTCTTAGGTATTTATCATAGTGACAAAAGTGACAAACACAGGGTACAAATTTCCAAAATTGTGTTTAATAGAAATGTATTCTGCCTGTTTTAAATTTCAAATTAATTAAAATTACATACAACAAAAAATTTCAGAGCCTCAGTCCCAGTATCTCACATTTCAACTGTTCAGTACACACATGAGGACTAGTAGCTACTGTTTTGGAGTGAATAGATTTGGACTTTTCTCTAAAATTCTGTTTGTACTTGTAGGGGTTCAAGGACTTCATGAAGTTTATTTTTGTTTTATATGCCCCTTGACTAAGAATTGTTCTTTCACACTTTAAAAACCGATTCACCGTGTAAAATAGTCTACAGATTGCTTTTCATGTGTTCACTGAACAATATTCACGTTTTCTTATGAATAAATTCCTGGGGCTAAATCAAGCAACATTATAGAAGCAGGAGTGGGCTATTAATTTGACTTCGAACAATAAGCTACATCACTCTTTGGCCACTGCTATAACTGTGATGTGATGACGGATTCAACCTCTACATATTAAGGCTATTTTCAATTCCTGACAAGTAAACTTAAGTGTCTGCAGTTCTCAGAGTATATAAGGTCAAAAAAACAGGCAATAGTCGCTGAACTTGCATAGACAGGGATTTATCCAAAACCCCTTTCTATTTTTAGCCAGAGTAACTGCTGGCCATTTCGTTTCTGGAGATAGAAATGTACCCGACTACAAAACAGACACGCGGAAGGCTAAACCTTTGCCAGGTACTACGTGGAATCCCCCTAGTTACTCCCACCCAAACTCCAGAGAAATTCTTCTGTTGCAGCTTCAGCCGGCCCCAGCAAGCCCGTGCGCACTGCTCTGCCACAGCCCTCTCCGCCCGCTGCACCAAGACTCAGGCGCGCCTCGGGGGCGTGGTCCGGCGCGGAGGGGCGGGGCCGGACCAGGGGCGGGGTCGGGGAGGGCAAGGGCGGAAGTTCCCCGCAGGCCTTGGGTTGGAAGCGCGCACCCCGAGTCACTTGTCAGCGCTCTTCTGAGGCGGAGGCATCGCCGTGCCGGTCCCGGGGTGAGTGGCCTGGGTGGTGCGTGAGCGTATCCGATTCCTCACAAGGAGGAAGGAAAAAGCTGCTGCCGCGCGCCACACGCAAGGAGGGAAGCCTGTTTGAGAGGAGGAAGGGGCGCGCTTCGCACGCGGGTGGCTCCTCAGGTGCTTTCTGGGCGCGGAGCGGCAGAGGTGGGAGAGCCTCAGGGAGAGAGGAGGGCGGGTGAAAGGGCAGTGGGTTAGGAGGCGTAAAGCTGGAGGGCGAGCCCTGGAAGTCCTCGCAGCTTGGCTAGCCGGGGCAAGAGCACCGGAGACAGGGGCGCGGGAGCGGGCGCCCGGGGGCTCCAGGGTCGGACTCCCTGCGTCGCTGGGCACCGCCTTGACATCCACCGGCTTCACTCACGTCCTGAGCGGACCTCTCAGGAGTGTCGGGAGGCAGCGAGACCAAACGGGAAAGGGTCTTTTATTTTTTGTTTGTTTGCTCTCAGGCTACTGAGAAGCATTTATTTCCCCCTTACGTATTCACAATAGCCTAACCTGTTTGGGGGAAACTTCCGTGCGTCCAGAAATAAAACTGGCTTAAAAAACAAATTTGTCATGAACACCACATTTATTAATACTTGGCATATTTTGTGGGGGCTTTTGTAAGACTGTGCCTTCGGTGCGTTTGACAATAAGTGGAAAAAGGAAGGGCGTATAGAACCGGTAAGAACTTGGAAAGAAAATTCGTGGCTGCGCAGGGCTGGGCAGGTTTAGGGTGTGATCGCCAGATCCTATCCCAAGTCCGCCTTCCTGACCGAGAGGACGTCTGAACCCGCCTGCCACGGAAACAGCCTGCTTGGGAGCCTTATTTGGCAAACAGGGCTAGGCGTGAACCTCAGCTGGAAAACTGTCCTGTGGACTGCTTTCATCCTGTGCCCGTAGCGTTAGTTCTTCAGCTCTACCTCTATTATCAATAGTGGAAAAAAAGAACCTCAACATGTTTCTCTTTAATTTCAGGTTCCTCTTTTCACTCAGTAGTCAATCACGAGTTCTCCTCTGTCCCCCAACCCCAATTCACCAAAGAAGTTGGGACACAAAGTGTGGAAGTACCAAACTTCTCTCCTTAGTACCAAGCAAAGACATTGTTTAGAAAGAAAATCCAAAACTATACAGAAATTCCAACATTTTCTACGTGCTTGAAAGCAGAATAGGCTATTTCCTGTCTGCTTGGCATTCTAGGAAGGGTTTGGGCACTAATAACCGCATGGAGGAGACAGGGAAAAGGCCAATAAAAATATTGCCAATGCTTAGGGATCAGAATATTTTAAGCAAATGAATTCCAAGTGAAGCTAGCAGGAGAATTTAGAAAGGAAATGACACTGGTTTTGTTGTATGGCTATGACCTTGCCAGTGCTAGAAATTTTAGTAACAAATGGGAGAAGTCAGGAAGGCAGTCCCCAAGTAAGAGAGAAAGTACTTATACATGGGTTGATATATGCATGAAATACATTGTCTTGTAGAGAAGACTCAGACTGAGGAAGTTGAGCCTAACTTTCACATTTTCCTCTGTCACAAGTTAAAGATTAAAAAAAGGAGGACAGAGTGCCTGTAAAATAACAGTTGGATTTATGTATATCTGATTTGTATTGTGTGCCAACATCAAGATTTTATCACTATTTTAGGAGAATCTCTGAGTGGGAAAGGAATTAAATTATGCGTAATTTCTTATTAACTCCTACCTATTCCTTTTTCACCTATGTGTAAAAGCTTGACTTCTGCTGTGGCCTTTTGAGTCTTTTTTAGTGGTCTGCGCATATACTTCAGTACTGAAACAGCATGTTTTTGCCTGGTGGTTTAGTGCACTACCATGCCAGTGGAAATTCTCATTTATTTTCTAGGTAGATGCAGGGCACATTATCTCTGAATTAATTTTTCTTTAGGAATCAGGCCTATTTTAAAGTATTGCCTCATTTCCCTTTTGGAGAAGAAGAAATCTGTTTACATATACAGTGGTTTAAATATCTACATCTGACTATACTATGAATTTGGTGTGATGGGATAGAAATTTTGAAAGGATTAAAAAATGGAAGAATTATTTTAAGAAAGATCATAGAAGGTGATGATTTGACTTAACAGCTCAGAGTTTCTAAAGAAGTGTGTATCTTAGTTTAAAAATGTCTAAATTAAAAAAAATTATACCTCTGTTATATTTTTTAAAAAGGGACTTTTAAAAATTTTTTATTAGTTGTTGGTGAATCTTTAATTTATTTATTTGTATGCAGTGCTGAGAATTGAACCCAGTGCCTTACATATACTAGGCAAGTGCTCTACCACTGAGCCACAATCCCAGCCCTAAGAGTGGGACTTATGCTTCTTTGTATTACATTAAAAATAATCTTCATTCCCCCTGGTGTCTACCACTACTGTAACAACCAATAGGAAACTCCAAATCAGACTTTTTGAACACATTAAAGTATTGCCATAAAGTCATTATGAACACACTTAAAGCAAATCAGAAGGCACTGTTCTCTAAAACTCAGATCCAATATCATGCATTAGAGTTAACCTTGTACTTCTATGTTTAATCAGAATCTTACTGGGTAGTAAATGCTTACTTTCTGCTTTGCCTGAGGAGGTATGTGTATTAAAAAAAAAGGTTCTGACTAAAATATCAGCTGTCCTATCATTGCCTATCTGAAGGAAAAGTAAATATTACTTTAAGTATGGAAAGTATCATGCCTCTATAAGAGGAAATATAAGTTGTAGTTCATAATTGGAGAGAATAGTTTTGTGCTGTGAAAAGACAACTTCTTATTTTAAATTATTCTCTATTTAAAATACATGATTTGCAGTCTCCTGGTTGAAGTTCTTTCATATGTTAGGATAACTTAGATTTTTAGGTCAGTGAAATTGAAGGACTCTTGCCAAACACAGGCAAAAGAATGTACAAGGTGGAGGGAATGGGTAAAATTAATTCTGAAGTAAAATCTTGTTCTGGGCTGGAGGTGTAGCTTAGTGGTAGTGTGCTTGCTTACCATGCCTAAGGCCCTGGATTGGATGTGCACGCATGTGCAGCACACACAAGTGCACACACACACACACACACACACAACAGAACTCTTGTTTTTATATACATTAATAAAGTGTTGTAAAATACATTGAATTAAAGTTTGTGTACAAGAAGTCAGAAAACTGGATTGTAGCAAGTTATAAAACTGATCAAGTGTCTAGAAATATATTCTGGTATGGAATTTTTAGACTATAGAAATCAACATGAATGTAAATGTACATTAACTAACTAATAGATTGCTTTTTTTTTTTTTGGTACTGGGATTGAACCCAGGGGCACTTAACCACTGAGCCACATCCCCACCCCTTTTTAATATTTTATTTAGAGTCATAGTCTTGCTAAATTTTTAAGGCTCTGAACTCATGATCCCTCTGCTTTGGCCTCCTGAACCACTGGGATTATAGGCATGCACCATGATGCCTGGGAAGAATCTTTTTTTTAAAGACTGAAATTAATAAAGAACTTAATAGATTTATCCTATATATTTCTTCACCTCCTCTCAACAATATTGAACATAATTTAGTTGACTTTTTATTAAAATACATTTAGATATGTAATAGCACTTTGAATAAATACTTTTGTTAACCATCTAATTTTCTTTCACAGTTTCTTTCATTTTCTGGCCTTGGACTTTGAGTCATTAGAACCATGAGCAACTACAGTGTGTCCTTGGTTGGCCCAGCTCCTTGGGGTTTCCGGCTGCAAGGTGGCAAGGATTTCAACATGCCCCTGACAATCTCTAGTGTAAGCAAACTTTACAGATTTTATTACAGTTGTTCATTCAGTGCTTAGTCCTGGAAACCTCAGGGCTGAGTTGTTGAATTCTCCATTGACCTATACTGTACTTATTATAATTGTTTGTGGGATTTGTTCTCTGAAGATTTAGTTATCTAATAAAGGCTGCTGGTGGGAAGGAGACTTAGCAAGGATAATTGATTTGGATTTAGCTTATTTTCAGCTTTCCCCATATTAGCAAAATAAAATGGAAAAACATTTTACTATGGAGCAGACTCTAAATTTTTGAACTGCATTAATTTGGGGAATTCCCTGGGCCTTAGTTTCCTCCTGTGTAACTTTATAAAGTTACCCTATGGCATTTAGTGGTCCTTTCCCATCTCCAAAAATTTTTAATAAAAACTATTGATCAAGATTGAATAAAATGACTATTTTTGATATTATTTTCTTAGCTCATTTTCTGGTGGAAGTGATAATCGGCAATAAAATGGCCCCAAACTACTTACCTTTGAAAAGAAAAGACTTGAATCTCCAACTAGTCAGCCTATGGATAATTGAGATTTGACTTTTGACCTCATTATAAATTTAGTTGAATATATGCTGTGCTTTTATTTTAAGAATACATTTTCATGATGATTATGATACCGATGAAGGGAATAATTACAGCTTCCATTTATTGAGGCTTGACTGTGTAAGGCACTGTTTCACTCATCATCAGTAATTATTATTATTAAGGAAACTTGTAAAACTTTCTTGAGGCTATTTTTTGTGTATTCAGATAAAATGAATTTCATTTTTTAAATTTATTTTTAACTGATACATATAAATATTAAAATGTCCATATTAATAGGGTACTGTGTAATGTTTTGATACATGTATATATTATATAATATTTAAATTAGGTGAAACATATTTATCTCCTCAAACATCATTTCTTGATGAAAACTTTCAAAATCCTCTCTTCTGATACATGTGAATTTCTGCTTTTCTTTTACTCAAATAGTAGCTATGCACAGTTTCATATGTTACATTTTTCTTAATAATTTACCATGGAGAACTTTCCTTATTAATATGTAAGGAGGCTCTTTTGGAAGTAAGATTTACTTAATCATAATGCTTGAATGAAGGGCATTCATATTTCCAATATTGATATTAGAGTAGACAGTGCTGTAGTGAATACCATGTAATATGTACATATATATGTATTTATAGATCATTTTGATAAGTTATGTCAGTTTGCACCCTTGTACCATGCATGAAAATACTGTTCAGTGTTCCTTCTGTTCCAGCTCTAATTTTCCCAAGAAACTTTGAGGTTCTTGTAAAGTTCTATAAATATATCATGTTTGTAACACCTGTATATCCCTGTTAAAATACTGCAAATCCCCTTTTGTGATAAAATTTCCATTGTTTATTGGCTGTGGCTGTTCAGATAGTTATCTTTAATTTGTCATTACTTTCTTTCTTGAATCTACCTGGATTTTATAAGAAAATATAAATCCAGTCTGCAGTTTTTTCATTTTTTTTTTAACTGCAGTGCTAGGGGTGGAAGCCAGGGCCTCACACAGTGGGCAAGTGCCCTCTACCACTGAGCTAAGTCCCCAGCTACAACCTGCAAGTTTTAAGACTTGTGGATGAGTGAAATTTTCAATTTAAAGTATCCATGTGAAAATGTGAGTTGTGATTTATTCCTGTCTGAGTGAGGCATTGTTTTTCTTCTATTGAAGATCTGTTATGAGGACAGAATATTGTCTGGTTTTGTTTTGTTAACATTATTTTGTATTACTAGTTTTCCATTTTAGTTTATTGAAGTGTTATTGTTATTGTCAGTTTAAAATACTTTACTTTTTCCTGGAAAAAAAATGTCCAGAAACAAATTGACACTTGAATGAAACAAGATTCATCATTACTTTGTTGTTTGGTAATAGGTATATAAATGGTATATGTAAATTATGTGGTAACCATGCCTTTAAAAGTTTTTGTGCTTCAGTTCCCTGGCAGACACTTTGAGTTGTTCGCTCCATGTTGTGATGCTGATACAACGGAACATTGTGTACATACACATACGTGCCCTCCCCTGGCACAGAGAAATGCCTTCCTTGGGTAGACAGAGTGCTAATTAAAGGATTTTGAACATACTGATTAAAAGAGACTATGGTAACAAAGCTGCTGAGTTATTTCTGTTCTCTTACAAAAGTCTTTGCCATCCACTGTGACCTTTTTGGGCCTTGTGCAGTGGGGCATGCAATTCATTCTGGATTGGAGAGGATCGGAAAGGGAGGGGGAGGAGAGAAGGGAATGTTGGCTCAACCCTGCTGCTGGGCTGTTGGCCTTTCATTATAGTTATTTTTAACCCCTTGTGTGGTTTAGTTTAAACATGCCTAGTAACATGCCTAGTAACATTGCCTGATGAAGATTTGTGCCTAGTAACTAATTTATATTGTGGTAAGATTATTAATGTTATAAATTTTTTACTTACTCTCATCATAATTAGTGTTCTGATTATACTTATTCAGCTTTATTATGTAAAAGTACTGGGATGTTTTTCAGTGATCATCGGGTCTCTAATTAATGGTATCAAGAAGCAGTTAAAACTGAAAGCATGCCTTAAAACATGTAATTTAATGATTCTCTTATTTTAATGATGCATATGAAATTCTTAGGGTTTGGCACACTGTATTCTCTCAATTGTTACCTTTCATAATAATATAAAATTAAAAGGAAAATTATTTAGCAACTTATAACTTTAAATCCCCCATAGTTATATATTTTTAAATTTACAGTCCACTGAGATTAAGAAAGGAAAACATAAAAAGTCAGAGTTTGTGCTTAGTTAGGAATATGTATCCTTTATTTTTAGGGTTCAAAAGTATGTAATTTTTTCTTTGTTTAGATAATATTATGTTGAACTCTGCAGGGCCATTTACATTCTTTTTAACATTGGAGTATCAAGTTGTGTTTTGAGATAAATAAGCCACTGGCAGTGACTTAAACTGTCTGTTTTCTTGAGATTTTGTTGTACCAGCATGTGAATTTGTTGAATATGACTTGTTTCATGAAGAATACAAACTATTAAATTTGAACACTTTAGTCAAATTTGTTTATCCATCTGTTTTGTATGAATTTTGTATGCTATTTTGTGGTTAGATTTTCAAGATTAGATTGGCAGTTCCTGCTAACTTTTTAAAAAGATCCTCAGATTGCTATAACTGTATGATCACATGTCATTGTCTTCAGTTTTCCATCCTTAAAATGGAGTGCTGGCTACAGGAGTTTGCAGGCTGTCTTTTTATGACCCTGTATTTATGGGAATTGCCCTGAAGCCATGGAATGTGGGGATGGGTTTCATTGTAGCAGTGTGGGTTTGTTGGTCTTTGCCAGTATATTTTATAAGAAGAAATAGGAGATTTGTTGCACAATTCAAGCCTATATTTGGTAAGTTGATGTTCCTCATGATGGAGGAACAAGAATAATAATATATTTTTGAGTAACATCTTTCATGTTCAACATCCTAAAGTTGAATACTCCGATGTTTTCTTTTCTTTCTTTCTTTCTTTCTTTTCTTTTTTTTTGCGGTGCTAGGGATTGAACTGGGCCCTTGTACTTGCAAGGCAAGCACTCTACCAGCTGAGCTATATCCCCAGCCCCCGTTTTATTTTCTGATGTCTAACTTTAGAACTTTTTTCTTCACCATCAGTATTTGAATTTCCTGAAGATGGTCTCCCAATTCTCCCTAAATTCATTTTAGACATTTCTTTGTCAGATAAGAATGAAGTCACACTTTCTAATACTCAAATAATAATGACTTTAATTCCAAGGAGTTAAGGGATAAGCTTAGACAAAATTTTTGTTGGATTTGAAAAACAAAAGGAATTTACCATTTCTTGATGTATTGAGCCTAGAACAGAGAAAGACAGATTGGTGAAACATTTTGCTGTGATTATTTTATTCAATAGTTATAGGAATACTTCCTAGAAGTCATTCAAGAAGATACAAAGGCCTGAGGAATGCAAAGTTTGGATAGTAAAGAAATAAGCACAATATAGTACTAGAGAGTGTCCTAAGACCTATCACAATACAATATATAATGAAATGACAAAGATACTGATAAGTGTTTTTCAGTTTTAGTGGTTATAACTCTTGTAGTTGTAGGGATTGACTTCCTTCGGCAGAAATTAATTGAACTGATCCTCTAAGGATGGAACTTGAACACCTCAAGTCAGCATTTCCCCTTTAGTTTTTAGTGCATAGTGAATATGAGAACTTTTCTTGCCATTGCCTGATTCCTAGTGAAGCTGTGAATGTAGTTGAGTGATTCCCCAGACTTGCCAGCTGCAGAGTTTCCCTCCTGAAGGAGGATAGAAAGACTTTGAGTCTTTCCAAGCTGAAATGGGAGAACTATCCTACCTTGAATAAATGGGCCCATTGTTAATTTAAACTGTTGAGTATTTTCTTTTACATTCCCTCCCAACTACCCTGTCACTATGCCAAGTTAGAAAGTTAATTTAGTTTATGTAACAACATAATGTATATTTCACATGTATATTCACTCTCTGCTTTTAAAATATTAATTGCCTTTTATGTGGGGCTCAGATACCTGTTTTTTCCCTTACGGAAGTTTTGTATCTTTTGTAGTCACAAATGTCAAAAATCTCTAGATAATTCTGAATATATTTTCCTGATCTATTATTAGTCTGTAATCAGTATATTTTATTCCAAATCAGAGGTTTTAGGGAAGAAGTGACTTGCTTGTTTGACTTTATACAAATTAGGCATTCGGGGAAGTTAATTTTTGAGAGGACTTTTACTAGGCAGGACTTTTTTATCTGATGGAGGAAACAATATTGTGGAGTTTGGGTAAAATAATAATGGCACTTTAGACCTAAATAAAGAAGGTTTTCATATAACCTGTTTACCTATGCATAAGTATAGTTTCACCTGTTTAAATTGAGACTATTGATTGAAGTCTGTGGACTGATTTTCAGTTATTTTTGAGAGCTTTTGAGGCAAAGAGCTTGTCTTTATGATGGTGGTTATTCAGGGTGCACGTGAATATACACTTACCTGGTTTTTATTGTCCACAACCTCCTGTTTACAGTAGTTCTTACACAGATTCCCATATCTTCAGGACCAGTCATGTTCTTTTCCTCCAATCACAACTTCATGGAGGAGAAATCTGATATGACTTAGTTAATCTAGAAGCAAATATTGCTTTGTCCCAAAAGAGATTTTTTTTGTGTGTGTTTTAAGGGATTGTTATGTTTCAGTTTAGGCAGGTGGGACTCTAGGCCTTCATTTCAGTTACTGAGTTGCAAAAATAATGACTACGTATATAAAAATTGAAAAAATGAGACACTGTCAATGTTTATGCATTTGTAAATAAATGACATAATGGAGATGAAAGAGTTGAGTTACTAAAGAGCAGTGACTGTGGTATCCACTGATTCTTTAGGTATTCTAGGTGCTGAACAACTGCTTAACCCTATGGCGAGGGCGGTTTGGTTATGTAGTATTTAAACTGAATTTCTCCAATCTTACATTCTCTTGCTTACATCTTCCCTCACTTTTCTTTCCTGTTGAAAAATGTGTAGTCAACTACCTTATTATTAAATCTTAGATTTCTTTCATAGCTGATGTTTTGTCACTCATTTTGTGTGATAATTACTGGAGCAAAGTTCATCAGCTTTGTTGACATTTAGTAGTCTGGAAGGGCAAAGCATACTTGTAGCCAATGTCCCTGATAGGCTTAAATGAAAGAGAGTCACATGAACTTTTAAAGTTAACAGGAGAGATGAAAATGTTAGATGTCAGGAGAAAAGCAAGAGGCAATTTTTGAAAGGTTACAATGAAAACAGTCAAATTTGGTACTTAAAAACCTTGCTTAATTCTTCATCCCATTCTGCTTACAAGGTTAATTTATGTGTTTCTTTAGGTAAGACTTTTATATAGTTCAAAACTCAGGAGATATAGTAGGGCATAGAGAGAAGAGCTTCTTGTTGCTCTGTCATCCATTTCTTTCAGTTTTAGCAGTTTCTTGTGTGTACTTCCAGAGATAATCTATGTAAATATATTAATAGGTATATATCCTCATTCCATTCTCAATACAAATACTAATATCCTTTAAAAATATTTATTTTTTTGGCATTTTTCTTTTTTTCTCTTAACCCAAAGCAGTAAATATATCTTCATTATTTTTTAACAGATATATTGTGTTGGATTTGTCATAATTTGCCTAATCAATTCCTACTGATGAACAACTAGGTTCTTTCTAGACTTTTGTCTTCATGGATACTGCAGTATAATACTTGTGCATATGTGCACACAAGTCTGTGAATAAATTCCTTGAAATGGAATCGCTGAGTCAGTGTTGGGTACCTTTGTAGTTTTGATTGATATTGTCAAATATCTCTATAGAAATACTCCTTTCCACAATAGCACAACCTGTGCTGGCATGAGTTTCAGCAGACTTTGATCTTCTCTAATCAGATGGGCCAATTTCCACCCATCTTCCTTTTACGGTGTTTAATTACAAGTATTATACCAAGGAGCCTTCGCGTTTCAAAGTGGTTCATTGTTTTCCATTTTTCAAAAGAATTATGAAATAAAAACATACCCTTCTTTAAATGATGCCACTAATTTCCTAGGGGTGCTAATTTTTCTAATCCCTTCATCTAGAGTTTTATTAATGGCTATCTTTTTCATTTGTTTCCTATTCTAAACAGATTTTCTCTTTGAGTTAGCATATTACTCCCAATGATATGACAAAGATTTTTTTTGTGTGTAGGAATAGTTTTTGGCATATAACTGTCATAGACTGTTTGAAAAATTAAGCAAAACACATTTAATAGATTCGGCCTTGTTTCCTTTGGAGTTTATCCAGTAGCCTAATAAACTATATCATTTTTAATCCCATTCTTCCCCAACTCCCTTTATATGATATGACTAGGAGTCTGACCATTATGGGGTGTTCGAGACAGTTGTGGGACACAGTAAATTCACTCTTATGAGACCATGTTTTTATTATCACCATTTATTAGCTAGTAGAGCTCGACTGAAGTCACCTAGGTTTATAGAGTGTTCCATAGCCCAGTGAGTCAGGCAGTGTGTACTAATGTGCAGCACAATATTACTTCATTTTAGCCAAGTCTAAGCAGCAGAGTGTATGTGCTGGTAACCATGGTGACAAAAAGAGTAAAGATACAAGGGATGTTTGTATTTTATGTGGTAATGATGGGGGAAGAAGGAATTTCCCTTTTGTAAGTTTTTAAAAGTGATGAGAGGAGTTTGGAACTAGATGGAATTTGTACCATTTCTCTGAATTGTTAAGTGTTTTACCCCCAAGGTACAAAGTTTGATTTAATAAGAGCCACCATGCTTCTTGATAATTATCCTAGGTAAATTTTGTTTTTATCAAAAGAGGAAGTAGTTATTTTAATGACATTAACAGTTGAAAACCATTCACCATTGACTGGATACAGGATGTTAAGTGTTGTGGTTGATTTCCATTGGGGATATGTGCTAGTCAGCTTTCTGTCACTGTAATATATACCTGAGACGTTACTTTTGGAGAAATGGTTTATTTTGGCTTGTAGTTTCCAGAGGTTTCAACCCATGATCAGACAGAAGTGTTGGTTTTAGGCCTGTAGTTGGGGGCTGGTACATCATGGTGAGAGCACACAGAATTGCAGAACCATTTTCCTCATGACCTGGGTGCAATAGAGAGGAGAAAAGGCAGAGTCAGGGTCCTGATACCCCTTCAAGGGCATACCCCTAGAGACTAAAGATATCCCACTAGGCCCAATCTCTTAATGTTTCTTCCTCCTTCAGTAGTGCCAAGCTGGGGAAAAAGTTTTTAACACATGGGCCTTTGGGGGACATAAAAGATCCAAACTATAGCAGGATCCAATTAAAAACCCACTATTTTTTAAATACATGTTTTAGTTATTGATGGACCTTTATTTTATTTATTTATATGTAGTGCTGAGAATTGAACCCACTGCCTCACACATGCTAGGCAAGTGCTCTACCACTGAGCCACAACCCCAAAGCCCACTATTTTTAAAACTATTTCTGAGATATTAATTTCTAGATGTGATACAATTTAAAAAAAAAAATTAGCAGGTGGAGATTACAGATATGTTCCACAAGTATTTTCTTCTTGGAAAAAGCTAGTGAAGCTAAATATCCTTAGAGATATTCTGGAGAATGAAGTCTCTAAAAATGCCAGCAGTGTTACATAGTAATTTTCATGATTTGGGCCATTAACTTGAAGTATCTCTATACTACTGTCTTTCAGATATCCTACAAACTGTTCTTTTGATCTTTTTATGCTAGGCATTTCTATTTTGTTTACATATAACTCTATCCATTTTAGAAGATTATAGTTATTTAATGCCCAATTTCTCAGAGTGATACTTTGATATTTTATCAGGTATGTTTCCAAAATCATGAATGGACTTATTTCCTCTTAGAGTGGTTCCTTACTCAGACTGGCATCTTGCCCAGGCAAGAATTTTAGAATCTTATGTTTAATACATTACTGCCCTATTTAAAAACTATGAGGATTTCTCATTATCTGTTAAGTTGTTGCTTAACTCCTCTGCCTGGTATCCAGACTGCATACAAATGGACCCATTTAATGCAAACAACTTTATGATCCATATGCTACCTTAGAATACTCAAATCCTTGGTCTCGTTTGCATACTAGTTTTGTTTCTTCTTGTCATCCCTAAAGCCCTACCTATTTTTCAAGATACATTCATATGCCAGGTGCGTTTTCAAATGTTTGACCATTCCAGCTCACTTTAGTCTTCTTTCTTTATGATAGTAATAATAATAATAACTAATATAATAGTAGAAATAATAGTAGTAATAGTAAAAAATCTGATAGCATTTATTGAACCCTTGTTGTCTAGGTTCTGTTCCAGATGTTTTATATAAGCCTGATTATTTAATCCTTATAACAGCCCCATGGGGAAGTATGGTTCTGGATCTGTGATTTATAGATGAAGAAACTGAGGTGCAGAGGGTTAAATAATAACTGGTTAACCTCAGGATTTGAAACCCTTCAAACTGTGTGTTTTGAATGGTTTTAACCATTGTACTCTATTTCCTTGAATAGATGGCAGCCTTTACTTGGGACAGCCAAAGGTAAATGTGTGTGTGTGTGTGTGTGTGTGTGTGTGTCCCACACATTGTTTCTTAAAGAATAGATGCTATAGAATCAAAGACTTCAATGTTTTGGGAATAACTGAGATCCAGAAGAAAAATTTATGACTGGTTTCTAGACTAATTATCCAAATTGTAAATGAGATGTTTAATATCTTGATTCTAGGACTTTTCCCTCGACTTTGAATTTAGAATCTTCAGGGATTCAGAATTATATATTTAAATATGGTTTCTAATTATTTCTTGTATACCTGTTAGGTTCCATTTTGTATATGACGTTTGGGAATCATAATTAGCTTTTCTTTTTAGTTTTTATTATGGAGCTGGTGATACTTAAATCATTTCAGCAAAAGGTTAGAGCTAAATTACTTGGAATCTGAACTGCCATTGACTATTGTGACAGATCTTGTTTTCTCTAATCAGTGGTCTCAATTTTCCAGAGTTTAGCTGCCATGGATCAAGTCTTTTTGGAAGTAAATGGCATTATTAATAATACAAAACATTAGACTTTAGTTATGTTTATGATATCCTAAACACCCTGTGACAAAAGATATGGAAGACTTTGGAATTGGCATGCTACTTAAAATATTTGACTACTTTAAAATGTGACATTGAATGCTAAATTTACCAAAGAATTCTGGAAGAATCCTTGGCATACCAGGTTTTGTTATATACCTCATGATTAAACTAAAGTGGGTACATTAACTATAAAAAATAGTCTAAGCCCAGAGAGATCAATTCAAAGTTTTAGTCTATTAGGTTTTGAAGTAGTATACTTAAGCACATCTAAATAAGATATATACTTTGTTAAATCATGAGCCTTTCTCACCAGTTAGAAAACCTACTCTGGGTCTTTATTTTATTCAGATTACATTAGAATTCCAGCACAATTTCAATAATTACTGACTAATAATCATAATAATAGACAAATGGGAAGCTAGGTTTTAATTATAATCATTCCTCTTAGATTTGTTCATATATATGATGATAGAATTAACTGATGAAATATTTTGGTTTTCCTTGGTTTTAATCTTGGTCAGGGTTTTTCTAGGAAATGCCCCAGAGGTTACATTATATAATTGCTACCTGTCCTCCAAGATATAGTCAGAATTTGTTTTCTGTGTATTTGGCCCGGCGGTTCTTCTTCTCTTCTTTAGTGTCATGCACAGCAAACATGCAAGTTTGCACATTACAATCCTTCAAAAAACTGAACAAGTTCTATTTCCCTTTGCTTCTTGTGGTGATCTATAGGCAGCCATTTCTTCAAATACTTGTCTTATGATGATTTCCTCATTGCATCCTTAGCATTTATTTGCCTTTAAATATAGTTCAATTTTTAAATATCTCTGCATGTTAGGTCCCAGAACTGAACCCAACACATAAGACCAATGCAGAAATATTGTTATATAAGTTATATAAATTATATATAACATGTTATATATACATGTTATATTTACATGTATATATATATACATGTATATAAGAAAACTGCAGCTGTATAGTGAGGAGTTTAGAAGCTGCTCTGAGCAGTATCCTTGACAGAACTTTCACTGTTTTTTTAATACTATTCGAAAATTTTATGGTATATTTGTCTTTTGTTAAAAAAGAGAGAGAAAACTAAACCTAACCTATCCTTTGTGTGTGCTCAGACACCGACTTGTTCAGACATACATGGAGCCTAAGAGTGGTGGGTGTGTTTGTGTGTGCATTTTCACAAAGGATCAAGGAGACTCAGGGTAAGAAATTAAAGAAAAAGATACTGAGGTATATTCAAGTATTGTTGCATATTATATTTTAGGAGAGGTGGGAAAATTGGTACAGCGGATTATGTCCCCTTGGTATGACTTTCTGATACTGTCCTTCTCTTAAATGGCTCATGTCAGAGCTCTGAGGAGAAGGTATTAACATATACTGGCTGATCTTTTGTTATGTATTAGGTCATGTATATAGCAAATAGTATTTCTTTCCTTATTTTTTGCTTTGTTTCCTCTTTCTATTGAACCTAGGGCCTGCACATGCTGGGAAAATGCTCTATCACTGACTGAGCTACATCCCTAGCTAGAGGGTGGTTTTTTATTTGCTGACATAAGAGCACATGGGACACAACATAGAAATGTGAAGGAACTTGGAAGTAGATGTACAGTTGGTCTTCCATAGCTGTGGGTTCTGCATTTGTGGATTTAACCATTTGAAAAAATTGCATTTGTACTGAACATGTACAGACTTTTTTCCTATGTCATTATACCCCAAACAATATGTCAACTATTTACATTGCATTTATTAGATACTAGAAGTGCTCTAGAAATGACTTAAAATATAGAGGAGGATAGGTGTAGACCAGCCACTAGGCTACTATATTATATGAAGGACTTTGAGCCTTTGCTAATTTTGTTGTCTATGAAGAGTCCTAGAACCAATCCCCCATGGATACCCAGGGACGATGGTATTTGTAATCAGATCTAGAAAAGGAAATGACATTCTTGTTGATCCTATAGCCTGTATCAAGGTAGCAGGGAACATGTAGACAAACATAGAATTCATCAAGAAGACACAAAAGTAACAGTGCTATACAGAATTCCTTTATCTTTGCCTAGGGATGGAGCCATTTATTCAATCAATATCTTTATTGCGTGTTGACCATGTGACTGGTGCTGTTCTAGGCACTGAAAATACAGAGAAAAGCAAAAGAAGGTTATGAACCTTATATTCTTGTAAGGGGGGGGACTGATAATTCTCAAGTGAATAGGTAAAGCAGTATAATTAAAAGGTGATTTGCTGGAGTGTAATTGGGGGAAGGGAATGGGTGTCTGGGTGTACAAGTTTTACTTCAGATTGGGCAGTCCAGACAGGCCATTCTGACTAAGGAGGCAGCATTAGCTGAAGAATAAGAACCAATGATGGGAAAGGACAGGGGAACCACATTGCAGTCAAAGAGAACAGCAAGTGCAAAGGCCTTTACATAGAAGAAGCTTAACATGCTCAAGAACTAGAAAGGAGACTAGAGTGGTGGGAATGTAGTGAGAAAGCGGGAAAGTGAAGTGAGAGGGGGAAAGGGAGGCATGTCCAGTGCCACAGTGAGAGAGATGGAGGTTCCTGGTAATGAACAGGATAACCTTGGGGTGAGAGTAGGACAACTCCAGAGGATTTGAGATGGATTCTGATTCCTCTGGATTGGAGCTAAACCAGAGATAGTAGGTTGCTATTACTTTGATCTTACATGTCTATAGGCTGGTGTGTTTTAGATTTATTATTATTATTATTATTATTATTATTATTATTATTATTATTTGTATGGGGGATTGAACCCAGGGTTTTGCGCTTGCTAGGCAAGCACTGTAACATAGAGCTACATCTCAGCCTAGGCCAGTGTGTTTTATAAATTGCTTTTAATAAAAATTCCATGGAAAAAATATAAAATTTTTTTTTAGCAAAGGAGTAATAGTATAGCTTTCCAAAATAACTATTATTTATGTTATTTATAGGTATAACACATCCATGATAATTTTTTCATTGTTATTTGCACACTGATTACATGTTTTTTTTTTTGTTTTTTGCGGTGCTGGGGATTGAACCCAGGGCCTTGTGCTTGCAAGGCAAGCACTCTACCAGCTGAGCTATCTCCCCAGCCCTGATTACATGTTTTCTATTTTGTATTCTTTTAAATTTTTATTTTAAGAAGCCGCTTGTTTCCCAGATGGCTTCTGTTTTCATTTCCTTGTGATGTTATGACCTTTTCTACTTTAATAAAGAAATGTTGCATACACATTCAAGAGTTGTTTACAGATTACGCTGGTAGCACATTTGTTAGAGTCTGTTTCAGAGACAAAGTGTGTGTTAGGATGCTTATCCTAGGTCAGATCTGTTGAGCTGAAAAATATTTTAAAATCTGTCTGTTTTTAAAAAGAATGTTTGACTTTACTGGTTAATACACCTAATGCCAAGAGTTTTTGTGTTTATTTCTAGTGGAGGGTGGTAATAAGATTTAGTAGATTTTTCTTTTCTGAACTTTCCGGGAGATCATTTTATTGGGGTTAATATCTAATAGAAGAAGGCTGATTGATAGTTGATAATGTCAGTAAATTCAGATTGTTATTTCTTAAACACATTGTAATGGACAAAAGTATCATCAATATCATATAGCTAATATAGTTCCAGAGTAGTAAATTATTATGTCTATGTTAAGGAGTACTAAATGATGTAACATCATCTATTATATTTAAAATCAGCTTTTTATAAATTCAGGAAAATGATAAGTTTGTATATTTACAAAACAGTTCTTTACAAACCTACTTATCTGTATTACATTAAGTATAAAATAAGACAGTATATATGAAAACATTACTTTTGTTACAGATATCTTAATGATTTCGTCTGAATCTTTAAAGTAATATAATAGTAACTAATTTCTTGCCTTAAACAAAAAACTTCAGGTACCTGTGATTTTATTTTATATATTTTATTTTTTTTTGGTACTGGGAATTGAACTAGGGGCACTCTACCACTGTGTTACATCCCCAGTCTTTTTCAATTTTTAATTTTGAGACAGGCTGTTGCTAAGTTGCCCCAGCTGGCCTTGAACCTGTGATCCTCTTATCTCTGCCTCCCTAGTTACTGGGAGTGAGCACCAGCATGCCTGTCCCCTGTGATTTTATAATGACTTGTGGAGGTTTGGCCACGTCCAGCATGGATGAGGGAAGGGATAACTGTTGGAGGACGTCACTAGCTATACATCGATTACTAATAAACTTATCTCATCAATAAACAGAAGAGCCAATATCATTTCAAATGGAAAGGAGGTGTGGCGAATCGGGCCATACCAGCTCTGGCCTCCAACAAGATGGAGGACCCCACCTTCACCTTTCTTTATAGTCACATAAGTAAAGGGGCTCAGGCTGGGAGGGGCTTCTTTGAGGAACAGGATGGGGTAGAGTTAGGGAAGCCATTTGCTTAGGAAATTAGCACATCCTGAGAAGGTGAGTCACTCTGAACAGGGCCTCTTACTCCCCGGCCTATAACAGTCTCCCATGACTGTCAGTCAGTTCCTGGGAGTCGGACCTCAGTATCCCATGGCTCAGCCAAACCTGATTCTGCTAGACATGGATGTCTCCCCACAATGACTAATGGTCAAAGGTCTATAAATATTTTATTATAAAGCTAACATATGAGTATTACAATTTTTACTGATTTTTTTCATGATCTTTAAGGATTTTAATTTTTTCCCAACATTACACTTCAGGATTATATTTTTCTTGTACTGTATTCTATATGCTGTTGAGTGTAGTTATTTAGGTGCCAGCTCTGGAGCAGAATATGTGTGTGTGTGACACCTGACTCTGTGCAGCTATAAATTATTTAGCTGTACCCCAGATTCTTTACCTATCACATAGGGATACAAATAGTATTTATATTATTAGATTTTTGAGAGAAATAAATAAATTAACATATGTAAAGTTCTTAGGACAGTACCTGACATGAGGTAAGTACTCAATTAAGGAAAGTTGCATCATATAATATTTACTAGTTATTTTGATATTTTTAAATCCTTCACTTTTTAAATTATAACATCTTTAAAATTCAATTCTGGTTTTCTCTTTTTTAAGGATATATTAGAAGTGCCCTTCTCAAAACACATACACACGCGTACACACATGTATGCACACGCGCACAGGTGTGCGTGCCTCCCCTGCAGTTTCAAGTGAACTACTTCGTGTAGTATTGTTTTTATAGTACATGCATAATAAATATTTGTTGAATGAGTGGTCCATTTCCTTCTTCCAGCTGTCATGGTCTTGGCAGAAACAAAGAGCTTTGAAAGAAGAGTTGGTACCATTACTACCTCAGATTAGACATTCTTTCCACAGTGATTGCTATTCACTATAGTTTTGGTTTTTTATTCTTTTAAAGTAGCATGATACACTGTATTGCTGGTGAGAGGCAGTTGCTCCGGGAATTGGTTTTCTCCTCTAGAGAAGGATAAATTTGATAAGAGAATATATATATGTGAACTGTAGACTGAACAAGCTAAGCAACATGTCTGCTATTTGTACTGTTGCTTTCCAGGAGTGTTTGCAGTATCAGTAGCCTTTATATATAAGTCTTCATGCTCCTCAGCCCCACTAAACTGGACAGGGGATGTATGCCTGACCCAAAGTAGCCATTTATAGACAGATCCGTATTTGATTCCACCAGTTTAAAAACTCTATGAATTTTGTGAAGTATGAAGTTTAATAAGTCTGAACTTCAGTTATACATGTGAATATAAATCCTTTTTGCTCATTGATTTATTTACTCATTCTACAAATATTTATTGAACATTTGTGATATGCTAGATATTGTCCTGAACTGGAGATACAGCATGAATAAAAGTCTGTGCCCTCTCAGTTCATATTTTTCAAGTGTTTGGAACATTACCTTGTAAAGAGTCTGTGCAATATAAATGTAAGTTATTTTTATTGTTATGGATGGTATGCTTACTAATGTTTTAAGTTAAAAGTATAGTTCAGATGATTTTAGGTGTTTAGTCCAAGCCTCCACACATTCTTTCCCTACTTGTCCATCTCTTCAAAAGTTTGTGCATGTTATTGTTTTGTGTCTGTTGGATGGCAATGGGGTGAGAAGGGGAGGATGGTAGAAAGGAGGTTTTGGATTTCAGAGACCTATGTAAGATTACTATTAGTAGTTATCCAAGCTTTTCTGGCCATTATTGCCTTTGGCACGTTTTGGGTGGCCTTTGACTATAGCTGCTCTGAGTAGAGCCAGCTCTGCTCCATCCTGGAATCCAGGGAATAGTTTTAAAGGTTTTCAACACATGGCCAGTAAAAGGTAATTTAAGTTAATGTAAATTAGTGAATTTTGGCATGAAATCTAGTTTAGAGATATAACTCTGTAACCTTACTGGATATTTTTGATTTGTGTGTTTAAGTATTTTTAAAGCATTAAAAGTGGCCTATAACCTTTCATTTTTTGGAAATGGCCTCTCTGTCTTTTCCTTGATTTTTTAAAAAATTGAAATTTGGAGGAAAAGAACTAGGCTGTGGCTTTAGATTTTCATTTTAAAGTGGTTTCAAAGCATAGTCAGAAATTGGTGAAATATAATTAAACTTTTTAAAAATTAAAAAAAATTAACTTGAGATTATATATTTATAAAATTTTATATTAATACAGTCTTTCAGGAATGTTAGGGTTTGGATAAGTTTCCCCAAATATCCATATGTTAAGGACTTGTTCCTGACCCCATTTCACTATTTGGAGATATTGGAACCTTTAAGAGGGGAGCCTAATTGGAGGTCTTTAGGTCATTGAGAGTGCCCCTAAAGAGAATAATGGGACCTCTACCTCTTCCTTTCTTGGCTCCCTGGCCATAGGCAAGTGGTTTTGCTGTGGTACACATTTACCCCATGGTATGCTGCCATTCCACAGGCCCAAAAACAATGGGCCAATTGACTATGGGCTAAAACCTCTAAAAACACTATAAATTGATTATTTCAAGTATTCATTATAGTAACAGAAAGTGAATACAATATTTATAAAATTTTGTTTTAGTATAGTCTTTCATGAAACTCTAAAAATCAATGAAAAGTGATGAATCAAGGAAATCTATTTCTACTTATGACCTCATTTCATTTATAGTATATGTAACAAAATATTTAATTTTGTGATTACTAATTTTTATGTATATTTATATCATTTTTGATAGGAAGTCAGGCACATAAGTTAAGGAAGCTACTGTGATCAGTAGAATGTGGTTTAATGTTTTATTACAAATATACAGGTCATGGTGAAAGTCAGGCTTGATTGAAGTGTTAGGCTTTGAGCAGGAACATTAGACCACTTACTGAAATGTATAGGATTAGTGATTTGTAAAGAGAATATTGTCTTTTATTTTGGAAAACTCAGAAATACTCCTTTCCATTTCACAGAAATACACTTTCATTTAACATTTTCCTTACTCAATTTCTTTCCTCTTTTTGGTTAGTCAAAATGATCTGTTATGGGAATTTTATAAGTAGTTCTTTGTTGAATTGTTTTCAAGACAAACCATGTTGAGAAACTAGCCATCTTTATATATTGTTGTCCTATTAAGATATAATTAATATGCAAATATTGATAAAATATTCTAATATTTTGTGATATTTTTCACATTACAACCTATTTATCTCCTTTCATCCTACTGTCATCATTTTATGGATTTGTTTTTGCTTTGATTCTGAGTTTTTAATCTTAGCTGAAATCTACTGGCAAAAGTTGATGTAAGTCTAATTTTCAAACTCCTGCATTCCCTCCTCCCCCACCCCCGCTGTGCTGGGGATTGAAACCAGGGCCTCATGCATGCTATAGACAAGTGCTCTACCATTGAGCTGTATTTTTAGCCCCTTTCACTACATTTTGATTTATTTTGCTCCTGGAAAAATATCAGTAGATTAAGTGGGAAAAGGAAAAGTTAAGGGTTTAGAGGAGGCTAGGATCGATGCTCACTGAATAGAGGTTCACTAAATCAGCAACTGTCTTTTTATTTAATTCCTTCTTAAAAATGTGTTAAATTCCATTTCTTGTATTTCCCATGATCATTTTTTAAGTAATTGTGGGCTACAGAGGAGGAATGGAGATAGATAGATAGATAGATAGATAGATAATTTACTTATTTATTTTTTATTGTAACATTGTGATTCCTGATCATGAATAATTTATACATCTCTGTTTTCTGTGTTTTCATGTTATTGTCTCTCCCCTTCACCCCACAGTAAGATACAGGAAACATTACTTTGAATTATCCACCTCTTCTCTTGAAACCTATCATTAAGATCTTGCTTTGGGAACTAAGTGAGTTAGGAAAATGGAAAAACTCTAGATGTTATAAACAGGAAATTTGGAGAAAATGGATTGGTGAAATAGGTTTTGATAGAGGAAAAATGCCAAAAACTGTATTGATAGAGCAGTCCAGAGATAAGCAGTAGCAGGGAACCACTGCCATTCTTAGAACCAAGAGAAATAATAAGATGTGATATTACCAGAGTCTGGATGCTGGGACTCCTGGAAGGAGTGAAAATTGCAGGGAGGGCACCAGTCCATAGCTGGGACCATGGAGCCAGAGCCATTGGAGAGCACACCCATACGGAACATGCAGAACGGGAAAGAAATACTGAGGTTATTCTTCTACCCTTCAGGCCTCTGCCCTTGTGTCTAATAAATCCAAAATCAGGAAAGCAAAGGATCCTGGGGAGTGTTACTCCCTGCTACACAGAGAGGACAAAGGCAGGGAATAGATCTGAGAGCAAAGGGGCATATGAGCAGCACAGGGATTATGAAAAATGCTGACTTTTCCTCTGTGGAAAGTGCATTTGTATTTTAAGACACTCCTCTTCCTCCTTAACTCAGGAATAATTATTATATATATGGTTGCAGTTTTCCTGACCCTTTGTATTTAAAAGTAGTATTAAACTTAATTGTGTTTGCTGTATTTATTTCTACTAGTCTCTTTGCATTTTTATTGTTTTTATATTTCTGACTATGCAAATTTTCACTTGTTGATATCTTTTCATTTAAAAAAAAATATTTTTAGGGAGCTGAGGTTGTGGCTCAGTGGTAGAGCGCTTGCCTAGCTTGTGTAGGCACTGGGTTCGATCCTCAGCTCCACGTGTAAATAAATGAATAGAATAAAGGTCTATTAATATCTAAAAAAAGATTTCCTTTGAAATATTCAAATATTCAGTCCTTTTTCTAGGTTTTCAACATTTTTAAATCAGATTCATCCAAAATTAGTTTCGGTGTGTGGTTGATACATTATTTTATTGCTGGTTAAAACAGTCAATATCTTCACTTTGTCTCTTTAAATTGCCTGGTCTATACTGGATTTATTTAAATTTGGCATTGACCTGTTATAGTATTCCAAATAATATTTGAGGTGTCCTTTCTAATTTCAAAGGTATTATACCTTCTGTTTTAAAAATAAAAAGTCTAGGGTATCATGTTGTAATTTGGGTTAACATTAAGATCTTTTGATATTAACTAGCAAATAGCTATGCATTCAATGTTGTGTGTGTCTCTATTAGTTACTTTTTATGTGCCGGTCTTCAAAGACATGTTGGAATTTTCATTTTTTATTTACTTAGTCTTGGGAGAGTATAAAGTGACTATGTTGTGTAGTGAATGTTTAATAATGAGTTTTGGACTTGGTCTTTTAAAATCAGTTGCCATAATCATACTGTTCTGTTAATGTATGGTATGGAGTATTATCTAAATTTAGCAGACCAAGAAGTAAAAGCCAAAGTGTCAAGAGATAGGAGGGATAGATTATTTAAATTATTAACTCCTTATTTTTGGCTTGATGAATTTATTGACTTGTTTGGAACATTTTTGGGAATTCTCAAATTATCTAAATACAGAAAGCATCACATTTTATTAATTTCTAACACATAGTGTTTTATTATGACAATTTCAGTGTAGTGGCAGAATGGTTAACTTAGCATTTTTTAAAACTTGGGTTGTGTGAGGAGCAAATGGAGACGGTATGAATTTTTAAATGCATTATTTATGAGAAAAGCTAGTCCCTTGTATTTAGTTTCATATTAAGAGACCTGTTATCAATTCCTTTGTGTTCACAATTTTAAATTTTGGTATTAAAACAAATTTGAAAACTTTAATGTGGAAACTTTCAACACATATAAAAATAGAATAATATGAAGAACCCACTGTAAATTGCTGATATTTGACAATTTTATTTTTTCTCTACTCATTGATTCCTTCCCTTTGAGATTATTATGAGAGCAAATTCTAGCTGTCAAGTGAACATAATCTCAGTACCATTAGCACACCTGAAAAGTTAACAATATTTTCCTACCATCACAGACAGTATTCTCATTTCCCTGATTTGTCATACATAACTATAAGCCTGTATGTGTTTATACAGTTCTTTTTTTAAACTGTTTGAATCAGGATTCAGATAAGGTTAGTATTCTGGGATTGGCTTATAAATTTCTTAAATGCATGCTAATCTATAAATTCCTGTTCCATAACTCTTTTTTTTTGACGCTGATAAATATTTTTTTAAAAACAATTCTTTTCATCCGTGTATATAGAGGGTAATAATGTCTGTCTCAATCTACTGTCATTTCACCTCCCCCACACCCCCACTCTCCTCTGTACGATCCAAAGTTCCTTCATTCTTCCCCACTCATCCTCCACTATGGATCAGCATCTGCTTATCAGAGAAAACATTTGGCCTTTGATTTCATAGCTCTTTCTTTCTTATAATTTTTATGTTTAAAAAACTGGGTCATATTTTATATAAAATATTTTTGATGGGGTATCTTTATTAGAGAAAAGTAGAGATGATATAACATTAGTGTTTCACAGATTTGTTATTTGTTTCCCGTGTTCATGACTTACCATGTTTCTAAAACCAAAATTTATGCTTTTTAATCATTCACATTTACAGAATCAGGGATTTGATGTTTATCTTAAGTATATAACTATGAAGATAAAACTCTCATCCGTGTACTAAAATAATCTTAAATACCACACATTAGGAAATATTGCTTTAATAGTCTTGCCTCTTCCTTTCACTCACCTCTTTGTGTTGAAATCTGATCAGTTACCCCAGGAGGGACCAATTTGAAACCTTAGATACATTTCCTGCATGTCTTCAGAAAGAAGGTACATTCTGTGCAAAGTATGGCCTTACCAGCACACTGTTGGGAGATGTGTTTCCAATCTAAGATCATGGTCCAGCCAGGTCAGCATTTTTATTTATCAGGTTCAAATTCCATTACATGTGACATGTCATTTTACAACAGGAATAACAGTAGGAACCTGCTTCTGGATTATCATTGAACTCTGAAATTTATTAATGATAAATGGAGTTAAGTGATGACTGAAAACATTTTTCATTCTGTGGATTTAGTTTTTAGGGAAAGTTAAAATTGAAGATAATAAAATTGAAAGAAAGTAATGATTTAAAAAATTCCCCTAAAATATGTGAAGAAGGCATTTCAATGAAATAATTTTTTTTGATATGGGAAATTTGGAGGGAAATTGAATTTCTTAATTTACTTTGTATAGGTTGTTATTTTTAACTATACGTATTGGATTATCCTTTTTTAACCTTGTAAATAACTTTAAAAAGCCATCATGTTATTCTACAAGGAATTAACATCCTCATTTTACAAACTAGGAAGCTGAGGAATGCTGGAAAAATCTTGTGACTTGTCCATGGATGTAAAACAGCCAGTCAGAGGATACACTGGGAATCATGTAGAGATTTGCCATAGTAATAGGGCACTGGATTTGAAGTCCCATGTTGTAAACCTAATGCTGTTTCCTTGCTAAACTTTGTAAGTTTGGACAGTTATTTGAAATCTCTAACCTTTACTTATTCTTGTTGTGTATTGGATTTATTTGCTACAGACCTTTCTTGAAACTTAAATTAGATAATGGATTAATGAAAGCTATAAAAACTTTCTAAAAGTTTACTAAGTAAATTCTTTGAGTCATATTAATGCTGTTTTGTCCATCTTAGTAATCTTTTACTAAATGCTTGAAATAAGAATAAATTACCTTTTAAAAAAGTCTTCATGAAAGTCTGTCATAAAACAATAAGTGGAAGGCATTCCTCTGTGTTTTTGAACACAATGTAGTTTTTATGTAGTTCCTTTTTTTGAGAAATAAGTGTGCATTTTGTTCGTCTGTGAACTTTGATAGACTCCGGGGATACAAAAATCTTTAAGATATATTTCATTTCCTTAAAGAGATCACACTTATGTTGGGGAGTCAAACTTTTAAAAGTTCTAAAGCAGAGCATGGAAATGCTAAAATAAAGGATAAAAGAGGGCCGTGAGATTTGGGTAAAAAGTTGTAATTGTTTGATGTTAGCTGTAAAACAAGGTCTGTATTCCTAATAGTTATCTAGACATGGGGAATCCTCATATAGGGTATCTGGATTATAAATTGTCATGGTGGCTTTGTTGAAACCTTTCGTGATTAGTCATATGACTAGATAAAAGGGAGTTTAGTTACAAGCTAAATGGATATCCCTCCACTCTGTGTGTGTGTGTGTGTGTGTGTGTGTGTGTGTGTGTGTTTGCATATGCTATTAAGAGGGGGAGTATAATGCAGAAGGAAAGGGAAGGAGAAAGAGATGCTAATGTTTTGAGAACAGAGTCAGGGGTCAAAGGCATGCCTAATTGTTACTTGATGGGTACTACTGGGAATAATCTTTATAAAGATGGAAGAAAGTACAGATCTCTACTTTTATCCATTTGACTGTAGCCAAATTCTTTCCAGTTTGTCCTTTCCTGCTATTGTCCAAACTTTCACCATTTCTTCATGTTAGCACTCTAGGATTCTGATGGTAACATATATTCCCTTATTATATTGTTATGCTAGAGCTATGTCATTAAGCAATATGATATTACTGTCCATAAATAAAAGCTTGTTTATATACTACATGGCCTATGTAATTAGGAAATTATGTGGTTGAAGTAAGCGAACCGCAGAGTTCTATGTAGTTTATAAATAAGCCTTATACTTATGGAACATCACTCCCAGTGGCTCTTCTAATTTCTAAAAACATAAAATCCTGTGACATCAGTGTGGAAAAGGACAGTAGACCAAGAATTAGGGCTAAAGAAGGATAAGTGGTCCTAAGACCCTTCTCAGAGACAGGTGTGCAGAACTGGGGGATCTGTATGTTTCTTTGAGATCCCTTAAATTCATCTGTTAGAGCAATCTTGTATGTCTAAATTCTGCCACCAGGAAAACTTGTTATAGTTCTTAGCCTCCAACCACTTCATTCATATTTGTAGGTTATTGCTTATTATTATCTAGCTTAGCACTAGCATTCCTTTCCTGAAAACAGTTCTTCCTTTTTTTTTTTTTTTAATTTGGAAACTTAACCAAATAATAAAATATTATAAGATAAGATTATTTTAACTTTCGATCAGTTGGGCAAGGTTTTATTTGTACCTCCAGATAAAAACAGCTTACCTATTTATGGAGTTAAGGCTCCAGGAGATGAACCTTTGTATGTAGGATATATTGATGTATTGGACCATGAGTAGTAAACTCTGTGTACTGAAATGTTGAAATGGCATATTTATCCTTCAAGTGCATTTCATGTCCTTCTCTCCTTACTAGAAGTACTCTAATTTTGGGGGGTTGGGAGTAACAGTGTGTTAGCTTAGGAGATTTTCCTTTGCAGACTCTGCAATGTGATCTAATTGGTATTCAGTGGGGAGTATTATGGTGATCCCTATTCCCTTTTGGTTTCTTTCTTCCTATCTGGAAATTGTACATGATGCTTGGAATTTCTTGCTACTATATATGACCATAAAAATGTAGGTAAAATCTTAAGTACATGGATGGCTGAGGAGAAAGAACGGAGGAACCTGGGACTTGTAATGCCATTGTGGTGATGCCCCAGACTGCCCACCTTTGCATGCCTCTTTCTGTGAAGAAACTCTTTTAAAAAGACGATATAAGAATTTGTTTTGTGCAAATTACTATAACCCTATTTTGTTGCAAAAGAAAGATTTTTTTAATTTTATCTCATACCCAAACCTTTGTTACTAAAAGTTGTTAGCAACTCCCTCCCCAAACTAGACAGGTATAGATTTTGTCAGTGAACCTCATTAGCCCAGTGAAGAACTAACCAGCTGGAATGAAGAAGTTTTGATAAAAAAGAAGAAAATTTCATTGTAATTTGAGCATACTATATCATTAAGAGCGAACTGACTCAAAACTACCATCCTCCTAAAGAAATAGTAAGTTGGAGAAAACTTTGGATACAGATATGTTCTTGCAGTTTAGCTTCTGTGTATTGTTTAAAACCTTTGTGCCTCTTGCTGCCTGGGCATTCTGTAAAAGATAAAAGGCATATTGCATTGTATTAACACAATTGCTGTTTCTCCTTTCTGATGTTGACTTGCCTTTTCTCCCTTTAAAATATTCATTGTGTTTTTTGATCATATGCAACAAATGTTCAGAAATTGCTTTATTGACTTTTTATGACATGGAGTCATTCCTACAGTGGTGATGGGAATGTTGACGCTTTTTGGAGAGTACTTGTGCATGGACCATCTGTGTTTTTTAAGAAACTTGAGAAGTTGTAGTGGAGTCCCTGGACCTTGGCTCACCTCTTTCAGAATTACCTTGAGCTCTTAATGAAAATACAAAAATAACTGTGCCTCATTGAATTAGTATATCTGGGGTAGAAAGTGGGAATCTATATACTTAACAAGCAGCGATTTAAAGTTAAAATATTTGAAAAATATCATTTTAGAGCCTCCCCAAATTCTTCAACCTTTGAGAACAAGGCCCTTGAGGTGTGTGTGTGTGTGTGTGTGTGTGCGTGTGTGTGTGTGTGTGTGTTGTGGTGCTGGCTGAGTTACCAGGTTCCTTTTGGTGAGTACATCCTTCTTGGTGTTACTGACAGTGTTGTATTCTAGCTCGCTGAATGGTGCTTCTGTATGTGAAATCATCTGTTAGATTGATTGTACATGAGTGTTTGGTGTTTGAGGAAAGTACTTGGAGTAATTGATACTACTCCTGAAAGGAAGCAATTTGGTTTTCTCCAAATGGCCAGGGAATTGTTTTTCATTTAGTGATGCTTTTCTGACTTGTAGAATTCATATTCAGGTTTTCCAGAAATTCTTATTACTTCATTTTATTGGGAAAAGTCTTTTTTTTTTCTTTTATAGGTGTTAACATTTTAGTCATTCTATCCCAAAACTCCTATAAATGGAAATATAATTTTTATATTAAAAAATGTATGCCATACTTAAAGTAACTTGTTTCTACTTTGATTAGTTTTTAAAAGTATAGTGGTACTTCTTTTCCTTGTCTTTGCCTTTAAATGCACACCAAAGTAGCTATGAAACAAACATTGTTATGTTGGATGTAAGATTTTACTTCCAAATAAAATTCATAAACACACACCATTATACGAACCTGAATCTATACATATTTAAAACAGAACACCCGCACATTTTGAAGTGTCCTAACTTTTGAGTCAGTTCTTCAACAGTGCCAGTTGCAATTTTGCTTGTAGGTGTTTTTGAGGGCTTCTAGTTGAGCATATGGTTGCATTCCTTCTCACCACCTCTTTGTTTATTGGGCTGTTTTTTCATCATAAAATGCTTTACTCTTTACTAAAGCAAATGCTATAAAGGATCTGCCTTAAGGGCAATTACTTTCCCATGAGTAAGGTGAAGTAAGAGAATTAAGGAAGTGAAGTAAACAGAGTACAGTTCATTTCCTTTTTTGGAAAGTAATTTTGCATCCTTTTATGGAAAGCAGTTTTGCAGGAAGAGTCAATTTGTCACCACCCATTAAGAGTCAGGCATTTCAGAATATGACCTTTTTGGAATGGTCATAAAGGTGTGTTTTGAAATGTGAGTTGCCCTGGAAGATTTGACAATCCTTCACTATTAGGCATATGTGCTCTCTTTAGTCATGTGGTAATATATAATGGTTGGTTGAGACAAGTAGTTATCCTCACAACTGTAAACCAGGCCTTTGTCAGTCCAGGACACTTTGTCCCTGGTTTTGGAACTTTACAGGCCCTGAGCATGTCTAACTGAACCTCATAGGTTACATAACTTGCAGTTCCTGTGAATGCACATGCATATCTGTAATGAACTCTTGGAATAGACACTTGTGTATGGAAGCAAAGTTGCATATATATCATGCAGTCATTCTAGAGTTTATCAGGTAGTTAAAATTTGTCCTAATTAGGTACAGAATATTCAGAATAATAAATAGTATCTTGTAATATCTCATTTTAAAACATGCATATACACACATACATAAAATATTAAAAATTAGAGCTTAATCATTTATAAAATATATAAAGGATAAGGTAAATTTTCTCAGCCTCTTTGTTTCCCTCCTTCCTAGATGTATTTCCAGGGTTTTACTTTTCATTTCTATTTCCTTATGTGTACCACCCTCCCTGATAAATATACATTGTTCTGTGACTTTTCTTTTTTTTGTTAATATATACTGTGGGTATATTTACAGGTCAGTATATATAGGCATTTATCATATTGATATAACATAGTTTGTGATATCATGTTTTTTAGTATCCCAATTTTTTTTAATAATTACTAACTTTATTTTGGCCCAATGCATATTTCTTCCCACATTTCCAACACATCTTTATGTGACTATAAAGAAAAAAAATCAGATGAAAAGTATGGATAATTCTATTGAGTGTTATAACTCTCATGCAAATTTCAGTTAAAATTAACAATTAGAAAAAGACCTAAACATTTATGTCAATAAAAGCCAAAATATTACAAACTGAGTATTTTTCTGTATACTTGATTCTGAATAAAATAGTATTCAATGATCTTAGATTGCATTTAAAATATTTTAACCTTTGACATATGTAAATATACTTTCCATTAATTTTTTCTCAAAATGAAAATAAAAACAATGTTTCATAAGTAAACTAACTAGAATTACATTCTCACATATTATATATTATTCATAACTAGTGAAAAATTCTGACCATATTCTTCCATATAACAATAGATTCAGAATTGGTTGGGTGACCCAAAAGAATTGATGATCAAAAGTAATTTATTTTGGATATTGTATATACTATATTTTAAAAACTCTTTTTAGTTTGATATTTATAATCTTATTTTAGGTGAGTTGATTTAAAAATAAGTCAGCATTTCTGATAATTGTGCAAATGCTAAATGGCAGCAGAAGGATTAAACAAAAATTTTGGCTGGTTTGCCAATCACATAATCCATATGTGAAAAATTGCAAGATGTTCCCAGGAGTGATGAGTCAGGGGGTTAAATGATACTTTATACTACCATTTTTATAAATAGCAATGTTGCTGTGTTAAGTAATCCAATACACTAATTTGGGTTCACTCAGAATGTCGGAGTGGATTCTTAATATACCCCATGACTGGTTCTTTTTATGTATGTGAGTGTGAATTTTATACTCTAATATAAGTGATTGTATACCATTGTTTTTTGTATAACTTTGTCAGAAAAATTCTTTATGCTTTGTTGTAAAGCAACACATCTGTTCCAAGTGGGAATTTTTACGTGCTAGTATAAACTTTGCTTGTAACCTTTGACATATTGATTTAGGGATGTGGTCACTTTTCCACTGTGGAAACGGTGCAGTGTACATCAACTTATTCAGAACAATCCAGAAACCAATTCTGACTGCTGAGGGGATTGATTTAACTGGCATGCTAGTATTTGCACTTGAGAAAGAAATTCAACCCTCTTCCAATTTCTTGAGGTATTCAGGTGTTGGATTAAATCATTTGCTTGTAGACCATCTTAACTCTGACTTCATCCTTATCTGATATTTTAGAGTTAACATCATATTACAGAACCTTTTACTATTTCCTGTTCATATTTAAATTCTGGAGCAGTTTCCCTTTTTTTTGGAATGAGAACAAGTTGGACGTTGAATAATCTTTGGAATGTGTCTTCACTGCCTGGTTAACTTGCTGAATACATTGCTGGCATATTATATAGCTGCTCTTTCATGACTTGGAAGTTTTTAATAACAAGTAAGATTTACAAGCCTCAGAACTGTGTCAACTGTGCTTTGTTTTTTTATAGCATTGATAAAGATGAATGTCCATTTTATTATCTTGTTTTCTTGAAATTAGAGATATTTTGTGCCACAATTAGAGGGGAACAAAAAAAGAATACTACTTTTATAAAACTGAAATCTTTAACCTACTTTTAAAACATCTTTTTAATTTGTTTTTTAATATTTGAATTAGTAATTCATAGTTGTATACACTTTGGGGAACCGTGTGATATGTTGATATATGTAAACAACATGGCATGAGGAATTCAATCTAACATACTCATTTCCTTTTTTTTTAAGTGAGAAATAGGAAATTTGCTCAGTTATTGTTCAATAGTCAATTCCTTAAAAAACAAAACAAAACTATTCACTCTGCTGTGTAATGAATCTGAAAACTTCTGATATTTGGCAGTTACTCTTTTCCCCTATTTCACATTGGTAAAGAATGATAGAAAAGACTAACGAATTTTTGAAGCAGTATCTTCTTTCTGTGTTTTCTAACTTGAAAGATGCTCCACATCTTTATTACAACACAATGTGTTGGAATTAACAGATTTTATGTTGAATTATGCTGATTTTTAAAAATGAACTAATTTATTGAAATGAATTTATTAGGGTCTTCAACATGTAATGCACTTTTAGAAATTGAGGTGTAATTCACATGATTAATGAAATTAATCATTTTAAAGTTGTATTTCAGTAATTTAGTGTTGCACAACCATCTCTATCTAGTTCCAAAACATTCTTATCACCCCAGGAGGAAATCCTGTACCCATTAAGCAGTTGCTCCTCATTTCCCCCTCCCTTGGGGCCCTGGCAACCACCCATCCGTTTTCTCTTTCTGTGAGTTTATCTATTGTTTATCTATTGTTTATATATGGAATCATATAGTGTCTAACTTTTTTTTTTAAATTGTAGTTGTAGATGGACAGAATATCTTTATTTTATTTGTTTATTGTTATGTGGTGCTGAGGATTGAACCCAGTGCCTCACACATGCTAGGCAAGCACTCCACTGCTGAGCTACAGCCCCAGCCCAGTGTATAACTTTTTAGATCTAGTTTCCTTCACTGACTATAATGATTTTGAGGTATTATTACCTCATTCTTTATGTGGAATAATAGTCATTGTGTGGATGTAACACATTTATCCCTTCCTCAACTGGGTGTTTCCAGTTTTTGGTTATTGAGAATGTGGCTACTGTGGACATTTGAGTACAAGATTTTGTGTGGACATATGGTTTCATTGCTGTTGTGTATATACCTAGGAAAGGAATTACTGGGTCATAAGGTAATTCTGTGTTTAACTGTTTGAGGAGCTGGGACACTATTTTCTAAAGTAGCTGTACCATTTTATTTTCCACCAACCGTGAATGAGTAGGCTCCACTCTGTCTACACACTTGGCTACTGTTGTGGTTTTATTTGCATTTCCCTGCTAGCTAATGCTGTGGAGCATCTTTTTATGTGCTTATTGGACGTTTGCATATCTTCTTTGGAGAAATGTCTATTTAGACTTTTTGTCCTTTTTAAAATTGCTTATTTGCTACCTGTGGATTTTTATTTGTAGTGTGTCTTCTCCCCTTTTCACTTAATATTACATGAACTAAATATATAGATCATATACTTAGTGATATGGAAAAAGATCTAATTCCATGATGTTTTAATCACTGAATAATATTTAATTTGTAGATTGTTGTGTAATTTCCTCCCTTCCTTCTTTATTCTTCCTCTCTCTTTTTCTTCCTCTCTCCCTTTCTCTTTCTTCTTCTCAGGACTACTTTACTACTGAACTATATACCCCAACCTTTAATTTTCTATTTTGAGGTGGTTACTCAGGCTGGCCTCCCATGTGTCATCCTCCTACCTTTAGCCCCCTCAGTAGCTGGCATTCAGACTGTGCTCTGTAATTTTTAAAACTTCATACCGTAAAGATGATCAGTTACTATTATAAAAGTTGTTCTAAATATCCTCTACTTTTATTTGTTAATTTCCTTAAGACAATATCTAGATAAATGATTTCTAGGTTCAAAAATTTATGTATTTTTAAGTGTTTGGATAAGTTTTGCCATATTGCCCTTGAAGAATAGGTACTCCAAGGCTGGGACATATGAGAAAGTCAGAAAAACTTTCAAAAGCATACATTTATCATAGAATATTGTGATCTGCCTTTTCATTGTACACATTAGATATTGGTTATATGCTATTCTTTACTCTTGACTGTTTTCTGTGTACTTTTATTTCTTGAGGTTGAAAATAATTTTTCTCCCCCTCTAATACATGTTCTATATGTATTGTTATGTCTCATGGCTGCATTTCTTTGTGCTTTTTCTGCATGTATACTGTAAAATTCCTACACATTTATAAGGCTTAAATTAATGTGGCCCTTCTTAATGAAATATTCTGAATTTCAGCCTCTAAGTTCAAGTTTACCTTGGTAGCTTGTGCAACATTTTATATATTCATAATTGAATTTCTGCTGTGCCTAGCATGTAATAGTGCTTCTCTGTAATAGTTTAATTTTACCTGTATTAAACCAGGTTTCCTGTTAATATATATTCAACTGTATGTCTTTCATATTAATACTGTGTTCAACTTGAAAGTTTATTAATATGATTATACCTCTAACTACTGGGATTATTTAAAGGTCCTACTTGTTTTTATGAACATAGGTGAAATCAGTGCACATATTAGAATATTTTTTGTTTTGGCATTTTATAATGTCAGCACAACTATATAAGTGTAGTCTTGTTTTATTTTTTAAAATTACCCAGTAAAGGATTTTGTTAAATGTTAGCTTTAATTTTTTCATAATATTTCCCAGTAATTTCAGTAACCTGTAAATGTGTTGCAATTAAGGTTATTTCATAAGTTGATCTTAGCATTTCCTTGTTAGAGCATGATAAAAATTAAAATGGAACTTAGTTGATAAAAATATCATAGTGATTTGTCGATCTATCCTAGGCTTGCAGATTTTTTTAATCAAACAGTGAAAACAATTTCCATATAAGTGACTTGTCCAGGAAGTCTTAAAATATTGGAGTCTTTTGAATGCTAAATTGAAATTAAGTGAATATATTATTGACTTTGCAGGTAAAAATAAAAATGATTATTCTCTTGCCAGTACTTAAATTCTTTTGGAAGTCCTATTAAATTGATGAATCTATGAGAGGATTATTATAAGCTTTACTTCAATGAAATCCAGAGAAATGCTATTCTTGCAGTTTGAACAGCACCTGGATACAGCAAGTTAGATTGTTTTGGGATTGCTTTGACCAGTCGACTGATATCTAGAAAATATCTGGGCTGATGACTTACTAGGTGCACATTGAACCTAAAAAAGGAGAAGCCAACTGACAGTTCACTGCCAATGTCAGTTTCCATTTGACTTAATCCTGAAAACTAGAGCATAAAAAGATAGCAGGCTTTATTTTTTTTATTTTTATTTTTTGTATTAAGAAGCTTTAGAGTCTTCTGTTTATTTATTTATTTTAAATTTATTTTTATTGTACACAAATGGGATACATACTGTTTCTCTGTACATGAAGTAGAGACATACCATTTGTGTAGTCATACTTTTACATAGGATAATAGTGTTTAATTCATTCTGTTATTTTTTTCTCCCCCCCACCCCTCCCACCCCTCTTTTCCCTCTATACAGTTCCTCTGTCCTCCATTCTTACCTCCTTCCCACTCACCACTATGTGTCATCATCCACTGATCAGGGAGATCATTCGTCCTTTGGATTTTTGAGATTGGCTTATCTCACTTAACATGATATTCTCCAGTTTCATCCATTTGCCTGCAAATGCCATAATTTTATTATTCTTTATGGCTGAGTAATATTCCATTGTGATTATATATATATATATCAATCACAGTTTCTTTATCCATTCATCAATTGAGGGGCATCTAGGTTGGTTCCACAACCTGGCTATTTTGAATTGAGCAGCTATGAACATTGATGTGACTGCATCTCTGTAGTACGCTGATTTTAAGTCCTTCGGGTATAAGCCAAGGAGTGAGATAGCTGGGTCAAATGGTGGTTCCATTCCAAGTTTTCTAAGGAATCTCCACACTGCTTTCCAGAGTGGTTGTACTAATTTGCAGCTCCACCGGCAATGTATGAGTGTACCTTTTTCCCCACATCCTCTCCAACACCTATTGTTACTTGTATTCTTGATAATCACCATTCTAATTGGGGTGATGGAATCTTAGGGTGGTTTTGATTTGCATTTCTCTTACTACTAGAGATGTTGAACATTTTTTCATATATCTTTTGATTGCTTATAGATCTTCTGTGACGTGTCTGTTCATTTCCTTAGCTCATTTGTTGATTGGGTTATTTGTATTCTTGGTGTAGAGTTTTTTGAGTTCTTTATAGATTCTGGAAATTAGTGCTCTATTTGAAGTATGACATAAGTGATGAATCTTTGGAAAGAGAAATTAGGAAAACTACCCCACTCACAATAGCCTCGAAAAAAATGAAATACTTGGGAATCAATCTAACAAAAGAGGTGAAAGACCTCTACAATGAGAACTACAGAACACTAAAGAAAGAAATTAAAGAAAACCTTAGAAGATGGAAAGATCTCCCACGTTCTTGAATAGGCAGAATTAATATTGTCAAAATGGCCATACTACCAAAAGTGCTATACAGATTCAATGCAATTCCAATTAAAATCCCAATGATGTACCTTACAGAAATAGAGCAAGCAATCATGAAATTCATATGGAAGAATAAGAAATCTAGAATAACTAAAGCAATCCTTTGCAGGAAAAGTGAAGCAGGGGGTATCACAATATCAGAACTTCAACTATGCTACAAAGCAATAGTAACAAAAACGGCATGGTATTGGTACCCAAATAGACAGGTAGATCAGTGGTACAGAATAGAGGATACGGACACAAACCCAAATAAATACAATTTTCTCATACTAGACAAAGGTGCCAAAAATATGCAATGGAGAAAAGATAGCCTCTTCAACAAATGGTGCTGGGGAAATTGGAAATTCATATGCAGCAGAATGAAACTAAACCCCTATCTCTCACCATGCACAAAACTCAACTCAGAATGGATCAAGGACCTTGGAATCAGACCAGAGACCCTGCATATTGTAGAAGAAAAAGTAGGTCCAAATCTTCAACATGTCGGCTTAGGATAAGACTTCCTCAAGAGGACTCTATAGCACAAGAAATAAAAGCAAGAATCAATAACTGGGATAGAGTCAAACTAAAAAGCTTTCTCTCAGCAAAGGAAACTATCAGCAATGTGAAGAAAGAACCTGCAGAATGGGAGAAAATCTTTGCCACTCATACTTCAGATAGCAGGCTTTTAATGTAGTTCCAGGAAATCAGTTTTCAAAAGTAATTTCTCTTGTTATATTCAGTTCCTCTGTAAATTTTCATTGATTGTAGCAAATAAAAAGGACTTAATTGAATTCTCCTGATTTCAGAAGATTTATGCCAAGGAGGTGCGACATTATCAAGCTCATACCAGATGAGTCAATTGTTATTATAGAATTACTTAAAACTATATTTGGGTGCAGATTTCTTTATCTGAAGGCTGCTTCATGTAGGAATCTTTGTAATATGTATTATTTAACTTAAGAAAGGCATTATAAATGGATTAAATTAAATTAACACTTTTCCTTGGATGTTTTTGTGTTTTTAATGATGTTGCTTAGCATTATGAGGCCATTGCCTTAACCAGAATATTTTATTGTTGATAAAATTTTCTTGGTACTTTAAAGTTGGAAAGATAATTGATTTTTAAAGATTTGAAAATAATAAGATACTTCTTACCGGTATCGTAATAGAGGTAAAGTGTTAGAGGAAGGACTTATACCTGTTGGCTTCTATAAAATTATATACATAAAAGATGGTCATGACAGAAATATGGTTATCAATTTTAATAAAGAGGTAAATGGACTGTGCACATTTGTTAAGATTTCTTTTTAAGGCTACCTTGATATTGCTGTTGGATAAATGGGGAAAACATCTTAGGGAATTTTTCTGAAGTTCAGGCTTAAAGCCTGTTTGTAGTGTGGTTTGTCTTATCTGCATATCATCAAAACTGATTTATTATAGAGATCATGAAACAGCTTCACTTAATAAAATAGAAATCTGTTTTGTGTTAGCTATGTGTGTTATTGCGACGCACAATAACAGTGATGTCTAGTGGGCCATCCTGCTGTTCAGTCAAAGATGATTGTGGAGCGGTGTTAACTACCAGCATTTCTCTTAAACTGCCAGGTTGAGTGTGGAGCTACATGCTGTACAGCATGTGACTGAGGAGACTTCGGACTCAGAGAGAGGAGCTGTAGAACCTGCTTCTGAGGAAAGGTTTGCCACTTTCTCTGTGGCCTGAGAGGAAAAACTGTATTGTTATATCTGTTATTGGAAAAGCTTTTCTGGGGAACTGAAAGAGCTACTTTCTACTACTCAGCTAGATCTAGTTGTTTGGCCAACAATCCAAATGAGGAAATGCATGCGGTTTAGAAAACAGACTGGATCGGATTATATCTGCGGAGAAACACTAGTATGACATTTATTCCTAACTCAGATTTATGATTAAATTTAAAATTTTGGCACCTCCTAGAGTGAATTAAAAAAAAAATTTAACCCATAGCTAAAAAATGAAAAAGTGACTATTTTTAACAGAAATGTTTTTGTGTTTCCTTTTATTTCATTGATTTAAAATATATTTTGCTATTGTAATGACATATTTCCACTCATGACCTTCACATATGTGGATCTTCTTTTTGCTATTCTTTATACCTAATACTTGAATGTTCCTCTTAACTCTCAGACTGTGTAACTTATTCTCAAAATTTGTTATATTTTTTAAAAAAGCACATTCATGAGAATTGTTTAAGTACTGCAGTTTTATTAAGTATTGGATTAGTTTTTTTTTCTGTACTACACAGAGGATGCATTTTTCAGTTCACTACCATCTTGCCCATTTCCCATTGCCTCCTGTGTTTAATGAATATTACGAAATGAATGGATGTATCCATCCATTTTAAGAAAAGGAAGGAGAAACTAAAGTGGAAGGAAGGTCTCTGAATACTACATAAAGTTCTGAAATTTCTTTACCTGTTAACATCTTTTTGGAAGTAGGTTCACAAATTCACCATGTATAACAAAGCTATTAATTTTTTTTTTTTGGGGTCCCCTCTGAGGGGCCGGGGATCCAAACCAGGGTCCTTGCACATGCTAGGCGAGCGCTCTCTAACATGAGCTATTTCTTCAGCTATGCTATTAAATTTTTGATCAAAGCTGTTCCACTGAATTATTTAACTTCATAATAACCATTGTCTGAAATTTTAATCTCATTTAGCAGACAGCTAAAACAAGTTTGTAGAAAAACTATTACTACTATAAATTTAGCAACTTTAGATTATATCATGAAATTTTTTAGGATTGGGCATTGTGGTCTACTTTAGTATGTAAAAGGAGTTCTCATATGAATAAGTTTAATTCTTTAAAAATAATTTGAGGTAAGAAGAGTTAGACCATGTGGCCACCAGATATGTTGATGCTTTTCTGGAAAAAGTTAAGTCTTCTCTAAAAATAAAGACTTTTTGTGTGTGTGTTATGCTGGGGATTGAACCCAGGGCCTTATGCATGTAAGGCAAGTACTTAGCCGCTGAACTATACCCTGGGCTCAAGACATTTCTAATGGTTAAAAAGATTATATATATATATAAATATATATTATATATATAATATATATATTATAAATATATACACACACAGTATATGTGTATATATATAAATGTATATATGCATGTATATGTAATTGTAGTGACCATAGGTCTTTATTCATTTATAAGAAATAGAAAAACAAAATGGAGGGAAAAAGTAATTATTCATATCTTCACTGTTCCTTTCTTGGGAGTAAGCTTAAAGTTTTATTTATTGAGTAAGTAATATGTTTATTAAACAAAACCTGTGTAACAAACATATATATTAAATAATCTGTCTGCTACTTTTGTCCTCATCTTCCCAGTTCCAAATGAGTAACCTCTGATTTCTGTGTCCTATGTCCCATTCTCTAGTAGCTGTGGCTAGTAACCTTTGAGTATCCTTTTTGAAATGTTAACATAAGGAGGCACATGTAAACTTATGTTTATTTCCCACCTTTCTAAAATGAATGACAGTATATTTTACACACTATTCTACCTATACCTTGCTTTTTTGAAAAATTTACAATTTGTGCTATACATAGATCTCTTAAAAGCTTCCTTATTTTTTGTACAAGCAAATAATTTCATTGTTTAGATGTTGTGTAATGTTATTATCAACTATTATAGATAGTGTGACATACTGTCAAGTTCTATTCTAATGCTTGTTTTGAAAGCTTGAAATATTTTCCAGCATGATTTATATAATAGGGAACAATTTGAGCATAATATGAATTTTGCATTTGGCTGTGTGTGGTTTAGTCAGAAACAAACTCTAGATGAATGTAGAAAACCATCCAACTGAACTGAGGCACAGAGGAATACACAAAACACTCACCTCAAATATATAATCAATTCATGGAATGTGCTGTGTCCCTCCATTCACATGGTATTACAACTTTCCATCTGGTTGCCCTTGTTTTTTAAAATGTCTGAATTCTTTTTAGCTCTTCCAAATTTCTTGATAGGGCACAGAAAGTGGTCTTTGATATTCTAACATGAATGCTGTTTTTGGATTTATTGATAGCATAAATTCATAAATCGAGTGAGAATTTTGATTTTTTTCATTTTAGAAAATTTATAACAGTTTGCCAGCAACTTTATGTCTGTTGACTCTAATAATAAAAGCTTAGGATTTGCATTTTACTGTTTCCACCTGATTTTAAACATCTCCTCTTCCATCACATCACAGCTCCCAAACTATGACCCACTCCCACAAGCAGACTCCTGGTCTTTTTTCAAGGTGAAGTTGCAGAATGTTGTGCCTCTTATCCTGTGGTTTTTATTGTCTAATTTTACATGGTGCAGTGATTTTCAGGAATGCATATTTTGCATCAATAGCAGAACTGATTGTACATGATTTCACCCATATGTGGAGATGTTTGCAGAATAAATTCCCAGAGGTAGAATTGCTATATCAGAGTATATATTCAAATTTGTTATTTTAATATATATTCCCAATAATGTATCAGAATGCTTATTTCCCCAAATCTTGGCAACTGCATGTTATCACATTTATATTTGAGCTCTCTGAATAGGTGAAAAGTGATATCTTAGTATTTAGATATTTTTCATATGTGCTAACAATCATATATATTCTCCTTGTAGGAAAAACTCTTAATACAAAAACTTCATATGTGGTAAAGAACCTAGAAGTAATATTACTTTGGCACTGGTGACTATTTGTACCCTTATAACTCAGAGTATAATTTTTTTCTGGATAAATACTTTGCCTGTTGGCACAAGCATCCTCTTTTATAGCATCAAACTTATAAAAGTATTTGGAAAGGTGTGAACTTTATTAACATCTGTGAATTCTTCCATTAATTTTCAGCCAAAGGGACATGGGTATGTGCTATTAACATTTTAATAGGTCTTCCAAAAGTAGGGGATCAGTATTCATAATATCCCATCTCAGGAAATTTTGCCTAATATTCTTTTTTACACTGGGTAATTGAAGGCTGAGTAAAGAGGGAAAGAAGAACACCGAAGCAGCTCAAAAAAGGACAGAACAGATGTTTGGAAAAATAAAATATAGCAACTAAAATGGTTTAAAATTTTTTTTTAAAAAAATTACTTTTAGCTTTTTTATTTACTTCTACTAATTCTTAAGATACAAAGTATAACAAAGACACTTTAGAAGTTGCCCTTGTTTTTTAAAATGTCCGAATTCTTTTTAACTCTTCCAAATTTCTTGATAGGGCACAGAAAGTGGTCTTTGATATTCTAACATGAATGCTGTTTTTGGATTTTTTGATAGCATAAATTCATAAATCGAGTGAGAATTTTGATTTTTTTCATTTTAGAAAATTTATAACAGTTTGCCAGCAACTTTATGTCTGTTGACTCTAATAATAAAAGCTTAGGATTTGCATTTTACTGTTTTAAAAGTTAATTTTTCTGATAATTCATTTTTTATTGTATTTACCTAAAATATTGGTCTGAGATAATTTAAATATCCTATGTAGAAATAATTTACAGCTGGGCACGTTGGCACATGCCTGTAATTCCAGCAGCTCAGGAGGCTGAGGCAGGAGGATCTCAAGTTCAAAACCAGCCTCAGCAAATTAGTGAGGCCCTAAGCAACTCAGTGAGACCCTGTCTCTAAAATAAAATGCAAAAAAGAACTAGGACTGTGGCTCAGTGTTTAAGTGTCCCTGGGTTCAGTCCCCAGTACCAAAAAGAAAAAGAAAGAATTGACAAAATCCAAGTTGTCAGAATTTGTCTTACCAGATCTTTTCTCCTGTTTCTTCCATTTATTGTGTCATCAGTCTAATACATATTTTAATCTTTTGAAGCTATATTTATTATTTATTTTAATAATATAAATTCAGTTGTTTTAAACTCTAACTAGGTTGAAACTCACATTTTATTTCATAACACTTGCTACAAAAAGGCAAAAATGTTTTCAATCTGGCTGAAGTGCCTGTGATGTATAATGAGAATCAGAACTTCATGGCTGTACTACTTTCATGGAGTAAGACCATTTACAATATGTAACTAAAATTATTTAATGGTGTTCTCATGTCTAGTTGTTTATTCAACAATAATTTATTGAGTATATACTCTGTTTCTCATTTTTAGATTCATATGTCTCCTGTTCAATACCCATGACTTGTGGTTGTCTAACTTCTATTTAGACATATCCTAGAATAGGAATCTCATTACTTTGCAGAGGTCCATTTTATTTCTGGAATGTTCTGAATGTTCCAGACTCTTAACTATTCTGTCCACACTCTTAACTCTGTTGAGAATTGAAATCTTTCTTTTTGAAATTTGCATTCATAAACCCTGTTTCTTGCTAGTGGATTATTAGATTCTGGGATCCTCCATCACCTTTCTAAACCTCTTATGAAGAGTCTGTGATCTGTATTTTACAAAAGTGCCCTAAGACATTTTAAAGAGATAGGGAGAAAAACGAGAATTAAAGTGTTTTTCCTACTCTCATACCACTCAGTGCAACACTTCTGACACTAGTTATGTGGAATTATTTCTCCACACACCAGACAGTTTTCCAAGGAGTGTAGCTGGTTGTCCTCCAGTTCAATTCAGTTCTGTTATTGTATACTTGGAGATAGCATAAGATGCTGCAGCAGATTTAGGGCTCAGTTCTACAAGACTGACCCTACATCAGATGCCAGTTGCAGGTAGTGGGTTGTCATCTGTTTCTGACTGACTGGCTGTAAATCCAGGGTTCTCCAGATCCCCTCTTCAGGTTGGATTGGTTACTAGAGTGACTCACAGAATTCAGGGAAACACTACTAATACTTATTCCTTTATTTTAAAGGACATTACAAAGGAAACAGATGAATAGTCAGATGGAAAAAATGTGTAGGGCAAGGCACATGAGAAGGAACACAGTTTCTCTGACCTCTCTGGGTGTGTCACCCTCTAGGTACCTCCATGTCTTCAGTTCTCTGGAATCTCTTCACTCAGTCCTTTGGGTTTTTATGGAGGCGTCATTATACAGGAATGACTGATTATGTGTTTGGCCATTGGTGGTCAACTGAAGCTTCAGCCCCTCTCCCTTCCTCCAGAGCTTGAGGATTTGTGCTGAAAGTCCTAACCCTTTAATCATGCCTTGGTGTGTACAGTGATCATCTCCTACCCAGAAACTGTTTAGGGGCTACTGAGCTTTCAGCCATCTCTAGCATACAAAAGATACTCTTATCTCTTCAGATATTTCAAGGATTTTAGGAGCTATATGCCAGAAAAGAGGAATGAAGAACAAATATATATTGCATAATAGCACAGAGTTTGATCAGCCCCGTGTGGCCCAGTGTGGAAATCACTACTTTGTAAAACACTGTAAAACACAGTAATTCTAGTTCATCATTATCTTGTACGCTCAGTCTTTCCCACACCATCTGTTTTTGAAGTAATTCCTAGTATGATATAATTTCTGGAATTTTTTTTTCACTGTTCTCATTGTGGTTACTTCTCTGGCAGCAAATTGAACATAATTTTCTTGATGTCTCAGCCGAATAACTGACAAAGTACCTAGACTGGATAATTATAGATAACAAAATTTTCCTCACAGTTCTGGAGGCTGGGAAGTCTGAGATCAAGACCCTTGCAGATTCTGTCTGGTGAGGACTTACTTTCTGCTTCAAAGATGGCACCTTCTAGCTAAACCCACACATAGTGGAAAGGCAGAGGGGCTAACAGACTCCCTCAGGCTTCTTATAAAGAAAGGAACTAACCCCCATTCATGAGGTTTGGAGCCTTTATGATCTAATCACCCCTAAAGACCCATCTCCTAATACTACTTTGGGAGGTTAAGTTTCAACATAGGAATGGGGGAAGAGAAGGAACAGAAGCTTTCACCTCATAGCATGCCACACTAACCCTCAAAATCTTTGTCCTTACATGTAGAATACATTCATTATATCTCAGTAGCCTCCAATGTCTTAACTTGTTCCAAATTAAAAGTCCAAAATCTCATCTAAATGAAATATGATTGAGACTCAAGATATAATTCATCTGAGGCAAATTGCTTTCTAATTGTGGACCGTCGAAGTCAAACAAGTCATGTGCTTCCAAAATGGGATAGACATACACAGGATAGACATTCACATTCTGAAAGGGAAAAATAGGAACAAAGGAATAACTAGTCTCGAACAAGTCTAAAGTACAAAAGGGCAAACACCACTAAATCTTAAGGCATAAGAATCAGTCATCTTTTGTCCTCAGATGCTGCTTTTTGGACATACTGGGTATATTGGGTTTGGTACTTGTAACTTGCCCAGGAGGGATTTACGTGCTTGTGGTTCCACCAGAATGTAGCCCCAATCCTCTTGGCTCCACCAGACATTGCTCTAGTGGGAACTCTTGGAACAGATCCCCTATAGATAGGGAAGGACTTTTATACAGTCCCTCTTTCTACCAGCATTCTGTTCATGGTCACTTAGATGATCTCCAGTAAGACTGAACCTGTCTCTACAGCAGTGGTCTTCTGAGTCTTTACCACAACCACCCTTAATGCTTTCATTCACAGCAGGGCAAGGGTCTTCAAATATGTACCTCCAAATTCTTCCAGCCTCTGGCTATTACCCAGTTCCAAAACTGCTTCTACATTTTAGGTATTTATTAAGACAGCACCCCACTTCTTAGTACTGTCTTTGTGTTAGTCTGTTCTGACTGCTGTAACAAAATACTTTAGCCTGGGTAATTTTCAAACAACAGACATTTATTGCTCATGGTCTGAAGGTTGGGAAGCCTTAGATCAGGGCACTAGCATATTCAGTGTCTAGTGAGAGCCCATTCCTCATAGGTGGTGCTTTGTTGCTGTGTCCGCCCAGGGTAAAAGGACAAAGTAGCCTTCTGGAACCTCTTTAAAAGGCCACTAGTCTCATTGGTGAGGGTGGAGCCCTCGTGACGTAATCACCTACTGAAGAGCCCAATCCTAAATCGCACTTTGGAGGTTAGGCTTCCACATATGAATTTGCAGAAGAGCATGAACACTTAGACCATAGTTGTTGATATGTTGCTGACACACACAGTACAGTGAAACTAACACTTTCCCTAACATGAATAGTGCTGCTGTTATTTTTTTTTTTAAGTGCAGCTTAAGGTTCTATTACTAATTTTAAAAATCACTGTCACACTATGACTAATAAGAATAACATAACCTTCTCAAGCTTCCCTGATTTTATTTTTGTGAACTCCTTGTCAAACCTTTCAAATTATACTGAATTTGATTTTTTTCTTTGATTTTGTTTTGAACCTACTGTGTTACAAATTTATCTCTGTGAATTTTGTATTATCTTCAAGTTAATGAAGAACTTCTGGGTCTTTTCCACTGTTCAGCATATTCTCTTTTCTGCCCTGTTTTTTGATAGCTACAAGCTGATAGGCACACCTCCTAAGTCTACAAAACATTGCTGAAAACAAATATTAAATCAGCTCCAGGAAATGGAACTTGTATTATTGATTTCTTACTGTGGTGTTTTTAATGTGAGAATTAGAAGTGGAAATTTCATATATTTCAAATCCATAAATATAGTTTTAGATTTTTGAATGAAGAAAATATACTAAAAACTCCCTTTGAATTAGGTTTGGGTTATATTCGCTAGTTTTTTTTGTTTTTGTTTTTTGTTGCTCTAAAGAGGAAAGATTTTGTTTGCAATTGACTTTGGTGTAATATAATGTGTAGTATATCTTTTTTCTCTTTCGATTCTTTCAATCAAAATAAAACAACACAAGAACAATGTTTGTTTATTTTTTAAAAATTTTACTCTCGAAACTTCTGTAATGTCTCAGAGACAACATAGTGAAAATTTATGTTATTATTTCATGGTTTTGTGCCAGAACCAGTTTTAGTCCATGAAATGTCCCACTGTTTTAAAAAAACATTTTACAAGGACATGTTGATCTCTAATTTAGTATTGAACAGTGTAGAGAACTCATGGATTAGATAAGAGGCTTTTACTCCTGGAATAAGAGTTTTCCAACTCACATAATATTTTGATATTACATTCTTTTTTCCACTGTACTTGGAAGTTGAGAAAATGACTTGTAAAAACTGCCATCAAAGAATTATAACTAAGCTAACCAGGAAGTTGCTACATAGATTTTTTTGGATATGTTTGCTTCACATTTATCTTTTTTGATTGATGTTTTCTTATATTGAAGACATATTAAGGCTTGGTGTTAAACTGTGAGAGAGAAGGGCATAACTTTCTAGAAACATAAATTTCCACTTTCTATTTATTTAATTCTTGCATCTTGCATATGGAAATATAAAGTATAAATAGAGAAAGTAGAAGAGTGTCTACCATAGTGCCTGGTATGAAGTGATTACTCAGTCAGAGGTAGATAGACACTTATACATTTCATCTGTTAATTATGCATACTTTTAACAGTTAAAAAAGCACAACTCTATGTTACCCACACCCTGTCCTACCACAAATGTACACTTATACATACAAATACCTTGTGTGGTGGTATGTGAAATATATACATTTACTGTTTGCTAAAAGAATGGAGCTCCACATCAGACTATTCTAACTCAGGCTTTTAAGATTACAGCAAATATTGGTCTCCCAACATTTAATAAAGATCAACAGGGAGTAGTAGTGATATTTTAGATGTATAAAAGGAAAGCTTGATATAGATCCTAGATTTACCTGCAATCTGTTAGTAAATTTTTTTTGTCTAACAGTAATGACTTTAATCATATCCTTATATTTGAGTGACTGTTGGCTGTTACTCAGGACAGAGGTGATTTGATTCATCAAAGAGCTATTGTAGTGATTGAGAAACAGGATGAAATAGCACACAGTGCTTTACAGGCCTGCTGTACCAGGACAACCAAAATCTTAGCCTCCACCACTGTCTCCCTCCCCATGCCTATGTAGACTTTGCACAATCAGGAGCAGTGACACAGCTGAATAGCCTTTCCCTGACTGCTATCAGCACCCTACCCCCTGCCAAGTCCACTGTTACCCAGACCTCAAGAACACAGGGTATACCACTGTATCCAAACAAGACTCATTCAGCATTACTCCAAATTATTTCACTCTTAGTTTTAAGAAAAGCAAAAGAAATAAGAGAGTGGGATTCACCTAAGAACTCTTCCTTTCCATTTCTATTGGAAATTTTCTATTGCTATTTGTGTGTGTGTGTTTTTTCTTTGATTTCTATAGAAGGAATAAAACATATAGAATAAATCAGTGCTTTGTGACCAAAGTGCTAGAAGCAGCCTAATATTTGATAAAAAGCAACTATGCCGACTGGTTAATTGGTAGGTGAGGAGGAGCTGGGATTGTAAGGAAAGTTTTAGGAGATCCATAAGGTGTAGTGATGATAGTTTTTACTTAAAGAAAGCTTCAAGGAAAAGAAGTTCAACAGAGTAAAAAACTTGCCTGCTTAGCAACTTGGGAGGCTGAGGCAGGAGGATTTCACATTTGAGGCCAGCCTGAGTAACTTGGTGAGATTCTGTCTCAAAACAAAATAAATAGAGCTGGGAGACATATAACTTAGAGGTTGAGTACCTCTGGGTTCAATCCTCAGTATGCCAAACAAAACAAAACAAAACAAAAAAAAGAAAACAAAACAAACTGACTGCTGCTTGGATCAAATTTTGATGAACTATGGCCTTTAAAGATATATGAGGAAATCTGAGGCCATGCTTTGGGGGCAGAAATATCTGAAGTCTTCCCCATTTTCTCTAAGAAATAGGAGATCAGGTGTGGGGGTCATCTCTGCCATATCCTGTGTGGAAAAGAAAAGGGTTAACTGCCAGAGGAGGATATTGGTGATTTTTCTGTCTGTTACCCCAAAAAACTATCTACTCAATAAACATACAGGAGCCAATACTCTTTTCAAATGAGAATGGGCATGATGGATCTGGCCATACCAGCTCTATGCTCTTACAATAACTCACCCAACTGTCTTTTATTTATAACATTCAGGTAAAGGGGGCCAGGACCGGGAGGAGCTTCTTCTGTGATGAACAGGATAGGGTAGAGTTAGGGAAGCCGTTCTCTTAGGGGGAATATTCCAGAAGGAGACTGGGAACCACTCCCACGCAGCACCACATGCTTCCTGTCAGTTCCTAGAAGGCAGGCCTCTGCATCCCATGGCTCAACCTAGTCTGATTCTGCTAAATAAGGATGGCTTCCCACAATCAGGCTTCCAAAAGAAGCCACATATGATCAGCTAGACACTGACCCATCCTGGCAAGTGGCACTATTGGTAGAGGAAAGCTAAAGGAGCCAGGAGGCTTTGCACCTGCCTCCAAGAATGATCTATAAGGAATCTCAACTGACTCTTTAAGAGTAGATAGGAACAAGGTCAGTTTTGATCAACTTGGTCTTAAAACACCTGGCAGGAGAGTATAACCTAAAAGCACAGTCCAACATGAACTTTAAAAGGAAAACCAATTTTTTTTTTAATGTAACTTAAGATGTACACTTGTGTCAGCCCTACCAAAAGTAAGTAAAGCTGGAGGCTATAAAGGAAAGGTTCTTGTGTGAGAGTGCTTAATAATCATGATTACAAGTTGCAAATTTTTCCTGAGTTAATTTGAGTCTTATTTCATAGACCTACAAATCTTCCTAATTTCCTACATTGATGAACTTGATCGGTTTTTCACTGATAAGATATGAGTTACTGTCCTCATGGTTTTCAGAGACTGACTGAAATATTGTTTTTGTGCTAATTATTTTAAAAAAGTAAGGCTTTGCTGTCTTTATTGTTATCTTCGCATGATCCCTGCCCTGTGTATGCCTCGTCTAGTCACCTGCCTCTGTGACCTCTGGATCACTCTGATGCTGAATGCCCTTAACTGTCCACGCCCCACCTGATAGAGAACAAAAACTTTGGGTTACATCCCCCAACTTCATCCCCTTTCTGCAGGAAGCAGTTTGGAGATGTCAGTTTCCCGTTTTTCCATAGAAATGGAATGTAGAAATTGACAGTGGGGAAATGTAACAGTGGTCCACTTTATGCTTTGAATGTAACCCTTGCAGCTCTACCACTACAACTTATTTTTAAAATAAACATGTTTCTTTTTCTTCCTGTCAGGGGAAACAGGATTACCTTTCTTCCCCATCCTAGGTAGAGGTATCTGTCCCTCAGTATACACCCACCATAGGAACAAAGTAATCCATACTTTGGGGAAGGTCCCAGAAGATCTCAGAAATGACTATCTCCCAAGTTAAAAAATAAATTACAACTCTAGATGAGAGAATACATGGAATGTAGCCTTTGAGTCACCTCTTGAAAAGCCCCCTGTTCTTTCTGATGGAACACAGAATCACAGCCTTTGGGACAGAAGTCCCCTATGTTTCCTGTGTTTCTCCTTTGGTAGCAAAGCAACAAACCTCTTTTTTCCTTTTTCTCAAAAAGAGAGAGAGAGATCAGGTATTAATAGATAGAGCACTAAAGGGAACAGAAGTTGGCATGGATTTCTCAAAAACAGTATGGCACCTGGGAGTGATAGCTACCTAATATAAGCATCAGTTGTAAGGAATGTCTTGTACACTTAGATTTTTTGCAAGTTTATTGCCATATACCTTGCCCTTTATTGTATGACTTGATAGCTTCATTATCCTTGGCTTCTAGTTTCCTTGTCACTTTCTCCCTGTGTGTAGACAACTTCAACTGCATTCTGTTCTATGGAAAAGGTATTATTTTTATATCATCCTGTTTTTCATATATTTTTTAAAATTCTAGAGTACATGTTTCTCTCCTACTTTTGTTTTTGCAAATTCCAATCCATGTTTCAGTACTCATAGCAGTTGTCATAATCTCTGAGATAACTTCATGCCACCAAGGTATATTACTTGTTCCAGTCTTAGTGTTTTTGGTAACTTTTATGTGTTTTATCATTATTCCATAGTAGCCCAGAGTATCATTTCTTTTTGCTTGTTCCTCTGTCCAGAACACTGTAGTTATCGTGTGGTTCTGCTCTTTACTTTGTTCTGGTTTCTATTCAGACTCCAAAGGAAGTCATCCCTGGCCTACCCAGTTTAAAAATACAATCTCTTGGCCCTTTCTGTACCCTTTCTCTACCTTGTTTTTTGGTAACATTTCTTATTTCCTGATATTTTTTCCTGATATCTTTATACTTACTTGTTTTTGTTTTCCTTTTCTCCTGGTTGAATTTAAGTTCCTTGAGAGCCAGGACTTAATTTTGTTATCACACTGCCTACAGCAGCCTAACACATATTAGTCACTTAGCAAGTATTTGTTAATGCTAGAAGGAATGAATATTTGCTTCCCCCACTAGTCATCAGATTCTGATAAATGTCTGTTGAAGAATGAATCCATCATTTAATATTAATGCCAGTGGGCTTATCTTCGACCAGTGAAAAGAAGATTCTTGTCCTTGAAATGAATTCATCCTAAAGAAAAAATGAAGTCTGAAAAAGTAGAAAAGAGATTTTCTCCTCCCCTAGTAAGCTTTGAAACTCCAACTTTTTGGGGTTCTAATATTGATGTGGGTTTAGGATCCTGCTGAAAGAGACAACGGGAAACAATGTGTAAGATCTATGTAAATATATGCACAGTGTGTATTTTTTTAAATGTTTGTTTAATAATATTCTAGACTTTTTTTGGTCTGTCTTCCACATATTTGGATTAGTTCCCCAGTCTCTGCATTCTTAGCGATTTCTGAAGCTTCGTTTAGCTTTACTGTGCTATTTATATTTTTCCTGGATTTTTTTTTTATTGATGTATCAAACCTCAGATCTTTTAGTAACCTTCATTTTGACTTCTGGGTGTTCAAATTTATCTGATTCTTACTCATCTGTAATTTTAATTCTTTTGTTGTTTTAATCGGTTTCACAATGGTCTTATCTTGCCCACCTTAGACCCAGAACTGGTTTCAACCATTTCATACTAGTTCCAGGAATTCTCTCAAATAGTTCAATATTTTTAAATAGGAAATATTGTAACATATATGAAGCAATTAGAGAATAATAAAAATTTTAGTGCCCAAGTGGAAAATGGATACTAGTGGTAGTGACTGTTTAGATACATGAAAAATTGTAAAGTCTGTGGAAATATTTATTGTATCTTAAGACTGAAAGGAACCCTAGAAACATTGGATCCAACCATCTTGCACAGTTGAGCAGATGAGGCCAGAGATATAAATGACTTGCCAAGGTCAAAGGATTTATTTGTGCTTAAGTGTGTGGGCTGTCAGGCACTTTCATACACAATTTGTGGAATTTTGAATGGCCACAAATATTCTGACTGGCACTCTAGTGCTATAGAGCAAAAATTCAAATGTATATACCTGTTTAGAAACAATTCCTAAAGAAACCAGATAAGTGTGCCAAAATAAAAGTATAATATTTATCACTTTATATGTAATATAGGAGGAAAACTGAAATAGAAAATGACTCTTATTACTAAATAATAGCTCATCATTAAATAACTGATTTTCAAAGTGGTAGTTTCTCAAACATTTATTATGTATTGTTTTTAAATCAATTCTTAATAGATCTAAAGAGAAATAGAAAAGTTATTTTGTAGAAGGAGCATGCTCAAAGTGTGGTTTGCAGGCCTGCAACTCTGTTGAGTAAACATTTTTCCCCCACTTTTTTTTATTGGTGCATTATGGTCATACATAATATAATTTGGCCAATATCACTCCCCAGCTCCTCCCCCTTTTCTTCCCTCCTCAAACCTCTTAGTTGTTGGATAAACTTTGAAACAAGGTAAATATAGAAATGGAGAGTAAGTATCCAGAAACTTTTAAGTAGTTTGACAGAATACTTTTTTATCTGTTGTAGTTGGGTAATAAATTTTCTGGGCATGTGTTTTGTATAGGTTACTTATATTTTATTTTCCTAATAATTCATTAAAGTTACAGAAGAATTACCAGATGAGAGATTGGAGGAAAAATTAGTCTTTCATCACAGACAGTTCAGGGATCCTTGCTTTATGCAACATATGAATGTTGCTTTTCACACATATGGTAAGTTGAAGTAGTATAAAACAGTAGGTAAAGGAAAAGGTCATGCCTGTTCTTATATCTCTTTTCAGAATTGAAGATAGTACCTTATTGGAATGGGCTCTTTCTAACTGTTTATTTATGCTGTGAAGATTATAGTTTTCAAAACATGAATTTCTGTGTTTTTAAGCTATACTTATCTGCTATTAGTCTGTGAAATCATGATTACTTTAAAAAAATATTCATTCTGCTTTGAGAGTTCATAAGTTTTCTTGATACTAATGGAACTTTTGTTTTGAAACATCTTTAGTCCGTGGTTTTGAAGGACCTGAATTTTCCCCTCTCTGGTAGAAATATGCTGGTACTGGTGGTTAGGAACCATACTTTGAAAACCTCTGTTCTAAGTTTAAATGAAATCATAAGTTCTTAAACTTTTTTTGGCATAGATGCTTTTGAGAGTTTGAGGAAGGTTATCTCACTCAGTGGAAAATACATGTGGGTTTACATGGAATTATATACAAATTCAGAGGATTCATCTCATATTTGAGCAGAACCTAGTGGGGAGGGAGGGTTGAAATGTGTGATTATTAGTGTTAATCTGTTTTCAGGTAAACTAGAGTTGACTTATTTGTTTTTAAACTTTATAATTTCCTGTTACTTCTTTTATTATTAATAATTTATTATTATTATTGCCATTTCCCTATGGACTTACTAGTCCATAGAGTAGACTATATAGAAACACATGAATTATCTATATGTAACAAATTTGTTTGATTTTGAGATGTTGGTGTATACATTCTTTTACAAACCATCATACATTTTACATTTTTGGGAGAATAATATCCACGTATTAACATATTTAATCTTGAGTATAGACAAATGAATTAGATATAAAATGAAAGTGTTAAGTGGCATCTTAATAGTGAATTTAATCTTAATAGTGAATAGTGTTTAAGAGACATGTTTGTATTTTATTAGGACTTGGTAGAGTAGAATTTGATGGCATTTAATAAATTATGGGAAATACAGCCTCTTAAAAAACAATATTAACAGAAACCCTGTGTTTGAACTAGATAGTTCAGTGGCTACAAAAGAAAAGAGGCTTAATCACCCTCTTCTGTTGGTTTTGTAAAGCATATGACACATACTTTGAGGTATTTTCCTCATTGCCACCATATAAGGTATGTTCTCTAACTTTTGGGTAAAACTGATTACAGTTTGACTCATAAACCATAAAATAAGAGTCCACAGTTAAAGTGCTCACATGAGTCAGAACTTTATACATTTACTCACAAGAAGACTCAGTGATTGCTTGTCTTCCTACTATTCTAACCTACAAACAGCTAAATCATTTATTTCATAGAGAAAGTTATTAAATCCAGAGTAAGTACCAAGTATACTTACATTAGACATCTATATAGTAGTCTCTTTTCTGTTGCTATAATACTTGAGGCTGGATAGTTTATAAAGAAAAGAGGTTGAATTAGCTCATAGGTTTGGAGGCTGAAAAATCTAAAATTGGGCAATCCCTTTGGATTGGCGTCTGGTGAGGGGTCCTCTTGACTGGATCCTCCTATGGCTAATAGCATAAAGGTGTGAGTATATGTGAAAAAGAGAGATCATGTCTTATGGGAGGAACCCAGAGAGTATGGGCAGCCAGTCTGCTCTTTTATAACAATCCACTTTTGTGGAAATTAGCTGATATCTCACAATAAATATATTAATTCCTTCCAAGGGCAGCATACCCAAAGACCTAGTAACTTCCCACATGACCCCACCTCTAAAAGGTTCCACAACTTCCTAAAATTGCTACACTGAGTAGTAAATTTCCAGTATATGAATCTTTGGGGAACAAACCATATCCATAGCAACATTCAAAACCCATAGCAACATTCAAATCAGATTGACATTTTAAATGTATTTTAGTAGCATTTGTAGATTGGTTAATGTGCCGACACTGTATAAAGACAAATAGTGCAGGACAGAATGACATTAAATACTCAAGTAATATTGTAGGTAAATTAACAAGCATTTAAGCATTGGTGTGAGAGTAAACAAATTAGGATTTGAGAAAGCTTTAATGGATATATGTGTATGTATATATATTATATATACTTTTTTTCAACAACTTAATGAATTTTCTTTACTTCTGTTCACTTTACTAGCCCCAGTTTTTAATAAAAACCTCTCAGATTTTATTTATTTTTGATATTTGGTGGTGATAGAGTAGCACCTATCATTTTGCAGAAAAACAAATTCTGTGTAAGTTCTTTTACAGGCACAGTACTTAAACATTCTTATGTGTTTTTTTGGGGTGATGGTCATGCAACAGATCACATTTATGATACCCCAGGAAGCATGTGGGAGACAGGTACCTAGAAACTCTTCAACCATAGGCTCATATGTCTGAATTCAAATTTTTTATTCTATAGATGGTACTGGAAAATAGATTATTAAACAAAATTAAAGATTGCTCTTTATTTAAAATTATTTAAAAATAACATTTTTCTTAGTGCTTTCTCTACTTCAATAAAATTGTTTATCAGGTTGATATAATTTTTTAAGCAAATTTCTCCAAATTTTGTAACAGAACTGTTACAAAAGCAATAGCTTTTGTTTTCCCATGGTTTGGTTCCCATGGTTTTTTGACATGGGAAATTTCTGTTAGTGTTTTTTTTCTGTAGCTATCATATTTATTGTTCCTTTTTTACATTCACTAAGTCTGATGACATTCCTGCCATACCCACAGTGTTGGGGTCATGTGTTTCCAAGCATTCCATATTTGTTGAAAATATGCAGAGGTTGAAAACTTGTACTTTGGTAGTAGATTATAATATAGGTACATGTCTCCTACTTGTTACCCATAGTACATTAAAGGATAATTACCAAAGTGAATTTCTTTTGAATTAGTATAAATTGCTTTTAGTAAACATCTGACAATTAAAATGATGTTATATCTATTTTAGAACTGATTTCTTTGAAACGGACTTGAGCTTACCTATTTTCAACAAATTATTTCTCTTGTTGCTACCTGTTTTCTCAGTTTTGAAACTGCTAGCTTATTTCTAAGATAAGGCAAATAGAGGTTTCTGTGTGCATGTTGAACATTTCCTATAATTGAAAGAATAAATTTTATTTATTGTTTATTCTAAGACATTCTTGGAGTCACTGCATTTGCTAAATATTTCACCTCTTTATGGGAAAGCTTAGCAGCTGTACTAGATGATCTTTTAAAAGAGGAATCTTAGGGGTTAAACTTATTTAAAATGGCATCTGTTGTAATGGGTTATGCTTTTTTAAAATGGAAAGCTCCATTGGTTTGTTTCTGTGATGGCGATGTTCCCAGGAGGTAATAACCATGGGGAAAGGTTGGTGTAACAGAATATTTAAAAGTTAAGAAATGCTTCTGGAATCACATATTTGTATGGAGGCTAATAAACATTTTGAGAAATTGTTATAAATTTTATTTGGGAGTAATAAATTAGTAACAAAAATTAATGATACACATAAGTACATCCTCTTCCTTCTAATTCTCTAAGCCTAAACTTTCCCCTCATTCAACAACAGAGATGAGCTTGCTGTAGAAAAATGGCTCTAAATCATGCTAATTATAGCCATGTATGATATTTTATAAATACAAATAAAAATGTAAAATTTTTTCTATTATTAGTGACTGATATTCTCTTCCACTAAATATTATTTTGTGCTTGTGTATATGGATGTACCCCAGAGACAAGGCCTGGATTTGACCTTTTAACACCTGGGCTGGTCTCATGCTCCTTTCTTCCCTCTGGTCTTGATTCTTTTTTCTACCTTCCATACCACCTCCTTTGTTCTCCTGTGTGCCTCATGTTTTCTTTCCTTCCTGGCCTTTCCTGATCTCCAACTCAAGGTTTTTTCACCAAGATCCCCTTATTGATTCTTATCCTTTGGTCACTTAGTACAGTGGCAATTCTTCCCATTCTGGGAAGTAGCAACATAAGGTCACCATCCTGTGGTAGTGGAATTTGGAAAACCACACTTGGATTGTGGTGAACAATGATGCTGTGAGTTAAGACTCTGAATCTGTGGTAGGTTCATCTCTGTTGTTAGATGAGGGCAAAGTTTAGGCTTAGAGAAGCAGAAGAAAGAGGATGAATGAAGGAGGGGATTTTGTCATCCTTTAAGAATGGAAGGGAAAAGCCAGAAGCAGTTCTGACTGCTCTGTATAAAAAGCTGTCCTTCTTTGCCCTGTAGGTCCTCAAAGTGGGCTTCTAACCCTCATGAATTTGTGGCCTAATAAACAAATAATGGTGAACATTTGCTGTGTATTTTGTGGTATATGCTAGGGTTTTATTTAATCAGCTCAGCAGCTCTATGAGGCATATGGAATTGCAGTCCCCATTTTCAGAGAGATATCTGAGGCTTAGGGAGTTCAAGGAACTTTAGGGTATAAAACTGGCAAATGGCAGAAAAATGAATATGAACTCATGTTTTCCTGACTTCAAAGCCAATGCTCAGTAACACAGCAAGTCATTTAACCAGTTTGAAGCTCCATTTCCCCCCCTGTAAAACACTAAAATAGCCTCATAGTCGTGATAAATGACAAAGCACCTCACCCCTAGTCCTTGACTTATTGTTGGTGCTCAGGGAATAGTACTATTTGCTTTTTCCAAGTTGTTTCTTTCTACAGCAGTAAAAGATGTGTGAGGGGAACTACTGTCCTAAAACGACTGAAGAAAATTTACTCTTGGATATTTCTGTGAAAGTAAGGTGTGGGAAGCTTAAGGCACTAGTACTTTTTTACCCTCACACACTCTCCTGCTCCCCCCCACCCTCTTTCCCCTGTTTACTAAAGACTGGACTTCCTTTTAAAGAGAAAACTTCCTGTAATTCATAATTACTGATAAAAGGGTTGAAATGTGGCTATCCCCAAAGGGGAGTTTTACTCCAAGTACTGTGATTCTTTTCTAAGTTAATGGGGAGGCTCAACGAAGATATCAGTTTCTCAATGCACATACGTTTGTCCTGGATTACCATCATTGAGTTCACGGAATGGAAATCAGAGGCAGTTGCAGCTTGTGCACCATGTTTGCTTGCAACTTGAGAGAAATTTTTAAAAAATATATATACATATTTTTTAGTTGTAGGTGGATACAATACCTTTATTTTATTTTTATGTGGTTCTGAGAATCGAACCCAGGCCTCACGCATGCTAGGCAAGCGTTCTACCACTGAGCCACAACCCAAGGTAGCCTTTCCAAAGCTACCTTGAACAGGGAGAAGGAATAACAGTTTGAACATCCATAGATAGGAGGAAAGATAGCAATGTTCATAGGAGCTGTTGATCAATATTTGATATTGGAATAGCAATTAAGATTTTATATTGGAATAGCAAATTAAGGGAACCATTTATAGCCCAAAGAATCTAAGTAATTCAGTAACTCTGTAAGTTTATAGTTTTTATGCTTCATCACATAACCAGGACCAGGCTGCCATCTCCATCAAGGCTACATGTCTCAGTGTAACAGCACAGACCATGGTACAGGAGACAGGTGGGTTCCTGGGCAAGAGTTTCCAGAATATTAGAAGTAGGGAATAATGTGTTGGGACCAAGACCAGAGACATGGGCTGGGGATTTCGCTCAGTTTCAAAATGCTTGCCTACCTGGGTTCTGTCCCCTGTGCTGCCCAGAATCCTCCACCGTCCCCACCCTTCCAAAACAAAAAACAAACAAACAAAAAAAAAAACAAAACTAGAGGTGAGGAGGGCCCAGAACGTGTGTGCATGGGGTGGGGTGGATATTGGAGATTTCAGATGACAGGGATAGTCCTCGCAGGATTAAAGTGAGAAAGGTACAGAGGAAAGTGGAGAGAAAGTGAAGGAGGGAAATACTCTATGAGCTCTGTGTGGGACTCCCAACCTCAGGCAAAGAAGAGTAATGCTTTTTAAAGAAGCATCTAGCTACAATTAAGTCCATGGAAAATTGGACAGCAGTACAGAAAAATGCATTTAAAGATCAAAGGAGAAGTATTTCTTGTGGTTAGTTTGATTTATACTAATCTTGACCCAGGAGCCTCTTAAGACTGCTTTCTTCCTACATATTGTGCATTTGCAGAATCCACACACTTATGTCTATCATATTAACATGTACAAGATATATTGATAACAGAAAGCTAGTACTACTTCAGACTGACATAAGTTACTCAGACTTGCAAGATCAGTAAAAGATGAGCTAGGTGAACAGTAACTGACCTTGGAGTCTTTCCTTGGCTGCTCACAATTCATAATGCTGCATTCTACCAATTAAAGAAAAGAAACATTTGTCTTCTGCAGAGTGAACGACTTGAGGAAGTCGTTCTGGGGATAAATGAAACTTATGGGGAGTGTTCAGTGAGCTATGTGCTCCCTTTTCACAAGTTGTAAATTTATTTCAATGCATTGGGCATTTCCCACTACATGCAACATTACTTCAGGCTCTTTGTGCCCTTAAATTTAATTCATGTGAGTAGGAATCCTTGCTAGAGAATAATGAAGATGGTTGGAGATGAGAAAAGTTGTCAGTGTTGAAAACCAAAGATGATTAATATCATTATGCTCAAAAAACTGTAAACTAAAAGTTTAAGTGGCAGTTTAAATCTATAAAAGATTGTTCAGATGGCAGTGGTGTTTGTTTCCATTTCTATTAATTGTTTGAGTTATATTCTTCCTAATTCTTATTAGATAAAGTTACCAAGGGAAATCGTGGAATCTCTTTAGAAGTCCTAGAAACCACATATTATCAACTGTCCAAAATAGGTTTGCTTTGTTCTGTGTAACAAAATAAGGTTTGACTTTTGACTGTACTTAGGTTATTTCTGCTTGGTTAAGATTCTAGTGTTCAGATTAGAGCCTAATTTTTTTCCTTGTCCAGTGAATTAAGAATTAAGAGTATTTCTATGAGAATTTAGTGTATTAAACTGATGGACTTTCTTATTGATATCTTTTTTTTTTAAGGGATGAGATCCACTATGTTGCCCAGGCTGGCCTTAACCTCCTCGGCTCAAGTGATCATCCTGCCACTGCTTCCTGGGTTGCTGAGCTGGGCCTACAGGAGTGCACAGCTGCACCCACCTGATTTTTTTTTTTTACTAATAAAAATTTTTTCTAAAATATTCAGTATAATACGAATCAATATAATAGTCAAGGCTCTTTGAGAAGAACAAACTATAAGCACAATCATTGACCTTAATGGAGCTTATTTTGAAATTGGAAACAGGTTGATGACAGAGTATAGGTGGCTTGTATTTCAGGCTTTCACTTTATTCTATGTGGTATGAAGTAAAAGACATTTGAAATTTTTCTACCCACATTTTAGAAATAGCACATTGATATGAATAGAACTTCCTAATGTTTTTGGTAGTGGGGCATTTGTATCAGTCTGTTTGCTGTTGCCGGTAACAATTTAACAAACTCAGGTGAATTATAAAGAAAAGAGGTCTATTTTGGTTCACATTATGGAGGTCCAAGGTTGAGGGTCCACACCTGGTGATGACCTTGCGCACAATCAATTGCTGCAGGACCTTTGTAATCACCTCCCAGAGGCCCTCCCCAAACACCATATTTGGGTTCATTTTCTACCCAATTAACACCTCACAGTTGGGACTAGATATCAACTCATAAGTCCTTGGGAGACACTCTCAAACCATATCTAAACCTTTATCAGCCACCATTTTGAAAATGCAAGATAGAGGAAAGGGAGAAGAATTTGTAGAGTTTGAAGTTAGAGAAGGTCTTTAGAAAACTCTCATGATGCCAGATGTGGTGGTGCACCCCTGCAATCTAAGCTACTTAGGAGGCTGAGGCAGAAGGATCACAAGTTCTGAGCCAGCCTGTGCAACTTAGTATAGACCCTGTTTCTAAATAAAACATTAAAAGGAATGGGGGTATAGCCCAGTGTTAGAATGCTCCTGAGTTCAGTCCTAAGTACAGGGAGGAAAAATAGAAAGAAGAAAAGGAAAACTCTGATGGTAGGCAAGTAGGTATAGGAAAGATGATCAGGGTAGACTAGAAAAGAGGAATGGCAGGCTAAATAGAATTTACTACTTTCCCTAGATGTGGGATCCCAGAGGCAGTTATATAGGATTTCTATGTTCCATGGTCACAGAATAAAAATAATCTTAGAAAAATAGATGATTCATAGAAGTCAGTTTTTAACATCTTTAGATGATAGGATCTCAGACACTAGTAGGCTGCTGGAGCAAAGGAGATTGAAAAGTTTATCTGGTTATGGCATTGTTTTTGATGTGATTATTTTCTTCTACATTGTTTATTACCTTTCTATTACCCTCACACTGGGAATATTAAATGTTTCTGTTGGGTACATTTAGATCAAATGCCTATAGGCTTTAGTGTTTCTATTTTAAGTCTTCTTCATGTGATGATGGTGAGGTTAATATATCTACAGTTGTTTCTGGGGTATGTGTGTGTGTGTGGTGTATGTATGCTCTTGCCCTTCCTGATCCACATAAAATCCAAGATGACTTCTTATGTGAATTATTTTGTTTTACTTTCCCTCTTTATCAGGACTCCAGATTTTAATTTATTTCCTCATTTTAGGAGGAAATAGATATTGTTTTGTCTCACCAGCAAAGTCTTCCAGACTTGACTCTTACTTTATAACTTCTTCTTCGGAGTTCAGACACAGACTTTTAAAACCGTCAGGGACCTTCAAAGGCCTTTGAGATCATCTAGGACAGCTCTCATATTTCTCAGAATAGTAATCTGACGTTAAGGTAATGATAACAGTCAACATTTATTGAGCTATTATCTCATGAAATCATTATAACCATCCTGTAATTTAAGTGAAGTGACCTTCCTGGAGTCACATAGAAAGTGGTAGCGTAGCTGACTTTTTAGGACTTTTTTCTTTAAAAATATATTTCACAATTTAAATAATTTAATTCTGTGCAGTAGAGAAAGGTAGTCTTTTCTATTAAATTAAATATTTAAATATTTAAATGAATAAAAATACTAATTATAACACTTTACATATTTAATATAGTAAAATCAGGTAAGTCATCTAGTAAAATTCATGTATTTATGAAGGTGTGCAGTGTGGTACCTGTCTCCATGGTCAAGCAATCAATACTGTTTTTTTTGATTTTTAGATCTAAATGCTTATTCTTGTGTACTGGGATTGATCTATCTTAATGATGATGATCTTATTTATTTATTTATGGTACTGGGGTGGGTTGAACCTGGGGATGCTTTATCCCTGAGCTACATCCCAGTCCTTTTTATTTTTTATTTTGATAAGTTGCTAAGTTACTAAGTTGCTAAGTTGCTAAGTTACCAGGGTCTTGCTAAGTTTTTAAGCCTGGTTTCAAACTTTGGATTCTCCTGCGTCAGCCTCCATAGTTGCTGGGTTTAGAGGCATGCGCCAGTGCACCCAGCTTGATCATTATTTTAAGAAAAGAATTATACAGTTAATGGTAACAAACCTACCTGAGCATTATGTTTTGTACTTATTACTTTGCCTCCAGATTATTAAATTATTAAATTGTTCTTAAGTACCTAGCTCTTGTTCAGTGAACTGAGTTTGTTTTGTGTTGTTTTTATTAGAAAATAATTTCACTATGTTTCTTAAAATCATTAGAGGTTATTCTAGTCGTGGTAAAATATATGTACTATAAATGTTAACTCCTTTAATCATTTTTAAGTGTACAGTTGAGTTGCATTAACTGAACATATTCACAGTGTTGTGCAGTCATCATCACTATCCATTTCTAGAACACTTTCATCATCCCAAACAGAAACCTTATTTCATATAATAGAGGAATACTGATTATTTCCTTTCCTGAGCCTAATCTCACCCATCTTTTACATTCTGTAATCTGTTTGTACTATTGAACACAGTTTGTCATTTGAATTAGAATAGTTTCTTTTGATTGTATTTGTTTCATATTTCTAGATATCTATAAAAATCACGTCATTTTTCCTTTTACATTTGCTGCTTTGGAGAAATGAAATATATGCACATGAAGTTTGAAAGGAGATCAAGCTAAATGATGTAAATACATAGAAAATTTTATTGAGCAAGGGAAAAAAGATTGGGGGTTAAAAAACTGTGAAACCCAAAAATGTCTGAAAGTCTCAGATACGAGTTTTCTCCCATTCCTGCTAAATGCCTAGAGCAGGAAGCACACCCAGTATAAAAGATATTTGGGCCTGTGATCTAAAAGAATTCAGTCCCCAAACACTGGAAATGAACTGGACTTAACAGGAAGGACTGTTCAATAGACCTTCCCTGTGTTACTGTCCGTGCTCAAGCAAAATACAGCTGTTTAATGAGTTTAAAAAAATTAGTTCTAAAAGAGTATAAAAAGTTCATTCAGATTATATACTTTTCTTCTGCTAAAATGTGAAGTTTCCTTGACTACTTCTCTTCCTCATTCATAAAATCACATATTACTGTTGCATAATAAAGAAATAGAGAAATTACCAGAAACCTTTCTCAGAAAATTATTTCATTTTTTATAGAGTAAGAATTTAAGAAAACATAAAAATCATTGGGTTTTTACATGATAAGCAGTATAATTTTGTGTTATTTTAAAAGTATGTTAATATGTTTGGTATAAGCAAAATATAATTTTTAATCTAACTTTATTGTTCTTTGTTTTTTAAAGATTGATTCTCATAATGAAATCTGTTTATCGCAGCTAAAAGATGGTGGCAAGGCCTCCCAGGCAAATGTAAGAATAGGTGATGTGGTCCTCAGCATTGATGGAATAAGCGCCCATGGAATGACTCATCTGGAGGCCCAGAACAAGATTAAGGGTTGTACAGGCTCTTTGAATATGACTCTGCAAGGTAAACTAGTTTCTGTTTGGTTCTGAGAGAGAAAAAGATAATCAAGAATTTGTGTGTGTGTGTGTGTCTGACTCATGTTGTTAACTAAGAAGCAGTTTCTGTTACCATTGTTTCAGGTAGATAAATAAAAAATGTAGTAACTCTTCAGTATGAGAATTGCTGAAAGCTATGGATTATTTCACATAAAGGCATGTACTTACATATTCATAAAAATTGTGTGTGTAGTTTATAGTTTCAGAGAATTCACATATTTTCTGAAATTTCTTAAGTGGAGTGAGGGCTAAGAGTTTTTATTATAGCAAAAAAATTCTTTATCTTGATATTCTGAACAGTATATTAGAGGGTATTCTTAGAAGTGCCACACACTTACTGCACCACGGGAGCTCTTTAGAGGGTGTTTTACAGTGCAACTTTTCTTAGTTTATCCTTTTCCCATTTTTTTCTTCCTGAATACAATTTTTCTTTTTCTTTTTTTGTTTTGTACTGAGAATTGAACTCAGAAATGCTGTATTGCTGAGATACATCCCACCCTTTTTAATCTTTTTTTTAAATTTAGTTTTTCCTCACATTTTTATTGGTACATTATAATTGTACATGCTGATATCAGGGCTTTGTTGTTACATATTCATACCTGCACACAATACACAATACAATTTGGTAGATATCACTTCTCAGTATTTTCCCCTGCTTTAAATTTTTTATTTTGAGACAGTTCCTTATGGCCTTGCTAAGTTGCTGAGGGTGGCCTCAAACTTTTAATCCTCCTTCCTCAGCCTCCTTAGTTGCTGGGATTACAGGTATACAACACCCTACACAAAAATAATTTTTTTTTTTTTTTTTTTTTTTTTTTTGCAGTACTGAGGATCAAACTCAGGGCCTTGTGCTTGCGAGGCAAGCACTCTACCTGCTGAGCTATCTCCCCAGCCCCCAAAATAATTTTTATATACTTATTTGAAGGTTGGACTTTTAAAATGTATTATTTTTTACATTGTTTTGGAATCAATTATAAAATAGTCATCTTATTGATTATATTAGGTATTAGAACATCCCAACATTAGGCCTGCATTGAAATCATCTGTAGTCTGTGTTAAAATTACTGATTCCTACGCTGAATCAGAATTTCTGAAGGTAAGCACCAGGAATTACATTTACATTCCATTTGATGATAATGGATTATAAAGTTAGAATCATTGCAATGTCTTTGGCTAAGTTTAAAGGAAGAGAGTAAGAGAATGGAGAGAGGGTGATTGACTAGTAATTCAGAATCTTACATTTATAAGAAAGGAAGCTTTGTCATGGTTGGAGAGGGTTTTAAACAAGTCTTGTTTTTGTTGATACAGAAGATGTACTATATTTATTCTGTTAAATTTGGAAAACACCATCAATACCTTCCCCCAACATCTTACAGTCTTCCACAAATTACCATGCATATCGTGAACCATTAAAAGGGTGATGCTTTCCCATTATATTTGGTTATGGATTTTTTTTTGTTTGTTTTTTGGAGCCTTTCGTGGGACTAGAGTTCTGTGGAATGCACTTTGGAAATGCTTTCTTTTCTGTTCTTTGCTACTGCTATCCTAGGTGTCCTAGGGATTACTATTTAAAGGATTTATACAGAGGTAATTATATTTGCTTGTCTGGATGAGTGCCAATTTAAAATTGAATAGGAAATTTTTTTATATTTTAACTTTGACTTCGATCTACTTTGATGTATTGTGACTTTCTAACCAGTTCTTTCTTTGTGGTCCTTTTTTTTGTGTTTTGTTTTGTTATTTTGGAAGAAATTTATTCCAGTCAAATTGCTGAATTGATGGCTATGTGTATTTTAAATTTTGCGGAGTATCAGCTATGCATTTTAATAATGAAAAAGTAACCAATGAGAAAAATACTGTATTGTTAAAATTGTTTCATTATCATCCTTCTGTTCTATATATTGAGATGGGTGACATAAAAGTTGTTGTTACTAATTAAATGAAGGTGTTCATTTTATTTATAGGCATTTGTACCAAGTGTGAATCTTGAAAGGGAACCAAGAACATAAGAAACTTAACTTATCTGAGTTGCCTCAAAAATAAAACAAATACAAATGATGATGGGCTGTTTCTCACATTCTAAAATTGCAAGTGTTTATAATGGTATAAGCTATTTTCCTGGGCTGTGTATCATTTTTTTCATATTAGTCTGCTTGTTTTCACATTGTGCTTCTTATTTTATAACCCAGGACCTAGTATCTTATTTTCTATTGAAAACACTCTTGGCCTCATAAGAATAGATGAAAACCAGATGTTACCCTGTTTTTATGCATTTCCAACTTAAGCAGTCTGCTACTGACTCTAATAAAGATTCTTTTAAGCTGCTTAAGTACAAAATCTAACAAATCAACTTACAAAACCAACTTGTTACAAACATTTGGTAATTGTACCTAGTCTTATCTTCATTTTTCTAAATATAGATATTTAGGGACCTGAATAGGGAGAATTTTAAAGTCCTGTACTCATTGTAATTCTCTTCATGTTTTTGAACATTTCATGTAAAGTAAAATCAGCATTTTTCAATGTTATATTTAGAAAAATTCATGGTATATCATTGACAATATTAACTGAAGAAAGTTTTGCTTTTTAAGGAAAAAATACAACTTTAAAGAGTTATATGTGATTCCTTTCTATACCAAGGCCGTACTTTCCTTAAATTCTTTCCATTTCTTATAGCAAATATTTCTGAATTTGAGCAGCATCTTTAAATGCCCTCCAGTTACTCTTTTATTCCACCTCTCACCAATCAGACTGCTCCAAATTCTCCTTCCAAGCTGAATTACCTAGTATAGTACTTTCTCTGTGCAACTCATTACTTTATAAATATAATTTTCCTCATGAATATGTAGTGTCTCCATGACAGACTTGTCTGACTCTGGTTTCCCTAAAGTTGGAACCAGAGATGGGTGTTCCTCTGCAAGTGATATATTAAGCATCTCCTTTCAAATGTTGCTTGTGAGGGAGTGAGTGAAGAAGGACTGGGGAGCAGAGGAAACTGAGATGAACAAAGATGTGACATTTGACAAATCAAATTTCCTCTTTTGATCCTCCAGGAAACTTGGGAACAAAACTGCATCATAGAGTTTTTCTTGCTTTGAAGCAAAGGAACTGGGTTATGTACCCCTCCCTTGCCTTGTGTTGTTAGTTCTTGACTACCAGTTGTCCTGGAAAAGCGAGAGGGTGGGCGGGCAGGGAGCACCGCGGGAATGCTCGCTCGCTCGCTGGCTTATGAATGCAAGGCAGCCTGCACTGCAGTAGGCCATGGTTTCTGTTGCTTCTACAGAAGTTTGTGGTATGGACCTTTAGCAGCAAAGCAAGAATCACAAGGGCATGAGGATGCCAAATCCACAGAAAGGTTCCGAGGATCCAGGCTGAGCACGATTCTATCCAGACCTAAATACTGTACTCAGAAGATGATGTTCTTTGCCTGGGTATTATGGTGCATGTATCTTTTCCCAGAAACTTGGAAGCTGAAGCAGAAGAATTGCAAGTTCAAGGTCAACCTTGACAACTTAATGAGACCCTGTCTCATGATTTAAAAAATGAAAGGGGCTGAGGGTATAGTTCAGTGATAAAGTATCAATGCTATCAGGTTCAATCCCAGTACCACAAAAAATAAAATATAAAATTATGTTCTCTGTAACCTAATCCTACTCAGGTCACTCTCTCTACGTCACTGCTAATCCTTGTCAAATATTCTCCATTCCATTTAGGATGTTTCTTAGCATCTCTCACATGCCCTTATGGCCTTTTGTGAAATTTGCTTCATCTGCAATGCCTACCACCTGTTCACTGCCCTTATGTGCCTTCATATCCAAAAAAACCTTTATTTACCCTTGTCTTCTGCCTATAGTCTTTCCTACTGCTGCAGCTCACTCATGTTTTACCTCAGAACTTATATGAAACAGTTTATGCCATTCATTTCAATATTTAATTATACAATAAGTATAATCAGGAATAACAAGACTGATTCTTTGAGTCATGTATCAATAAACATAACTGGTTAATAGTCATACCCACTGCTATGTATATTATTAACTAATTACTTAATTAGTCTTGTTTCTTCAAATAGGCTCCTTGAAAGCCTATGATTTTGCACATTTTTATTTAGCAACATCTTGGATAGTTTTGTGTTTTTGATATCTTCTGAATAATTATTTTTATATCACCAGCATTATTTGCCAATCATGGAATTATTTATTTCACAATTATTTATTGAACTTTCAGTATGTTCCTGGTATTATTATAGGTGCTAGGAACATAAGACTGAACAAAAAAGACAAAAATCCCTGCCATCTTAATACTGAAATTTTGTGGGCAGACAAGGCAATACACAGTAAAGGAGAATGTGTTATATATAATGTGGTATGTATTACTGGGAAACATAAAGCATGTAAGGGAGACAAGGAGTACAGTGGTAAAGAATGGAGTGGTAAAGAATGCCACAGTGAGATTGTTGGTTATCTGGGACCTGAGTGTGCCAGACAGAGCAACAAAGCCAGTGCAGTGGCCCTTTGGAGCAGAGTGAGTGGATAGAGACTGGTAAAAGGTGAGGTCAGACAGGTAGCATGAAAAGGGTAGAGGTGGAATAGAATGTGTCATTGCAAGGTTTCAACATAAGTCTGTCAGAAAACTTTGGAAAGTTACAACTTCTTGGCCAGAGTTAAAACAAGATTTGGGAGAAAATTGACTTCATCATTAGAAATGGAGGCCAGAAGAAGGAGCCGACCAACCCCATCCCGTTTATTAGCAAATGCACTACCTTTTTCATCTAAAACTATAGAAACACTCGATGATAACTGGGTGTGGTGGTGTGCACCTGTAGTCTCAGCTACTCAGGAGACTGAGGCAAGAGGATCACAAATTTGAGGTCAGCCTCAGCAACCAAGCAAGCTCTGTCTCAAAATAAAAAGGGCTGGGGAATGTAGCTCAGTGGTAGAGCATCCCTAGATTTAATCAATATCCAGTACCTAAATAAATAAATAGAAAGAAAGAAAGAAAGGAAGAAAAGAAAGAAAGAAAGAAAAGGAACACCTGATTATTAAAACTATTAGCAAATTCTATTCTTGGCCCAAGAATTCAAGAGAGAAAACCCTTTGTTTTTAAAATGAAAATTACCAACCATTTTGTTTTATGAATTTTTTTATTAAATATTTTTATTATATATCCATTTTTCTTTAAAAAGTATATTTTCAAAAGAATTTGATTTCATTTTTAGTGTCAAACCTCAATATCCTAAAATAGGATTTAGGTAAGAAAAAAAAATTTTTAAATTTGCTAGTTTTATAACTATTATTTATATCTAGTCCAATTTGGGTACATATGTCCTTCTGAGATATGCTAAAAATAAGACTTATTCACTATATACTGAGTGTCTAATGTAAATAGAGCTATGGGAGACTTTAATTTGTATTTTATCCTTGTGAAGGGTTAGAATTTCCCCTCCTGCAACTGGAACTGATTCTACAAGAACTAAAACTGGACTATTTGAAAAATTCTATTAAAATTATTTTCCTCTTGGAGAAATTGGGCAAATAGCAGTGTGCTTATTTTTAAATATCAAATCCATTTTGTCTATGATTTTTGACTTAAGTCAAAATGGATCATTTTAAAAATTACATTATTTCAACTAATAAAAGAATATTATATTCAAAAGCTTTGATGTATAATAGCTGTTAAATATACTAGAATTGGCTTCTGTGAATAGATTTTTAACTACTTCATTTATTTAATAATCCTCGGCATAAAACAGATAAACTTGCTGCTAACTTACTGTATGACTTGGGGAAACCACTAAACTTCTTGGCCTTAATTTCTTGTCTATAAAATGAGTGATTTCTAAATTCCCTTTTTGCAGTAAAAATCCTGATTCTTGTTCTGGTTTTTCAACTGTAAATGAATAAGTTCCTTAGAACTTTCTGGTAGATCAAACCAACTTAGTTTGCTTATTTGGCTGAGAGAATCAGGAAATTAGACTTTTTTCATTGGTGATATCTTAAACTGTGCCAGGTTAGCACAGTGATTTGTACACTACTCTGCTGACTTTAAGGTGAAAGGTAGGTCAGATAGATGTTCAAATAGCATTAATCATCAGAAAATACCATGTACTCTTATCCTTATTTTATATCTTATATTCTGTTGGAATCACAGAGAACATACATACAGCTTTTCAAATCTTTCATATTTTACATTATTCATAGCATATCTGTGGATTCTTTTTTTGTTTTGTTTTTATTTTTGTTCTTCAGACTTCATTTAGTCTGAAACTTGTTATAATTGGAAATAAAAGATCTAGAAGGGTTGAGTTTTGAAAAATATTGATGTACTTACTTTCTGCGTCCTCATTCTTCATTGTTCAAACAACAAAAAATTGTCAGAAATCCAATAATTACTGCTAATGAATGACAGATTGGAATAATTTAATAGGCACATTGAGTTACAAGAAAAAAGAAAAGTAGCCATTGTACCAGACTGAAGCTATTAGCCGTCTTTTGTTTCATTCTAATGGATTGCTTAATGTCCTATTACTGTTAGCTTTATGGGTTCAACTGTTTTACTTTCAGTAATAGCATAGAGGCAGGATTTAGAATTATTTTTTTTAAATTCTGAAGTTTTCACTTTCTGGCTTATTTCAGTTCATATGAATTAAAAGACATTTTTTTTTTTTTTTTGGTACTGGGGATTGCACTCAGGGGCACTCAACCACTGAACCACAACCCCAGCTAGCCCTATTTTGTATTTATATAGAGATAGGGTCTCACTGAGTTGGTTAGTGCCTCACAGTTGCTGAGGCTGGCTTTGGACTTGAGATCATTCTGCCTCAGCTTCCATGCACCACCATGCCTGTCCATGTACACCATCCTTTTAAAGTTACTTTTTTCCTCTTTGGTATTTCACATGCTTTTCTAATGTCTGTTCTGTGATTTGGATTTTACTTTGTTTTGCTGCTTGTTGATTTTGGTTTTGGTTTGGTTTCTAATTCTTAGGTGGAGGGTGGCTGCCTTTCAAGAAGTACTGAGTCTGATTGTCTCCCCCACTTCCCACATTATTGAAATTAAAAGTGCTGCTTAGGAGAGGGGACAAGGACAAGCATTGTGCATGACTTTCATATATGTCATTTAATCCTTCTATCAATCCACTGAGGAAGGAGTTAGCATACCCATTTTTCAGATAAGTACATAATAGTTTATAGGGAGTTTATGTGATTTGCCTAACAAAGCAGGTATTTCAAAGTCTGTGCCTTCTTTCCTTTCTGTGCTGTAGCAAAGGCCTTAGTGACGAGATTCCTGTTGTCTATAAGACAGGCTAAGTAGCACCATAGGCATAACTGATTCCTCTACTTGTAGGCACCAGCATTTCCGTTAAAAAATTCCGTTTTAGTTTTACTCACATTATCAGTATTTTACAATAACAATTATGTTGAATTATTTTGGTGTTCTTAAAAAGACCTAAATGTTAGAATGAAAGGAAAAGGGGGGAAAAGGGTTAAATAGGTTTGTGGGTTATTAGACAGGAACGAATGTTCACTTGATTATTGACTTGTGTTTATGTTGGCCCATTCTAAATCAGAATGTAACTTATTTTTTCTTTCCTAAGTTTATAAGCCTGTTGACTATATTCTCTAGTTTATATTAAAGTTTGAAGATCCCCCCCCCCACCTCCCGCCTTTCGGTAGTAGTTCTGTTTTTTGTTTTTTGTTTGTTTTTGTAGTACTGGGGCTTAAAAATCACACATGCAGGCAAGCACTCTACCACTGAGCTACAGCCCTAATTCAAAGACTTAGTTCTTTAAGTAGACTTCTTTGTATCCTTTGAGTACCTAAGGATTCAAGAATTTTAAAAATGTATGTCTTTAAGGACTGTTTGCACATGGACACTGAAAAAGATAGTAATTGTCAACAAAAGTTTGTGGATGAAAAGTGTTTATATGTTACTTTTTTCTTCAATAGGGATAAAGACAATTGAAATAGATTTGAAGAATCAAGGTAGTTTATCTTTCTTGAATAGACTGTGGTAGTTTGACAGTAAGCAGATGTGGTGAACATGGGTTACTCAAGGTATATTTTGCATTTTGAAAATGCTATACTTTGAACTCTACATCTTGAAAATGTAGTTATTTTTTTAGAATGTAAAAGCCTTATGTTATGAAGGAAAAATGTATTTCAAATCTATAAGCCTTAGGGGGGAAAAATTCTAGGAAATGATAGTTTTAAAGGCCTGTTTAATTTCAACTATTATAAAGTTTTCCTGCATTATACCTAAAGTAGTCCTTGTGAGAGAAAATTTTAACATGTAGAATTCTTTGTAGGGGGAATTTTAAAAGGGTATGAAATAGAGATATAGAATAAAGTGAATGGTAAGAACTTTGGCTTTGAAATTAGGCAAATTTAGTGCACATCCTGGATACATCACTTCTTAGCTGTGTGCCCTTAGGCAAGTTATATAACTGAGTTTCTGTTCTTCATTTATTAATGGGCATAGTCTTACCTGCCTTATCAGGCCATTGTAGTAAATGAAATAGCATTGTAAAGAACCTAAAACATGATACAGAGAAAGTTTCTTCCTTTCTTCTCTCCTCAATTGATAAGTATTAAAATGGTATCTATCATATAATAAAATTACTTCTGGGAGATAATATTTGTTTTATTTCTTAGCAACAAAAGTGGGTGTGACTGGAGGAAAATAGGGAGAAAGTGAGAAAGGGAAGTCAGGTTGTTATCCAAAGAAGAAAGATGCAAGTGCTAGAAGAAAGGATTCTTGAGTCCAGTAAGTGGGTTTTGGTCATAAAATTGTAATTAAAGCTTTTTTAAACACCGTAATGGATACAAACATTATGCTTACTGCTAACTACTGCGTTGGTTCAGAATTATTGTCTTAAGCAGTAATTTATGGCCTGTCTGGCAGGGAAATAATATTGCAAGAGAAACCAGTACACACCTAAGTTTTGTTTATTCTGCTAACTCCTCTTGTTCTCATTAGAGGAATGGTACAGTTGTAATTCTTTTACTGTTGGTTAAGTCAGAAAGACAGACATCCTCTCATCCAAATTCATGAATAATTCCTTTAAGGTAATTTTCTGAGTAACATTAAAGTCCAGTAACATTTCTAACTTTCAAACTATGTTTTTATTATACTCTCAGAATACCTTTCTTTCATCAACACTGTCATTATTTACTGAGGTATAGTTAAAATCTCATAATATTCCTCAAAAAAATTATATATTTTCTGAAGAGTTACCTTATGACTAGTAGTTTAGGGGGAGATAAAGAGTGATTTATAATCTTTGCCTTTGGGGAATTTATAATCTCTTCATTAAGATAAGAGACAGAATGTGTCACAGGGGTTGAAGGAGGGCAGAATCCATTCAAATGGGAAGGTTGCCTATAGCTGCTAAAACATGGGCCAGGCTTTGAAGGTTGAAGAGAATCCTACAGAGGGAGGGAAGCAGAGGGTGGGGATTTTAATCCCACAAGTTATATGAATGAATGTGTTACTCCAACTGGAAATAGATACAAATGAAAGGAAAGAGGAATTAGAACACTGCTTTGCAGGGTCTAAGGTATTCAAAGTTTTGATCTTTTGTGACTTGGATAATATTTAGTGAGACAACCTGGAAGAAGGTAGAGAGACCAGAGGCAGAGAAACTATGTAGGCAAGAATTGCATTTACCTGAGTGAGGACTTAAAGTAAAAACAGAGGAGAAATGAGAAAATTAAAACTTATGAACAATAATTCTAAAAGCTGCAATCATGGTCTGGATATGAGGAATTGGGAGAATCAGATCTGTCTCAGAATTTTAGCTTCCTTGGGCCCAGGCTAGGTGTTCTGCTCCTTTCACCTTCCTCTGCTCTTTTGCTCACTGTGGTCTGGTTTCTACTCCATCATGTTACTAAAACTGCTTCTCACTTGAATGTCTCACAGATCCCTCTAACCAGAATGGTCAAAAAGAACTCCACTCCTTGTCTCACAAATTTACATCTCCTGCTCCTGCACTTACCTTGGCAAAAGGCCCAGCCACCCCATTACCCAGATCAAAAAGATTCATTCCTTGCCTGAACCTCCCACATTCAACTATAATCACCTGATAATTAGCCTTTGTATATGTCTCAAAATAGATTACCTTGAATAGATAGAATAAACTAGCTTAGCATCACAGTGTGGTGGTGGAGAGAGGCCCGGCTCCTAGTCTCAATACTGATATCTTACACAAGATTCGTTTGTTGGTAAATACAAATAAATGCTTGCTGTCCTTGCTATGCTAATTACTAGACAGAAAGGAATTTCTTATACCTGATCTTGGGGAATTCATGGGTGAGGTACTGGTTTCTAACCTTATATAAGGACCTTCCTTTTTTGTATAAAGCATTCATGGACAACACTTCTCTTTCCATATTAAGATGATAATTGCATTTTTAAAACTGCAAATTTTATAATTTTTTATTGCAGTTTAAATGAAGATGTAAGTTTTCTATAGTTATGCCCAAGAATCTATAAACATATACATGATTTAAGCAGAATTTTTTGATGGATCACTTGCGAGAAGAAAATGGTATGCTAATTACCTCCAGATGCTTCAGCATGTGTCAGATTGGGAACCACTGGCCAAAATATTTCCAACCTCTGAACGTAGACAGACAGGAAAGTAGAGGAGATAGAGCAAAAGGGTGGGAAGAAAGATGCAGACAGAAAGACACAGACCACAGGACAATTGAGGATGTAGAATAACTTGGATCTCCTGGCAGCAACTGATTATTGGAAAGGAGGAAGATTCCACAACTTTAGATTCCACCAAATTAACCTAATCTGTATTAATGTTTTCAAATGAAACAGAGGTTTAAAATGAGAAGTAAACAATATCTGTTCCACATGAAAAGGGAAATCTAAATAAGATGTAGCATGCTTACAAAGTGTAAGATCACACTCAGCTCTTCAAGAACAGAAACTACATGTTTATTACATCTCTATGCATATTTATTATCTTGAGTTGTAGAAAATGTCATTTATTAAAGTAATTTTTTTCTTCTTTTGCCTGATAAGTTTAGAAATCACGCATGAAAAGATATTAGTGAGATAAAGAGTAGCAGTCTGTAATTAATGGCAGCAGTGTCCTTAGAGTTCCAAATAAACATTTTTGTACATAGTTTAAAAGCTTTCAAAAGGATTGAAATTCAGGTCATTCCCAACTGTTTCCCAGTGGCTGCTGTAGCTATTATTGTCTCAAAGACTGAAATAGCTTAGGCTTTATGTGAGTTGAAAAGTAAATGAGAGTGATTGACTGTGTAAACACATATGTGGCAGACTATTTATAATGTTAAACTTTTTGTTTAATGTACTTAACATTTTCAAAATCAAAAATCGGCCATATAAATAGGTTTCTAAATGTTGCTAGCCCCTCCTAATAATTTTCTTTTACTCATCATGATCTCTGCTAAGTCTTTGAAATTGAAATACCTATGAAAAAGTCTTTATTTTCGTGTGCATGCATGGTATGAATTTTAATTTCCCAGTACAGAGTTCATTCTTTCATTACAATAAAAACCCATAGTTGATAGTCTTGAATTAATATACCTCTCTCTCACTCCTCTGCCTTTATCTTGGCTGTTTTGCTCAAGTTTGTAACATTGTTTTCCTGTGTAATTCATCCTATTACAGTGAATGTGAGGGACTTTCCAGAGTCTTTTGTTTTACTGGAATTATGTTATATAGACTTAGGCTTTGAAAGAATGATTACTGTCCCAATGTTTGTTTTATTGTGAGAATATTTTGATTACCGAATTATTCTCAAAATTAAGAATATTTTTATTTTTGAAAGATAAGCTAGTTAACTGCCTCTTTCAAAGTAGAATTTAAATTTCCTTAACTTACTAAAAAATAGAATAGTATCTCTTTTCTAGATTTCAAAGCTTCTGTAATGTTTGTGTAGATTTTATTTTCTAATGAGAAGCCTTTGTTACAGTGTGTTGTTTGTCTCCAAGACACAAAGTGAATTATGTGTGTTCCTCTGGTGGAACTTTTCTGTGATGTTGTTATGTTTGCATGTAATTTCTCTTGTGTTATATTTGCAGTTTAAATTATTTTAGAATTATGCAGGAAAATTTTCCTTTTTATTCATTTGAAAAGGCTTATATTTATTGTAACAAGATTCTTGTTTTCAAGAACTTACCTATTAGTTTTTCTTCTGAAATATGAAAAAAGTGTTAAGGTTGTTAGGGGAAGCAATTTCAATATTTTGTCTTAGTACACCATAGGAATTTAGTAAGTAAGCATACTAAAGAAAAAGAAACTTCCTCTTTAAATTCTTCTTCTTACAAGTCACTGAGCTAGCATCTTGATATCTTCCAGCCACTTAATCTTAATGGCAGCGTCTTGTGGCAGGTATCATCAACCTACTTTATAAGAATTTAACTAAATACTCTATAGTCACACAGCTTATAAGTAATAAACTAGAATTCAATCTCTGGTCTGTTTCCTTCTTAATGTATGTTTTTCTATGTCATCACATCTGTCTCTTTAAAACATAGAAGTTATGAGATATTTGTTACTGCATAGTCACAATAAATGCTTCCTGTCTAAAAGTTTATTTTGTTCTTCCAAATACACTAAACAGTTTTGCCATTAAATGTATTTAATGGGAGCAGAGAAAAAATCAACTATGGAAACGTTTATTTGATATTCCAGTCATTTCAATTCCATGAGCAATACTAGCAAGGAGACATGTGTTCTTAAAAAAAAGTTTTGCTTGATTAGAAGCTCAGAAAATATTCCAGTAGCAGTAGTACTTCCTTCATTCCCCTAGCACTCCGACATATATATTGTCTTAATGAGTTGAAGCAGCTTTAATACTGTCTTCATATGTGAAACAGTTTTTTAGTTGAATGAAAGTGTGTGACTAAGTTTGAATCTAAGAAGTCTGTTCTTTGTACTGACAGCACTTCACAGTTTTTGAAGTACCACCAGCCATCTTCCAGTAGAGCCCTAGTCCACCAACTCCATTTGTCTCTATTTATATTTGAAAAAAAATTTTTGGCCTGTGACAACTCTGTCACAGTAGTGACACTGGAATTGGAATTATGCAGTGGAGGAGGAAAGAAAGAACAGACAGGCATTAGCCTATGATCTTAACCTTCCCACCCTGCATGCCTGTTGTCCTTGTTCTGCTCTGTTGCTTTCTCCATCTGTTTTGTGGTTCACTTTCAGTGTTCTTTTAGCTCTCTCATCAGTATTTATGCTGGGAATGGGAAATTCTGGATATGGTAGTAAATTGGTTTATAGAAAATACCATAGCTGTTAAGAAACCAACTTGTTTCCCATTTTCTCTAACCTCTCCTCCCACTTTGAGTTGCTCATTTTCCTGAATTTCTTTCTTTCTTTGGAGCCACAAACTCCCTTCACTTGATTCTAAGGTGCTAAAATGTCCTCCTCCATCTGTATAATTATCTAGAATTTGAATAAACCAGATACAATTGAAATGCAGAAATTGGAAAAGTATTTATGTAACTTCACTGGAAATAGAGACCTTAAAAACACTGAGTGCTGCCCCTTCTGTGTGGGTTTAGGTGAATGATGATGTCAGAAAGGAGCAGAGAAGCATTGTTCTGTTGTCTCATGTTTGAGGTTCTGAAAAGAAAGAATTTATTAGACTAGGGACAGTGATAAAGTTTACTGGGATCCTTAAGAAGACAGATACCTAGTTCAGAGAAATTCTGTGATTAAAATACAAGCCAAGATTAACTTAATACAATTATTACTTGGTTTCCCCAGAAATTAAATGAGATAGACTGGAGGTTGGGATTAAGCATAAATTAGGAAAAGAAGCTTGGGAGGGTTATAAGGATCAGAGTATTGGGCTGGGGATGTAGCTCAGGTGGTAGAGTGTTTGCCTTGCAAGCACAAGGCCCTGGGTTCAATCCCCAGCACCGCAAAAAACCACAAAAACAAAACAAACAAAAAAAAACAACCAAACACACAAAACACCAACCAAACACACAAAAAAAAAACGCAGTATTATGGAATGAATGACAAGATGAAAAAGTGAGTTCTTGTGACTTACACTTTGTGTATAAGTGTCATATCAATCATACCTTCATATATTCCTTTGTAGTGTAAAAAAATGCATATGCTTTAGGCAGCAGCTGAACTTGACGACATGAGAGGAATGGAATAACAAGGGAAGATTAGGATCAGAGTCCGTGAAGTATACACCCTCTTTCTTTCCTCAATCTATTTGTCTTCTTCAGCATTTATTCAATTAAAGTGGTATGCTTGTCCTTTGCTAGTATCAGGGAATAGATAGATAAATAAATGTATCTCTTCATTCAAGCAGTTCATAATGGGAAGAAACCGATGTCAAACTGACAGTTTTTATAGTACATATCAGTGATTTTAAGAAAGTGGATTATCCACAGGTGGTAACCAGAGCAGAGGAAGGACTTTGAAGGAATCAAAGATGTCCCAGTAGGTAATGCATGAGTTGGAGCTTGAATATATAGGGGCTTGAGAAGTGATGATAGTAGGAGGAAAGAGAGTGTTTTCTACAGAGCTGATAGTGTAAGCAAAGCTGTGCTCAGTTCTGAGGACTATTAATATAATTCATTATGACTGAAATGCTGTTTTTGAGGGGATGGGTGGAGTGGGAGATGAGTAGAGGGTTGGGAGGGTTCAGATTTTAAAAGATTTTGGCTAACATAAGTAAAATTTTGAATTTTATTTCTTAGTTAATGGGAAACTGTTGAGTTTTTTTTTTAAATAATACGATAATAAGAGATTAATAATGATAATTGTATCATTAAGCTTTTCAAGAACTGTATGAGATTATAGATGATGTTATTATTTTCTTATTAAAGATGAGGAAAGGGAAGGGACCAATACCTAACTAATTGCCTGAAGTCTAACAGCCAGGATTAAAAGCACAGGTTGGAGAGGGAAAAGAGGGGTTAGGAACCTGTTTCACAAGTGTAGGCGGGAACGCTGAAGGCCTGGGCTGGGAGAGACTTGGGGTGGAGGAGCGAATGTTCTTCTGATGGAGGGAGCTGAAAGTTCCAACTGGTTGGGTAACTTTCTGTTGAGCCAACTGTGCAGATCCAGGTCCTTTTGCCTCCTTTCTGTAGCTTATCTCTCATTTAAAACTCTGTTCCATTCCTTTTGTTTAGGTTTTTTTTCCCCCTTGTCTCTCCTCCTAACAGTGATACTTACTTACTCATTTAACAAATATTCGTCAGGTTTTTATTGGTATGGGTCTACGTTAATTGCTTTGTAGTTACAGAAAGGGAAAAAAAAAGGGTTCCTGCTTTCAGGAGCGTTTTGATGTTGTATGACTGGTAGGGTAAGTACAAAACCTGTACACAGATCAGTGTGCAAGAGGTCATCAGAATGATAGAATCTTCTGGGAGAGACATGTGTTATTTGCCTGTATAATTCATCTCCCCTTTGTATTTTGAAAAATATTTGAGATAAAACTGGGCTTGTGAGGTCTCCACCTCTGTGGTTCTCAAAGGTAATAGTTGGCCTCTGATACCATTAATATCCTCTCTTTATGAGTATAGAATACTTCATATCCCTAATATACACCCCTCCCCAATTTCCCAACATTTTTGACCTTTGGAGGGGGCAAAAACTCATCCATGTAGAACTTCATTCTCATCTGCCAGTGGACTTATGTTCCTTAAGGGCAAAAGGTTATTGATCTTATTTCAGTGGTATGTTGACATTATCCTACAGTTACAGATGCTGTGTGCTAGAATATTTGTTGAACTAAGCATTGCATCCAAGGGTGAAATTGTCCTAAATGTGCCTTTATTGAGAATTAGGAAATCAAAGAAAAGAAATGAATGAAACTAATGAGCATAAGCTTGAGAGTGAAGGTAGTCGCTGATGAACAAGGAGAATTCTGTGGGGCAGGCCCTTGTGCCTTTTCCCTCTTAAGGAGCCAGAACTTAACATACTCATTTTTAGAAGACGGTTATATACCCAGCCCCTTGTTTAGTCCCAGTATCAGTTGAGGAGTGAGACATTCTTTCTCCTCTCTACTGCTACTGTTTATTGTCACAGCAGGTCTTCCATACCTTCTCTGCCCACCTGTAGGGGCCCATGGAGCATACAGCTTCAGTCTTCTAGATCAGCTAGAAGCTGATTGGTTTTCACTTGACTTTCACCTAGTCACATACCAATGGGTGGAGTGAACTTTCCCTTAGGAGGGTCAGTCTCCAAGTTCTACTTTGTCACCTCTGTCTTTGGGTGTGGCAGGTGCCCTGGTCAGGGGAAAGGCCTGCTGTTCTCTCTCTCTTCTAGTTCATGAATGTGAACCCTCTTCACATTCATCCTTACAGCATTTCCAGGTCTGTACTCAACATAGCTGGATATGTTCATTTTGAAAACTCTTTGTAGGAGTAGAAGTAAATTACAAGTGGCAGGCATTTTTTTCTCTCTCTTCCTGTTTCTTTCTTTCTTTTTTAAACCTAGGCTTTCTATAAATGAATGGAATAAGGAGAATGGAAATTTAAAATAAAAGGCCTCTCTCTTTGCTCCAATGTAAATCAAAAGCCCTGCATTTGGGAACTTACGGGAGCTTGAATTTACTAAAGGGTTAACATTGTACTTTTTGTCTACTAGTGTTTAGTAGGCTATGACCCAGCGGAGAAGAAAATTTCATGAAACATCTTATGTTTAATGTGAGAGGAGGTTTAGGTTCCTGCCTGGTCCGTTGATTCATGGACTGCTTGAGTGGGCTCACAAGTCTCTGGGTTAGAAGAAATCTTTGTGCTTTAATGTACTGCCATACTGACGCAGTATTTCATTTGTTGGGATGTGAGTCTTTTTCTTTATTAGTGTAAATTTTTGTAAAGCCAACTATTGCCAGTCATCTCTAATCCTTTTATTATTTGGTAGGCTAGCAGTGAACGGTTCTTTGTATACTATAAGGTGTCTTTGTAAATCAACCTTTGGCATAAATTAGTAAAATAAATGAAAATCATTAAAAGAGAATTTTATTTTGTCTTTCCTAAAGCAAAGCTTATACAATTGCTAATATAAAAAAATATTCCTGGGGTGCCAAGTATATTTTTTGTAACTTATTTCACAATGAAGAGAATAATATGTAACATTTTCCTCTCTGAGAAAATATAAATGCAGACTCCATTTGCACACAATAACTGCTCCTGGTAGATGTTCATTCATTAATAGTAATCACTAGTATATAGTGCATAATTATACCTCAAGAGGCTTCACATGTACTGTTTCATCAAATCTTGTCAACACCCTTTTTTGGGTAGTAGATTAGTTTCTTATAACTGCCATATAAATTTCCACAAGTGGAGAGATCTGAAACAGCAGTAACATTTCTGTCCTTTGGTTTTGGTGGGTATTTTTTCTTTCCTTTTTTTTTTTCCCCCTTTCTTTTTTGTAATGGGGATTGAACCCCAGAGGTGCTTTACCACTGAGTTACATCCCTAGATCTTTTTATTTTTTATTTTGAGACACAGTATCACTTAGTTGCTGAGGCTGAGCTTTGATCCTCCTGCTGCAGGCTTCCTGAGTTCCTGAGATTACAGGCACGTACCACTCTGTGCCTGGCTCTCTCTTAGTTTTAGAAGCCAGAAGTTTGAAATCAAGTTGCTGGCAGGGCTGTTTTTCCTCTGGGAGAATCCTTCCTTACTTCTTCCAGTGACTATTGGCACTCCTTTTTTTTTTTTAATGTTATCTTTTAATGTTTCGAATTGACCAAAGCTTTTATATCATATGTGATACGATGTTTTGACATACATATACATTGTGGGATAGTGAGATCAAGCTAATTAATATACACATTATTTCACACATTTTTTTTTTGTGGTGTGAACATTTAAAATTTACTTTCTTAGCAGTTTTTGAGAGACATCATTAACCACAATCACCATGCTCTACAATTGATTGCTATGTTTCTTTATTATTTTCAAGATATGATACCTTGTTATCAACTATAATCACCGTGTTATACAATAGGTCTTTGAACTTATTGTCCCTAACTGCAATTTTATATCCTTGGACCAATGTCTCCTAACCCTCTCCACTGCCCTGCCCATGCCCCTGCCAACCATTTTTCTGCTTTGTATTCCATTGAGTTCAGTGTTTTTAGATTCCACATTTAAGTGAGAACATGTGATAGTTATCTTCATTCTCAGTCTTTTTACCCCCATTTTACAGGGAGACATTGAGTAAGTGATGAATCTGGCATCAGCCCTGCATTATGACTAGAAGGTGTGCCTCTCCACTACCACACGTGATGCTTGCTAATTTGTTCTACTCTTACTTGTAGATGTTCTGTTTGGGGCACATCCAATATTATTTCTATATGATATCTAGTTCCTTATTTAATTAAGGATACATTTTTAACTTGTCAGCTTTTGCTTCTGGTAGAATGACTTCTGTTTGGGGAAGTACATGCATAAGATTTATTGATGAATTTCTTAATAACAAAGACAGGTGTCACCTTGCCATGTTAACTCCAGCAGAAGAAAGGTAGCTCACTACTTAAACAACATAGACTTGTTTTTCTGGTTTAGTGAGACTAATCAGAAACATCAGACTTGTAATCCTGACTTCATCACTTACTGGCTGTGAGCAAGTTGTTTCAGTTCTTCAAACTTTAGTTTATTTACCCATAAGATAGGAAATCCCTCTTTTGTGTTAGTTGGGTTTAAAAAAGTAAAGCTTGAGCATTTGATGAGTAGTTGGCTAAATTAAGCATGTGAATATTTTTAAAACTATAATTCTAATGTCTGTGAATTTCTTTAGGCTCATTTAAATGCCTCTAAACTAGCAATAAAGGTTACACTTTCTAAACAGTTCTTTACACATGATGGAGCTTACTGTTTAAAATTTTTAAATTGTAATAACATCAGCATCTTTCCTGAACCATGTACATATGGTATCTTTTTAGCAGCCCCAATAAGATTTGCCTATTTGTGATATTTCCCTTAACACATATTGGTTTTATTGTTTGTGTATGTTCTTACTCAAAAGGGCAGAAAAGACTATTCCTCTTACCCAGTGCCTGACACATACCAAAAAGGGAAAATTACAAGAAAGAATGTAATCAGGTCACATCATTGAGCTGTTACACTTTGGCATTTTGTGAATGATAGCGCCTTCTTAAGAAGATATTATTGTTAAGGTTGGAAGTCATTTTTTCTTTTTTAAAAGCACTGTGTTCCAATTTTGAGTAATATTTTCTCACAGGAACATAACCATCTTTCTTTTTATTGCCATTTTTAGTAGATGTTTGTTGAGAATGATGTCTGTAGAGAATGTCACATTCTGGATAAAATGAAGTGACCTCATCTAGTTGTTAGTACTTATTCTTTTTGTTTTCAATTCTGTAAGCCATTTGATCATGATGGTCAGGTATATTTTTTCTCTATTTTTTTAATTAAAGGACTGACTTTGTTTTCAATATACTCTATCATCCTACTAAATTACTGATAACAGCATATCAAAAAAACATTTCTTAGAAAAACATTTTTTGGAATATGTCTTATTTCTTGGCATCTTATAACAACTTAGTCTTAATTAATCTGTCTTAAATGGAACTATTGATCATACAAAGCAAAATCCTGTGAAGTCGAAAGCTCATTTAAGTAGTATTTATGCATATTAGCGTTCTACTTTTGTATAGGTGATACAAATGATGGATCCAAAATTGTTTTGACATTAGTATTTGTAAACTTGCTTCAGGAAGAATGTATTGTCATAGAATTGAATGTAGTGATGAACTTTTAAAATATTCTGACCCAATTGATGTCACTATCATTGCTGTTCCTATTAATTGCCTCCTGGAGTAGAAAAATGTTTTGTTTCCTGCCACAGGCCATTTAAATATCACCTCCTCCACCATCTGTATACTCATAGCTATGCTTCTGCTCCAAGCAGAATACAGCATAGTTTTAAACTGGAAGTAGTGATGGAAAAGAAGATAAACTTTACCTGGAGAAGTGTGTATGTTTCTCTCTGTACATTGACTTTTAATAATTGATATCAAACAAAAGCTTTTGGCCAATCTTTGGAATTTACTTTGAAGAGATTTCAGGCAGGTTCTCTTTAATTTCACTCTACTCTTTAGGGAAGAACATTAATGTGATACAATTGTTTATCTGATATGAAGTATACACTGAAGTTGCTATCATCAGTAGAACATGTTTTTAAAACAGATGTAGGTGTTTCTGATTTACAACAGCCCATCTGTAGTTTGAGGCAATTTTAAATTTAAAGCTAAATTTAATCCATAGTGAGAGACAAAAAAAAAAAAAAAAAAATCAAGGAAATTTAACTATTTTAATTGGGGGGGTGTAACACCATTTTTACTTACATTCAACTTTAGCAATCATTTTGGTCATTCCTTTTTCTAGCCTACCTATTCAGTGGATTTAAAGTATTGGAAACTTGTGGGTTATAATCTGGTTATGTGAATTAGCATTTATTTGTTAATGATCTTAGAATTTAAGGGGGAAAAAAGCATTTTCTCAAGTTTGTGGTAAAACTCCAGTTATTCCAGAAACCTTAGGGCACAGATAATTCTGAAAAATTGAATTTGCTAGATAAATTGACACCAAGTACCTTAAGTTTAAAAATGTTTACTGTAAGATTTTCAAAAAATCTTACAAAAATTATTTTTGAGTTTTAGTTTCCTGTTACTGCTATAACGATTTTTCTCAAACTTAGTGATGGGAAAACATCCCTCACATTTTATTATTTTATAGTCTTGAGGATCAGAAGTCTAAAATGAATTTCACTGAGCTAAAATTATGGGATTAGCAGGACTGTCTTCCTTCCAGGGGTTTATATGGAAGAACCTACTCTCTTACTTTTCTGTTTTGTACACACTGCATACATTCCTTGGATTACATGTTTTTCTGTTTTCAAAGTGGCATTGGCAAAGTTGTCTATCTTGAATGGCATCATTTAATACTGTCTCCCTGTCTTGTATATTAAGGACCCTCGTAATTACATTGTGCCCACTAGATAATCCAGGACAGTCTCCCCAGATTAGGCATCTTAACTCCATCTGGTACCCTAATCCCCTTTGCTACACTAACATATGCATAAAATTCTGAGCTTTAGGAATATCTTTAGAAGGTCATTATTTGTCTGCCACACTTTGCCTTCTTAAAGTTAAATTATGCATCCTGAATTGACTATATTATGTAGATTACATGAGATAGGAGATCTGACAGATTCTTTTTTTTTTTTTTTTTTTTTAATCACCATCTATTGTCCAGAGTGAAATTGAGTTCCTTCCACTTCCTTCAGGTTGTTTGGTTGTCCTGCATGTGGCCTGCTAGTATATTATGTAGGCACTGCATTTATACAACACAATAGAGATTTTCAAGGGCTATTATTAGGACATCCCTTCTCACTCCTGGGAAGTGCAATGCTATTAAGTAATAGTTTGGTTATTTACTCTATCATCAAATAAAAGATCTGTGTCTATTCTTATGTATCATCACTTCTTTCACACCATTATTATAGCTGATATGTCTCATTATTGAGGGCACCAGTGTTTTGACACTTATAATGTTCATGGGATTCTGCACTTTTTTCTTCTTTTTTAAAATGAAGAAGTGGAAACTTGGGTAACATGTACAGAGTTACTCATCAGTAGCTGATAAAGGATTTGAACCCAGGTTGCTTAATCCAGGAAAGCCCATGTATACCCTTCAACTGAATCCCCATCCAACATTCAATCCAAAGACCTTACTTTTTAAATCCGTTTGTCATGACATCTTATAAAGAGATCTTTGCAGCTAGAAGAAAAATCCTTATTTTGTACAAAAACTTATTTGCTGGCAGGAAGGTAAGAATAAGATGGAATGATACTTTCACTTTGCCTTACCCAGTTAGAGACTACTATAGGAAATTGGATGGATATTACCTACGTTTTAGTAGATTGAGTAGATATAGCTCATATGCATCTAAATTTTAGTTGAGGAGGAGATAAGGAATTGGAGGGGACTGTTCTCGTGACATTTTTCTAAGGGAAGATAAGAAAGGAAATAAAAGGGTGAACCAAAAGACATCAGATATAAAATGCCTGTTTACTCCCTGGGAGTGACTCACATGATTCTGCTTTAAAAACATGTTAGGAATTCATCTAATCTTCAGGGCACACCCTTTTCCCTCTAAGCCTAGTACAGTTCACAGATAAATTGGTCTTTCTTGGTTCACCACTTTTATTCTGCATTTACCATGCCAGTGGTGACTTGTGTCCTGTGGCTGACCAGACTTCCTATTTTGTCTGTTTCTTCCTTAAATAAATAAGTATCTAACAAATGTTTTACCTAATCCCAAGCTTTCCATTGCCTTAGCAATGTTTCTTTGAGTTGAGAAAGCTATGCAAGTTCCAAGTACCTACATAATGATAGTTATCTTGTCCTTTCATATGCTCCTCTAAGAATTTTTAATTTCCTTCCTAATATCTTCTGTTATCCATTCATCATATAGTAGCATATTGTTTAATCTCCAGTGTTGGAGTAGTTTCTGTTTTTTACTCTTTCATTAATTTGTACTTCAATCCATTATGATCTGATAGAATACAAGGTAGTGTCTCTATCTTCTTGTATTTGCTGACATTAGCTTTGTGGCATAATATATGGTCTATTTTAGAGAAGGATCCATGTGCTGCTGAGAAGAAAGTGTATTCGCTCTTGGTTGGATGGTATATTCTACAAATGTCTGTTAAGTCTAAATTATTGATTGTGTTATTGAGATCTATGGTTTCTTTGATCAATTTTTGTTTGGAAGATCTGTCCAGTGGTGAAAGAGGCATGTTAAAATCACCTAGTATTATTGTGTTATGGTCTATTTGGTTTCTAAAATTGAGAAGGATTTGTTTAACATACATGGATGAGCCACTGTTTGGGGCATAGATGTTTATGATTGTTATATCTTGCTGATTTATGCTTCCCTTAAGCAGTATGAAATGTCCTTCTTTATCCCTTCTAACTAACATTGGCTTGAAGTCCACATTATCTGAAATGAGGATGGATACTCCAGCTTTTTTGCTGAGCCCATGTGCATGTATGTTTTTCCCCATCCTTTCACCTTTAGTCTATGGGTATCTCTTTCTATGAGGTGAGTCTCTTGCAGGCAACATATTGTTGGATCTTTCTTTTTAATCCAATCTGCCAGTCTATGTCTTTGATTGATGAATTCAGGCCATTAACATTCAGGGTTATTATTGAGATATGATTTGTATTCCCAGTCATTTGGTTCATATTTAAAATTTTTGACACATCTTGGTTCCTCCTTTATTTGACAGTTCCTTAGGATAATTCCTCCCTTTGCTGATTTGCTTCTTTGTTTTTTATCTCTTCCTCCTGAAATATTTTGCTGAGAATGTTCTGTAATGCTGGCTTTCTTTTTGTAAATTCTTTTAGCTTTTGTTTATCGTGGAATGATCTTATTTCATCGTCAAATTTGAAGGTAAGTTTTGCTGGGTATAAGATTCTTGGTTGGCATCCATTTTCTTTCAGAGCTTGAAAATGTTGTTCCAGGCCCTTCTAGCTTTTAGGGTCTAGATTGAAAAATCTGCTGATATCCGTATTGGCTTCCCCCTGAATGTAATTTGGTTCTTTTCTCTCACAGCCTTTAAAATTCTGTCTTTATTTTGTATGTTAGGTATTTTCATTATAATGTGCCTTGGTGTGGGTCTGTTGTAATTTTGTGTATTTGGAGTCCTATAAGCCTCTTGGACTTGATTTTCCATTTCATTCTTCAGATTTGGGAAATTTTCTGATATTATTTCTTCAAATAGATTGTTCATTCCTTTGGTTTGTTTCTCTAAGCCTTCCTCAATCCCAATATTTCTCAATTTTGGCCTTTTCATGATATCCCATAGTTCTTGGAGATTCTGTTCATGATTTCTCACCATCTTCTCTGTTTGTTCAACTTTGTTTCGAGGTTAAATATTTGTCTTCAATATCTGAAGTTCTGTCTTCCAGCTGTTCTATCCTATTGGTTATGCTTTCTATGGAGTTCTTAATTTGGTTTATTGTTTCCTTCATTTCAAGGATTTCTGTTTGGTTTTTTTTCAATATCTCTAACTCTTTATTGAAATGATCTTTTGCTTCTGAATTTGCTCTGTTAACTGTCGATTGGTGCGATCGTTCAATGCCTGCATTTGCTCTTTCATCTCATCGTTTGCTTCCCTAATCATTTTAATTATGTACATTCTGAACTCCCTTTCTGTCATTTCTTCTGCCATGCTGTCGGTGGATTTTATTGATGTAACATCTAGATTTGTTTGGGGCATTTTCTTCCCTTGTTTTCTCATATTGTTCAGGGATCAGTGGGTCATTAAGATATTGCAGATTTCCTCTATCAACTTATAATGTCCCTGAAGATTGCTAGTATATCCCCTCTTATCCTTCAGTAGCCTGAAGTCTTGGAGGAGGTTGATAATGCAGAGCTCCACGAAGAAGCTGCCTCTCTAGGTGTGGTAACCCTCAGGTGGCGTATATTCCCTGCTAGTGGGCGGAGGTGCCTCCACTTGTTGACCAATGGTCATCCAATGGGGAAGTAGACTGTGGGCTGAGGCAAGGCCTGTTTGTGCCTATGTCTCTGGCTTTACCGTCCCTGTGGGAAAACCTCCCCCGGCTGGGAAGAGTCACTCGGTGGGGACGTCTCGCTAGTCAGTTGCCCTCCTAGAGGTTCCCCTCAATCTACAACTACCTCCTGGGCTGGGCTGTCTTCTTCTGCAACGATCCCAGGACCTACGTCCTGGGCCTGGAGCCTCACCCTTCGCAGGCGAGTCTCCTTAGGCTGCCTCTCCCAGAGAATCTGCCCGCAGCCCTGGAAACTTTGCTCCGCCCCTAGGCGTGTCTCTGTGCGGCTCTTCCAGCAAGAAGCCACCTAGCTCCTGGGACCCTGCTCTGCACCAATCGCCTGGCTATGCAGCCCCTTCCCTGAGCCACCACCTGGAGCCCCGTACAATAGCTCCGAGACACAGAGACCCGCCACACACCTCCTCCTCCGGACAGCCGCCCGGTTTCCGACGCAGTCACTAGGAATCCAAACAACTCACCTCGGGTCTCCTCCTCCCGCCAACCACCTGTAGCCCTAGGCAGTCACTCCATGTCCAAGTGACCCGCCCTGTTCCTCCTCCTCCTCCTTGGGTAGCCCCCCAGGTGTTCAGGAACAGTGGCTCCGAGACCAGGTGACTCACCACGCTCCTCCTCCAGGCATGCCACCGGTGTTCAGGAGCGGTTGCTTTTAGTCCAATCAGCTCACCACTCGCCTCCTCCTCTGGCAACCGCCTGTGGTTCTGATGCAGTCACTCCCAGGCTAAGCGTCCCACCGCTCTCCTCCTCCAGGCAGGCCACCAGTGTTCTGGAGCAGCTGCTCCGAGTTCAAACAGCTCGTCACGCAGCTCCTCCTTTGGCAACCGCCCGCAGCTCTGATGCAGGCCACTCCCAGGTCAAGCAACATGCCGCGCTCCTCCTCCTCCTCCGGGCAACCTCCCGGCACTCAGGAGCGCTCGCTCTGGGTTCAAACAGTTTACCACGCAGCTCCTCTTCTGGCAACCGCCTGTGGTTCTGATGCAGTCACTCCTAGACCCAAGCGACCTGCCGGGCCTCTCCTCCTCCTCCGGGCAACCCCCCGGTGTTCGGAAGCGGTCACTCTTGGTCCAAACAGCTCGCCACGCAGCTCCTCCCCAGGCAGCCACCCGGAGCCCCAGTGGCTGCTCGAGTCCAAGCGCTATGCTGAGCCGCCTCCTCTACGATGATCCCAGTTGTCGTGTTTACCGCTCCAGCGGGGGGAGGGGCGTCTCGCCAGGCAACTCCACTTCACAAATTCCCTGCGTACCGGGGCTACCGCCCCATCCGGGACGCCTCCCCAACAGGAGAGACTCACCCGGCAGCTTTGAGTTGGTCCCAAGTCTCTCACTATCTCCTCTTTTGAATCTTGCGTCCTGGAGCAGCGTGAAATGCAGCCGCCCTCTAGTCCGCCATCTTGGCCCGCCTCATGTGCTCCTTTAATGAGTTACTCTTCTTAGTTTCTTACATTCTTGGTTCCCATAAGAAATTATTTGCAGAAAACATCAGTTTTGTGTGTATTCTCTTGCCCTAAAATTTAGGACATTATATGCAGTATGAAAAGTTAATTGACCTTCATTTGCATGCCAGCACTCTGGAGCAACATAATGTCCGCAAGCTTCATATTCTTATAAACAGTGAGAAGGAGCTGTACAGAGTACATGATTAGTTGCTGAATGACCTCCATGCTCTTTTTTTTCTCTATCTTAATACATGTATTTTTATTCTCCTGTTCCTGAGTGCCTATTTGTATGCGTTCTCAGAAAAGGCCTTTGATGGACATGACATCTTCAGGACACATTCCTTTCTTAGGATGAAGAATGGACACATCCTTTGACCTACCAATTTCATTTCTAGAGCTCTATCTCATAGATATTCTCACACATGTATGAAATAACACATGCTTAAAGTAAATCTAAAGCATTAAGAGTAATTAAATGTTCATCAATAGGAGACTGTACATATATTTTGGTTCACTTGTATAATGGACTGTATGAGTCTTATTTTTTAAATGAGCAGGTTTTTATTACTATTATAGAAAGATCCTCAAGATGACCTGAAATTTTAAAAAATCTAATAAAGCAAAGACATCTTTGCTGTCAGTATACATAGTTATAGGTAGATATCAGAGTGCTCTTTGGATAAGTATTGTCTGTGTTCTGTTGACGTTGTTTCTCTTGGTCTCTTTTTTCACTGCTGGTAGAGCATATTACCCTCTGGTATTATTTCGTTTCTTTTTAGACCTCTTTTATCTTATCACCTGTTACTTATTGGTGTTGTATAGAGCCTCTAAATCCCTGTGGAGTGCCTCTCTCTTTTTGGCTTAGTGAACTGTACATTGACCCACAGTCATATTTATTTGCTCCTATTGTAAGAAGTTTACTTATTCTTTATTATTAAAGTAGGGATTTTCCACAACTACTTTACTCATTCATTCTTAAATATTTGTTAAGCATCCCTGGTGCAGGTACTTTAGAACTTCTAGGAAAACTGAGTTCAGAAAATTGTAGCATGGCATGTTAAGAAATCTTGGAGGCCTGGTAAGGTCTTGTACACATCACATTCTTGTATCTTTTGTAATGCTTCAGTAAAATGACAGTTGGTACCAGTATCTCATATTTGTTAATGATTTGCAGAATATAAAACTTTTATTTGATATGCTCCCTTGAGGGTCGGTGGTATAGTATCCAGGATACACACATATTAATTGTATGGGAATTTTATAATAGTGTAATATTATATAATTAATAATACAGTGAAATTTCCATCTGTATACATTACTGCACAAAGTATTCATCAGACATCACAATTTGACATAGGCTTTGAAAACTTGACTTTCCATAAATGTCTAGTTAGAACTCTAAAATTTGGAATTCTAAAATTCTAATTTTGAAATTCTTTAGTGTCTATCAGAAATTCTTTGTAGTTGAGGGACAAAAGGGACTAGTTCTGATATTTGCAAATAATGATGTTTTTATTTCTCTTACTAAAAATAATCAATCGCGGTAATTTGGTCTCTTCTTTTGGTCCAAAGTGTATAACTGCTCTTGGAAATAGACTCTACCTGGGATTTAGGTCCTGCGGGAATAAAATTAATTAGTAAGAACTAAAAGAACAGGAAAATATGAACAAACAGAATAAAGCTTGAATTTAGCCTGCCATTTGAAAATTCAAATGTGAAGTACAAAAGCCCAAGGAAAGTTTAAAAATTTTTGAAGATGAGGTAAGAGGATTGTACTATCACATGTCAAAATATAAAGCTAAGGATACCGTGAAGCAATATGTGGCTACAGAGTCATTTAATGCTTACGTTAGAAAAGATAATTTTCAACTCAGTTTTCTAACTAGTCTGGCTCTACCTCAATTAAATCTACAATTTTATTCAGTGGAGCTATTTATTAACATCTTTAAAGCTTATTGTGTACCTGTTCTATGTCACTAATACTACCAAGTACTTAGGACAGGAAAAGTATAGGTCTGAAAACTATTAGATTTATTCAGTGCATAGTCTCCCCATTCCACACTCCATTTAAATTACTTGTGCAAACCCCAAGAATTGAATCCCAATTAGATAAGTTGTATTTCATGTATGTATAATATGTCAAATACACTCTACTGTCATGTATACCTAAAAAAGCCAAGAAAAAAAAAGTGATAAACATCTTGAGGGAGCATCTGTCAGCTCATGTCTGATTTTGAAAAGAAACCCATGAAGCAGAAGCCTGTTTACTATGAGTTTTCCTGTATGCATTAACAGATGTTTGTTTTAGTTTTAATACCCTTTGTGACCATACTGTTCTTTCAGGTCTGTTGTTATATATTCAAGTAGAATGAATCAGTACTTATTGATAAGATTCAAGTTAATTTCCCTTTTTTTCTCAATATATTCATCCAACCATCAAAAAAATTACTTTTGCAGAAGTTGGACCCTAATGAATTTAAAAATGTACAGTATATGAAAAGGTATCCTTTAGTTTCCCCAAAATCAAGACCTTGAAACTTTACTGAGCTTAAAAACTTGAAGCAGATTACTAGATTCCATCCCCAGAGATTTTGATTCTAGAATCAAGTCTGTCTGCTATACAGCCCAATATTTAATCACTGTCACATAATATTTGTTCATTTTGTCTCCTTGAAATAACTGTTAAGACCCTTGAAAGGATTAATTTTTTTAATGGTACATATTAATTATCCAGAATAGTGAGTTTCATTGTTCATACATGCATACAGCATAATTTGTTCAGTTTCACTTCCCAATATTTCCCCTCACCCTTCCCTTCTCCTGGTCCCACTGTTCTCCAGAGGATTCATTTCTTACCCAGCTATGTGATGTTTTTTACAATAACCATGACAAGAGTCTTGAAACACAGATGATGCTAAAATATACATAGACATGGGAATTCAATCAGGTCAACATAATGGTTGCCTAAGCAGCCACTTTGCCCAGTATATGACTCTTAAAGGAAAAAGTGATAAAAACTGAGGTCAGCTCAGGAAGAAAAGTCTTCTGGGTACAGCTGAGCCTAAATTGTTCTCTAGGAGGAAATAGAGTGGAAGAAGCTTCCTTCCTTTCTTCTTTAGGAAATACGTTATTCATCTCTGCAGAAGAACTGACTGACATTCTTCCCTATGAACTGATTATTTCTTTGTGTGTTAAATAGGCAGAGATTTAATAAACAAAGTTTGTTTAATAAATAAATTGTTTAATAAATAAAGTTTGTGAGAACAGAAATTTTGACTCTGTCTAAAGATTTTGAAATTTAATCTCTATTCTCAGTAGGTACCTAATGCCTCACAAGCAGTTCTGCAACTGAGATGACCTGTGGATATGTACACATTTTATTACTTCAGTTCTAAAACAGACACTTTGATGACTTTTTAAATGTATCATTGCAGTTAACTATTTTCAGAGTCTGAGGAACTTAATCTCCTAGAATATGTTATATATTGCATTTACTGACAACTGTTCCTTGACAGGTAATATATACTTAATTTAAAAATATCCATAAGTTGTCATGTCAAGTGCTGAAAGATTTGTTTAAAAGAAATGTGGCAACATTCTTGTGGTTGGAAAAAATGAGGGGAAATGAAAGTATTGGTTAAAGCTGTTTTTAAATCTTGTATTATGAAATGGATTTAGGGTCTTTTTAACATAAAAATGAAGTAGATGAAATTCTGACTCATCTTGTTGGTTATATTTAAGAGTCCTGAAGAGAGATATTAGAGTTAACTTCTGATTATGCATTATGTGAACTATTGAATACAAATAGATATAAAAATCTCTTAAATATAGCAAAGTCCCAGTATAGGTTAAAACTGAATTTTAGTAAGTACTTTTTATATGAACATAAAGCCAGAATAAGATATTTTCCATAAGAGAGAATATAAGAAAAAGCAGTGAAGGAAAAGATCTTTTTCTCTTATATTTTGCCTCATAAAGTAGTAGTTAGTTGAAATTGACTAAGAAAGAGTGATCTAGTTTCATATGGTGGCAGTAGAAAAACACAGGGTTATACCAGACACGCGTGTACAGTGATTATAAGAAAGCTGAAAGGGCAGCCAAGATGGGTGACTGGAGTATTCTAGTCTGATTTGTGCTGCTGATACAGGAGGGAGGTAACTAGAGATGTAGTAAAGGTGTGTGTGTTAGTGATGTTTTCGTGAGTTTTTTTTTTGCTTTATTTTTATTGAGTTCAATTTTCCTGAGTAGAAACACTCTGGTTTGAAGCATTTTTAATAAAGAATGCTCAACCTATAATACATAAAGGGGGAAAAAATCCACAATTATTCCTAGTGTGCTTAAGTGTATCAAATGTTATTTCATTATAGCATTGTGTGTAGTAGAATTGAATATTAGTGTGAAAAATCCATTTGCTTGAGCTTATAACTTTTTCATTTGAAGCTTTCATTTCAGCCACTACTGAAATACCAGAGTGGTAAGATTGTTAATAATGAATTTGCTCATGAAACTTCCACACAGTGTTTGTAATGTTAAATAGATACATATTATAAATACATTGACATGATATACAAACTCCCCAGTTGCAAGCTGTAGGAATAGTGTGTGATAATTTACATGTATTTAATCCAGGAATAACCTGGAAAGGTAGGTGGTATTTACCTCTTTAAACAGATGAGGAAACTCAAGAAATTATATGGACTAACTGTTGACAAGATGGTGTTGAGACCTAAGTCTTGTGAAGCTCCAAATAAAATGTTTGCTTTATTTTCTTGACATTTAGCTGCTTCCTTGTAATGAAGTATAATGATCAGGTAGATGCTTGGGAATTATTGTACTTACTTTTCAAACAAGAAAATTGAGGCACAGAAAAGGCTAGCATTCAAGTGTAGTAGAAAGGGAAACAAATAGTGCTCAGCCTATTCTTTGAGAACTTCAGTTTTCCTGTCTCTAAACATGAGAATCCAGCTTTATCAAGCTCTTTCCTGAGTATCCTAGGGTGGTAGTACCAGGAGGCCAGTGGAAAACATTCTGAATTTCCCGCCTGTGCTTGTACTTCAACCACAGAAGCTATGCTTTTACTTGTTTTATACATTGGACCTTAAAATATTTCAAGTGTAACCAAGGATTATAAGATCACCCTAATTTGGGAATAAAATTTGGGCTTTTGGGTGTGGTTTTGCTTTACTTTAATTTTGGACAATGAGCTTAGAAGTAAATCAGCTCTCTTTTCATTTTTTCTGTGAAATGAGCTGAGGTTTCCTGATAGTAGTAAAAATTTTAGCAAGTTATATAAGTAAATGTTGATCTTGGTGTTTTTAATAAAACCATTCATTGGGTCACCTCTGCAAATAGTTATGATAACTAGTTATGTGGTTGTTACTTTGTCTAGAGCATTTCAGCTCTAGACATGTGGTATATTGAGTCTGTGTAGATTTTCCTGCTCATTATTTTTGGCAAACTGAAGAAAATAAATTTATAGGATGAGGATTTTGATTGGGCTAGTGGGAAATTGTGATAGTTTGATATAGAACAATATTTTATTTGCTGTTATGAAACCTAAAAAACTAAAGAAAGATCTATTATGATTTGATATTGATACTATGGAAAGTCAGTCCAGATGACCTGTCAAGAATTCTTTGTTCTCAAACCATCACTGAGCATATTGTCAAGTTTCAGAAACCAGCCTAGTTCTCTTAGTGTCTAACTTGATCAAACATGGACTACAGCAGATACTTAGGTTACAGCAAATATTTTTGATGGTTCTGAAATGGAAAGTTGTAATTATCTCATCCAGACTGTTTCAGTCAGCTTTTTCGCTGCTGTGATCAAAAGACCCAACCAGAACAACATTAGAGGAGGAAAGGTTTATTTGAGGGCTCACAGTTTCAGAGGTCTGAGTCCATTGACAGCTGGCTCCATTCCTCAGGGCTTGAGGTAAGGCTGAACAACGTGATGGAAGAGTGTGGTGGAGGGAAGTAGCTCACATGATGATCAAAAAGCAGAGAAACTCCACTCTCCAGATACAAATATATAACCCATATCTACATCCCAGTGAACCACTTCCTCTAGCCACAGCCCACCTACCTCCAGTCACCACTCAATTAATCCCATCAGGGATCAATTTACTGATTAGGTTAAGGCTATAACTCAATTATTTGTCCTCCAAACTTTCTTGCATTGTCTCACATGTAAGTTTTTGGGAACACCACATCTAAACCATAATACAGACCTATAGTCTAATCCTGTTTTTACCCAGCTGCTCTTTCTCTACAAATGTTCCTCTAAACAACTGGCTTCTTACGCCATGCTCATCAATACCCTAGCACATTTAATTGTGGTTCTCTTTCTTCAAACTCACATGAGGCACATAATTCACCAAGAGCAGGAGTCATGCTGCATCTTATTTTCATAGAAACACCAAAGCATAAGCATATGACAGTGTTTGCTTTGGGGGTAGTTTCCCTAGAAAACAAGGAGATCAGTGAGATGGCAAATTGCAAATTTATGTGACAGCCAACTGAAAACAGACCACGGGTGAAAGCAACAAGCTCTTAGATGTTGTGCGTGTCAAAACGGGAACAAAGATTTTAATGCAAGTTTAATTTTCTTCAAATATGGATCCCATTATTATTGAGGTATGCAGCTCACTTGCAGCCTTGGGTGTGGTCCATGAACACAGCTGCTACTTTGATCTTTAATTACTATATTTTGTTGCCATGTATGAATGGGCCTTTAGGTTATAACTAGTGATGCCAATGAAAAAAAGGGATGTTTGATATATAGAAACATGTGTTTTGGGCAGAGTGCAGTGATGCATGCCTATAATCCCAGCTACTTGGGGGGCTGAGGCAGGAGGATCACAAAACTTGTCTCAAAATAAAAAATAAAACAATTTAAAAAAAGGGTTGAGGATATATAGCTCAGTGGTAGAGTGCCTTTGAGTTCAATCCTCAGTCCCGCCTCCCCCAGAAAAAAAGAAACATGTGCTTTTGGCTTTTGCTATTTGGGTCATCGTAACTTTTTGTTCATGAAACCATGATAGTTTGAAGCACTTTCATAGAAAAACTTAATATGCTAAATTTATTCATGGGGATTGGGATCAAAGCTTATCTTCTGGCCAGTCTTATCTATATAGACTCCATTACAGTCTCTCTGCTTGTTGCAGAGGTTGTCCATGGCCCACAGTCCCCTAAAGGTTGCCTCTGAGAGCAGCTGCACATAATTGCATGCCATGGTTAGCCTCAGTGCCACCTTGTACCTAGGATTCAGTGAAGGATCTGAGGGGAATACAAAAAAGAAAAATCATGGAATTCACCTTAGATGTTCAGCTTTTAACTACTTTCTCCTCTAACATTATAGAAACTAATTTAGCCATCACCATACTCTAGATTGCTGCTAGTGGCAACTGTTTAGACCACAGTGGATTTCAGTTTCACTCTGAGGTCTTTGAGATGATTTTTATATTTTACAGATGATTTGGAATGGAGTTATCCTATTTTCCATGTCTGCCCATTATTATGGTGGACAAGAATTAACATTTTTTGAAATAAGACTGATGATGTGGCTTTTAGAAAACTATATTAGTATTTTAGTGTTAATGTTAGACTTCTTTCACAGAAGCCTAGATCCTGGAAGAAAATTGTAACTGCTGGTTGTGTTCGGGTTTTCAGTTCATGGAGAGTGATAAATATCATAGCTGACACTGTGAGAGTATCTATTTATATGGTAAGAACTATTCCAAGCCTATTACATTTGTTCATTTAGTTTTCACATTAACCCATAAGGTAGGTAGATGATATTATTCCCTTCTTAGGAAGAGAACAGAGAGGGTTTAAGTAACTTGTCCTAGGTTGAACAACTAGTAAATGGAGGAACTAGAATTAGAATCTGGGCAATCAAATCTGGTCATCTTTAGGGACTGTTAACTGCTTACCCGTCAACCAGGCTGACTTTAAAAAAAAAATTTTTACCCATGGTTTTTAAAGCCAGTGTTAGTGTCGGGTTTATTCCCCAGTCTGTTCTAGTTTTTCTCACATCGTCATAAATAACATATTATTGAAAGAAAATAATTGGGAAATATAGACAGGTTTTTAGAATGAAAAAGAGATGGTATATGATCCAGTCTCTGCAGAGGTGGAGGTTTAATGTCTCTGTGAGCTTGAGGCAACTTTGTGGGCCAGTTCATCTATGGTTCCTCTACACAAGAACCCTGAGGCAGCAACACAGCTTCTATGCAGGTATCACCATTGAACAGCCTCCAGTTAATTACCTACAGCACAGAGAAGTTTCCTTGAGTTAGAAATTCACTGTCATTATTCAGCAAGAACATTTTATAAAAACTACTGAAAGATTTAAAAATCAGTACAGGTAAGAAAATAATCATCCTGAATAAGGAAGTTTAACCCCAGAGTTACATAAACACATTCTTTTTTTACATTCACTTTTAACGTTTTTTTTTTAAACACTTATTTTTTATTTTTTGTTTTCTTTAGATACACATGACAGTAGAGTATATTTTGACATATTATACATACGTGGATTATAACTTATTCTAATTAGGTTCCCATTCTTGTGGTTGTACATCATGTGGCTTTTCACTGGTTATGTATTCATATATGACCATAGGGAAGTTATGTCTGATTCATTCTACCGTCTTTTCTATTCCCATCCCCTCTCCTTTTCCCTCATTCCCCTTTGTCTAATCCAAAGAACTTCTATTCCTCACCCCCTCACCCCCATTTTGTGTCAGCATCCACATATCAAAGAGAACATTTGCCTTTGTATTTTGGGGATTGGCTTATTTCACTTAGCATTATATCTCCAGTTCTATCCATTTACCAGCAAGTGCCATAATTTCATTCCTCTTTATGACTGAGTATATTTCTTTGTGTATATATACCACATTTTCTTTATTCATTCATCTGTTGAAGGGTACCTAGGTTGGTTAGCTATTGTGAATTGAGCTGCTATGAACATTGATGTGGCTGTGTCAATCTAATATGCTGATTTTAAGTCCTTTGGGTATATACCAAGGAGTGGGATAACTGAGTAAAATGGTGGTTCCATTCTAAGTTTCCTGAGAAATCTCCATACTGCTTTCCACAGTGGTTGCACCCATTTGCATTCCCACCAGTAATGTATGAGTGAACCTTTCCCCCAACATCCTCACCAATAGTTATTGTTGCTTGTATTTTTGATAATTGCTATTCTGTCAAGGTTTATTTTGAGAAAATATCACAGCATAGAACATAGTATTTTCTTTTTTTCTGTGCACTAAGTTGTCTTGTGAGGTCTCAGATACTTCCATGAATTTCATAGAGAGGAAATTAATGAGATTCTCACACTCTTAGAGGTCTTTTAGGAGATCATTAGAGCACATGTTAGGAAAAATATCAGATTAGAGTTGGTGTTTCTCCCATGAAAGAATGTTGTACATTTTAGATTATTGACCATAAGAGTTAACCATCATTATTTGGCTTCTCTATGTTTTCATTCGTTGTTAGACAGGGGAACTCTGCATTATCTAGTTCAGTTTTGGAGTTTTTGTTTATTTGTTCATTTTGTTTTGGTACAGGGAATTGAACCCACGGCATTTTACTACTGAGCTACATCCCTAGCCCTTTTTATTTTTATTTTGATACTGGGTCTCACTAAATTGTTAGGGCCTTGCTGAGTTGCTGAGGCTGGTCTTGAACTTATGATCTTCCTGCCTCATCCTCCCAAGTTGCTAGGATTACAAGCGTTTGAACACCATGCCCAGCTCTGGTTCAGTTTCATATGCAAATTCTTGTGAATGAGAGACATGTCCTGGCCAGAACCCTGTGTTAATTAGTATTATTGTTACTAGATCTGTTAATTTTGTGCCTTTGAGGATATTATTGCATACAATGTCATTTTTCAAAAGTTAAACTAGTTTTACTGTTGTTTTACAAATGGGCTGTTTCAGTACAATTTAGTGAGCATTTGTGTGTGACCACTGTTAGCCAGCCTTCCTGTTTATTAAATTATATGTAGCCCTCCACATCTTTCTGAGCTCTCTGACTTGAGTCCAGATTAGTGTTTATCACACTGAGGTTACACATTCAGTTTATAGGATCAGGACCAGCATCCCAACTCCCCTACCCAGTTTCTTTTTGTTTTGTAAATGTATTGAATTGGAACAATATATTTTTGTGGGTCTATATAAAAATATTCTATATAAAAATAGTATTTTATTGGTTCATATTTGTACTAGGTAGAGCATGACATAAATGTATTTCTGACTGTACATTGTGATAAAAAATTTTAAAGTAGTTTTCTAGGGCATTGATATTCAATTTGTGGGCTCTGGACCACTGCCAGTATGATGTTTGTTCCTGGTCTGCGATGAGATAAGTACTAAATTGAGAATAAGCATTAAAAACTTTGGTAGCAGTTTGACATTGCCAGTTTTTAAAAATAGCTTTTGGTAGAGGATTTGTCCATTGAACAAGTGTAGGTCAGTTAGCGTTTTGAACTTCGATGGTCAGTCACATGTTACAAGTAATGTGATACTAAGCATTCTTTTAGGTCACTTCCTAATAGATTCAAACTGTGGGGAGAAAGTACATTAATTCTCAGAGGATAAAGAAAATTTGGTGAATTAGGCATCATGTTTACTAATTTTCTATACTTTCAGATTTTCTGTCTAATGTAGAAAAGATTAGAGTGGACAATGTAGTTTTTTGTTTGTATGATTCCTTTGTAAAAAGAAAAGATACTAATACTTTGTTAATATTAAAAAGCTTTGGAATTTTATTTTATCCTAAATTTTATAAAATCCTTTAAATTATCAATCAGACATACAAACAATGCTCACTTCTTTTATAAATAATACAATTTCTAAGAAAAATAAGTTTCTTAATAAGTAAAAGAAACCCTTGAATGAGTTTTGGTTTTTTTCCTCTATAATGGGATAAATGTGCAATAAATCACAAATAATAGAACTTCTGAAAATAAACACTTGAAAATTTAGCTGACTTTAAAATTTCTTTTATTGGATTTACATATTATTATCACTTTTGAACTAATTTAAGATTCAATAATGAGGGCAACAGTCTACTTATTAACCGACGAATGTGAACATAAGGGCTCATCTAGAAATGTTTAAACAAGTCTAGACCTAGCCTATCCATGGCTAGACTAGCCACTTTTGATCATTAACCTTTAAGTTCTTTGAGTAAATACATTGAGTTTTTTAAAAAATCTAAACTTTTCAAAAACATTTTTAATGTTAAAAACTCGGGAAAACTAAGTTTAGAGTATGAATGAAAAATTTTCATTTCCTGTGTTCTCCACAAGAGATGGCAGACTGACTTTGTATTCCTAATAAGGCTGGGTTGAATGATGGAATTTTATTGAAATACCTAAAAATACCCTCTGTACAAAAAACAAAAAACTTATAATAAAGTGTATTTGGCCAAGACAAGAATAGAAAAAGAGAGAGAAAGATGCCTGGAAAAAGTGACTGGCAAAATTCTGCCTCCAGTATTAGTGTAGTGCAGTGTGTATGCAAATGTGAATCACAAAGAACATATCTCATACTTTGAAAAGATCAAGAACAATTAGGTATTTTGTTAATTTCTATATGTATTTTGTTTATTATGATGTATTTTAAATTGGCAATTTTAATCATTTTCCTTTTTAGTTAATAAGTAAGTATGTATAGGCTAATTTATTGTTCAGCACTGAGATTTAGGTTAACTTTCTTCCAGTAAAGTACTGTGCTAGAAGAGATACTTTTCTATTTCACTCATAAAGGAAGAAAATCCTTACAAATGTCTTATGTACCTTAATTGTTCTGTCCACCTACTGTCTCCAACTTTATCCCTTGCTGTTCCCCAGTTGAGATTCCTGGAACCATTCTAGTCCCAATGCCACATTCCTGCCTTAAGGACTTTACAGTGCCATGGTTCAGACATGAGATGTCCCCCACCAGCTCCTGTGTTAAATCAGGAACACTCTAAGGTAAAATGATTAAAATATGAGAACTGTAAGTTAATTAGTCCATCCTAGTTTGAATGGACTAATTGGGTAGTAACTCTGTAGACAGGGTATGGCTGGAGGAGGTGGGTCATGAGGTATATGCCTTATAAGGGTTCATCTTCCCTGTAACCCCTTCCTCTTTCATGCTCTGCCTTCTAGTTACCATGAGATGAACAGTTTTCCTCTGCCATGGCCTTCTGCCATAATGTTATGCTTCATCTGGGGCCCAGAGCAATGGAGCTAGCTGCCTGTGGACTAAACCTCTGACATGAGCAGAAATAAACTTCCTCCTTTTAGTTGTTCTTTTCAGGTATTTTGATCACAGTGATGAAAAACTGACTAATAACACTTACTTTTTAGTCTTCTTAGAAATCTCTATCTACTTCAAGTTTATATTCACATTTCACCTTGCTATTAGAAGGCTTCTCTGACTCTTTTATGTTAAATAGTATATCCTAGCTGGACATGGTGGCACACACCTATAATCCTAGTTGCTCAGGAGGCTGAGGCAGGAGGTTCTTGAGTTCAAAGTCAGTCTCAGCAACCTAATGAGGTCCTAAGCAACTCAGTGAGACCCTGTCTCTAAATATAACAGGGCTGGATGTGACCTAGTGGTTAATCGCCCCAGGGTTCAATCCCTGATACCAAAAACAAAACAAAAGTGTGTTTTGTCCCCTGCCTTGTTTTATTATGTTCTTATTAACTTTCCATTGCTATGACAAAATACCTGAGATAAACAACTTACAAGGAGGGAAAGTTTATTTTGGCCCATGGTTTCACAGGTTTCAATGCACGATGATGATCTGTCGCTGTTGCTTTTGAGCATGTAGTAAGGACATGGAGAAGCTGCTCACCTCAAGACAGCCATGAAGTAAAAAGAGAAGAGGGACTGGAATCCAAATATCTTCTTCAAGGACACACCCTCGTTGCCTGACATCCTTCTACTAGGCTCTACCTTTTAAAAGTTATATCATCTCCCAATATTGCCATCAGCTGGGTACTAAGCCTTGAACACATGAGCCTTTGGGGGGATATTTCAGATCCAAACCATAACATACTCCATAGCACTTATCACCACATGATTTTTTTCTGCCTCTTACATAGTGCTGGAGATTAAATCTGGGGCCTTGTGCATGCTAGGCAAGCGCTCTACCCCATCTACATTCCTAGCCCACCGTGTGTTTTTGTTTGCTTCTCCCAAGTAAGCACTTTCAAAGGAGAAATTTTATGTTTTATTTTATTTTTTTTAATTCATTTTGTGTTTTATTTTTTACTGTTTTTTTTCCCTATCTGATTACTAGAAAAGGAAGATACATTAAGTGGAAGTTCTTACTTATCAGTGATACCCAAAGGAAGGTATAAAACTAGTAGATTTTCAAAGAACACAATTCTGTTGTACTTCACTTGTCAATTCTAAAGTTATTATAGTCTGTGGCTAGTAAGAAATAAAGTGTAGAATTGGATGGGGAAAGAGGGGATTATACTTGGCAGCCTCTTCTCTTTCATATAATGCATGGTATAAGCCTGGCATGGTGTGTGCCTATAATTCTATGTATTTGGGAGGCTAAGGCAGGAGGATCACAAGTTTGAGCCCAGCCTTTGCAATTTATCAGACCATGTCTCAAAATAAAAAATAAAAATGGCTGGGAATATAACTGAGTAGAGAGTAGCCCTGGATTCAATCCCAGTACAGAGAGAGGAAGAGGGAGGAAAGGAGATGGGAAAGAGAAGAGAGAGATGAAAGAGAAAACATGGTCAATCCTTTTTACTTATAGAATATTTTAATTACATTACTAATAGTCTCATTTATAGTACATGGAAGCAGAAGATGAGAGGCATTTAGTAATCTCTTAGCAATAAATTGAGGTGCTGAGTAGCAGAGTTAAAAATAGGGCTTAAAATGTTATCTTAATCCAGTAACATCTGCCCTTCAGTAAACTTTGGAATCAGCACAGTGTGGTGTGAATTTCATTTGAATGGGTGGTTAGGAAGTATGGATGTTTCATTCATTGCAAGTAGTGTAAAAGTTTGAAGTAAAGGAGACTAGAGGAACTGAAAAGTGGTATCTTATAATACAGAAGGAATAATAGAAATTTAACTCTTTATTTCTATACTTATGGACGCCTGAATATATTGGGGTTTTCATTGTGCAGGAATGGTTGTGAGGCTTAGAGACCAAAGGAACTCTGGTCATGTAGGTTTACTTTCTCAGTTTGTTATAATCTAAATTATAAAATGATCTAAACCATTGGCAAACTATGGCTTACAGGCCAAATCCTGCCTACCACCTGTTTTATGAATGAAGTTTTATTGGAACACCGCCATCTCATTCATTTAGGTTTTGTCTGCAACTTCTTTCTTTTCACAGTGGCAGAACTGAGTAGTTGAATTAGAGATCACGTGGCTCACAAAGCCTAAAGTATTTACTGTCTGTTCATTTCCAGTAAATTTTGTCATTTCTTTACATGGGACATATAACTTACGTTCTTTAGATAAAACCCTTTATTGAAATGCATATTCATGATAATGGAATTTTGTTGATAGTAAAACTGAATTATTCTGACCTTTGAAATTCTTTTTACTTAAACTTGAGCATGTCTATCATATTATTTTTCACATTCTTTTTTGACACAAAAGTTTTTAAATACCAGTTAGGAAAATGCAGTTTTTCCCCTCAAGTTATTTTGAGTGTGGACATGAGGCACAATGGACAGATGGAATTTTTTTCCCCTTATAAAATATTATTGTGGAAATAAATGTACAGTAAAAAAATAAATTTCTTTCCCCTGAAATCAAGTAAATGTTGTGAATTTTTGCACAAAATTTAAAGATAATTTTAAGAAAGATTTACAGAAATAAGTGATAGAATATAGAAAAATACTTATTCTTAATATAATAGTATTTTTTTGATAAATATACCTAAAGACAACAGTTGATTAATCTTTTATGGAATATTCTAGAAGATTTAGGCTTTGGCCAAACCCACTTATGTGGAATATCACCAGATCACTTTGAGGCATGCTTCAGTTAATTTTTAAAAATTCCCCCCCTTCATAGTGAGTAGAACAATATTGTAGTTGATTCTCATTCTTCCATGAAACTATTCTCTATAATTTTGGATTCTGGTTATCTTTGGAGAGTACTTGTATCCATATACATGAAGTGCTTTTTCTACAAAATAACCAAGTATTTAGGCATTAGCTATTTAAACTTTAAGTAACTAGTACCAGTGATACCACTTACATTCTCTAATGTTACTATCATTGTTTTCATAGCATGTATATCATACACAACTATCTTATTTATTGACATTGTTTGCTTCCTATGTTAGAATGTAGATTCTAGTCAGGGATTTTCTTTGACTTGTTTACTGCTGTATTTCCAATTCCTGGAATAGTGCTTAAAGGTCAATAAATATTTGATGGACAGATGAAAAGATGATCTCAAGTGGGAGATGTCAAGTAACATAAAACTGTCACCAAAACTGGTTACTTAAGTTGCTCAGTATTCTCTTTGCATTTCCAAAGAGCATGGATTGAACTTCAGTCATAGAAAATAAAATATATACCATGAGTGGAAGAAATATATTAAGGACCTAGAATTGTTTGCTATGAGATTGATATATTAGGGAGAAAGGTGGATATTGGTGTTAAACTTACTAGTGATCAAAGTTATTTAACACTTCCAGGTTTTTCCTTTTGAAACCACATATATAACCATATTATATATAAAGATCTTTAATTCACTGTTGAGCTCCTAGTAGGATCCCAGTAAATGATACTGTATGACTGACTCTGATGCTGTCATTATTTTTAACAATAGAAGATATTTATTTAACCTTTTAGAATTTAACCTAAAACTCACCCTCCCCATCCTTTCCTCCTTAAAAATGGTGTACCCTTTTGGATCAGCAAAGCTCAGTAGAACTAACTTCCTTCCTCATATTTCCCCTTGTTTCTTTCCATCTATCCAACAGCTCCTCCTTAGCTTGATTTATAACTGGTTGATGAAAATTTCTTTTCAAACCATCATCATCTGATTTGGTCACCTGAAAAGGATCATTACAACAGAAGCACTCATCCTTATGTAAAGAAATACTTACCAAGTGGTAACTGCTTGTTGTGAATGTCAGAGCCACACCTGATTTAAAGTGTATCACAAGCACAGGGTACTCAAATGGGAGAGAGCAGTTCCCCTCCTGTCCTCTTCCCTTCTTTCTCTCACTCTTCAAAATGTCTTTCCAATTTTGGATTATTTCTTTCTCTCATTAAAGGGAAAAATCTCTATTAGTTCGCATAGTAAGATAGAGAAGAACAAAAAGGCAGAACAAAAGTGAGAGTGTATGTGTACATGGGTGTGTGGCAAGTGCATCCTTCGATAAGCTAAAAGCTGTTCTAGTGTACTGATGCATAGCTATTTTTGTTCTTTCATTTTTAGGAAATATAATATTTACATATTTTAAGTCATTTTGGAAACAAAACACTGAAATGTTGTCACAAGTGATCTAAATGTTTAGGGTTTGAGATTTGGGGATAGGAGACTGAATGAAAGTGCAATAAAGTGGAGAAATTGTTTAAAGAGACATCCCTCTGCACTGTAGAGTTCTTACTTTTTTTCCCCCTGGAGCTCTTTGTTATTGCAAATTGACAACTTTGCAATTAAAGTGATTAATGATGTACCCTAGTGTTATGGGTCCTAAGGTCAGTGGGTCCAAAGATGGCCATGCTGTGGGAAAGTTATATAGAGCTCATCTCATAGAAGATGAACCAAACACCCTCCTCTTTTCTGTATGACTGAGTTTAATATATTAGATGTGGTTGAAGGAGTCGCCAAGACAGTGAGCAGTGTGAATAATTTTATCAGCCTGGTTCTATTACCTAATTCCTCATTCTTTTTTTTTTCTAATTCCTCATTCTTAAACACTAATATAAAAATTCATTCATGGCTATTTTATTAACTAAAAAACATGTTATTTTGTAAAGCGGTGTTAGAAAAATGCGTGCATTGGTTAAAAGCATAATTTAAGTATAGCATCATTTTTTGGGTGTTTCTAAGATGCAGTTTTGCTTGATTCTTTTAATCTAATTCATGATAGAGATAGTGCTAATATATGACCTTTTTCCTATTCATTATTTCTAACTAGGACATCACAATTCTAATTTTTAATAAATCTGTCATAAATTAGAACTCCTTTCAACAGTTCAACTAGAAGCTCTGAAACTGGTTGTAATGAATCAGGGATTTTATTTTGGATACTGTTTTTATAAGAACCAATCAACTTTCAATAGATTGTTTGAGCCACACTGACGGCTTTGTTCTTTGAATTCCACAAGCCAAGGGTGGGACTGAGCTAAGGCACTCATATCTCACCATCCTGGCCTACTCCTGCACAGTGGCTTCACACCAAGGAGAGAGAGAACAATAAGCAAATTGTTGAGCCATGGCACTAAGCCATTGCCAGCTCTCGGGTGGTTTGAAACTCACACACTACATAAAAGTGACTTGTGATGACTACTGTGGTTCAAAGGGGTGATATATTATCCCATTATGAATGAAGAGAAAAATGTAGGAATAATTTTTTATAATCACTCCTCAGTTTTCAACCATTCATTTATTTACATATCTTTGAAAAATAGTCCTTTTCATGGAATCTGTGACATTTCTAAAAAAGCACTTTCTTGATAATATGTGTCTGAAGAAAAAAAGATAATTATAACTGATTTAATTTTGAAAAATGCTTTACTTCTTCGCATGTGAGGACTTTCCTCCCTGGGCACTATTGAAAATTGATACACTGCAGGTTGATGAAAGAAATAGAATTTTCTTCTTAAACTTGGGTTAAATTATACTCATAGTCTTTGAGTACCTTATTAAACATAAAGTTCAAGAAAGCAGTAGTTTCATTAAAAAATATAATTTGTATAACAAAAAATTTTGAGAATTTTAAGGACTAATATTTTTTTCCTTTAAATTTAACCACTGCGGGAGACTCATAAACATTTCAGGACTATACAGAGACTTGCTCCTTGGTTATATATTTATTTAAAATAGTGTTTCCCAGAGGGCCACCCCTCCCAACTCAAATCTTGAGAAATGTTTCTTAAATAATGCGTTCTTCAAATGTTATGGACAACAATCCATAGTCTGCTCTTCTTTCAGGCATTTAGAGGCTCAGAGAAGCTTAGCTGCTAAGATACTGTGGTAACTTTAACTCTGTGTTTTCCAGATATCTTTGGTAACAGAACATGTTTGTGTGTTTTTTGTTTTTTTTTAAAAGTAATTTTCCATGAAATATGCTTTGAGAAATAGTTTCCCCAAATATAATAAGTAGTACATGTATATTGTATAAGATACCATTTAGTGAGACTCTCTTCTACAATGTTTGTGTGTGTTCATCCATTTTTTTCTATATACTCATACTATATGTGCTTGGTGTCATATAAAGGAAGCATTTTATCATGCAATGTAGAATTAAAGAATGATTTTAATTGTTGCATGTTTCATTGTGTGGTTGTATTACAGTTAGCCATTTTCTTGTTATGTATTTAATAGTTTCTAATTTTACACTATTACAAATTAGGCTGTAGAACTCAGATATCTTGATTCATAAAGTGTTTTTTGTACTGCAGATTATTTCCTTATGATAGATACCATAAAGCTGATTATTGTGTTACAAGATATGAGTTTTCTTTAGGACTTTTAGTAAATAAATACAAAAGTTTTTTTCAAAAGAATTACATAGATCTCCCAGTAACATATAGAAGTATTCTCACAAGTACTTTAAATTAATATTTTTAAAAAATCTTTAAAAGATAAAGATTTAAGGAAATCTGAGGAAAAGGGCAGTACATCATTTTATTCTGTTCTTTGACAAATAGTAACCTTTGCTTTTTAAAACAATTATCTTTCTTAATATGTTTTGTAGGTTTCATTTGTCATGTATTCTAAATTTCCCGAACCACAATAGTTTTAGTTTCAAAAAAATGTGTAATTGTACTCAAGTGTAAAATTTTGTAGCCTACTGATCTTTTAAAATGTAATTACTACATTATAGATTTTAGTATGTATTTTTTATGTGAATGACAACCTCTATTTACCCCCGAAAAGTACAGTAACACGCTAAGAGAAAGACAATTTTAACTGAAGAGTTCAAAATTTTGCTGACATTGTAAACTTCTATAAATATCATACAGAAGTCCAACAGCCCCCTGATTGGCAGGTAATGAAGTAAGGAACCTTTTCAGAATTTAATGATTCTGTGACTCATTGGTGGTTAGTTTTTAAAACAAGAAACTAATTTTTATTACATCTGGTGTTGACAACTTATTTGACATTTAATTACATGCCCCCTCTAAAAAGGATGTTTGTGTAATGGATTTGGTCCTGGGATTTTGAGGGCATGTTGCCCTGTCTTTCCTGACTGTTTTAATTTAAGTCATTGCACTTGTGAGACTTATCAGATTGGGCACATATTCAAACTGCAGATTTAAATATTTTGTGTGCATTCAATATTTCAACTGTATGTTTATGGAACTTTTATATAGTAAATTATGTTAGGATTCATTCTATGTGTTCTCAACAAAATATGTTGATTGGAGTCCAAATATAATGAGACAAACCATTCTGGGGCATTATCCTTACTTTCGCTCTTTAAATTAGAGCTAACAGCTCTAAAAAACAAAGAAGTTTATTTTCATAGACATAGAACATAGGCATTTTATCTTAAGTTTAGAGATCTAGCAACTGTTAAATATCATTTTTTTTCACCAATTGTTTTTATGTTTCTAGAAATGCTCCATGTACTTTAAAGTGTTCAAGTAAAAAAAAAAAATACTGGCTTCTATGCTTTGGCAAACTTTCAGTAATGTCTTGGGTGGTTTTGATAAGTAAACCCTTTGCAATTACATCTTATTGTGAAATTTCAATGAAAGGAAGATTCCACTGTTCTGTACTTGAACTTGTTTCCTTTGCTTGTATAATAACCCTTTCAGCTAAGAGAAATTGTCTTAGTACCCATGGAAAGTTGTGCAACTGCACAGGGTACAACCTATTGCTATAACTGAATGTTAGCATCCATTGTGGCTTTTCATTAGGTTAGCCATTGTTCAATCAGTGCCTGCCTTTGCGAACCAAATTAGTTGTTGGAAAATTCAGTTGCTGCTAATGTGTTGATCAGAGTTCACTGCTAGGTTATGCTCATGGAGACCCAATATCCTGTCCTAGTGTCTTTTAATTGTGATCTGTTGTCTTTATAAGTAAAACAATCCCTTGGTTTATAGAATAAAATTCTTATCACTTAATATTTACCTATTCTTACATTTATTAATTCTGCACCTTATGTCTTATCCTCAGACTGATGTGATATGAGAGGAGTCTCATTGCTTCTGGCATACTAACTGTAACATGCACCTTAGAATTGAGGAAAGTATCCCAGATTTTCCCTTTGTGTTAGTATCATTGAATACAGCCAGTGCATAGTAATATGTAACAACAGAGGGCTTCCAAAGCAATTTATATGAACTTGAATTTCTCATTTGAAACGTAAAGACAATAATACTTTTTACTTTCATTATCGTCATGATTGTGTAATTGCTCCAAATCAGTTTGTTACTGTTCAGTGCACACTAATCAAAATGTATATAGTGCCAGAAACATATGTTAAAAATAAAGTTACACCAGGAGTATTATAAATACTCAAGTTATACGCATGGATTTTTGTCTGCCTTTCCTTTCTGGCTTCTACACTCATTACTGATGACTGGGCCAGGGACTGTGCTAAGTTATACATACAAATGGCACATGCTTATTGCCTTTACTAAAAGTATAGTCTAATGGAAGAAATTACTGTTTGGTTTTAAGAATAGCAAATACTTTAACTTGCACAAGCACTTATGGATATAAATACAAAATACTCATTCAGTGATTCAGTTCAACCAGAATATATTCAGTAGTTTCACAGACCCAATACCCTGTGTATGTGTTCATGGATATTAGGAGAAAAGGCAAATACCGCTGGAGATTGAGATTCAGGTTAGATGTCAGGAATCTCTCAAGGATTAGAAAGTTATGTTTATACTGTACATTGCCTTTTTTTTTTTATTGTACACAAATGCGATACATGTTGTTTCTCTGCCTGTACATGGCGTAAAGGCATACCATTTGTGTAATCATAAATTTACATAGGGTAATGTTGTTTGATTTATTCTGCCATTTTTTTCCCTTCTCCCCCACCCCTCTCACCTCTCCCCTCCCTCTATACAGTCCTTCCTTCCTCCATTCCTGCCCCCCTCCCTAAACCCAACTCCAACCCCAACACTAACCCCTCCCACGCCCCATTATGTGTCATCATCCACTTATTAGTGATATCTGTACATTGCCCTTTAAGGGAGGGAATAGCCTCGATTTAAAGATTAAAGAAGGTGTGTGTTAGCAAATAAGACTGGTGTTTGCCTCTCCTCATTTGAGTTTGTAGTGAACCAGAGCCTACAATGTATACTTTGCAAGTAAGGATATTGGCTCTTGCAGCATTTGACTTAACGTGCTATTTAGGAGGTTGTGAATCAAAATTAGGAATTATGAAATATAAATTCTGATGATTTAGCATATCCAAGTATATTACGATAAAAATTACACTAATAAGAAATTATAGGTTTGCAAAAATTAATGTTTTTTTTTTCTTCTTTTTCCCCCAGAGCATCTGCAACACCTAAACCTGAGCCAGTTTCTGTTCCAAAGGTAAGTTTCTAATCTAGCATCACTAGGTTACCCATGATTGTTCCTCCTGAGCCACTGTAATTTCTGTTTTTGTCTCAGGCCATACGGACATTTAATTTATAGTATTAATGCAATTTTCCTCATTTTCTCCCTTAAAAATGAAGAAATGCTGAGCATAGTGGCACATGTCTATAATCTCAGCAACTTAGGAGCCTGAGGCAGGAGGATCACAAGTTCAAAAGCCAGCTTCAGCAAATTAACAAGACACTAAACAATTAGTGAGACCCTTTCTCAAAACAAAAAAGGCTGGTATAATGGCCCAGTGGTAAAGTGCCCCTGTATTAATCCCTGGTACCAAAATAATAAAAAATTAAAATAAAAAGAGGAAATGGAAATCAGCACATGCAGAATTATCATTATAATGGTACCTTTATTATAAAACATTTATTTCTAAGGCCAGTAAGTTCTTAATAATTTATACCCAAATTTCTTTTATATTTACTTTTAATTTTTCTATCTGTATTCATTTATTTGCTAAGAAAAATAAGTGGTTACTCAAAATGTATATCATAAGAATCTTTAATAACATCCAAGAATTACATTTCACAATATTCTTGGATTAGGTTATTGGAAAGTAACCCTTTTTTTCCTCTTATACATTCTCAAATTGTCCCAAACCATTATTCATATACATTTGATTTATGATTTTGAGGTTTCTCCCTCATTTTTTTGCCTTTTCATTATATTACCTATTACATTGATTTACATAGGCTTTAAGCTACTTATTTTTCTCAATTAGTTTCTTGTAAGATTAATTTAGATTAGCTTTTTTCTTAAATCAAGCATATAGAATTGTCATTATATGTTTTCTTAACATTTTGACTATTTTTTCTTTTGAGATGGTAGAATAAATAGAGATTCATTCTTGATTGTTATAGAGGCTTAATCTGATTTTTTAAAAACATCAGTAAATGTGCTTTGGGATAAAGATTGACAATTTCTGGTAATCTTAGGAAGATTGATCTTTCTTGTGAGTTATTTTTTTCTTTGGCTGCTGGCAATGAGGAAATATTTTCCTTTTGAAACTATTAAATGTTTATTTTGGAAAAGGGAAAGAATTTTATTCTATCTCTGAATCATATCTTAAAACATTCAGAGAGAGAAGAACGTGAATTACAGGAGAAAGAAAAGACTTTGTTTTGTTCATTTGTTTAAGTTTTTTTCATAGTCTTTATTCAAGAGAATTAGAATGTGTATATTTCTGAGTTAGATGAAAATTATCTTATCCCCCCCTTTTTAAATGGAAGAGTTTGAAATGCACTGCTTCTGCATGAATCAAGTAGTTGAACTGTGGAAAGAAATTAAACATGTTTGAAAGAGTGAATTATAATTGAGGCTCTGGTTATTTTAAAATAAAACATCTCAGCAATGTTTATTATGGGGTATTTTAAAACTTCTCCTTTGCAATATAGCTAAATTGATGCTTAGATGGCCTTTATGCTTTTTGAGGTTTTCCTGCTCTGTTTACTAAATATTTTGGAATTCCTTTCATTTTTATAAATAAAAATATGCTTAGTATATGCCTCTGTGTTATGCATGTTGGGACCAGTTAGTATGCATGTTATGCTATATAAAATCATTGTTTTTACTGGAAATGTGTGACATTTGAGCTGCTAACATGATTGTGTTTGTCTTTTTAAAAGTCAGCTATGCAGTCATTTCAGTGAATATGTTTGCATGTGTTTGGTGTTTTGTGTATGTTTATTTTTATTTCACATAGGGAGAATCAAAAGAAGTAGTTAAACCTGTGCCCATTACATCTCCTGCTGTGTCCAAAGTCACTTCCACAACCAACATGGCCTACAATAAGGCACCACGGCCCTTTGGTTCTGTGTCTTCACCAAAAGTCACATCCATTCCATCACCATCATCTGCCTTCACCCCAGCTCATGCAACCACTTCATCACATGCTTCCCCTCCACCTGTGACTGCTGTCACTCCTCCCCCATTCTCCGCATCTGGACTGCATGTTAATGCCAATCTTAGTGCTGACCAGTGTTCATCTGCACTGAATGCTGGTAAAACTGCAGTTAATATCCCACGGCAGCCCACAGTCACCAGCGTGTGTTCCGAGACTGCTCACGAGCTAGCAGAGGGACAGAGAAAGGATCCCAGGGTGACATTAAGCAGCAAAATGGGTAGGTGGCCAAGGGTGCTTTCTGTTCCTATCAGAATCTTCTTTTAGGTAATTTCCAAGAAACTCTGAATCTTCTTCCCCTCCATTCAGCTGTTATTTGAAGGAAGATGGAGTTGTTTGCTTCATTAACATGTGGCCTTATATTACATATACACAATATTTTCTGCAGAGCAATTATAGGTTAATCAAAACCTAATTATACATTTTGATGTGTTATGAACCGTGTAATATGCTGTGTATCTCTTCTTCCAACATCTGGCACAACATTGTGCAGCTGGCACTTATAATGCAAGACAAATCTTGAATCTTTTTCCTCAAATTTCCATCCTTTTATTGTTCACCAAAAGCTTAAACAGTGTGATTATAATTGATCTCACTCCCCATGAAATAGTCTAGAAGACAGAAAACAAATCAACTTCGGACTCATGTCTATATGAAGCAACACATGACCATATTCTTTAAAAGCAAATAGTAATGCCAAAACACAAGGGATGTTTAGGTACTGTTAGAAACATTATATAGATTTTTCTAAAATGAATGAATTTAAACCAGTGGGCACCAAATATATAATGTTAGCCAAAGTTTTTGAAAATTTGTTCCTTCCTTACAGGTTTTCCTTGAGGATGCATTTTTAAAAAGTCAAAGTTATTAACTCTTTTGAAGCCACAGTTGTAATTTCAGCAACCATCATTTATAATCATTTTATTTATTTATTTAAGGATTTAATAAAGGTACCTTAAGGTAAAGCCATTTACACAAAATCATTTTGATTTATTTATTTGACAAAAATGTATGTTAAAAGGAAAATGAAGGGAAATAATCTGCACACATGATGGTTTTTGCCCATGTCAGTTCCCAAGAAATATAATTAAAATGATTATGTGGATAGATCTTTGTTGAATATAATCCCTTCTGAGAATGTTAATTCACATAATGAAGAGGCAATGCTTTCTGCAGCACTGCTGCCATGGTAACTTTGGGAATTTGAACAAGGAAGTGGCAAGGTTCCAGGTGCTGCTGAGAGTGCAGGAGCTCTGCAGGAATAGCTACTGGCTGTACAGATGGCTTTGTGGTTGTGGGTGGCTCAGAAGTTTGATTTCTTCTTTAAAAGCAAACAGTAATGAAAAATAAGAAGGGATCTGTAGGTAGCATAAGAGACATTATAAAGATTTTTGTAAAATAAATGGATTTAAACCCATGGACATTAAATATGTAATGTTCAGCAGAAGATATTGTAAATTCGTGCCTTATTTTTCCTTTTTTTGGAGTACACTTAAAATGTCATAAGTATTAACTCATTTGAGTCCCATAGTTAAAATATTACCCATCTGTTTTCAGCAAACTGTATGTTGAGGAAAACTAGTGTTTTTCAAAGAATGTCATTTCTTCTTTCCTGTGAGGAAGAGGAACAGTACATGGTATTGAGGTTTGGTTTGTAATTTTGTTTGGTTGTAATTTTTTTTTCTGTATGTCTACAGTTTAAGATAATAGGTTTTGGAATAATCAGAGCAGATAATCTGAAAAGAAAGATGCTGCCTGTCAATGGTAGCCCATCAACAAACTGAAACAGAAGTTAACTGTTTTATTAAATTCCAAGATCAGTAGAAAAAGAAGGCCCACCTGAAGTCAGTGTATTCACCAAAGTCTTTTCTCCTAACACATCTTGAAACTTATAAGAAAATCTTTTAAATAGAAAATTGTAGAAGTAAAAAGCAGATTGGAGGGTAAAGGAAAGTATTAGATTAAACCAAGCTTAAATTTTGTGCTTAAATAAATTAACACAACTTTGGGAGTTAAATTTGAAATCATTTAAAACTTCTTATTTTGAGCTGAAACAAGGCAGCGATGTAGTTTCAGGGCCTTGTGGTAGCTTCTTAATCATTCAACAAGTATTTATTAAGCACATACTTGGTGTTCAGCATTGTGCAAAATTTAGGAGAAAATGGATTAGTACATGTTTTGCATCATTAACAAGCAAGTTAGTGCTTTGCCTTGCAAACTGGATGTTTTTAAAAATAGCTTGATCTCAAATGTTGTCCATATGTTAGGACAAGGAAAACTTGATTATTCTGAAAACAAAAGTATGGTATCTGTGAAATTCAAAGACAAATCTGTAATGCTCCTTCACTCACTATGTTTAGAGAAATAAAAAATAAATCACATCTTTTCCTAGTTATTGATTTATCATCTTGGAGAGTAGATATTTGGGGATATTGTCAAGTACTTTTAGTGCATAGGTGTCAAAGTTTTACTCCTCTATATCCCAGGTATTTATAATGTTGGCAGAAATGAAATTCTTATAATATTGAGAATCGTTGCTTTTTATTAATTATTATTTTAGATATAACATATACCCATGACCAAATATTTAAAGTTCAGAAGGATATAGAGTTAAATGCCTGAATTGTCCTTTTCCTTAAGGTATCATGAAGACTGATTTTTGAAAGTGATGTAAAGTGGCTAGCTAGTTTGCCAGTTTGATAGACACCCCTCTCAAATTTGTATGGGATTGATAAACATTAGACACAAAAAAGAGCATCATTACTAAAAATAATTAGCTAATTATCCTAATATTATGAATCTAGAAATTATATTATTTATAGAATATTTCTTAATAATATACTATTTAAGCTTTTCTATTTGTTCTTATAAGTAATAATGATTAAGGCCCCTCAAAAAGTTTAAATCTTTCTTCTACATGTCCACATTATTGGTCTTGGCCTTCTGTTTTTCTCTACTACTCTCCTTATTCTGAAAAGCAGAATGGGACTTTTATTTTCCAAAGCAGAACAAAGCTGTTTTCTGTCAGGTAGTTAACTACTTTACCTTTTCTGTTTTCATTTGTCCTTGCATTATAATGTGCCACTGCTTTCTGAAGGTAAGTCTCTCTGGTATCCTATATTAATTTCAATGTTTTTGGACTGCAGTTTCTTCTAACAGTTCTTTATATGGTGTTTTGAAGAACTTGGTCTTGGAATATACAAAAAATAATGACACAGTAGTAATATTTTAAAATGCTTTTATTTTTGCAGAAAACACACGTGACAAAGTTAGTATCCACATTAACTGAGAGGAAATATGGTGATTTATATATGAGTAAACAGCATGAATGCAAATTTAAATTTTGCAAAATTAAATTTTGCAAAAGAGCAATAATTTAGAATAACCACATATAGTGTTTTGAATAAGTTTGGTTTGCATTGCTATGTTGTGGTGAATTGCTTTTATAGTAATAAATAGTAGTGTTTAAGTTACATCATTAAATATATGTGGGGTTTGCTGTGTAATGGCTGGAAAGAGATAGTGCTTGGGGGAATGTAATTTGTATCAAGCAAAACTTTTAGAAGATAAAGATAATGAATAGAAACCGTAAACATTGTATTATTAATAAACAGCATATGTAAAAATGAGTTAATATAAAAAATTAGTGTTTCTTAGATTAATCTTTTAATTTTTCTAGAGTTTTGATTCTTTGTTTCTAGAAGATGTTGCTCTCTCTATGTGCAGTTGTATGTGTGAAAGATAGACAGTTAATACACTATGGAAACCAGTTAAGAGAGATCATTACCAGGTTATTAAATGTCACAAAGAATTAGCATAGGCATTGGGAATCACTGGTATAGACTCTCAAACCTTGTTTTTGTGTTCTTTTCATATTGACATTAAACTGGTTAGTAGTTAATATTAGCTTTAAAGCTAAGGAAAAATCACATGAGATAAGAACTTACAATAGTTTTGCACTAATCAAGTTATGATTATTCTGACAGGTGTTGAAATTCTTTATCCACACTATAAATTAAATTGGAAATATGGGATATCTAACTTGGTCTTGGCATTCTATAACTTTTGAGTTATAAGAGCAATTCTTTCTAAGCAGTTGTGGTTTCACTGATTGTATAGTTTCATGTTATTTATATATAGGAATATTGCACACCAATGTGTGATTAAAACATCCTGAAAACCTAATTTATTGTCTTTTTAAAGTTAACTTCTTATAAACAACACCTTTGGCTAGTTCCTGGATTCCAGTATAACAAACAATTGATTTGAAAAAGGGGGGAAATGGGACTTGAAAAAATAAACTTAAGCATATAGATTAAATACAGTTTAAAAATTCAAGATCCAGATTCATTAATTTGTTAGGTATTACTATGCATTGTATATTAGGTATTCTATGCATTGTTCTGTGCCTCTGAATATATTATGTGATCTCATTCTCATGTGAACTAAATGTTGAGAGAGCACATAATTTTTTCAAGTCATGTGTCTTGTAAATGATATAGCTGAGATTTGAGCTTTAGTCTTTAAAGCCAAATTTTGATGTGCCTTCCACTATCACCTGCTTGTGACTTGAACTTCTTTTTGTTAGTTTGAGGTAGTATTTGTTTTTTAATGACTATAGAGTTGGATCAGAAGCTTTATGAATGAATTCATGTGCATAAACTACTTTCATTTGAAAGTACCTTTTTTGAGTAGTAGGGCCATCTATCCCAACAACAATCAGTGTCTGATTAGTTTTCAAAGTGCTTCAAATATGTTAAACATGAACCTTTACATGAAGTCTGAAGGGGGCCAAGTGAGGTGTCGCACACCTGTAATCCCATGGCTCAGGAGGCTGAGGCAGGAGGATTCCAAATTCAAAGCCAGCTCAGCAATTTAGCAAGACTGTCTCAAAATAAAAAATAAAAGGACTGGGGATGTGGCTCAGTAGTTAAGTACCCCTGGACTCAATCTCTGGGACCACCAAAAACAAAAACAAAAAACAAAAAACAAAAAAAACCCCACAAATATCTAAGGACAGAAAGTTTGCAGTTCATTTCACAATTGAGGGACACAGATTTCTGTAGATTATGATTTTCCCAGAGCACAGGGAAGTGGGCAACACAGCCAGACCAGGTTATCTGGCTGTTGTGGAGATGTGTTTGCCACTGCTCTGTGCTATTCCATTTGAGCACATTTAAAAATATATTATAGAAATACTTGTTTGATATTCAAATTAGCATCTTTGGATTAAAATCAGTTCACCCTTCATTTGGTGCCATTTACCACACCACAGAACCCCTCCCCCTGCAACTTCATGTTGACATAAAACATTATCCCTCAACTTAAAGTACTTAAATATATATATCTAAAATTGGTCTCTGTTTAGAAAGATTACTTTGCAAAACTATTTTAAACTATTGTTTAAAATAGCAAGAGAGAGAAGAAAATGCTTTACGTTGTGGCTGGGGAAGAGTCCACAAAGGCAAACTGTTGAGATCAACTTATTAGCATGACCCACCCTCACTGAGTAGAACTCAATTGTGTGTGACTTTATGAAACTGGATTTCTAAACATTAAAGCTGATGGGCAGTTTTTCCTCACTATGTCTATAATGATTTTTTATTTATTCTGACTAAATTTAATTGGAAGGTGGAAGAACACTAAAATTGTTCTTTGATAAACGTCGTTTACGTCTTGTTCTCTCTCCATAAAGGAATGGCAATGTATTTGTTTTTAATATTTCTACCCTTAATAGACTATGTGAATGAATTGCTTTTTTTTTTTTTTTTTTTTTGGTATTGGGGATTGAACTCAGGGGCACTTGACCACTGAGCCACATCCCCAGCCCTATTTATTTTGTATTTTATTTAAAGACAGAGTCTCACTGAGTTGCTTAGCGGCTCCCTATTACTGAGGCTGACTTTGAACTTGCTATCCTCCTGCCCAGCCTTCCAAGCTGCTGGGATTACAGGTGTGTGCCACTGCACCCATTAAATAAATTGTTCTGATCTTCTCTCTCTTTAGGTATTATTAACCCATTTCCTTTAGCATAGCAAATCAGATTCACTTTCTGGGAAGTAACTTATGTCACTGATAATACAGAACTGTGGAGTTCCCACACCAATTCTAAAGTTACTGGAACTTGCTTATGATTGAGCGGGGTGAGAAGGAGAGACAGGGAAAAGTATGAAAACTGAGAGAGAGAGCCCCTTATTCATGATCCTACATTTTTAAAATATTTTTTAGTTGTCAGTGGACCTTTATTTTATTTATATGCGGTGCTGAGATTCAAATCCAGGGCATCCCGCATGCTAGGCAAACACTCTTCCATTGAGCTACAACCCCAGCTCATGATCCTACATTTCCATCAGACATTTTACATTTAAGAAAAAAAATAGGGCTAGGGAGATAGTTCAGTCAGTAGAGTGCTTGCCTTGCAAGCCACAAGGCCCTGGGTTCAATCCCCAGCACCGCAAAAAAAAAAAAAAAAGAAAAAAATATTTTCTAGTAGTATAGCATTCTCTGGCAGTGTATGATCAGGATAATGTGTGTAAAGAGATTATGCTGGCTATTAATATTATACTTCTCTGATAAGAGACTGAAAGATTTTTCTCTTTGCTGATTCTAAAGTGATTGTAAACTGAACTATTTCTGCATGTTCTATCAAATTATTTTATTCTCTGCCTTTTGTTATAGCCACCATTTGTAATGAATTTTATAAAAACCTGGACATTTTTTATAGAGGATCATTCTTGGTATTAAGTAACATGAGACTTGAACTAGCATTGATACTTGCAATGATTTTCAGTATTTAGGGGATAAAACAGGTAGGACTGTTTGTGCTAGTAATAGTAATGTAACAAAAATTCTGTCTAACATTTGTGCATTTTTGTCTATATTTGCATGATTATTTTGATGCATGATATTTAGATAACATCTTCACCTAAATTCATTGCTTTGAATTTTGCTATTTCATTTTTTTTCTCTTATTTCCTTTTTTTCTTTATCTCTGCTTGTGTCCATCATCCTGGAATATCAATTTCTTCCTCTATCACATCTTTCTTGTGTGTATTATTCCTCTTCAGTAATCCTGGCACTATGTAAGTACTTAAATAATGGCTCATTTCTTCATGTGTCTCTGTAACTTTTCATCTTGCTCTCAACTTAACACCACCAGCAAATCTTGTTATATAATCTCATTACAAGAACTCTTAAAAATCTTAAGGAGCATAAGAAGCAAGCTTTTCATGCCGAGAACTTCTTATGAATCAGTGGATGTTTTGGAACACCCCACACTTTGGCGATGGACAAATTTAGTAAGCTAACTAACTCGAGGGGGATGGATGGGTAAGTGTTATGGGACAGCATACACTGGAGTTAGAGATGTAGTTATTATATTTTTTTTTAAAATTTGAATTAACTTGCTAATTTTGAATGTTCATATTTTAAAATGAATTACTTGCTCTTGAGAATTAGGTTTATATTCTATCTCAATTGTATTTTTAAAAATAATTAAAATTATTCTCTTCTTTAATCATAGTCATCAGAGTCAGAGTCTCAGAACCAGAAAGTGCTAAGTAAATGTTTAGAAACTTCCTGTCACTAACATGAGACTTTAGCCATGGTAAATGACAGAGTCTAAAGTGCACTATACTTTTTGCAAGTGTGTTGTGCTAAGTACAACTTAAATTGTTTCATTTAATTATTCTTAGTGTCTCAGCTTGAAAACATTGTTTTGTATTTTTATAGACAAAAACCTAACAAAAGATTTTAAAAACAGTCATACTTGAAATTAGCACTATTTAGGAGTAAACTACATTCACTAAGTATAAAGTAGTTTAAAACTATAATATTTAGAAACCGAATATAAACTATTTCAAGTACTTACATAAGATAAAGAGTTATTTTATATGTGCTCAAGATAGTGTGTTTATGGAATAATTTCTGCCTATTTCCTAGTTTCTGATTTTTTTTCTATTTTAAAAAGGACTAGATTTTATGGAATATTAGTAAAGATCTTTCAGATACCTTACTTCAGGGATCATGAAATCTTACCATAAGTTATGTCTTTCCCTTTCATCCATAAATGTTATTGATTCTGTTCTTTTTATATGCTGATGTCCCATAGTCTTAGAAGACTCATTGTGATTGTTTTTCTGATTATCATAAAAGAACATATGATGATGATCATTACTGTGGGCTAGAAACTGTAGAAAGATGTACATTATCTATCATATTTATTCCTCAGAATAAACTTTAAGATTTAATTCAGATGTCTCACATAGAAAAAGAGACTCAGAGAAGTGAAGTGACTTGCAGGAACACACTTTGTGGAGGATTTAGTGCTTGCAACTTGATCTGATTCTAAAGCCAAAGTTATTGACTTTAATTATGTCATGTTCTTCATGTGGGAAAAACTCCAGTGTACTTGGACAGTTTTGATAGTGTTACTGTTATAAAACGACAGCAGTCGCATGACATGCTGATTGCACTGTGATGTTCGTTCCAGCAGTGAGTTAAACCTGACAGATCTTGCCACCCACATCTGGTCACATTGAGAGCACTTTCTCTACACAAATCTTTGGCCAGTAGTCTGCTAAGCAAGACTCATTACTTTTTCTCTTCTGAAATTTTAAATTTAAATTTCTGGACTCCAACAGTTTGTGTTTGTGCTGTTTTGAAGAAATAGAAACAAGGAGTGTTTATTATGTTCAATAGATCTTAAAGTATTAAAATAAGGTACATTGTAAATTCTTCAGTGTTTTTGCTATGCTAATAGAAAACTGAATGTTCTTAGCAAACCCAGAGTTCTCGAACTCTGTAGTTTATACCTGTCTTTGATACATACTATTACATTGAATCCTCAGAACAACACTACTTTGTATGTAATATTCTTGCTTTATCAGTGAAAAACACTGATACTCAGTGACATTGATTTGTCCAAAAATCATATATCTGAAAAGTGATAGAACCAAAATTTCAATCCTTTTCTTTTGATAAATATCTCAGTGGTTTCTAATATCCCACAACCATCATCAGTATACTGATCCTGCACAAATTTTATTTAGGATAAGGACATCTGTACACATAAATGAGAAAAACAATTCTGAACCTTTTCAAAATTGTTTTCAAAATTGCTCGTTTAATCTGTTCTAAGTGAAGAAGTGATCTTTTAATTTTATTAACTCCAACACATTCTAGTATTGGTTAACTGTGGTTAAATCATAGTTTATACCTTTTTCTTATATGGCATAAGTTGAATGGTAGAAGTAATTTTCAGTTGTTTGATTTTGACTACTGTAGACTATTCATTTTCTAGTTTTCTTTTCTCTTATTATTTTCCTTTCCTTTTCTTCATGTTGGAAAACTTTCTTCTGCTGCCTTCTTCTGTCATTTAAAAGGAAAACCCCACCTAAACGGTAATGTTTCTGTTGAATACTTTCTTACAGTGTTAGTTTATATGAACATTTTAAGTGCATTTTTTAAAAACTATTAAAGAAAATCTAAGCCTATTTTAGAAAGGTACTTTTTTTTTTTTAAAATTGAGACTGAGACAGTATTGCATAAACAAACTATATAAAAGAAACATTGAGGATCAAATATTTAAATTATAAATAATTCCCTAGAGGAGATTTTATCCTCTTAATATAATTTAAGGTTTTTAATTTTTTAAAAATCTTTTCCCCAGCCCACCAAGAAAACACATTGTGGAGCGTAATACAGAGTTTTATCACATACCCACTCACAGTGATGCCAGCAAGAAGAGACTGATTGAGGATACTGAAGACTGGCGTCCAAGGACTGGAACAACTCAGTCTCGTTCTTTCCGAATCCTTGCCCAGATCACTGGGACTGAACATTGTAAGTGATCTTCTAGGGATCCTAATGGATTATATTCTTTGCCCCGGAGAATAGTACTTAGATGTATTTGGCAGTTATTGGAAAACAACCCTTGGATTGTATACTTTTAATAGTTTATGCAAATATGGGTACTGCAAATGAGATGTCAGTCTGGGAGAGTTACATAGAGAAGAGGCGGTGTATTGAATAGTTATAATCAATAGCATATGATGTAGAATTTTTCTTAGTAGCTCTGTGAAACTTGAATGTTTGATATTGATTGACACAGGTAATTGCTTAAGAGATTTTGAAGTAAAAAAAAGGCAAACTAATATTGCATATTATTATATTTCAGTGAAAGAATCTGAAACTGATAATACAAAGAAGGCAAAGTAAGTTCTATATCTTTTATATATTGAATGCTTTTCTTTCATGAATGGTCTTAATTTGGTTTTTCAAATTTTCAAGTGTAATAAATGGTATGGCACTTTGTCTTTGCAAATAGAAGCTAAGCATTTAACTGTGGTGTCTTTAGTGTGGCCTAAATGTACAACTTAACAGATTTTCAAAGTAGTATATATTGTCTGGATTTTGTCTAAGGCATATTCTTTTTAGTACTGAGGTAAGAAATGGGCTTAAGATTTTAATTGGGAGTGCTTTGCTAATGGTATATATCTCTCTGAATGAGTTCATGTGTTGTCTTGAGTCACTTTATTTTGGGCATAAAAATTGATGTTTCTAGGAGGGCTCTGTAGATTAATTTCTGTATTTCTAAAGATGCTCTCCCTTTAAAATCTTTGCTATTTAACATAACAGCTATGTGAAATTAAGCTTTTATAAGGCATGTTTTCTGCATGATGGAATTAGTGTAGAATCTTTTCCTTTCTCTTTTTTATGACTCTTCTATCACTCTTTTTTTTTTTTTTTTTCTTTTTCTTATTTCCACAGGGAAAAGATACCCCTTCACGTCTTTAGTCCCAAATACACAAAATTACGTGACTGGCACCATGAAGTTTCAGCACGTGCTCTTAACGTACAGTGATTTATGAGTTTTGTCCCCCAAGCAGCCAGCATATACCTTTTCATTCACTTTTTCTTTTTCAACTTGATAGCAAAATCTGTATTAAATTTGCTTTATGAAAAAATAGAACCTTTTCTATACTTCCTAACAATTTTCTGTTGTCATGGAAATAAGGAAGATGAACATGTTTTATGCTATTTGGTAGCTCACAAATGTAAAATCAAAGAAAAAAAATGAAGACACTAGAGCTAATCAAAGGATTTTCATCTGTTTCCTTTGTTTCTATGGTAGTAACTTGTCCTAAGTTGGGTTTGTTTGGTTGGTTGAAGCAGAGGCATATGAATAAATAATGGGTCCTTGTCTAATTTGGAAAATACTTCCTTTAAAATATGATTACTTTTCCTGAGATTACTTTTAAGTTTATTATTATGGAATGGTCAAAGTTGGTTTATAAATTATTCTAAGTACACAAATATGAGGAGACAAGATTAAACATAGAGGACTTTGTTAGATAAGAGTCCATTGTAGATTAAGGTATCTTTTAAAACAGGTATTCTTCAGTGTGGTTGTATAAAGAAGAGCTCCTAAACATGGAAAGAAGATTCTACCCCTGTTTACAATGGGGAAATACAGTGTTCTTTTGGTTCGGTTAGATTCAAAATCCTGTTTTCTACCAAGAAATTATATCTAAGCTGGTGGATGTTCTTATGGTATAGAAATTTCTAGGTGTTAGCTATTAAAATATAGATAGATAGATTTGCATCATTTTTAAGTCAGAGGAAATAAAAAAAAAATAGCAATGTGAATGATTCTGAGATACCAGAGAAATATTTTACTTAGTGTTGTAAACTACTGTGTATTACTGTTATCCTTAGGAAGCAATGTTTTGGGCAATATGTGGAAGCTAAAAATCTGACCAGGAGTGCTTTCTGCCTTGTAATATAATGTATTATATAGTAGTTCTAAATGCAGTAATGAATGCGTTTGAAGTTTGGAAAATTACTGTAATAAAGTTGCCTTTAACTTAGCTTTGTACTTGTTCTGTTTCCTTGAGGCTAGTAACCTTGCTGTTCAGGACCTGTTACATATCACAGGGGTAAAATCACTAATTATCTTGACATTACTTTTGGAAAATGTTTTTAATTTTGTGACATTACTAAGTGTAAAACATGGCAAAGGCCCATGTTTGTTTTCTCCTGAGTTGTTACATTACTTAATGTAACATCTTACGTAAATAACATATATGATCATTTAAACTATGATACAACATAGAATTAATGTTTGTGAATGATTACTGAAACTTCTTGCCTGCATCAAAGATTCATTTTCCAGGAGTTCTACACTTGAGTGTCACCATAGTAGGATAACTGCCTGATAACTCAGAAAAACTAACATTAATTTTAGTTAGTGATTGGTTGCTATTTAAAACTTGGCCTGGTAAGTGTATTTAAAAAGTAATTCTAGCATTTATTGTTGCTCATCCGCTATATATGAAGATGTAAGGTATTTTAACTTTATTGCATCAGTTATTCTTCAGACACTAAGCGGTTTTGCCTACTTGGGCTTTTATGATCCTGACATCAATTCCAGTTATTACTCTGTCTCTGGCCTTTGTAATAAAATCTACTTTCTTATACCAGGCCTTTTTCTACCTAATAATTCTTTTCTCAAAAAATAATGTTTGAAAGAAGATTGAATTAAAGTCACATAAAAATAAATGATGTGAGAGAATTAACACAGAATTTTCCACCAAGAACCAGGTTTCTAAAATAACTACAGAGTTGATAGAACTACTAGAAAGAATTTAGTAAATAAAAAAAATTTTTCCTAATACAAGAGAACATATATAGAACTTTGTAACTTGAAATAGGTACTATTGAAAATGAGAATTTAATACCATCTCTAATTAAAATGTTTCATGTGTCATCACAAGAACAGACTTAGATTAATGAAATGATTCATATTTGAGTAGAAGGATAAATGTTCAACCAGGATCACAAAGGACATTTCATTTGACCATGTCAGAATTTAAATTCCTGAGCTCAGTGAATCTTCTGGGACATCTTATATTCCTAACTTAAAAGCTAGCCAAAAATTATAAAAGCTTCTTACAAAAATGTTGTTGTAAGTCTAACGACCTAATTTGCGACTTATTTTTGTTGTATCTCTTATACAGGCTTTATCCTAGGCCTTTTTTAAAAGTAAAGTTGAGAAGTTACTCTTAAAGAATTTTGAACATTTTTTTCTTAACAGTGTTGTTGTACCAGTCAGAAGATGAAATGTGTCTTTTTTACCACCTCAAAAAAAAATACATTATAGAAACAGAAACACTTATTTTGTACATGATTATGCTATTTAGGGAGACTCACATATAGAAACATTTTAGAGCTTGTTGAATAGAAGTTATGATATTAGGATACAAAATAGGATTTCCATTTACTATTCAGTATTATTAAAAAAATACAAAATGATATGGTTTCCTCCTAATAATTTTACAATTATTGTCTTTCTGATGTGTATTTTAAATCATATGAATCACAAATATTCATTCATTCATTGTTGGTATTCATTCTTCCAAGTTAGTGATTACTAAATACTTAAATGCCAGGCCCTACTCTATGTATTACAGATACAGTAGTGAATAATAGATAAATATACAAGTAAGATGAGCAAAGGCAATTTTGTTAGCAAGATAAGGAAATAGGCTAATATGAAAGAAATTTGGCTTAGGAGGGCAGGATTACTTTAGATTATGTGGAGATCGGAGCAGATGACCTTAATGCTGTGACTCTTCAGAGTGGAGAAGTCAGCTGCGTGATGATTTGAGGACTGTGTTCCAGGCTCAGGAGACAGTGTGGAAAAGAGTGTGGCAAGTACTCAGATTAGAAAGTCAGTGTGGTCTGAAACATACAGGAGAGAAGTATGATCTAAAAGCATCATTCTTAAGAATATGGACAAATAACTTATATTTCCATGACTATCACAGCATTTCAAGTGGGAAATTATCCTGTCATTTCTCACTACTTTCAAGTAGAATTAGAAAGGAGGTTTATCAGCTTTCTAAATGAAGTGCACATCTAATTAGTGCCAGTTCTGATTTCTGATTGTCTTATTGAGATGCAGTGAAGACCTAAAAAGAGAAGGCATAAAGGTACTACATGTTTGTAATATTAGTAGGGAACAGAAGGAGTGTCCTGTAAGCATGCATAAAGCTACACAAAAATAAAACTTGGACATCTAAAATTCTGATATCTCATATATTCTTCATAACTTAGTGATGAATTTGACATTTTAGTTCTATGAAAACCTAGCAAGAATGATTTGGACTCATTCCTTTTGTTTCTTCCATTAAAAAAAATTCCTTAAACTAAGTAAATATTTCCTGATCATTCATTCCAACACTTAAAATAGGAAAGCAATGCTTAAAATATTATTATAATTTGCATGTGCCTATTTAAATTTTCCATATGTAGCATTTTAGAATCATACCTATTAACTCTTTAATCAGCCACATAATAATTTTTGTTTGAACAATCTGCTGTTTTCTAAATTTACATTCTTATAAGTGTTCCTCCAGTTATCCCCTTGGGGAGATGCAGCTGCTGAGTAGCCTTTGGAAATGTTTTGGTAATATGCAGATACCCCAAAGTCAGGAGGATACTGCTAGGGAGCTAAGTACACTAAATGACTTACAATGTACTGAATAGCCCTCGTGAACAAGAAATCATCCAGCACCAAATTCCACTATTGTACTACTAAGATAACTGGGCTGAGTAAAAATGTCTTCTCTCTCAAGGTTTTCTTTTTTTGTTTGTTTGTTTGTTTTTTTTGTTTTTATTATTCTCACAACTTCAGCCACGCATGCTTACCTACCATGCATTCTCTCCACCACCACAAGACAAATAATCTCACTTTTGAACTAACATACTCTCTTTTGACACCTCTTTTCTGATTTATAGTATGGATATTTGTTGACATATCCTAACTTTCTGACTAACGTATGAGTTTGTCAAAGACAAAAGTCTTCAAACTATGTAAATTGGAAGAAACAATAAGTATTTTATTTCTTCCTGGATACCACTGTAACTTTGTAAGTAAAGGTCTGTATATACAATGAAGTGAGTTATCTTGAAGGTAGGTGTTAGGATCACATAATTCATCTCTGTCAGTCTTTTCTTTTATTAGGAATATATTGTATAATAGAACTCTGTTACAAGAGTTTAAACAATAGAAATTAATTTTTCTCATAGCTCTGGAGACTGGAAGTCCCAGATCAAGGTACCAGCAGGGTTAGTTTCAACTGAAGCCTCTCTTCCTGGTTTGGAGATGGCCATTTTCTCACTGTGTGCTCATCTGGCCTTTCCTCTGGATTAGTTCACTGGATTGAATAGTATAAAACAAGTGGCAGGTAAGGATATGTAGACATCTTTATTCTCTTATTCTTGTCTGAGGACACAGTCACACTGAATTTGGGTCCCACCATTATGATCTCATTTAACCTTAATCACCACTTCAAGGAACCTATATCCAAATTTACTCACACTAAGGATTAAATTAATTGGGGGGTGTGACATACACCAATTGCTTTTCTGTACTTAAACTGATTTGACAGATTAGCATTTAAGAAAAAGTTATTCTTAAGTAGAACCACTTTGTTGGACCGAATCAAAAGCATTGTTGTTACCTTTCTTGTGGCACTTGCTTTTACACTTTGAATGATACGTATTTGTCTCCATGTCCTGTGTCCCCAGCTAGAGTACAAGCCCTTTAAATGCAAGCATTTTAGTATCCTCTGCCATGTTTGCTACTAACAATTACTGATAGTATGTAATTGCCTATTTTTTCAGTCCTCCACTTGTTGAACTCAAAGAATATTTGTTACAGCATGGTATACAATATTTTAATTGCAGATTCAATATAATGTCAAATTTTCATTAAAATGTCAAGGTATTAATATCTACATTGAAATGTCAAACCATATTTAAGTTGCTTGAAACAAGAATTGTGCTTTCGGTAACCTGACTGCCAAAAGTCAACACTTTCTCCCTGGAATTAACCATTTACTAAATAGCTGCAGAAGGATTTTTATCCATTAAATGAAGATTTGTTTCTTTCTTTTTTTATTTTATTTTTTTAAATTTTTTTGGTGCTGGGGATTGAACCTGGGGCCTTGTACTTGCAAGGCAAGCACTCTACCAACTGAGCTATCTCCCCAGTCCAAGGATTTGTTTCTTAATCCTTCTCCTTTGGCTTTTTGGAGACTCCTGGGAGGAGAAAATAAGAAATCTTAGAAACAAGATTATGAGATGCTTAGTTAATGCTCTAATTGGAAAAACAGCAGAAATAAATTTTTCATTTCTAAGCAAATGTTTGAAGTCAAGAATTTATTCTACGACATTTAAAAGAAGCAGAGCTGTGGGGGGATGCAGCTCACTGGTAGAGCACATGACTAGTATGCATGTGGTCCTGGGTTTAATCCCTGGCACTACAAATACAAATAAATAAATAAAGTAACATCATCTTGTTAATAACATATTAATAATAGAAATAATGATAGTAATAAGTCTTCTACTAGAGAAGAGTCATTTGGGAGGCTATAAAATTTCACTTAAAAATAATTATTTTAGGTTGGGGCTGTAGCTCACTGGCGGAGTGCTTGCCTCCCATGTGCAAGGCTTTGGGTTTGCTCCTCAGCACCACATAAAAAATAAAATAAAAATAAAAAGACATTATATCCATCTATAACTAAGAAATATTAAAAAATAATTATCTTTAAAAACATGTATACTTAAAAGATTTTGTCAAACAGTACAATTAATTTTAAATTAAAAGATGTTTTTTCTTGATCTTATTTTTTCAGTTTCTAATCTATGGAAGTATTAATTTAATATGCAGTTTAAATTTTTTAATATTTCAATGGTCTGTATAAAATATAGAGTAGCATTTTAGTTTAGCAAAACTTTATCTAAAATCATTGTGATCAGAACATACTTTATCAGCCTTTCTTTTATTCCTTTGCTAAAGAATAATGGATTCTAATTTTTCATGTATTATACTTAATAATAATAAATGATATGACTTCCCAGTTTTCAAAGTATTAAAATACTAAGAAAAGACTGCTTCTTTCTTTGGCAAAAAATCAATTCAAACTCAGGCCACCAGTTACACTGCACAAAACTCAAACAATTATGGTAGAGAAATACACTTACAGACTGTCCAATAGCACTAAATAATTGCCACATGGTTTGTAACTGATGGGAATCAGAATGGAATTTTGGCACTGTAAGAGTAAATCTTAAGTTACTTTTAAACAAAAACCTTTCAGTTTTGTATATTCATTGGCAATTTAGCAAGAGAAATGACATAAATATTTCCAAACGTACTGTTTTATGAGTTTTTTAAAATTTCAATTTGTTCATAGATATTCATATAACCCCTTTTATATCTTTTATGCAGATGAAGAAACACAATTTGCTCACTGATCCCATGTCTTCATTATTTTTGTGTTTCAAAACATGTTAAGTCACTTGTTAAATATCCTTACAAAGACACATGTCAGTTGCATAGTTATTTCTCAAAACTACTATTCTTCATGTGCTATACAATGAAAGTGGGAATCATTCCCTGATCTGATATTTTCAAATATTTTTGTGAGGTAAGAATTAACTATCACACTTGTCCCCAAAAGATAAAACACCAACACCTCCACAACACAGCCTAATTTTTAAAAATGTATTTTTTTTAAAAAATGGCTCCTGAGAACCTGATACCATCATAGACATTTCCATAAAATATATTGGCCAGCATAGAAAAAATATCACAGGTTAAATAAAAATGAATATACAATCAAATAATTTTTGTTAGTTACAAAATATGGAACATTTGTACTTGATCTGCCATCATTTTCTGGATTATACTGTTTTATTCAAGTTTTTATGGATTGGTGACAGTGCAATATAAACATCGCCATCTATTGAACATAAGTCATTATTACACTTCAGTTCTTATGAGAATAGTACTTTCAAGTTTTTGAGGCAAGGAACATAGTTCCTAACTATTCTGTGCATTTTCACATCCAAATAAATTGTTTAATTCTTTAATTCTGGAAGTGCTTGTATGCTTTACTAAATTAAACTTGGATTATTACCATGTATCATGATCTTTTATTCATAAAAATCATAAAATCATAAAAATTCATAAAAATCAATATTTGCAGTATTCATTGTTGACTTTCAGTAGTCCAAAATATACACCCAGTTTTTTAGAAGCATAATTTTATTAGACTAGTAACCCTTCTGTTATGATGCTGTTTGAATTAATTCTGTTTTCATCTTTAGAGAGATTAAATAACTCAATAAAGTTATTTGATTAAACCAGAAAATAAAAGGAATTTATCTATACTAAAACTCAATATTAAGGATAACTCCTGCAGTTTAATTTTTTAACAAAAAAAATCACAATTTGAAAAAATTAAGAGCATTGATAATGGTAATCTTCACCTTTGTAGGAGTCCTAACTTTCTGTCTTTTCCTGCTGTTCAATTTTAAATATTCCAGCCATAGTGAAGATTTCAGAAGACTAAGTTCTACTTTTGTGTAACTCGTGGTTGTTTATTATATGTTTTTATAAAAGAAATTGAACTACTATATTACTTGTTATGATACAAAACAAATGGCAGATAAGGATATTTAAATATCTTAATTTTCCTTTTCTTAAAGAACTCTATCTTAAAAGTACATTCATCTTTGTTGGGTATGATGGCACAACTTTGACTTAATGAGATCCTTTCTCAAAATAAAAAATAAGAAGGACTGGGGTTGTAGCTTAGTGATAAAGCACCCCTAGTTTCAATCCCTAGTATTCCCTCCAAAGAAAGTATATGTATCTTAAAATGAATCTTAATTATACATGTATTCTCTTTTATATTTCTCTGTTTTTGTATCTATTAAAAGTTATTTGTTGAGTGCTACTTCTTGTATAACTTTGTGACAGATGTTCCTCTCATTGATACACCTACTTAATTACTGTTGAAAAGTCTGAATTCACTTCTTTGACCATGATATGTTAAAGCTAGGATCATATGGTAGAAGTTTTGAAGTAGCGCTGCACACATAGTTTATCTTTACACACACTTTATTTTTTATCTCAATAACCAGGTAATTCAAAATAAGAAAATTTTGAGTATGAATTTCTGAAAAATTTGAGTGACTTCAAGAAGCTGTACATCATCATTGGTTAGATAATGGGTGATTCCTAGGTTTTAATACAGAGATGCAACGCTTTTAAACACACTTGGTAGATTCAGACTTACCCTTAGAATAAATCAGTGGTATCAAATATTTATTAAAATAAGTGAAGTTCTTAGCAGGGAGATTGGAGCACCACCACATGATGTTAAGAAAATGTACAGCCACCATCAAAAGAAAAATTCTTCAAATACAAAAGATTAAACAACCAAGACAACATTGATTCAGGAAATTTAAAAGATAGAAAACAGAAGAGGTATTGTCAGTGGTAATGGTGAAATCAGTGATCATTATTGAAAGACACAAGCAATCAAAATAACCCAAACTCAAGAGGCAAATACTGAAAAAATTTTGCATCTGGAAATTGGGAATTGATGTCCTGATAGAAAGTGATTCTGAATGATTCTCTCTAGTTCTTTTATTCAGTGATTTACAGCCCAGAATACTTAGCAAATCACCAATACTGTGGGTTTTTGTTGTTGTTGTTGTTGTTTAATCCTGGAGAATGGGGGAAAAAAATGAATGTGAAGAGACAATTATAGTACTGCTATTCAAAAAGGAAACAGGTTAATTTCTAAACCATAAACTGGTTTGAACTTGAGGTCAGTTGAAAAAAAAAATCTAGAAGGCATTCTTAAAAGCATGGCTAGTGAGTGCTGAGAAAAGGTAGGCAGAATTGCCAAGACCCGGAATAAGTTCTCAAGAAGCAGATCACATTCAACTTAGCATATTTTGGATGATTGAGGGAAATATTACTTTTAACAGGTCACCAAAGAAAAAGGCTCTTAAGATCTTTGTGACATTAATAATGCAATGAGGTCAATGATTATTAAGTTTTTAGATTCTCAACAAATCAAAGGAGTTTAACCAAAGGATATTATTGTTGAAGATCTATTAGTGACTTGGATGCAGATCACTACATCCTGCTGCCTAAATTTGCAGATGAGGCAGGAAGATGTACCCATACATGCACTATAACCAGATCATCCTTCAAAAATATTTTGGGAGTGTAGGAAAATGGACCAAATTTAGTAAAAAAGAAAAATGAAATTTAGTATAATTATGTGTAGTTTGGATCAAAACATTTTGCTCTTCTGCGATAAGTAGGGAAGGAAAGATAAGGTTAGCAGAGTCATTTATATGATATTGATATTGATATTAACTGATAACGTTTGCTGGTTCCTTAACCTAACCCATAGTCATCTTTCCCCATTCTTCCTTAGTCTCAGACTGTGTAGATTAGCAGTGGTCCCTGCTCATGTTTTGTTTGGTTGGCCCTTTTGTATCTATGGGTTCCTCATTGATGGATTCAATCAACCAAAGATAATTTTTTAAAAAAGTCATCTGTAGTGTGTATGTATAAACTTTTCTTTGTCATTATTCCCTAAACAATACAGCATGACAACTATTTACAAAGCATTTACATTGTATTAGGTATTATAAAGAATCTAGAGGTGATTTGAAATACATGGAAGTTATATGCAAATACTATTGCTTTATATATGAGACTTGAGAATCCTCAGATTTTGGTATTTGGAGGATACCCAGGGCTGCCTGTGTTGATTGTATGTAATAAACACAATAGATGCTTGCTTTTTGTTCCCCTCACTGTTCTAGGTGCCAGTTTACAGAGGAGTCATGATGCTCTCATGAACTCAGTCTAGAAGACATAAAATGAAAAAAACTATTAAATTTTAGTTGATGTATTTTATAAAAAACAGGGCAACTTGATGAATGTAATGAGGGGAGGATGATTCAACACTAGTTAGAGAAAAAAGATATTTAAACTGAAATGATCTGAAGGAGTCAGTCATGAGGGAGATAGTTCTTCACACAGAGGGAACAGCAAGTGCCAGAGTCACGAGACAGGCATCAGCTTGGTGTGCTTAAGGACCTTAAAGATGGCTTTTATGAATAGAGCATGACACACAGGAGACAGAGTGATAAAAGATTAAGTGAAGAAGTAACCAGAGACCAGATCCTTTATTGTCTCATAGGTTGTGTTGAGGAATTTAGAATCTTCTCCCAATTAAATGAGAAGCCCGAAACAGGATTATGATCACCAGAGTAGCATCTGATGTTTCTAAAAGATTACTCCTGTATACTTTGGAAATTTAGTTTTAAGGGAGAAATAGTAGAAGCAGGAGACTGTTAATGAGTATTCCCATAGTTAAGGTAAGAAATGACTGTGTCTTAAGCCATGGAGTTACCAATGGAGATGAAGACCATTAAATACATATGTATCTTAAAGAAGAACTTTTAAGTTTTGGATTAGAAGGTACACAAAGTAGTAAAGAAATAAGAGTCTAGGAGATGATGGTCAACCCAAAGAATTGGCACCGCTGGTTGTGGCAGGTAAACAGAGATGGAAAGCAGGACAGGATTCATCTTTAAGGTCTGTTCCAGGAAAGTGGGCACTAGAATGCAAACTCCATGAGGGGAGGAAGTTAAAGTGAGCCTAGAAGGTGTGAGGATGCCTGGCATAAAGTGGGAATTCAGACAAATTTTTGTTGAATGAATGAATGCAATACAGTGAGTGATTGAGTGGGAGCATTTAGGACATCTGATCCACCATGTTTATCTAGAGAGTATTGTTCTCTAATGCTGGCAGGACACTCGAGGTATTGTGGTAACTTTCTCAAAAGACAAGGCTTCTCCTTGGACTCTAAATTTTTATAATAGTATTATATTAAAACTTCAAAATAGCTAACTTTTCCCTCATGTGAAAGAAGCTATTTCTAGCTAGTAGAAAGCTCTGAAAATGCTGATAGGAATAATCCAATGAAGAACCTGATAACATAGTTAAAGGAGTTAAGGTTAATAGTGAATAAGTGTCCTGAAGTTACTAGAGTCAGACTTTTATTGGGAGGTTGTTCCAAGTGAGTTTTAAGTTGTTATTATATGTTAAAATCTTCATATTATATTTTTATACATACAGTATGAAATGGACTCGTCTTTCCACCACATAGAACATCATCTCTGTGAAGATCAAGCAGTAATATAGTTAACTCTAGAATTCATAAAATATTAAGACTGGAGACTTAATAATGGTAACTCCTTTAGGTAAGAGTTAAGATAGGAGAAAATGGAATATATCAACAAAGAGAAAACTCTTCCCATAATATGAGCGTCTTAGTTCAGGCTGTCATAACAATGATACCATAGGCTGAGTGGTTTAAAGACTAAATATTTGCTTCTTAGTTTGGAAGCAGGGAAGTCCAAGATCAAGTCTCTGGTAGATACAGTTTCTATTGAGGACTTAGTATTCGTAGACTGTCTTCTTCCTAGGAGTGTATAATGCTGAGGGGGCAGAGAGCTCTCTGAGATCTCTTTTGTAAGAGCACTCATCTGGGGATGTAGTTTAGTGGTAGAGCACCTGCCTAGCAATGCTTGAGGCCCTCAGTTATGTCCCAAGTTCTACAAAATAAAAACCTCTAATCCCATTCACGAGGAATCTGCCCACATGATTCAATCACCCACTTTCTAATACCATCACATAGGGATTTAGGACTTCAACATATGAGTTTTGGAAGGACATAAACTTTAGTATATAGTAGCTAATAGTAAGTTCCTTCAGCAATATCCAATTTTGCTTTCCTGTCTTTTCCGTAGTGGGTCACTCATAGGAAAAAAATTTTTTGGTCTGGGACTATAACTCAATTGTAGAGTGTGGGGATTTCTCAGCCATGTCCTGCGTGGATGAGAAAAGGGTTAACTGCTGGAGGATGATGTTGGCTATAAGTCAATCAGTTACCCATAAACTTATCTAATCAATAAACACACAAGAGCCAATAGTCTTTTTAAATGAGAGGGGGGTGTGATGGGTTGGGCCATACCAGATCTGACCTCTCAAAACATGAAGTAACCCAACTCTCTTTTATTTATAGTCACACAGGTAAAGGGACCCAGAATGGGATGGGTTTCCTCTTTGATGAACAGGATAGGGTGGAGTTAGGGGATCCAGTTAGCTCATGGAAACTATCATATAACCAGGCAAGGAACCACTCCCACAGTGCCACATACTCCCTGGCAATCTGGGACGGACCATGTCTGCCAGTTTCAAGAAGTCAGTCCTCTGTGTCCTGAGGATCAACCTCCTCTGATTCTGCTGGATAAGAATGGCTTCCCATAGTAGAGCATTTCCTGTTATGGAGGACCTGGATTCAATCTTTGCAAAGCTGGAAAAGAAAAGAGCAACTGATTGAATCTTTTTTCTTTTCTTTCCCAAAATAAGCCTTGTTTTGGGTGGGGTTTTCATGTCAGCTAACTTATTTCATACCCCTCTTTTAGCCCCTAACACAGTCTCCTTGCAGTACCACAGACAAAGCACAGAAGTTGATGAAATCAGTTAATAAATTTAGCTGTGATTTAGAGTGCCAGAACTTTACACTTGAGTTTTAGTTGATTTTATTTTCCAGAAGGAAAATCATAGTTACAAGTGAACACACTCACCATATTTATTATAAGGAAGCTCGTAGAAGACACTCATTTTTCCAGATGACTAGCAGTTTCCTTGGCTAAAGTAAATAACTATCCTGTGTCACTGAACCCCAAAAGGGCAGACTCCAGCTATGACCCTGATATATTTTCAGTTTCTGCTTTAGCAATATTGCTGTGTGAAATTTTGCTTTATGGAAGAGTGAAAATACCAAGGACAATTTATTCTTGTTCCCTTCTTTACCTGCTATAGAATACACATTTTAGGTTTGTGAATTTTTTCCTTTTATTAAAAACTTGTCAGGTGGGGATAGAATGAGTCATTCTGATATTTTTATTATATTTAGGTAGATAATAGAAGACATTTAAAATTTTAATTGGACACCTGAAGTTTTTATTCTGCCAAAGAAAGTTTGTACATTCTTTCTCAGATGGTTTTTTTTTAAAGTTTGTCTTCGTTGGGAATTTATTCCAGTATAATTTGCATATAATTCCATTAAAACCTGGATGAGGCAAATTAAGGTGTAGAAATTTTATTATTGATAAAAAGCTTTCATATTCTGCAGCCTAGTTTCTGTTCAATTTACTTAAGCTATTTTTTAAAAATTTATTTAAATTTATCTCTTAATTTTTTACAGACTGCATTTTGATTCTTTGGACACAAATGGGGTACATCACTTTATTTCTATGGGTTGTACATGATGTAGATTCATACCATTTGTGTAATCATACGTGTACATAGGGTAATGATGTCTGCCTCATTCCACCATTTTTATACCCCCTCCCTTCATTTCCTTCTACATAATCTAAAGTTCCCCCATTCTTCTCTCACTCCGCAGCCCCCACCCCCATTATATATCATTCTCCACTTATCAGGGAAAACATTCGGCCTTTAATTTTTTGGGATTGCCTTATTTCACTTAGCATGATATTCTCCAATTTCATCCATTTGTTTGCAAATGCCATAATATTATCCTTCTTTATGGCTAAATAATATTCCATTGTGTTTATATATACCACAGTTTCTTTATCCATTCATCTGTTGAAGGGTATCTAGGTTGGTTCCACAATTTAGCTATTGTGAACTGAGCTGCTATAAACATTGATGTGTCTGTGTTACTGTAATATGTTGATTTTAAGTCCTTTGGGTATAAACCAAGGAGTGGGATAACTGGGTCAAAAGGTGGGTCCATTCCAAGTTTTCTGAGGATTTTCCACACTGCTTTCCAGAGTGACTGCACCAATTTGCAACTCCATCAGCAATGTAAAAGAATGCCTTTTTCCCCACATCCACGCCAACATCTGTTATTGTTTGTGTTCTTGGTAATAGCCATTCTGATTGGAGTAAGATGAAACCTTATAGTTGTTTTAATTTGCATTTCTCTAATTACTAGAGATATTGAACACTTTTTCATATATTTATTAATCGCCTATATGTCGTCTTCTGTAAAGTGTCTGTCCAGTTCCTTGGCCCATTTATTGATTGGGTTCTTTGTATTTTTGGTGTAAAGTTTTGTAAGTTCTTTATAAATTTTGGAGATTAGTGCTGTATCTGAAGTGCATATGGAAAAGATTTTCTCCCACTCTGTAGGCTCTCTCTTCAGATTCTCGATTGTATCCTTTGCTGAGAAAAAGCTTTTCAGTTTGAGTCTGTCCCATTTGTTGATTCTTGCTTTGATTTCTTGTGCTTTGGGATTCTTGTTGAGGAAGTCTGATCCTAAGCCAAAATGATGAAGATTCCGACCTACTTTGTCTTCTATTAGGTGCAGGGTCTCTAGTCTTAATTCCTAGGCCTTTGATCCATTTTGAGTTCAGTTTTGTGCAGGGTGAGAGATAAAGGTTTAATTTCATTTTACTGCATATGGATTTCCAGGTTTGGCAGCACCATTTGTTGAACAGGCTGTTTTTTATTTTTTATTTATTTACTTATTTTTTATTGTAAACAAATGGGATACAACTTGTTTCTCTGTTTGTACATGAAGTAGAGGCATACCATTTGTGTAATCATACATTTACATAGGGTAATGGTGTTTGATTCATTCTGTTATTTTTTTCTCCCCCCCACCCCTCCCATCTCTCTTTTCCCTCTATACAGTCCCTCCTTCCTCCATTCTTGCCTCCCTCCCACCCCCACTTAGGTATCATTTTCTTATCAGTGAGATCATTCGTCCTTTGGTTTCTTGAAGATTGACTTATCTCACTTAACATATTCTCTAATTTCATCCATTTACCTGCAAATGCCATAATTTTATTCTTTATGGCTGAGTAATATTCTATTGTATATATATACCACAGTTTCTTTATCCATTCATTAATTGAGGGGCATCTAGGTTGGTTCCACAATCTGGCTATTGTGAATTGAGCAGCTATGAACACTGATGTGGCTGCATCACTGTAGTATGCTGATTTTCAGTCCTTTGGGTATAGGCCAAGGAGTGAGATAGCTGGGTCAAATGGTGGTTCCATTCCAAGTTTTCTAAGGAAACTCCACACTGCTTTCCAGAGTGGCTGCACTACTTTGCAACCCCACCAGCAATGTATGAGTGTACCTTTTTCCCCACATCCTCACCAATACCTATTGTTGCTTGTGTTCTTGATAATTGCCATTCTAATTGGGGTGAGATGCAATCTTAGGGTAGTTTTGATTTGCATTTCTATTATTACTAGAGATGCTGAACATTTTTTCATATATCTGTTGATTGCTTGTAGGTCTTCTTCTGTGAAGTGTCTGTTCATTTCCTTAGCCCATTTGTTGATTGGGTTATTTGTATTCTTGGTGTAGAGTTTTTTGAGTTCTTTATATATTCTGGAGATTAGTGCTGTATCTGAAGTATGAGTGGCAAAGATTTTCTCCCATTCTTTAGGATCTCTCTTCACATTGCTGATAGTTTCCTTTGCTGAGAGAAAGCTTTTTAGTTTGAATCTATCCCAGTTATTAATTCTTGCTTTTATTTCTTATGCTATGGGAGTCCTGTTAAGGAAGTCTGATCCTAAGCCAACATGTTGAAGATTTGGACCTAATTTTTCTTCTATAAGATGCAGGGCCTCTGCTCTGATTCCAAGGTCCTTGATCCATTTTGAGTTGATTTTTGTGCAGGGTGAGAGATAGGGGTGTAGTTTCATTCTGTTGCATATGGATTTCCAGTTTTCCCGGCACCATTTGTTGAAGAGGCTATTTTTTCTCCATTGCGTATTTTTGGCCCCTTTGTCTAGTATGAGAAAACTGTATTTATTAGGGTTTGTGTTCGTATCCTCTATTCTGTACGATTGATCTACCTATTTATTTTGGTACCAATACCATGCTGTTTTTGTTACTATTGCTTTGTAGTACAGTTGAAGTTCTGGTATTGTGATACCCCTTGCTTCACTCTTCCTGCTAAGGATTGCTTTAGCTATTCAGGGTTTCTTATTCTTCCAGATGAATTTCATGTTTGCTTGCTCTTTTTCTGTAAGGTACGTCATTGGGATTTTAATTCGAATTGCATTGAATCTGTATAGCACTTTAGGTAGTATGGCCATTTTGACAATATTAATTCTGCCTATCCAAGAACATGGAAGATCTTTCCATCTTCTAAGGTTTCTTTAATTTCTTTCTTTAATGTTCTTTAGTTCTCATTGTAGAGGTCTTTCACTTCTTTTGTTAGATTGATTCCCAAGTATTTTTTTTTTTTTTGAGGCTGTTGTGAAAGGGGTAGTTTTCCTAACTTCTCTTTCTGAGGATTCATCACTTATGTATAAAAATGCATTAGATTTATGAGCATTGATCTCATATCCTGCTACTTTACTGAATTCACTTATGAGTTCTAAAAGTTTTCTGGTGGAATTTCTCGGTTCCTCTAAATATATAATCATGTCATCAGCAAATAGGGATAGTTCAAGTTCTTCTTTTCCTATGTGTCCCTTTAATTTCTTTGGTCTAATTGCTCTGGCTAGAGTTTCAAGGACGATGTTGAATAGAAGTGGTGAAAGAGGGCATCCCTGTCTTGTTCCAGTTTTTAGAGGAAATGCTTTCAGTTTTTCTCCATTAGGAATGATATTGGCCATAGGCTTTGCATAGATAGCCTTTACGATGTTGAGGTATGTTCCTAGTATTCTTATTTTTTCTAGTGTTGTAAGCATGAAGGGGTGCTGTATTTTTATCAAACGCTTTCTCAGCATCTATTGAAATAATCATATGATTCTTAACTTTAAGCCTGTTGATGTGATGAATTACGTTTATTGATTTCCGGATGTTGAACCAACCTTGCATCCCTGGGATAAACCCCACTTCATCATGATACACTATCTTTTTAATATATTTTTGTATGCCATTTGCCAGTCACTGAAGCTATTCTTGCCATGGTTGCCAGTAATGTGGCTCTACCATACACTGAATTAATCACTTTAGTAAATTACTGGGGGCAATTCTAGTACCTATATTATAAGTTTATTCGAAGGATTTTATGTGCCTTCTACATACTGAATGATAGGAATATATTTTCTTTCATCATTCAAGTTTATTTCTATGTATGTTAAACTAAAATGAAATTAATAAATTATTACTAGTGAATAAGAGACTGAATTATGAAAAAAACTTTGTTTAGGACATTGAAAAATTAATCTAATATGAATGGAGTTTAGTGAACAAAGGGAAGATTTGGGTAAAACATAACTTAAGAATTAGTTCCTCAAGTCATTCTGATATTTGGGATTTATACAGCATGTTAAGGATTTTGGATATATATATCTTAACTGCATTGGGAATCCATTGCAAGGTTTTAATGAAAAGAGTGATATGATAAAACACGTTTTGCTTTTTTCTTAAGGCACTATAGCTACACTAAGCCATACCAGATAGCACAGGAGCTGGATAGGGCAGGATTTGGCAAGAGGGAAAGCAAGAGACCAACAGCACAATTCTTAAACTACAAGTATAAGTGAGTGCTTTGAATAGTTTAGATGAGAGAGAGTGGTGGCAATGATATGAAATAGGCAGGTGGACTCAAATTAAAATTTTGAGTTGGAATGATTGGGACATGATGATGAATAACTTTAGGGGGAAAGAAAGATATTAGAGGTGAAAGGTTTCTTATCAGGTTTTTAGTAATAGTAAGTATGTCAATTGAAAGATCATATTTCAGGAAAGGACTTAGAAGTTTCTTGAGAAAAGAGTTCACTTACATGCTCTAAGACATCTACTAAAATAATTTAAGAAGGAAATCGAAAATATGGGGTGCTTCTTATAAGAAAGAGGTAAACTAGAGTTATAAATCTGGGCCACTAGTAATTAGATGATGTTTAAGATAAAAGAGTGTAATTGTTTGCTATCAGTGATAGCAGAATACAGAGAAAGCAGGTCAAGGACAGAAAACTCTGAGAATAAGGAATAGTCCGCAACATATTGCTTAAAAAGGCAAGCATATAGATCATGGCACAGAAGAGAAGAAAAAAAGGAGTGGTCACTTAGGACCGGTACTGAGACAGCAACATGAGGAACACACACAAAAGACAAACACCGGATGGATCCAGTGTGAGTAGCAAATGATTCCAGGGGATGAGAGGAAGGAGAAAGGGAATTGTTTAATGGATATGGTGTTTCAGACTTACAAGATGAAAATGTTTTGGAGTTCTCTTTCACAATAATGTGAACGTATTTAATACTCCTGAGCTATACAATTAAAATGGTTAAGATAGTAAATATTATGTCGTGTGGTTTTTACCACAATAAAAAAATGATAAAAACAAATTGTCAATCATATTTAGCTACAAAGAGGCCATTAGTGTCCTGTGCAAGAATATGGCTATATAGAGTTTTAGGGGGACTGAGGCAGTTGAGATGGTTGAAGTGTGACAGCTGGGTATACTATTATTTTCAGAGTTTAACTGTTTATGGGAATAGGCAAATAGAAAGCAAAGGTAGATTATTGTTGTTTTAAGAGAAATTATAGCATTTTTGGATAGGGATAGGGAACATCAGTGCTGGAGAAAGAGGTCACTTGAGGCATGTGTTAGACAGCTTTTTGTCACAGTGACCAAAATACCTGACAAAAACAATTTAGAGAAGAAATATTTATTTTGGCTCAGAATTTCAGAGGATTCAGTTCATGTTCAGCTAACTCCATTGATTTGGGCCTGAGGTGAGACAGAACATGGCACAATATGCCTGAGTGCATTGCAAAGGAAAACTTCTCAACTCATGGCAGCCAGGAAACAGAAAGAGAGAGGAAGATAAATGCTTCTAGAGCCTGTCCTTAGTGACCTACTTCCTCCAACTAGATCCTACCTCTCAGTAGTCTATTCAGCTATCAGTGAATTGATTAATCCATCAAATGGATCAATCCACTGATAAGGTCAGAGCCCTTATGATCCAACATCGCCTGAAAGCCCCGCCTCTGAACCTTGCTGCATTAGGAACCATGCTTTCAAAATTAGACTTTGGAAGACATCCCAGGTCCAAACCATAATGATACACTTGAGAAAAAGGGAGAAGTTGGAGTATACAGCATAAGGATGTTATTATTTAACAATTGTTAGGACTAGGGGTTAGAAAAAATTCCTTTCATTTGGTCCTGGAGGATGATAATAATGGTAAGTTAGTAAAATGAACAACCTCATGGCTGATTTGCCTGGACAGATTGTTAATATGGTTCCACGTTTAAAAGCAGATAGTGCAGACAAAGACACAACACACAAATAACTTCTCATTCATTTCTCCTGAGACATTTTTCCTAAGAAAAGCAGGCCAAAAGACTGCAAGTCCAATTCTGTAGACATGTCTGAGAAGTAGAAAGTCTTCGTACCTCTCCCTGGTGAGAAATGAAAACTCACTTAAGCAATAGACAAAGCAGAAGTTTGGCTGCTGCAGATGTGCTATTAATCAGAGCTTTTTCTAACCCTAAAAGGAATAAATATTAGGAAATGTCAGAATGAGAATAGATGTTGATGTCTGTTCCATATTAAGTAAAGTAGTTTGAGATTTTTTTGTAAGTCTAGTGTTTTTAGAGACTGGCTAAATAACCAATAGGTAATCAGTTTGCATAGCACATGGGAAACCTCCCAAGTACATTTGTTTGAAAACTTGGAAATCTGGCTTTAAAAGTATTTTGTGAAATATACGAACTTTATTCTCAGGTAGCACTCAAGTTTTTCCAATCTCATAGTTCATGGAAGTATTGCAAGACTCACTTTTTCAGCTTTCTTTTTTTAAAACTTCTCCTCTCCTCATTATTGGTCAATATATAGATTTTGACAATTCTTTATATTTTCTTTTTCTAAAATGTCAATGATTTTTTTATTTTCTAAGGGACATTGTTATTCAGGTATTTTGGGATTTCTAGTCATTTCTTTGGTTGATCATATGTTCCCCCTTACTTAGACAATAATACTGGGTTGGTCTATAGTCTGACACTCTAGAAGGTATAAATATGTTTTAAGAAAATATACAAAATGAGTTCTATATTTGAAGACAATAAATTTCACTTATGCATTTAGTAAATATTTGTTTTCTTTATGGTGAGCATTGTGTTACATTTCATTTATATCCATAAATATCATGGCCCTTGACTTCAGGGAACTTCCGGTCTACTGAGGGAGTCTGAATTTAAACAAATAGCCACACAAATTGCATGATAACAAATTCTACCAGGAAAGGAACAGAGTACCATGAAAGTATATGACAGGGACAAACAGTGATTTGGGGCATCGAAGAGGCACTTCATTAAAAAAGCAGCATTTAAACTAAGCCAGAAAGATGCCTATGAATTAGCCCAGTGAAGATGTGATAGAGACAGTGATTTTAAAAATGAAAAGTAATAGACTGTGCAAAGGACTTGCGGTAGGCAGAAGTGTGGCCTATTTCAAGAAGAGATGGAAGACCAGATGCGCTGGAGCAAGGGAGAGGGAAAGAAAGAACTCTGTGAGATAACTGAGGAACAGGTAGCCCAAGAGCATAGTTATCCTTATAGCAGTACTAGAAAGTCGCTAAGCAACAGGTGTGACAAGATTTATATTTTTAATGCTAACTCTAATAACTGTGTTGGGAAGTTGTTCTCTAGAACAAGCTCAGTAACATTTTTTTTTTTTCTGTCAAGTTCCAGATAGTAAATGCATTAAATTTTGTAAGTCATGAAATGTGCAGTACTTACTCAACTCTCTGTGTAGCTTGAAAGTAGTCATAGAATTGTAAATAGAAGAGTGTGGCAGTTTTATTTATGGATGCTGAAATATGAGTTTCTTATGTTGCTCATGTTGGAAATAATATGAAGTATTCTTTTTATTTTTTAACCATTTTAAAATATGAAAAACATTTTTAACTCCTAAGCCATACAGAGACAGATGGTAGGTCATTTTTGGCCTTTAGTCCATTGTTTGCTGAGTCATTTTGTAGATATTTCTTACTTCTTTAACTTTTTCCATCTGTCTCAAAAATGATATTTCATTTCCACCATAACGTTTTTCTTGAGTTTACATTTTTCAACACTAGTAAAGGTTTGACCTATTATAAATGAAAAAAGAGAATATAAGTTTTCCTTTTCTATTTCTTTATCTTAGTGTTAGCTTTCCAGTGTAAAAATCAGCTTATTGTGACAGACCCATTCTATTTCTTAATCCTTAGGCTTAAAAAATTAGTAATTTTGTATTTTTTCCTATTTAATTTCCCCCAAAAATATTAGATTTGGTGCTTTCTTCCTTTGAATTTTTCACCTCTTCTTTAGCTAGTTATAGTTCTAAATTTTAATTCTGGCATTCTAAAGAAAAATTGGTACAGGTGTCAGAAAGACAAAAAAAAAAAGGTACCACAATTTCATATGATCATCTGCTCTGTGACTGAATACAGTGCTTTGTTAACATCAAGACAAACAACATCCCTGTAATTTCAGGTCTGCAAAAGCAGCATTCTGACTTGTAAGGACACACTTCAGGCAACTGTGCCACAAGAGGTAGAGTGTTATGTAATGGAAATAGTACAGGCAGAGCTGACAAATTTCATCTGACCATCACTATGTGAATAGCATACTTAATTCATTTCTTGGAGCCTAAGTTTTCTTAAAAGTAGTCTTACTCAGCAAATAAGAATTACCATCCACTTTTTCCCCTTTAAGCCTCTTTTATCAAGTGAAAGTTGCTATGCTAAAGGCTTTGAAGGGAGAACAGCTCATACTTTGTGTTGTAGGAGGTGTTGGAATTAGTTTTAATCTCTTGCAGATAATGAAGTTTAAAAAAATAGCAATATTCCTAGGATTGAACATTATAAGATACATTTAAGAAATATTACAGATGACAAATGCCTCCTGTACTGTTCATTAATGTTTCCTTTGCCTTGTCTATTTACTTCTGAAATCTTAGGTTTGACAGTTCTCTGGAAGACCTACTCAAGAGTGAACCTCACCCACCTGCAATTCCTCAGGTGTTAAATATTGGTAGACAAGTAGCCACACTTCCTAAAGTAGCAACTACATGTCCTAGGTAGAGTCTTCCTTCTAGGCATGTCTAAATTTCAATGCTGGTGGTGAACCTAAATACTAAAACTGTTTGACTGAAAAAGAAAAGGTGATTATTGATTGCAGAACTAACATTGCTAACATGTAGACAAGAACACTTGACACTCGACCTCAGAACACTGCTTCACCCTGATTTTATATTCTGCATATATATTTTGATTTGGTTTTAACTTCTAATATATAATCTGGAAATGTGTGTCTTCTGTCTCTTTACTTTGTGATTTGCAAAGTCAACTTTTTAAGTTTACCATAGGTCTACTCTTCCGAATGTGAGGTTTTAACTCTAAAAGAGAGAAAGAAAGAGAGGTTATAATATGTTCCCCAAAACCTCTCAGACATATTCTAAGTATATTTATGTAAATAATGGTGCTTATAAGATACCATCAGACTCTACTGAATAGACCCTTTTATATTATTATTTGTGATACAATATGATGACATAAATTCATAAGTTTCCTTTTTTTCTGGGAAAGGATAATTTGACTGATATGTTTTTCTATGACTTTTTAATTGCCTAAGTTTTTAGTTCTTATTATTCACACTATTTTCCCCAAATAGTAACCCTTGCCTCAAAGATGCAAAGTGATTCAGAAACTCAAAAGTTGAATCACTTGACTGAGCACAGTGGTGCACATCTGTAACCTCAGCTACTCTGCAGGCTGAGACAGGAAGATCACAAATTCAAGGCTAGCCTGGGCAACTTAGCGAGACTCTGACTCAAAATAAAAAATGAAAAGGACTGAGGATGTAGCTCACTGGTAGAGTGTTCCTGAGTTCATCAAAAAAAGTTAATTAACTAAAAATTTCATCACTTGGTAACTTTATTCTTCACCTTAACATTCATATTCCCCACTCTGCCATCAGTAGCTTCTTTCGTTTCTCTCTCTCCAGCCCTTATTCTTCCTTTTCTAGCCATACATGACATTTAATGAATACTTGCAAAAAATTATACATGAATAATTCTGTATAATTTTTTGGAAAATAGCTTGTTTCTTTAATTTTTCCTTCCCATGGTTTGTAAAGTTATACGGAACTAAGAACAACAGCTTTGTCAAATTTTTCTGTTAGGGAGAAAAGACTTATATCTACCCTTTCAGTCTCAGACATGCGAGCTTTCATTAACCTGCATTAAGTTTGGCATGTGCATGATTACTTTGTGTTGGAGGTAACCACTGTCACAAACTTCTAAAAAAAGTGTTCGCAGTATAGTGATGTTCTTCATTAACAAATTATACTCATAAAGAAAGAAAAGAGACAAGTTTCACACTGTGTAATTTAAACTTCTTAATTGTGATTTCGATTAACAGTTTTGAAAACATTGCAATCCTAATGCTGAGTGTTAATTCCTGCCCAGGTATATAACCTTTTCTGAGACCAAGGGAAAATATTATTTTAAGTGATAAAGGAACTGAAGATGAAATTTTATACCATTGTTTAAAAATCTTTTCAGAGCTAACTGAAAATAGAAATATGAAACTCTGCAGAAAAGGTGATATTTTGATCAAGTTCACTGTAACTATTGTTTATTTTTGCAAAGGTGCCTGCCTTCCTTAAAGAATTCTGCACCTATGGGCCATGATGGCACATGCCTGTAATCCCAGTGGCTTAGGAGGCTGAGACAGGAGGATCATGAGTTCAACACCAACCTCAAAAACTTAGTGAAGCACTTAGCAACTCAACAAGACCCTGTCTTTAATGAAATATAAATAAAAGAGCTGGGGGTGTGGTTAAGCGCCCCTGGGTTCAATCCCCAATTATTTCTTGTTTGTGAATTTATATATTGCTGCTTCTGAGCAGGCAGACAGTTGTAACTGATTTTCCTGAAAACAGAAGTCTTTTTAAAATGCTATTGGTGTACATCATCTGTAAGGTAATACTCCTGACATAGGGATTTGTTGGGAAAATCCACTTACCTTTCTCTCTGCTTATGGAAATTCAACTTTATGTTTAGGTTTATTTTTTACTTAGTTGTTGCAGAGCAGTCGTCAAATGTGTGTTAGATGATTTTAATTTTAAATAAAACTAGAGACAGGGAACATTCAAGAGTGTTCCTATGTCAAAAAACAGTTTAATGTAGGATTGTGCCTCAGATTTTAATGTCTTAGAGAAATCATGGCCATAGTTAATAAGCAACCTAAGCTCCTATTACACCTATAGGCATTATGCACTTTTATAATATCTAAATATTAATGTAGAGCAGTTACTGTATTGTATTTATTCTGCTACCTTTTCTCACTTTCCTTTTATGTTCCTCTCTTCTTTCCTTACTTACCATTTTAAGCAGCTCCACAAGAAATGTAGAAGGTTCTTTGGAAGGTTCTGGAAACTTTTCTACCTTCTCTTCTCCTGCTAGATACAGTGCTGCAGTTCTGAGCAGTGCAGCTGCTACCGTGTCTGCTGTCATTGCTGCAAAAACCAGGTAGAACAAACTGCATGTGCAGTGTCTGTCTGATGTGGCCTCCACACTCTGTACCCACTGACAAGTCACTTCAGAGGAAGCATGTTCATTTGGAACAGCCACAGCTCTGCTCTGAGCTCTTCATTGTACAGCAGATATTTTATCTGAGTTGTGGGTAAAGCCCATGGTGTTTATTACCATTATTTGAAAAAATCATCTTTTTATCTCTTTGCATTGCTACTGTTTATGTATGGTATTTCGTACTTGTCATGTACATGTTGACTTTAGGGTTTTTACAATTTTCAGTTTTTATGTTTGAAACAATCAAATGTTATATAAGGTTTTATTGATGGTATCATCTCCCATAACTGTTTGGGGCCAAACAAAAGCCTAACAACTCTTTGAAGCACCCCTTCCTCCCCTCACCCCCCAAAATTAAAATTGTTTTGTAGGATTTTGTTTTGTTCTATTTTTATATAATTTCTACAGTCTTCATAGTTTAAATGCTTTCTAGAAGATTGTCTTGCCAGGCATGGTGGCACACAGCAACTCGGGAGGCTGAGGCAGAAGGATTGCAAGTTCAAGACCAGCCTCAGTAATTTAACAAGGTCCTAAGCAACTTAGTGAGACTCTGTCTCAAAATAAAAAATAAAAAATAAAAAGGGGATAAAAAGAGCTCAGGGATTAAGCACCCTTGTGTTCAATCCCAGGTACCAAAAAAAATTTTTTTAAATAATAAAAAATAAAAGATTGTCATGCTCAATTTTGGTGAAAATGTAATTTATTTTATATTAATGAGTAAGAGCATACAGTAAATTAATGACCCTTCTTTTATGCTTTCCCTCTTTCTCCTCCACCCACTCACTCTCAAAGGAAATGTTTCAGATCATAGACCTTAAAAATCACTTTCTGTTCTTGGTAGTGCAGTTTTTGACTTAAAAATCTTTCTAAATGCTTGCCAGGCTCTCCAGTCCTGAAAAGTATTGCTCTCTGCTGGAGGCACTTTGCATCAGCCCTGTTTTCCAGCCTCTAGCTTTCTCCCATCTCCAGTCCTGCAGGAGATTGGCTGGCTCTGTCCATGTTAAGAAAACAAGGTACTGTCGGAGTGGATGTGGCAAGTGGTGGTTTGTTTGTAAGGACACTACTTTCCCCAGCACTTAACCACCACATTAACAGACCAGATTAGAAAATCCCAGAGTTGATTTGTACTCAAATTTGAATTAACTGTAATTTCAATGTAGTGCTAATGCACAGGTTTATTATTTTATATGTCTATTAACTCATCTTTTAATCCTTTGTGACATCTTTCATTAGTACACTTGATATTTGGTATGAAATTAGGAGTAATTAATTATGCCAGTACTTATATTATGGTAGAAGCCTGTCTTTTATTGCATAGACATAGCTATCCAGAATAATCAAATGTTTAATGAGGCATACCTTTTGAAAAAAATTAAAAATAATAATAATTGACTTTAATTGACTGCTATCTTTTACTTCTTAAACATGAAGGTTTTCCTTGAAAAAGCAATGTAATTTTCACTGTATCTGGGAAATGCTGTGTAAGTCAGCATTCCATCTCTATGACAAAGTATCTGAGATAAACACTTATGAAGAAAAGTTTATTTTGATTCATGGTCTCAGATGTTCCTATCCATGGTGGGCTGGCTTCATTGCATTGGGGCCTGTGGTGAGGCAGAACATCATGGTGGGGTATGTGTGGCAGTGGAAACTGCTCACCTAATGGCAGCAGGAAAACTGAGAGGGAGAAGTGGTGGGGGAGGCTCCCAGTGAAGAAACTTCCTTCTATCAGCCCCTCCCCACCACATGTTCTGCCACCTTCCAAAATGTTCTCAAACTGTAACTACTTATTTGTTGTAATAGTTAAGCAAATATAAGAAAAGAATGTAAACTCAAGATAAATCAGATTGCTGACACTGAAAGTTAACTTTTATTCCTTTTTATTTATTTTCTTGTTAGCTCAGTTTTGAAAAGAATCCTTTGCTTTCTTTATTAGTATATTTTTCTCCATTTTCAGTTTTGGAAACAAAAACTGTAATATACTTTGGAAGTCATATTAATTTATTATTTCATTTCAGTTCTTGATTTTTTGGTAGACTAGTGAAAATGACCACATTTAATTCTTAGCAACTATGGTATTAGCCAAAAGTATTTATGAATTTGTACTGATTTTCTTAATTGCATCTCATAAAAAGAATTTTACTTTTGCTTAGAAGTTTGTTATACCTTAAATAATTTAAATTTTGAAAAAATATATTTGAATCATGACTTCAGAAATAAGATAGCAATCTAAGTAACAGTGCCATACTATATTAACAAACTAGTTACTAAGTTTAGGCTATTTTGCTGCCAGTGATTACTAACATTTTCTCCCTAAATAAAATAGTACTGCCAATGTCCTTAATATTCTTTCATCTATAGTACATGATACTTAGTGTTTATGTGTTTTTTTTAAATAGCAGCCAGGAGTTAAAAATTAGAAAAAAGACATGGTAAACTTTAAGAGACTGGTATCATATATTTAGATATGTGATGAGTGATAGTCTAATATTAATAAAAATAAAAATTCATCCATTACTTCATTAAATGTTTTATATAATTGGGGATCTGTTTCCCCAAAAGAAATTCAACTTCTCATTAATTGTAAATTTAAACATGAACTTTCTTGCTTATAACTTCTACTTTTATGGATTCTTTATAATCTGCTTCAAGCCCTTTATAGCTAAAGAATATAGTTTAAGATTTAAATGTCTCAGGCCTGTTGGGAGAGAATGTATACAAGCCTTTGTACAAAAGATATAACCAAAATCAAAATATTTTTTAGCTTATGTGATTACTTATTCCTTGGGAATTTTAGGAAATATTATGTTATTTAAAATCGAGTTGAGGAAGCAAAATTGTATCTGGGATCAAGATCCTACACTCAAAAATATCCACAAACTACATTTAGAAGCAGAAATGTTTGCTGAGGAGTGTACTTATCACTAATCTTGTTACCACTGAACTAGACAGATATAACGGGATGTAGATATAATAATCCCTCATTTTTGGAGTGTAGACTATACTGGGCATTGTGCTGATACGCACTTGATTTTATTATTTAGTATTTCATTCAATTACAATAACCCTGGAATAAAGGTAGTTTTCGTTGTTGGGTTTTTTTTTTTTTTTTTTTTTGCAGTGCTGGGGATTGAATCCAGGACCTTGGGCTTGCAAGGCAGGCACTCTACCAACTGAGCCATAACCCCAGCCCTTAAAGGTAGTATTTTAATAATGTTTTACAGATGAGGAAATTTACTAGTTTTAAGTAATGTGCCCAAAGTCACAATAAAGTCTCTAACTTTGGGTGTTTATAAAGTAAGGGAGAAGACAAGATACATAAGGAAGTTACTGTTAATAATAATTTTAAAAACATCTTTTTTTATTTTAATTCATTTTTATTGTAAACAAATGGGATACATGTTGTTTCTGTTTGTACATGGAGTAACAGCATACCATTTACATAATCATACATTTACATAGGGTAATGATGTTTGATTCATTCTGTTATTTTTTCCTTCCCACCCCTCTTTTCCTTCTATACAGTCCCTCCTTCCTGCATTCTTGCACCCCTCCCACCCCCCATTATGTGTCATCATCTGCTTATCAGCGAGATCATTCATTCTTTGGTTTTTTGAGATTGGCTTATCTCACTTAGCATGATAGTCTCCAATTTCATCCATTTGCCTGCAAATGCCATAATTACATTATTCTTTATAGCTGAGTAATATTCCATTGTGTATATATACCACAGTTTCTTTATCCATTCATCAACTGAAGGACATCTAGGTTGGTTCCACAGTCTGGCTATTGTGAATTGAGCAGCTATGAACATTGATCTTTTGATCTTGGGTTGTGGTTCAGTGGTAGAGCGCTTGCCTAGCACGTGTGAGGCACTAGGTTCGAGCCTAGCATGTGTGAGGCACTAGGTTCGAGCCTCAGCATTGCATAAAAATAAATAAATAAAATATTGTGTCCATCTATAACTTAAAAATATTTTTAAAAAATCTTTTATAAATCAGTGTAAAATTATATGTCTTATGGTTAATAAATGCCATGAATTTAAAGGAGTGTGGTCTGGGAATGTAGATATGTGTTAGAGCATTTGCCTACCTCTAGAAACTTGAGTAGTTAAATAATACATTAATTGCTTAATATGGAGTGCAATGCAAAATGGGTGTTATTGTTCTATTAATCCTAAGTAGGATTTCTATGAATTCAGAGAGGGAAGGGAGAAGTACCTATTGTGTATAATGCCTAGAAAACATGTAATATTTTGGGCAGAGAATGGGAATGGCCAGAATACAGTTTGACAGAGGGATAGTTGTGATTAGGCAGGTCTATTGTGACTTTGCCTTGAAGGCTTTGAATGCCAAACTGAGCTGAAACTTAGCCCTTCACCTTCTTAATGGTTATATCTATTCTACGGCATTTCCATCCTCTGTTCAAGTACCTTCTGGTGACAGGGCTTTCGTGAAAGGTACCCTAAGGAACAAATGTTTTCCTTTGGATGATTTTACATATTAAGAAGTATTTCCTTTTATTGAACCAAGTCTATTCAACTGTAGATTTGACTCATTGGGGTTAGGCAAAAAGAAGCTAGCCATACAGAGTGAATCCACATGTCAGATATGAGGATCGTGCTCATGCTTCTCTTGAGTTTTTTTCATAACCTCGGCCAGTATTACCAGTTCTCACAACCAGAATTCTTTAGGCTTGGTATTGTATTTCTATAATCCTGGTTACTCTCTTCTAAGGCAGTTTATCTGGCAGCTGTCCTGGAATTAAATTCTAATTTCTTCAGATAACTGAACATAAAAACTGTTATTTTTCAGTTTGTTACTTTTGTTTTATTTATAATTTCTAGTATTGCTTGGTCATAAATTTTTTCCTTAGAACTGACTTTAATTTTTTGTCAAATCCAAATGAATAATTTAATCCTAGAATAAAAATTACTTCTGTTGTATGTTTCAGAAATATTTTAGTTGTGGTCTGGAGATGTAGCTATGTGGTAGAGTGTTTGCCTAGCAAGTGCAAGGCCCTGGTCAATTCCCAGCACCACACACACACACACACATGAAATTATTTAGTTATAATAAATAAAAATATTAAAAATAAGTCTTACTTTTATTATTTGTATACATTAATTATCATTTTCATGTGTTAATCCCACATTCTGTGCCTTAGAGATGGCTAAATACTTTATAATTATTCCATTTAAACCTCAGGGAAATCTTTTTTAATGATTTTATTGGTGTATTATAATTATACATAATAGTGAAATTTATTGTGACTTATTTATGCATGCAAATAGCATGATTTGATCACTCTTATTCCAAAGTACCTTCCCTTTTCCTCCTCTCTCTCCCCTGATCTCCTTCCTGTACTCTACTGGTCTTCTTTTCTTTTCTTTTTCTTTTTTTTTTTTTTAATTAGCACACTGTAATTAAACATAAAAGTTGGATTCATTGTGGTAAAATTGTACTTGAGCAGCAAAGTGTCTTGCAAATCTAGCCAGCAAAGTACTATCCTTATTTTAATGTTGGTAACTGAGGCTTGGAGAAGAAAAGTAATTTATCACAAAGCTTTTTAAAGGTGTCATTTTAACCACTCATCAATAATGTTTATGCTTCTTTCCATTAATGGTTTTTATGTTGCTTTTACTGATAATTGTGTTCAACATTACTTTTAAGTATACAATTTTATACTTTTTATGTATGATAAAAATCAAAATGCTAGGTGCAGTGGTTCATAACTGTAATCTCAGCAACTCAGGAAGCTGAAGCAGGAGGATCACAAATTCATGGCCAGCCTGGGCAGCTTAGCAAGATCTTGCCTCAAAATTTGAAAAAAAACATGAAACGACTGGGGATGTAGCTCAATGTGGTAGAATGTCACTGGGTTCAATCCCTAGTACAAAAAAAAAAAAAAAAGTACTATAAGTCTTTCATTATATTGTCTATTTTAACAGCAATCTTGTTTGAGTTTCTCATTAAACTGATAGGAAATAGCAAAAGATGATGACTCTGTTACACTTGAATTTGAGAGCACAAATAAGGAGTGAGGGTGGTAGGATATGAGCTCGATGGGATTATGTTGTGGATGTGTACAAATATGGCATAATGAATCCCACTATTATGTATATTTATAATGCACCATTAAAAAAGAATGAGGTACATTTCAAGAAAGTTAAAGTATCGTTAATACAATTTTTCAAAATTTTTTTAATGTCAGAGGTGCCCCTGGACTACCCCAGGTTTCATGTTTCTCTAGAAGGACCTATACAATTAAACGTGTAGTTAGACTCATGACTAAAATTTATTACAGCAAAAGAATACAAAATCAACAAAGGAAAAAGGTGTATGGGACATGCCTGTAAGAAATAAAGCTCAAGTTTCCAGAAGTCTTCTCCCAGTGGAGTCTCATGGGACAAGCTTAGTTCCTCCAGCAAGGAGTTGTGGCAAACTGTGCCAAGTGGTGTCTACCAGAGAAGCTGGTCAGACTCTAAGTACCCAAGGTTTTTAATAGTGGCTTGTTACCTACACATCAAAATTCTAAACTCTCAGGAGGAAAGTAGCTAAATGGTATAGACTATTTTTTTTTTATTAAAAAAAAAATGCTGAGGCACAGTGAGCCACTTTTATCTTTGAGAGAATTTTATTTTGCTGTTGGGGCCAGTTTACCAGTCAAGTTCCTACATGCCTAAGGATAGGCAACTGCAAGATTCAAAAGGAATTTGGGCAAATTAGGTGCCAAAATTTGGTAATATAGTACACATAATTGAATTTGAAAATTCTTTTTATTTAAGTAATCTTTTCTTAAACAGTATAATTTGAGAGTGTTTATTTTGCTAAAGACATTAGATAGTACCTCATCTTTATCAGCCTCTTCTTCCAGCAGTCAGTTTTCAGTTATTGAAGGAAGTGTGTTTCTGTGCATAGATTTATTTAAGCTACCAGTACTGAAAAGTTTAGCTGTAGGAAGTATTGTTTTGTTATTATTATTATTATACTTCATTTTAGAAAAATAACCACTGCCATATTCTGTCATTCCAAAGCCTATATTTTGTAGTTTGGCCCACCTCAAATTGCTACTTCCTTTGGAGATGTTGTGTAAAATTGTAAATAACAAATGATAATAAAAGTCATATGATCTTCTAAACCAAACCAGAACCAGCACAGGTAAAGCCTCTTCTTAAGCAAATAACTCTGGTTGAGAGAAAATAATGGTAGGGTAATCTTTCTTTCTTAGTGTTAGGTAGGAATCCAGAACATAAGGTTAGGCAGGGTTTGTTGCCTCTTGTTTGTTACTATGTACATGGCACAACATCTGGCATTAGAGTAGGTGTTTAAATTTTACTGAATGAGTGAGGGTGCAAGTGAAAAGAGTCACTGGTGAGGCATCAAGGAAACTTAGTTCATAAAATATCAGAAGAATGTGCAAAAAAGGAGGCATGGATGCCATTTCATAGTGTTTATGAGGGGCTCTCCAGTAATGAATTGTTTTAATCTAAGTGGTTCTTCTGAAATGTCAAGATAGAAATTAGGAGGAAAATTTTTCTTATCATTTAAAGAGATTGGTTCTGTGTTTTTCAATAGCCCACTTTCTCATGGCAAACCTTCTAAAGACAATTCCCAAAGTATAAAACAAAAACCACTTCTTTTTCTTTACTTTTTTTTGTTTTGAAGAGAAGCAATCCCTGTCATGATTTTAGAATATTTTAAATTGATTAATATTTTGATTTCCTTAAACATTCAATAGATTTGGAAAAGCAAGGGTCATTGCTCAGTTAGATTGCTATGATCTCACCAAAACTGTTTCCTGCTTTCCTTTACAGTAACTCTCAGGAGCCTTCTCAGCAATTGGCTTCCCCAGCAGCTTCAGCTCGGAGCATGCCTGAGACTCTGGAAAGCCCAGGCTCCAGCAGGCCAGGGGTGGCCAGCCTCACAACTGCTGCTGCCTTCAAGCCTGTAGGATCTACCAGTGCCATCAAATCACCAAACTGGCAACGGACAAACCAAGCAGGTATTTCAGAGAAATTTCTTCCTCCTTGCTTTCCTAAGTGAGTGTAATTAATGAAAATTTGTGCTGGGATTATGTTAGAATTTATTAGTGAACCCTGTTTTCAACCATATCAGCTTCAGACAGGACAATAAAGAACAACTGTAGCTATTTGCTCTGTGAAGTGTCTCATAAATATTTTCTGTTGTTAGCTTGATACACTTGCCCTTTTTGCTGTTCATAATTCTAGAATTGGGCTTTTCCTTTTTCTCAGATTACTCAGGAAACATGTTTTGAATTGTAAATTTGGAGAATTATTTCATAACCAGTTATATTACTTGAAAATATAGCATTTTTGTTTTTATTATATATACAAGTAACAGAAGCATCAAGAGTCATGAAACAATTATTGAAGAAAGAATCTTTTACTTCTTGTTTGAATAATTATGAAGCAGAAGGGGAAGAAGGACATAATACTAGAAAGATAATATTTGAATGGTAGGATGGAACATCTTGGGCACAACCTGGAATGCTGAATTCTCATTCACTTTTACAGATGATAGCTTTAAGTAAAGTCATTTAATCTCTATGCTCTAAGTTTTCTTATGTACAAAATAAGGGGATCTAAAGTACTTCCTGTTTCTCACAAGATGAACAAAGTTTATGATTATGTAAGTGAAGTGCCTCTGTTAACAGGAAGTTGCAGCTCTACTTAAATGTTGCTAATCTCAAATCCAGCTTCATCTTTTTTCACTCTCCAGGTTTGTTTGCTACCTAGCCATTGGTCATTTGCCATCCTCTCTCTACTGAACTCCATATCCTCAAACACTTTGTTCTATTTGCTGTCCCCTCGTGGTACCTTAAATGCCACATGTCTGAAATTATTATTTTCCGTCCCAGGGAATGGCACATCTACTCAGTCACCAAAACTAGAATATAAACTTTAGCACCCACCCCACCCTATAGTCTCATAATAACTAATATCAAATGATTCTACTTTTTAATATTTCTCAATTTTTCTCGGTCCTCTATCATAAAAACCTTGCCTTGGTTCAGGTCCTTGTCATTGTGTTATTATTTATAGTTTATTTCATGGTGGCATTTGCTACATGTTGCTAATTTTACAAAGCTAGAAGTACAGTTATCCCTCAGTGTCCAAGTTGTCCCTCAGTGTCCACGGAGAATTGGTTCCCTGACCCCTTAGAGATACCAAGATCTGCAGATGCTCAAGTGCCTTATTTGAAATGACTTGTATTCACATATAACCTTACATTCTCCTGTATACTTAAATCATCTCTAACTTAATGACTAGGGGATAAAAAAGAAATACCTGTTTAGAAAACACACAATTATTTCTTTCAAATATTTCCAGTCTGCTCTTGGTTGAACCCACCAGTGTGGAACTGCAGATATGGAGAGCTGAATATATTGGTATTGGGGGAAGAAGGGGAGGATAAGCCATTACATATGATCTAGACTGTCTTAAAGAAAAGATGATTTTATTACATTTAAAAACATAAAATGTGCTGGGCACGGAGGGGCATGCCTGTAATCCCAGTGGCTTGGGAGGCTGAGGAAGGAGGATCACAAGTTCAAAGCCAGCCTCAGCAATGTGAGGAGCTAAGCAACTTAGTGAGACCCTGTCTCTATATATAAAATACAAAATAAGGCTGTGAATGTGGTTCAGTGGTTGAGTGCCCCTGAGTTCAATCCCTGGTATCAAAATAAAAACACAGAATGTTCAGATGACTATCATTTACCTCTGAAATTTCTGAACTATTGAGATAGGAAGATCTGTTGGGGAGAAAATGCTGGCAAAGTTCAGCCACTTAGGTCCACTCTATGTATGATGTTGGAGATTCACTATAATTTTTGTATGTGCATTTAATGTAGAAAGTAACCTTTAGAAATAATCCTTTGGTGTGTGTGGTATTTGAAAACTAACAGAATAATGTTTTGTAAAATAGCAAGGAAAAGACCAAATATCTGAGGTTGAAACTGAAGGGAGAGCAGAAAGTGTACCAGAGGACAAAAGTATATGTGCTGCTTTTGTAATGAAATTATGACATTTGCTGGTAAGTGGATGAAAATGGAGAATATCGTACTAAGTGAAATATGCCAAACTCAGAAATTCAAAGGTCGAATGTTTTCTCTAATATGCAGAAGCTAGAGGAAAATAAAGGAAAAGGAGAGAGAAGGACAGGATAACAAAGATAAAAGAAAGATCAGTAATGTAGAAGGAGGTCAAGAGGCAGAGTGGAGGGACAGGTAAGGGGAGGAAATGCAGGATGACTTCTTAGAAAATTGTTATGTGCATGTGTAAATGTACATCAGGTAACCTCACCTTTATGTATAGGTAAAAAGAACCAATGAAATGTAAATTAATAGACCAGTAAAAGGAAGTCTGGTAGAGCAAAGGAAGGAAAATGGGAGAGGGGAGGAGAGACAAGAGGGAAAACAGGGAGAGAAAAGCTGGGATTATCATGAACTGAAATCAAATTCAGTTAAATTTCATTTTAAAAAGTATATGTACTGCTTTTGGAAGTTCAGAAATTTATGATCAAAATAACTACTCTGCCTCGTAAAAATAAATTGATATGAAATTCCTGGCGAGTACAGTACAACAAAATTACCACAAGAGGGCGACAGAATCCTTTCTTCTCTAAATCTAATTTAATTTGTTTTAATAATGAAAGCAAACAACTGTAATCATGATTCACATGGTTAGTATTTGGAACATTTTGCTTTTTTCCAAAAAACATAAACAAATTTGAGCAAAATTATAACAGTATAAAACATTACATATTATATAATATTATATAACAATTTTATAAAAAGAAAACATGTTTCCCATTGTGAAGTCATAGTTGAATTACATCATAACCCTTAGATCAAGTCAGAAAGTGTTTCTTGAGCTTCTTCTGTTTATCTTGTTCTAGGTGCTGGAAATAGGTTCTTAATAAGTTGTTATGTTAATTATTTACATTATTTTGTAAAAATTTTTAAGGACACAAAATTCCCAACCTCTCAAATTCTCTTATTCCACCCACCCAAAAGTATACCATATTTTAAAAATAAACAACACCTCAAAATCGATTCTTACTTAGTCTTTGCTAGTTTCAAGAACTTCCTAATACAAGTTTTAAAGTTCTTTGATTTAGAGAATGATGTTGTCTCCTTATGGGATCTTTTGTGCACCTCACAGTTCACCTGTGTAAACAGTGCCAAGAAAAGAGTTGTAAAGGCTAAAAAAGTGAGTGACTGGTCTAGGGTAGGGCCAAATAAAGCAAGTAGGCAAGTGGCAGTTTTCTTTCATATGGAGAATGACAGACTTCTTTTTCTTTCTAATTCATGGCTATGCTCTAGTGTCAATGAAAAAGGGAAAAAAGAGATTTGATTCTTTTCACTTTCCACCCCTGGGAGATTACCAAAAACTATTACCATTGAATCATTTCAAGATAATTTCTACAAACTGGGCCCAGTGGCACATGCGTGTATCCTAGGGATTCAGAAGACTGAGGCAGGAGGATCACTAGTTCAAGGCCAACCTCAGCAACTTAACCAGGCCCTTTCTCAAAATAAAAAATAAAAAGAACTGGGAATGAAACTCAGAAGTAGAGTATCCTTGGGCTCAATCCCCAGTACCAAAAGAAACATTTTTAAATTCCTCCAGATGGATGGGAGGAAGGGGGAAAAAATTACTAAATTGTAGTCTGTGATCCACTTGGTTCATTCTGAAATCAGTTTAATGGATTGTTACCAGCATTCATTTTTATTTTTGCTTTTTATTGATACAAATATTTATACATCTTCTTGGGATGTGCTGTGATGATTCAATACATGTGTACAGCATGTAATGATGAAATCAGGGTAATAAACACTTCCATCTCGTCAAACACTAACGATTTTTATGTGTTGGAAATTTTGTACTCTCCTGTGTAGCCAGCATTTTAAAAAAATAAAATAGCATGAAATAGAAAATATCAGAGTATTTTAATGTATTATTTTTAACATTATGAATAAGGTGTTTTATGGAAATGAGGTTCTAGTATATTTACATAAATATGTGAATCCACACATGCACACACATGTACAGATATGTTTTGGGTCAAAAGGTAAAGCATTTTTCTTACTTTATAATTTAAAAAATAGTTTAAAGTTACTGGTTTTAAGAAGTATTTTAGTCATACTTTTGTTTATTGAGTGATAACATGTATTTTTGAAAACAATGAGAAAAAAAAAGACTGTTGAAAGGCCTGATTAAAATGTTAAGACCTACCAGTGTATTTTTTTTTATTGTAAACAAATGGGATACATGTTGTTTCTCTGTTTGTACATGGTGTAAAGGCATACCATTTGTGTAATCATACATTTACATAGGGTAATGCTGTTTGATTCATTCTGTTATTTTTCCCTTCCCCCCACCCCTCCCACCCCTCTTTTCCCTCTATACAGTCCTTCCTTCCTCCATTCTTGCCCCCCCTCCCTAACCCTAACTCTAACCCTAACACTAACCCCTCCCACCCCCCATTATGTGTCATCATTCACTTATTAGCGATATCATTCGTCCTTTGGTTTTTTTGAGATTGGCTTATCTCACTTAGCATGATATTCTCCAGTTTCATCCATTTGGCTGCAAATGCCATAATTTTATCATTCTTTATGGCTGAGTAATATTCCATTGTATATATATATACCACAGTTTCTTTATCCATTCATCAATTGAAGGACATCTAGGTTGGTTCCACAATCTGGCTATTGTGAATTGAGCAGCTATGAACATTGATGTGGCTGTATCTCTGTAATATGCTGATTTTAAGTCCTTTGGGTATAGGCCAAGGAGTGGGATAGCTGGGTCAAATGGTGATTCCATTCCAAGTTTTCTAAGGAATCTCCACACTGCTTTCCAGAGTGGCTGCACTAATTTGCAGCCCCACCAGCAATGTATGAGTGTACCTTTCTCCCCACATCCTCGCCAACACCTGTTGTTGCTTGTATTCTTGATAATCACCTTTCTAATTGGGGTGAGATGGAATCTTAGGGTGGTTTTGATTTGCATTTCTCTTATTACTAGAGATGTTGAACATTTTTCCATATGTTTGTTGATTGCTTGTAGATCTTCTTCTGTGAAGTGTCTATTCATTTCCTTAGCCCATTTGTCGATTGGATTATTTGCATTCTTGGTGTAGAGTTTTTTGAGTTCTTTATAGATTCTGGAGATTAGTGCTCTATCTGAAGTATGATTGGCAAAGATTTTCTCCCACTCTGTAGGCTCTTTCTTCGCATTGCTGATAGTTTCCTTTGCTGAGAGAAAGCTTTTTAGTTTGAATCTATCCCAGTTATTAATTCTTGCTTTTATTTCTTGTGCTATGGGAGTCCTGTTGAGGAAGTCTGGTCCTAAGCCGACATGTTGAAGCTCTGGACCTACTTTTTCTTCTATAAGATGCAAGGTCTCTGGTCTGATTCCGAGGTCCTTAATCCATTTTGAGTTTAGTTTTGTGCATGGTGAGAGATATGGGTTTAGTTTCATTCTGTTGCATAAAACTCAACAAATAAACAACCTCAATGCCCTAGAAAAAGAAGAACAGACCAACACCAAAAGTAGTAGAAGACAGGAAATAGTTAAACTCAGAGCTGAAATCAACGAAATTGAAACAAAAGAAACAATAGAAAAAATTGACAAAATAAATAGTTGATTCTTTGAAAAAATAAACAAAATTGATAAACCTTTAGCCACACTAAGAGAAGACGAGAGAAAACCCAAATCACTAAAATTCGGAATGAACAAGGAAATATCACAACAGACACGACTGAAATACAAAACATAATTAGAAGCTATTTTGAAAATCTATACTCCAACAAAATAGAAAATTTCGAAGACATCAACAGGTTTCTAGAGACATATGAATTGCCTAAACTGAACGAGGAGGACATACACAATTTAAATAGACCAATTTCAAGTAATGAAATAGAAGAAGTCATCAAAAGCCTACCAACAAAGAAAAGTCCAGGACCAGATGGGTTCTCAGCCAAGTTCTACAAAACCTTTAAAGAAGAGCTCATTCCAATACTTCTCAAAGTATTCCATAAAATAGAAGAGGAGGGAACCCTCCCAAACTCGTTCTATGAAGCCAATATTACCCTGATACCTAAACCAGACAGAGACACATCAAGGAAAGAAAATTTCAGACCAATATCCTTAATGAACATCGACGCAAAAATTCTAAACAAAATTTTAGCAAATTGTATACAAAAACATATTAAAAAGATAGTGCACCATGATCAAGTGGGTTTTATCCCAGGGATGCAAGGTTGGTTCAACATCAGGAAATCAATAAATGTAATTCACCATATCAATAAACTTAAAGTCAAGAATCACATGATTATTTCAATAGATGCAGAGAAAGCATTTGATAAAATACAGCACCCCTTCATGCTCAAAACACTAGAAAAAATTGGGATAGTGGGAACATTCCTTAACATTGTAAAGGCCATCTATGCTAAACCCATGGCTAATATCATTCTAAATGGTGAAAAACTGAAAGCATTCCCCCTAAAAACTGGAACAAGGCAGGGATGCCCTCTTTCACCACTTCTTTTCAATATTGTCCTTGAAACTCTAGCCAGAGCAATTAGACAGACCAAAGAAATTAAAGGGATACGAATAGGAAAAGAAGAACTCAAACTATCCCTATTTGCTGATGATATGATTGTATACTTAGAGGAACCAGGAAATTCCACCAGAAAACTTTTAGATCTCTTTAGTGAATTCAGTAAAGTAGCGGGATATAAGATCAATGCACATAAATCTAAGGCATTTTTATACATAAGCGATGAATCTTCAGAAAGAGAAATTAGGAAAACTACCCCATTCACAATAGCTTCAAAAAAAATAAATCAATTTGTGGGAATCAATCTCACAAAAGAGGTGAAAGACCTCTACAATGAGAACTACAGAACACTAAAGAAAGAAATTAAAGAAAACCTTAGAAGATGGAAAGATCTCCCGTGTTCTTGGATAGGAAGAATTAATATTGTCAAAATGGCCATACTACCAAAAGTGCTATACAGATTCAATGCAACTCCAATTAAAATTCCAATGATGTACCTTACAGAAATAGAGCAAGCAATTATGAAATTCATCTGGAAGAATAAAAAACCCAGAATAGCTAAAGCAATCCTTGGCAGAAAGAGTGAAGCAGGGGGTATCGCAATACCAGATCTTCAACTCTACTACAAAGCAATAGTAACAAAAACGGCATGGTATTGGTACCAAAATAGAAAGGTGGATCAATGGTACAGAATAGAGGACACGGATACAAACCCAAATAAATACAATTTTCTCATACTAGACAAAGGGGCCAAAAATATGCAATGGAGAAAAGATAGCCTCTTCAACAAATGGTGCTGGGAGAATTGGAAATCCATATGCAACAGAATGAAACTACCAGTGTATTGTGAGCCTGTCATGGTTTCTGTTATATCCACTAAAATTCTGACTTTCAATCTTAGATCATTTCACTTGTGGTGTTACATAGCCTGTGTTATGCAGAAATCTTTCAAAAATACTGTAATGCTAAACCAGTTGATAAGTAAAAATTAGGTGTGTATGTAACAGTATTACAGTTTAGATTGAATGATCTGCTTTTTCTCAGGAGTATAGTTTAACATACACCACACACACACACACAGGTTAATATTTTAGGATGCCAAGCGTTCAAAAGTTCATTCTGGATGAAAATACTAAGATAGAAAAGAAGTAAGAATCCAAGCTTGAACTTCTTGCCAGCTAGGAAACTCCTGCCTCTGCCCTGTGTCTTTGGCAACACTACTAACGTGAACAAGGTTGTAATAGTCCCTTTAGAAACATTGATTTGAAACTAGAAAAATATACCAAAGGTGAGATTTTTCTTGTTACTTTTCAGAATTGAGCATTTGTACTTTTGTAAACTTAAATTTCAATTCATTTTATTTGTTTCTATTAAATTTTTATGTATGAAAGCTTCATATCATATATAGTTAATAAGTGATTCGATATGTATTTTCAAAACCTTTGTAAATTTAGTGGTAAAAGTTTAAAAATATGTTCCTGTGGTTTTGTAGGTGAACTAACTTGCTATGTAATGCTTTTCCTAGATCCTGTGTAACCTATGGATACCAGATTAGGTAAATTTAGACCACTGGATGCAAATATGTTTAAAATATTACCAATATAGTCAAATGTTTTTGACAAATCCATTCTTAAAGTCACAAAGAGCCATTATGTGTCGGAATACATTAATTTACTAATTTTAATTTAATCATACACAAAATGAAAATATTCTGCTTTGCTAGAAAATAAGTAGTGCCTTGAGAGATCAGGCCCATTGTTCACTGAACCTAGTTTTCTGACTGATGGTGGCTCTACAGAATGAGAATGTGTGCCCTATAGATTATGAATTTTAAAAGGCTAGAGTGTTTTAGCCTGCAGTTTCTTTATCTAGTAAAATATGGATCTAAGAAAAGTCTCCTATAGCATTGTTGTGAAGACCAGTAGAATACCATATTGAAGTGCCTAGGTACATAGAGAATACTTGAGAGTTTACATGTCCCCTGTATTCCTTTCCCAAAGCATTAATAATTTTCACTGTTGCCATCCAGCAAAACAATTGTCATGTGACTTCCTGCTTGACAACATTTGGAGCTCTTTGCTGCCCAGGTGAACTATTTGGCTTCGTAATAGGGCTCAATGTCACCTGCAACCTTGTGCCAGCCTTTTCTAGCCTTGTTTTTGTAAGATTGTTCCTCATGTTCCCTATAGTCCAGTCACGATAGACTTTTGAGTTCATACCATTGCAGGTTTTTTTTTTTTTTTTTTTGGTAATGCTTTCCTTTCCATCCCTGACAAACTTCTGTTCACCCTTGAAGACCATTTGGTACCTTCTTTATGAAGTTTCTTGAATCTTTTAACTAGGTGACCTGTTCTTTCTCTATGTTCCTATAAAACTTTGGTGATGTCTTTATCATAACATTCATTTTATTTTAATTATTTACAAATATGTATCTTTTACCACTGTTCTTACATCCCTTGAAGAACAGGGACCAAGTCTTACTAATTTTAGCCCCTGAACAATCCCTGGCAGTTTGTGGACCTTCTAAATGTCATTGAGAGAGTGAGTGGATAGATCAGTTTTTCTTATTTTGAAAATCTTCATTTAATTTGAAGGGTACAGCTTTAGTTTGCCAAAGTATTCTTCTGTTCTCTTACTAGACTTGAAATTCCCGTTAACAGTCATTGAGTAAAGATGGAAGCACTGTCTGCCAACCAGCTATTAAAAATACCAAATTGCTCAAGGAAGAGACTCCAGTCTCGTGAAGCATTAAACTCACATAAGAATTAAAGTTTGTGAGCATAAGCAGTACCATAATTAGTATTATATTACTTCTATCCAGTAGTTTTTTAAATTTTTTAAAATTCTGGAGCCCTGTAATAAGAAAAAAAAACTTACATATTTTTTTCCCTCAAAGAATGTGGAAATTATGGCACATAAGGAACCAAGCAATGGAGTACAGAGGGAATCTTAGAGAAATAGGCTCACCTGTTTCATCAAGGTGGACAAATTAAGTTTGGATGCAAAGCACAAGTAATAACATAGAAAATAAAATTGCAAAGAAGAGTTAAATCAGATTACAGAACCCAGGTCAGAGACATGAAGATCAGATCAATGGAAAGAAGAAAGGGAGATTTGAGTAAAGTTTTAGTATACAATCTTGAGGTAGAATATATATTTATTTATAGTGAAATCTTATTTTATTCAGGAATGTGATTTTAATGTTTGTGCCTAAAACATAATCACACATAGTCAACCACCTTAAACATTTTTAGAAAGAAGCTAAGTTAAAGATGAAATAATACATACAAAACTCTTGAGAGAACTTGGCTTCTTGAAGGAAAAGCATGTAGTTCATGATTGTCTAGTGGCAAGAGGGAGAATTGGGTTAATGTGGGGCCTGATCAGAAAGAGTTTTGACCGTAAGAGAATGGACTTGATGCTGAGAGGAAGTTATTAAAAGATTTGTAAACTAGAGGTAGTGGGAAATCAGATTTGTATTATTAAAAGATCATTATAGTTGTCATGTATTTAAGAGACATTATGATTTCACTGTAGAAATTAAGACTGAAGTCTTGAATGCCATGCAAGAAGTGTTTGAAGTGATCTAGTATAGAGATGGTGATAATAAATATTTCTGGGCAGTGGCAATAGGCATGGCCAGAATTCTATGGGGACCATAACTGCTGAGTACTTAGAATATGTCCTGACTGGAATGCAAGTTTTAACCACTGTTTCCAAGGGAACTTGATTCCCAGTGGGGTGCTTAAGAACATTTCTTTTAAAACACTGATATAGGATTTTATTCAGCCTCGAGAAGCCATACAGTCAACTCCTGTGTATAGGGTGTCTCCTGCATGGATTCAGACAACCTGAGATGGAAAATATTTGAAGAAAAATTGCATTTGTACTGAACACATACAGGTAGTTTTTTTGTTATTATTCCCTAAACTATACCATATAACAACTATTTTTATGGCTTTTACATTGTATTAGTTATTTTAAGTAATGTAGAGATGACTTAAAGTACACAGGAGGATATGCTTAAGTTATATGCAAATGCTACTGCCTATTTGAGTATCTGCAGATTTTGGTATCTTATAGGGGTACTAGAACCAATCCCCAATGTATTCCAAAGGAGGACTCTACTTGGTTTTCAGCAATCCAGACCATGACAGAGAAAATTGGTTGAATATATATTTGGATTTTTTTATGTAATAAGTCACATTGCAACATATAAATTTGGATTGATTGCATTTTGTACTATACTTGAGAAAAAAGTTAAAGTTTACTTTTATAACATATCTACATTATTTATGCAGCTTTTCCTCATGTGTGTATTTCCCCGAAATAACATTTTATTCTTTTTCAGTTTCACAATATTTGAGAGGATATTTAATGATGCTTAATAAATATATTAACACTATATCTATAATAAATAACTTACAATTTCTTGGCCAAAAATCATTGAATTATGTAGTCATAATATCCAATTATCATTTTCTATAGAAATAGTACTGCTTTATTTTATAGAGCCATTTAGAATAAAACACTTGCTATGTTTTCTTCCCAGTAGTTAGTGCTATCTAGCTGTGCTGAAAATGTTGTTGGCTGTTTTCATTAGCAGTTCTTACGGCATGTTAGAATAATACCACTGTCATGCTTTCTCTAATTGTATATACACACAGCTCCCAGTTGAGTCCTGTTTATTCTTTGTCCCCTGATGTTGGCAAGAAATTAGTGGCCTTTTTTGTTATACTTTTATGCATCCATGGAGGCAGGAATTTTGCCGAGGGAAATAAAGGCATTTAGCTGATATTATGGTGATATCCCCCATACACAATAGTATTGTATCACTTAATATTCAACTTTCTTGACCTCTGATACTCCGTGTTGAACAAATATGAGTTTTCCTACTTTATTCTAAGGCATCATTCCCTTTATATTAAGCAGGTGTTATGTACATAGGTTTTTTTTATTAATGAACTGCTTTTTTATGAAACAGAAAGATGATTTAATATGTAGTAAAGGCAGGGACTCTTTTTTTTTTTTCCACATTTTTATTAGTGCATTATAGTTGTATATAATGGTGGGATTTGTTGTTAATAGTTATACATGCACAAAATATACAATATAATTTGACCAATATCATTCTCCAGTATTTCCCTATCCCTCCCTTTCTTCCTCTGTCTGGTCTCTTTCCTCTATTGTTCTCCCTTCAGTTTTTTTTTTTTTTTTTAATTTATTTTTTTACGTTTACATAGGGTAATGATGTTTCTTTTTTTTCCCTTCCCCCCCACCCCTCCCACCCTTTTCCCTTTATACAGTCCTTCTTTCCTTCATTCTTACCGCTCTCCTTAGCCTAAGGCAGGGACTCTTAACGGATATAAAACTTTTTTTAAATGTAAGTTGTGTTTCAAATAAATGATATAAGCTATAAATAATAAAGATTGTGATCAGTTTCAGGTCTTTGGGGGACAAAGGAAATTTCTTGGTCAAATGAGAAAGGAAAAAAGGCATGATTTCAATTTCAAAATAAATACCAAGTTGACTTTAGGTCCCGCTGCACTCTGACTAGAGGAACCATTCACCAACCCTATTTGGGGGTTTGGAACTTATGAACACAGCAGGTATCCCAGAGGGGAATAAACTATCTCATTTACCTGTGAAATGCTGAGTATCCTTTACTGGTAGTAATAATTGTTTTTGTAGTATTTTGAATTTTTAAAATTATCTTTATTCAGAGTACACATTAAGTAATATCATTACAACTAAAATACATATCATCTTACCAATGTGGAAACAGTTTGAGAGAAGTCAGAGGAATTGTACAGAATCCTATAGGGAGATGACCCTAGTTATTTTGACTCTGAATAGTATATTTTCCTATTTTCAAGATAATCATGTTCTTAGGTATATTAAAGGGATCTAGATCTCTTTAGTAGCAGGGATGAAATAGAAAGGATTCCTTCCTTGGGTAGATAGGATAAACTAGGTACCTGGCAACTGCTAAGATTTGTTTCAAGTAACAGTAACATGTTCTTTGCACCCTAAATTTCATTCTTGAAATTCAGATGGTTTAGCTAAGATTAAGATTAAGATTGACCCTTAATCATACCATGCCTCTGCTGTGTGCTGCATTTTAGCAATAAAGACAAGCTTATTTACTTCATTATGGACAGAGCTTTGGAGAGATCTGATATGTTCTTTGTTTTCTTTTTTCAGGGAAGTTTTAGATATATTTGTGAGATTTGATTTGATTAGATCAAAACTGAATGATGTGCATCTCAGTTATAAGTGGATATAAATTCTATCTTTTATTTGAAGTCTAAAGGAGATAGGGGTGAGAAAGGAAATTACTGTTTCTACAACCACCCCAAATTTCATTGTAGGCTTCGTGCTACACTAATAAATCGAGATAACTAGATTTGCTTAGCTAAGATGGATAGATTTACTGGTTCCATCTTAAAATTTTTATATGAATAAGTAAAATCCTACCAGTCACATGTATTTCATCTCTACTAATAATCTTTTATTGCCATCTGCTCCCCTGCATTTTGATATCTTTGTATAGTCCACTTGCCATGAAGGCCTGAGTGTAGCCATCCATTTTTAAAACTGATGTGTGAAGTATCTAAATATCTTGTATCTTCTTGTAAAATGAGTAGATTGTTTTTTAAAATTATGATTCTTAGGAAAAATGAAAAGTAACAATCATTAACCACCTGCTTGCTTTCTTCTAAATGTTCTTTTATTGGGATTTATTTCATTGTTGAAGACTTCAAGTACACATCTGTCAAAGCTCTTCTTTCTATTTTTCTTTCATCCTGACATTAACAAATTAAACCTTTTATAAAAGAAGAAGATATATATATTTGTCCATACATGCTTTTCTAAAGAATTACTACATCTTACAAATTGCATATGCTTTAAATCGGGTGTTGAGTTGGGAAAATATGGTCCTTGTTCACATCTGTCCCACCATCTGTTTTTGTAAATAAAGTTTTATTGAAGCACAGCCATGCTTATTTCTTTACACATTGTCTGTGGCTACTTTCATGTTGCAGTGACAGAATTGAATACTTGCAAGAGTCTGAAAGTCCCATAAAGTCTAAAATGTTTACTCTCTGGCTCTTTACAGAAAGTACATTAACTCCAGGTTTAAACCATATGAATAGAAAAATTTTGTGATTGATAATTCTGCACAGTAGATGAAAGCCCTATTGTGGGGGGCCTGTGAACACCCATTTCAGTACTAATCTTAGGACACTGTGCACATTTGCTTGTTTATATCATCCTTCAAAAGATAAACCATTTGGAGGCAGGTGTCATTCCCTGAATGCATCTTTCATACCAGAAGAATTCCTGGATCTAAACATTGAATGTATTCTCTAAGTACTTCATGATCATGGATTCTTTCTTAACTATGATCTTATGTCAAAGCATAGTAATAACTGACATTTATGAAGTATTTCTTAAAATTCAAGGAACCATAAGTAAACATTTTACTTATATTGCCTCATTTTACCTTCTCATATTGTGAAGTAGTTATTATTGCTGTTTTACATGTGAGGATACATAAGATCCAGAATGATGACATTTCTGATGTCCCATCTAGAAAACAATAAACTGTGAACCCAAGTATGTCTTAGCATTATGTCATTATGTTAGATATATTGCTTTCTCCAGCCTTAAAGAGCTGAGCAACAGTCTGCACTTTTAAAAAATGTGAAAATCAAACATACTTTTGAATAGTGATAATAAAGTTTCTTTTATTTCAGAGATCTAAGACTTTAAATGAGAGTTAGATCTTAACAGAATTAGTAATAGTGATAAAAATGTGAGAACATTTCTGATTTTAAAATTTTACAGTTACATGTATTCATCATTAGAGACATTGTGAATATTGTTTGACATGGGGAAAACTCCCTAATTTTTTTCCTTTCTACTTTGATTTTTTTTCCCTACATGATGTAGATTCTATTTGTACGAGTAATTTAAGCCATAGATACCACCTTCTTTTATCTCTGGGTTTAGACTGCTTTTTCATTATATGAGATTCAAATTAATAGAAAAATGATAAAAGCCAAACCCATTTTGGTTTCCTTACTTAGGAAACATGATATGCCAGAACTCTAGACTTAAGGTGAGTATGACATAATTTTAATGCATGTTCCTACAAGTTTTTTTTATCCAATATGAGCAAAATTCAACAGATTTAATATTTTAAATACTTTTAGCTTTTACAGAACCTATAAAACTTTATCAGTATCCTCTTTAGTATCCCTAAGGTAATGAATTATGACTCAGTTCTGTTTTTGTTTCTTAAAATATTTTCTTTGTCCCCCACTTTGTTCTTTATTCCTTTTTAATTTTTAATAACATAAAGCACATTGGCCTCACACAATTAAAGTATGGACTTGTCTTTCCATTTTGAAATTACAAGTTGCAATGATATTGAGATTATTCAGAAAATTCTGTGTATATTGTGATAGATATTTTTTTTACTTTAATTGAACGATGACAAAACCAGATATGTTAATATTTTATGTCTTTGTAAGGTACATTCTGGGTTTATTTTACTTGTAACTCTGACCAAATTGAAATCTTCTACATAAGGTCAGTATGGGAAAAAAGACAAGTCTGTGTGTACTGAATTTTGATGTGTGGTGTAAGAAATTAAAAAGAGAACTGACCCTAATCCAAGTCCCCATGTTCACTTTAATTAAGACACTCTAGATCTAGTTTAATCTGTGTTCTTAAAGTTGAAAGACTGGTTGCTAATGGAAGAAACTAACCTCCTGAAGTTGCGGAAATACTTGATACTTAGCCTTGGGTGCACCTGTTCCAGTTCTTTATGGCATACATACCAGCATTCTCTGCTGCTTAGAAAAATGATAATAGCTTAATCTGTCCAATTTTGCTTTTAATCGTTGAGTTAAAAAAAATCCTTGATTCCATTTAATAAAAATTGCATAAACCTCTTCATAATTCTCTCTGATCTTAGATCTTGGCTTAACTTTTTCCATTTCTGTTGGATATGATTTCATGCCTGGATTACAAAGAGTAGACTGCTGTTTATTCATCCAAAGCAAGGAGCTTGACAGACAAAATGCACAGATCCTGTGCTTGTCTTGGCCACCATCTGTCTGGCATGGTTGGGGAAAGGACACAGGAGAAAGCACTGACTGTGCACAATAATATGCAAGCTTGCTGCTATCACTGCTGCCCAATTTAGTATGTGTAAAATTTCTGCCATACCTTTGAGGACATATTCTGAGACACTGAATTATGATACTTTATCTCCCCAAGAGTGCCAGAACGTCACTTTGATGTAGCCCAGTTATTTATACAAGTATAGCATTAGCCTCCCTGTTTTCAACAGGAACACCCCTTGCACTTGAGCCAGTTGTTTTTCACACTGTAAACTCATGGGTGACTTCTGCCTTGTGAACATTTGTCTTTTTTCTTTTACTGTGGGGACATTTGTATTCATAGATATTTTCAATACAAGCCTTAACTTCTAACAATGAGACTGAAATATTACAGGATTTTTAAATAAGGAATCAGAAATACTTTACAGTTATCCCTAGATTGAATCCCATAATTTTCTTTGTTGCTTTATCTTAATCCAGTTATAGTGGTTGAAGTTTTATAGCTCTGTGGAGTTTTTACAGCAAAATGGATTTAGTGCTTTTTTCCTGTTTGTAGCAAAAGTATTAAATCTGCGGTTGTGTTTCTCTTATAGAGTGTTTTTTTAATATAAACCAAGTCTTTTAAGTATTTTTCAAAACATGGATATCCAGTCTTATATGTTTTATTTCAAGAACTTTGTATCCATAAATTATATTGATTAAAAAATATAGGCAGCCAGATTTAGGGAAATAAAGAACTCTGTGTAGGAAATTTAATTTGTCATTTACAGAATACATGAAGGGCTGAAAGGTGATAATCTAAGCTATTAAGGACACTAGTGTAAATCAAAAATAATGCTTTCACTTGAAATGGAACCACCATTTGACCCAGCTATCCCACTCCTTGGTTTATACCCAAAAGTCTTAAAATCAGAGTACTACAGTGATGCACTCACATCAGTGTTTATAGCAGCTCAATTCACAATAGCTAAACTATGGAACCAACCCAGATGCCCTTCAGCAGATGAATGGATAAATAAAATGTGGTACATATACACAATGGAATATTACTGAACCTTAAAGAAGAATGAAATTATGGCATTTGCAGGTAAAAGGAAAGAACTAGAGAATATCATGCTGAGTGGATGCTGATTCATAGTGGAGGGTGGGTACGGAAGAATGAAGGAACTTTGGATTATGTAGAGGGTAGTGAGGGGCGGGGTGAGGCAGTGGGGATGGGAAGAATGGTAAAATGAGACAGACATTATTACCCTCTATACATGTATAATTACACTACTGGTGTGACTTAGCATCATGTACAACCAGAGGAATGAGAAGTTATGCTCCATTTGTGTACAATGTGTGAAAATGCATTCAGCTATCATGTATAACCAATTAGAACAAATAAACAAATTTTAAAAAATAATGCTTTCATACATTATTCCTAAATTTGTCCTTGTAGGCTCAGTAGGGAAAATAAAATAGCAGAAGTTAATGATCTCAGTTATCACTTGCCCACCTCTGAACTGTCCTGGAAGTTAGTATTTCTAGGTTTAGATCAAATTTGAGGAGATCTGCCTTCACATAATGTATGAAGGCAGTCACTAGCAAAGCCAGACCTTGGCAACAATTAATACATGACAAATATTAGATGAATGAATGTTACAGGGTTGTAGGCTTCGGAGTCAAACACATGGTTCTGGGTTCAGGATTCCCCATTCTCCTCCCTTTATTGGCTTCTATGATATATTCTGCTGGCTTTTATCCTACCTTTGTCTATCCCTAAAATGTTTATTATTTACTTTCTACCTAAGGAACTTTTCTTCCTTCATGCTGCACTTTTCATAAACTCTCTCACTCCCATGACTCAAATGTCTTAGTATGCTAGTGACCCCTGAATCAGTTTTTCTAACTTTGATGTTTCTACTGAGTTCACATATTCAACAAACTGTCTGGGCTGAAATGAATCACAGGTACCTCCAACTAGAAAAGGGGTGGGTGTTATACCCCCTGAGGGAAAAGACCAGTCATACTCTTGTCCTCTTCTGTGCATTCACATGTAGCACAGTGCCTGCCACTGTGTAGGATTTCAGTGTATGCTTGGTAAATGACTGAATATCTCTATAAGTAAACAGTAGTTTTCTGGCTCCTAGTGCTTATACCATACGTTAGTTAGCTTTGGTTTTAAAGCGTAAAGGTTTATTTTGTCTCACAGTTTTGGAGATTTCAATCCATGATCAATTGGCCTCCATTACATTTCAGCCTGTGTGTGGCAAGGTGATTCATCGTTGCAGGAATGCATGGTGAGGAAACCCAATCACCTTGTCACCAAGAATGAAAGAGAGGAAGAGCTGGGATCCTACAGTCCCCTCAAGGGCATGCCCCAATGAGTGTGGGTGCCCCACGAGGCCCCACTTTTGAAAGGTTCCACCACCTTCTACTAGCACCTTGGGCTGGGGACACCAAGCTGTTTAACACATGTACCTTTGAGGGACATTTCAGATCCAAACTGTAGCATCTCCTATAACATAATTGACTATATTGATCTGTAACCTTCTTTAAGCTCATGAGGGCAGAAATTGTATCTGTCTTGTTCATGGTGGTAAAGCCCAGCACATTGCTTGATTCGTAGTAGTCGTTCAGAAAACATTCACTTAATTTCATTGTTCGACACATCCTTGGGCAAGTCATTTGTCCTTTGTGAGCCTTATGTTCTTGAGCTGTAAAGTAATGACACCTTATAGTGTCATTCTAAAAATGAAACAGTTTAGTTGTCCTCTATTTCCTTTAACTCTAACATAGAAAAAGTTCAAATATATATAAATACCTATATACACATACATGCATATGTGTGTATACATATAGAAACTTGGTTTCTTCTGCATGTATGTTGCAAGGGATGTGGAGATAGAATTATAGATTTGAAGAAATTTAAGAGACAAGTGTAACATGTGGACCTTATTTGGATCCTATTTAATACTGCAGTGGGAGATATATGGTAAGCAGAGTAAAGCCACCACCCACAAAACTGTACATGTTCTAGTACACAAAACCTGTGAATATGTTGTGTTATGTGGCATAGGAGAATTGAGGATGCAGATAGAGGTAAGATTGCTCATCAGTTGACCTTAAGTTAAGGGAATTATCCTGGTGGAACTCAGTGTTTATCATAAGGGTCTTCAGAGGTGGAATGGGGAAGAATGTTGACAGGACCAGAGCAGCACAATGTGCAAAAGTCTTTATCTGCTATTGCTGTCTTTGAAGTTGGTGAACCTGGCCATAAACCAGAGTATTTGGGCAGCCTATAGAAGCCAGGAAGTGAATTTCCCTAAATCCTTCAGCAGAAAAAAAACATCTCTGCCAATACTGTGATTTTGATCCAGCAATATCTATGTAAGAGAACTATAAGAAAAAAAGACTGTGTTGTTTTTAAGCTAAAATGTTTTGGTCATTTGTTACAGTATCAATAGGAAACTATCATGATATAATCAGAAAAAAATTAAAATTGGTCATTTGATATTAAGGCATAATTTTAAATGTGAAAAGGGCATTATAATGTTTTAGAAGAGTATTTTAGAGGTCATACTGTAATATTATGGATTAAATGATGTGTCTTGAATTTACTTCAAAATAATCTAAAGATGAGAAATAAGACAGAACAAACATGATCAATTATAAAGTCATAATGGTCAAAACTTGATTCTTTGCCTTTATTAAATTTTACTGGTTTTCAAAATAATGAATTGGTTCCTTGACATCCTCTAGAGATGATCAGTGTGGGGTTTTTTAAATTCTAGAATCATTATGAACTCAGAAGTTGAACATACTGGATTATTTCAGTCCCTTATAACTATTTTTTTTTTGTTTTCTGCAACTATAACTATTTGTTATTTTTTTAAATTTATTTTTATTGTAAACAAATGGCATACATCTTGTTTCTCTGTGTACATGAAGTAGAGGCATACCATTTGTGTAATAATACATTTACATAGGGTAATGGTGTTTAATTCATTCTGTTATTCTTTTCCTCCCCCCACCCCTCCTACCCCTCTTTTCCCACTACACAGTCCCTCCTTCCTCCATTCTTGCCTCCCTCCCACCCCCCATTATGTGTCACCATCCGCTTATCAGCAAGATCATTTGTCCTTTGGTTTTTTGGGATTGGCTTATCACCCTTAGCATGATATTCTCCAATTTCATCCATTCGCCTGCAGATGCCATAATTTTATTATTCTGTATGGCTGAGTAATATTCCATTGTATATATGTACCACAGTTTCTTTATCCATTCATCAATTGAAGGGCATCTAGGTTGGTTCCACGATCTGGCTATTGTGACTTGAGCACTTGCGAACATTGATGTGGCTGCATCACTGTAGTTTGCTGATTTTAAGTCCTTTGGGTATGGGCCAAGGAGTGGGATAGCTGGGTCAAATGGTGGTTCCATTCCAAGTTTTCTAAGGAAACTCCACACTGCTTTCCAGAGTGGCTGCACTAATTTGCAACCCCACCAGCAATGTATGAGTGTACCTTTTTCCCTACATCCTCGCCAACACCTATTGTTGCTTGTGTTCTTGATAATCACCATTCTAATTGGGGTGAGATGGAATCTTAAGGTAGTTTTGATTTGCATTTATTTTATTACTAGAGATGTTGAACATTTTTTCATATATCTGTTGATTGCTTGTAGATCTTCTGTGAAGTGTCTGTTCATTTCCTTAGCCCATTTGTTGATTGGGTTGTTTGTATTCTTGGTGTAGAGTTTTTTGAGTTCTTTATGTATTCTGGAAATTAGTGCTCTATCTGAAGTATGTGTGGCAAAGATTTTCTCCCACTCTGTAGGCTCTTTCTTCGCATTGCTGATAGTTTCCTTTGCTGAGAGAAAGCTTTTTAGTTTGAATCTATCCCAGTTATTAATTCTTGCTTTTATTTCTTGTGCTATGGGAGTCCTGTTGAGAAAGTCTGGTCCTAAGCCGACATGTTGAAGATCTGGACCTATTTTTCATCTATAAGATGCAGGGCCTCTGCTCTGATTCCAAGGTCCTTGATCCATTTTGAGTTGATTTTTGTGCAGGGTGAGAGATAGGGGTTTAGTTTCATCCTGCTGCATATGAATTTCCAGTTTTCCCAGCACCATTTGTTGAAGAGGCTATCTTTTCTCCATTGCATATTTTTGGTACCTTTGTCTAATATGAGGAAACTGTATTTATTTGGATTTGTCTCTGTGTCCTCTATTCTGCTACCATGATGTTACTTGTCTATTTTGGTACCAACACCATGCCGTTTTTGCTACTAATTGCTTTGTAGTATAGTTGAAGTTCTGGTATTGTGCTACCCTTGCTTCACTCTTCCTGCTAAGGATTGCTTTAGCTATTCAGGGTTTCTTATTCTTCCAGATGAATTCATGATTGCTTGCTCTATTTCTGTAAGGTATGTCATTGGGATTTTAATTCGAATTGCATTGAATCTGTATAGCACTTTTGGTAGTGTGGCTATTTTGACAATATTAATTCTGCCTATCCAAGAACATGGAAGATCTTCCATCTTCTAAGTTTTCTTTTAATTTCTTTCTTTTAGCGTCTGTAGTTCTCATTGTAGAGGCCTCATAGCTATTAATAAATGCTCAAACTGCCCCATCTGCTTCTTCCAATCCTTTTGATACAACTCCTATAGTGTTGCCTGCTTTCTAATTTGAAAAGATATTCCATACTATCTCTGTTTATTTTTGGGCCCCATCCTAGAATCAGCAATTTCTCTAGAATTTTGTTCTCTTTAGTATAGAAAGAATAATTTTGGTGCTAGAATCATTCCTTCTCTAAGCAAACATTTATTGGCAATAAGCCAGGAACTGTTCTAGGTGTTAGGGGCAGAGCAATGAACAAAGCAGACAACATGCCTGGCCTCAAGGTCTGGAGAGACAGCTGATTAACAATAAAAAGAATACAAAGTACATCAGATGGTGATGAGTGCAATGGCAAAAGATAAAGCAGTGAAGGAGTACAGGGTCTGCTGACTTGGCAGGGGGTGGGTGCTGTTTTGTGTAGGGCAGTCCACAAAACAACAGTGACAATATGGAAATATTGAGGAAATGAAATTTACAGAGGCTCTGCATTAAAAGCATACTGGTCATTTTAGAAGAATAGTAAGGCCACCATGTCTGTTATATAGTGGACAAGGGATCGGTGGCAAGAGAGCAGGTCAAAGAAGTAGCTGGGATCAACTCTCTAAGATCTTCAGTTTTAGTGCTAGGTTAGAATGGAGCTATTGGAAGGGTTGGAGCAGAGGATTAGTATGATATAACTTCATTTTTTCTGACTTCTGTGTTGGTGACAAGGGTGGAAGCAAGGAGATCTGTAGGCAGTCACTGTTGTATTCCAAGCAAAAGATATTGGTGATTAGAACAGGATGTACTGGGGAGGAGGCTCACATGATGGTTGTCAGGTTATATGTTTTTTGTATGTAAGAACAATTCATCTTCAATACCAAGCTTGCCCTCCGACGAAGTGATATGTTCGTATATAAACATTACATCCAGTAAGAGTAAGCTGACTTAGAAGACAATTACCAATATCTGTTGTAACTAATGTTTGCTCTTTGAAATCATTATTCCCCAAGTGATTTGTTATGTGTCCAAGTAAAGTCTGACAAATGTATTATTTTTTTCACCTAGTATATGTCAGTAATAATAATTTTTAATTGTTTATCGAATAATTATATTTAAACCAAAGATATCAACTAATTAGTGTCTTGTCTATTCATGTACAGTTTGACCAGGTCGTAATACATGCATCATAACTTCACTGCTATTTTAAATGTATTGTTTAGAGTTAACAGTCATTTAGGAACAGGAATCAAAGCACAGATACCAAATAACTCACCTTCTTCTTAATATAGTTAGAAAATGTCCCAAGAATTCACACATTGTATTACCAGGAATTCTATGTAATCTTAATCTGTTTTCTCATGGAAACGTTTTATAAAATATATAGCAAGTGCCTTTACACTTATGTGGAATATTAGTGCAGAAATTATTTGAATAAACTTGATAATCACCTTATTAGGAACTTGAAATGATTAGAAAAGAAAATTAGGCCTCAGAATAAGACCATTTAAAACTTCCATTGAATAATTTGCTAAATAATGCAAACCTGAATCATCTAGCACACATGGTGGCACAGGCCTGTACTCCTAGAGACTTGGGAGGCCAAGGTGGGAGGATTACAAGTTCAAGGTCAGTCTCAGCAATTTGGCAAGACTCCACCTCAAAATAAAAAATAATAGGACTGAGGGTGTAGCTCAGTAAGCACCCTTGGGTTCAATTTCTAGTACCAAAATAATTAAATTAAAAACCTGAATTATCTGCTTTGGAAAAAATGCAAGTAAGATCTTTCAAGATTAAAGAATTTTCAGTTTATTTTGCCAAATGAAATACCTTAAAGAGGACTGGGATTGTGGCTTAGTGGTGGAGTGCTTGCCTAGCATGCATGAGGTACTGGGTTTGATCCTTAGCACCACATACAAAACATAAATGTAGTTAAAAAAAAAAAAAAAAAAAGCTGAAATTCTATTTGTTTTTTAAAGAAATACCATAAAGATTTGGTGAATAACAGAAAGTAAGTGTTCTGTCAAATTAATGAATATTATGTAGTTCGATTTTTTAAAAATTCTTTGTCTCCAATTAATAATCTATAGTTCAAAAGAGATGGTTTTTCTTTGTAGTAAATTAAACTTATATGTGGTAAGCCAGGGATTTGTTGACTTTTTAAAAATTCTGATGTTAAACATGACAAATACTTTTAAAACTAGCAACTCAACATATTGTGCATTGAGTATATTTTACTTGATTAACTTGACAAATTTCTTTAACATGTACTGAGAAAGGTTTCTAGTACACTGCTAGGTTTCTCCCTCAGTTAATTGTGTTGAATTCATTTAGCAATAATTTTTGTAACCTTCGTTTTGGCTGTCATTGGGTCAAAAAACAAAAGGAAAGATTAGATGTGAATATATGCCCTTCATAACCTTAGAAGACTCATAAACACAATTTTAAAATTAATGAAGTGAGACTGTCACCAGTACTGTTGACTTGGAGGTAGCTAGTGGGTTTAATTTCTACATGACTTTTGTGGTGCTGAAATATATTTGGCACAAAAGAAATTAATTTCCAAACAGGGTCACAGTAGGGTAGGATTTACCCACAAAAGAAGTCAAATGTAATGAAAGTTGCTCCAGATTAAGGTTGAGAAGGAAATCTAGAGTCAAGAGCTCACTTCCTCCTAGTGTTCTCATTGTAACACTTACTGACTCATTATTCAGTTTGAGTAAGTCACAGACTTTTTGTGACTTAGATTCCTAAATTATGATGTGGAGCTGATTCAGTGTTCCTATTTAATGGTCTTACAAGAACTTCAAAGAAAAGTATCTTTTTACTACAAATAAGTAGATGGTCAACACTGAACTATCTGTAAAGAGTTCTGTTTTTTTCCTATATAAAAATAGATGATTTTTACAATGGGTTTCATACATGAAGCATTTTGGTCACTGTGGTACCTATGGAACACTGGTTTGCTGTGTGTAGGAGTGCAGTTGTCTACAAAATGATAATGGAAGCAGAGCTCATTTGGCAGTGTTTCTCCTCTCCTGAGACCTCCCCTTCTTACACCTCCCTCTCCGTGTGAGCAGAGGCCAGGGAGTTGGCACTTGACAGCTCAGAGCTCATTCCAGTGCTAGAGTAGTGAGAAATTCAGACTAAAGAAATGAAACATCACTTTATTCATATGGGAAATAACTATGCTTTGGAAATGTTCAGTACTCAATAATTAAGAGGGCTTGTATTGCTTTGTGTGCGGGCCAATGTGCAAGCAACACAGCAACAACGGAGGTGTGAGAATTTCTTTTATATCCAAAGTGGTTAAAATGGGGCAGTAACAGAAGCAAGGCTTTTCTTCCCCCAAAAGGAAAGCAGTAGAAGAAGAGCCGTTTTATGTATTTAAGATATGGTCACATGTTTCACGTGTAAGAATGACTGCTCATGTTAAGTGAGTTAGTTCCCCATATACCTTCTGCTTGAGGCATGGGGCCAGATGGGTATGTCCCATTTTACATTGACTGATGGAGAATTACTACACTCTTTTATTGCCAAAAATGTCTTAGTGGCTCAGCACTTTAAGGCGTATGCATAGATAATGTGGTAATATAAAGGCACATGCAGATGAAAGGGTTTGACTTGTCTTTGAGGTCTGATTTCAGATTTTCCAGTGGGTAACTTTCCCTTTATTGAAAATCCTGAAAATCCTGAACCTAATCCACGTTTTTGAAATACCTTTTTCTTTAGTTTAAAAGCAAAAAACAAAAAGGTGATTTGGGGGACTAAGGTTGTGGCTCAGTGGTAGAGCACTTGCCTCCCATGTGTGAAGCATTGGGTTCGATTTTCAGAATCACATATAAATAAATAAAATAAAGATCAATTGACAACTAAAAAATATTTTAAAAAGTGATTTGGAAACTTCCTTTCCATTTAATTGATTAATAATTTTTCATCCCTATTTGTAAGGCAGTCTCTAGTAATAGAAAGGAGTATGTAGTTTATACCTATTTCTAAGATCGAATAATTGAGGAAGGATAAATATTAATAGGATATTAATAAATAGTAAGTAAATTATACATGTGGTACACTTCTAGCCATGATGCTTAGAAGAGACTTTGGAGAAGAAAATGGTACTCATATGAGCCTTGCAGAATAGAAAACTTAAGTAGCAGTGGAGAAAGGGACATTCATTGACTGGGAGATTGTAGAGGCAGGATCTGGTTTGGTGTTCTCAAGAAACAGTGAGTAAAATATAGCATAGACTAGAAACCCAGACTACCCAGTAACAGGATTGCCTTGTCTTGCTGTTATGAACTTGGACAGGTTTCTTAACCCCTCTTTACCTCAGATTCCTTATAAACTAAAAAAAGTGGCACTAATCATACTGAAATTGCAGGAAATTTTTGGAAAAAATGTGAGAATAGTGCCTTTAAATAGTATTTGCACAAGTATTTGTGTAGGGAAGGATAAAAAACTGTTGTTAGGAAGATCGGAGTGGGTTCAGTGAGTGATGGATTGCATACAGTTTGCAGGCAGGAGTCACAGTTTTATGAGCAAGACAATATAATAAGAATCATGTTTTTGAAAAAAATGTAGCATAACAGGTTGAAGAAGAGATTGGCAGCAGACATAATGATTTGGAGACTTGTAATAATCCTGACTTGAGGAATTCAAGACCAGAACTCAAATGATAGAGCATGGGTTTGGATTAGAAATGAGGAACCAACTGGGAGCATGTGCTGTGAAACATTGCTAGGGCCCAGAATGAAGCACCAGGGAAATTGGAGGCAGAGTGCTATGCTCACCTAAGTGGAAGAATGCAAAATATAGAAATTCTTAGGGAAGACTGGTAGTGTATGCAGAAAGAATAAATCCACTTTACATGTCTTAAAGACAGTAACTGTGTTTGGCATTGAAAATGTCCTTGAAAATGTAAGCCTAGATTAGAAACTAAAGAGCCAAAGATGTAGTCACACCATGAGAGTAAATGAGGTAAGAAGGAGAAAGCTGTACAAAGTGAATATTGCAGTAATTCTCTTTTCCAGTTCTTGTGAAGAAAGTGAGAACCTGAGAGAATGGAAACATGTTCCTGGTCCCAGTAGACTTAACTTGAAACATGGAGAGTGGTGGAGGTCCCTGGCCTGTAAAAGTGCCATTTGACAGATGGAGTCCCAGCCCAGCACTGCAGATGTGCTAAGTGTTCACAAATGCTGTGCTTCTGCATCTGTAATTGCACATCATAGCAAAACAGGCTTTATTCTGGTGAAAGAGAGGTAGCTACACAATTATCTTAATCTTACCCTTTCCAGTATAGATACTGTCAACTTGTGTTGATATATATGTAAATATGTCCATCTATAAATACATACTGTTGTTCATTTTAATGACTTTTGTGTATTTTGTTGATCATTTAAAATGATTTAATGTGTGTCTTTTCTTTTACATTATATTTTAATGGCCTGTGGGTAAGGAGAAGGCCTTCTGCTGGTTTCATTTGCTTGCAGTTTTCACATGTATTCACTTATGTGCCAATCCCAGTTCATTCATTCATTCATTCATCTCAGACATTCTTGCAACTGCAAGAGTGACAAATTAGACAGTTCTTGGGAGCAAATTATCTAACTGGGGAAGAAGAGACACACATGTATGCAGTAGAAGCAGTAACAAAAGACATTCACAGAAAATTATGGGAACATAAAAGAGAAACTGTCCCGACCCGCGGGACATCAACGCAGGACGGCAAACCTAAGAGAGAAGGAATGAAGGGACAAGAGACACAGGGAGTGACAGCAAGACAGGAATTCTGATCAAGCTGCAAATTTTTATTGTTCTCAAGGATATTTATGCTGAGGGAATGAGGGGTATGATGAGACACAGGCTGGTTGGCTGTGTTTTTCTTTTGGGCTCCTGATAAGGTGCAAGTTCATGCCGGCGGAAGGTGAAATCCCGGAAGAGAAGCGGGGGCGGGCCATAGGCAGAACTATCAGCCGGGAGTGGGGAGGGGGCGCGCGCTCCGGGAATCCTCAGCCTTCAGCTGCAGGGTGTTTGTGCAGGGGAGGCAACCGCAAAATGCTCCCTGGGCTACTGCTTATCGTAAAGGTCAGAACGTCCTCAGAATGAGAACTTCTTGGTCCCTGACAAGAAACATTGCATCTAGATGGTATGGAAGGGGCCATGGATAGAGAGGGTTTCTCAGAAGTTGACTTCTGGCTCAATCTTAAACAGTAAGCAGTGGTTACTCTGCAAAATAGGAAGGAAACGAAAAAAATGACATAACTGAGAGTAAACCCAGTCTGTGCGTAGATAGCCCCATTCACAAGAAAAAGTGAGGCAGTTTGGTGTTGAAGCATTAAGTGAGAGGCAGTGTGGGGAAAGATGGGGTTGTGGAGCAGGAAAAAACCACTGGAGGGATTTGCATGGAGTGCTTAGAGGCTTGAACTTATTGACCACGAACAAATCTTGAAAGGCTCTGCACAGAGTTGTTGTTGGTTAAGATTTCAGTCTTAAGTGGCAGTTAGGAGGGTGAATTTAAGGAAGACCAAGACATTTTGGCAGATAATCCAGAAGATATTGAGAACCTGAAACCAGGACACTGTTGTAGAAATGGAGAAGAGGGGGCAAAATCAAGAACTGTGTGTGGTATACAATCAGCAAGACTTGTTATCACCAAAGATGAGGAGGGAAGGAACAAAGATGATTCTAGGTAGCCACCTTATATGATTGGGTAACTGATTGTATAATCTATTTAGTACAGATTGAAAGAGGGGAAATAGTTTGTTTTTATCTTCAGCCGCATTGAAGTTTTTAATATGCCCATGATAACTTGGAATTCAGTCTAGTTAATGGCTAGTAGAGATTTCTACATGTCTAGAAATATATCAGCTTTGTTATTGACCTAGCCACAGCTCCTCTTGGAAGCAGAGCAAGCATCCAATGCATACATTTGTCATAACTCTTCCACTGTGTTATAATCCTGTTTTTCTTTTATACTCATCTGTGCAATCAGAACCCAGTGTTTGGGTCATAACTTTATCATAAATATGAGAGTGAGTGGGTGAGTAGGTGAGTAAATAGACAATTTAAAAATCATTTGATTCTCAGGAGAAGTTTTTATTTGACCAATTCTCATTCTGATTCATCTGTGTTTTTAACTCCCAGCACCTTCCACTGGAAGAATCTCAAACAGTGGGACTCCTTCAGGAGCAGGGGCACCAGCCAACTCCGCTGCAGGGCAGCCCCAGCCAAGTGACCAAGATACTTTAGTGCAGAGAGCTGAGCACATTCCTGCAGGGAAAAGAACTCCAATGTGTGCCCACTGTAATCAGGTCATCAGGTTGGTTATTTAGTTTTCGAAATTTTCTCCAAAGTACTTGATACCAATATTGTTTTTTTTTAAAAATGTTCTATAATATTTGCAATTTTATTAGTAAAAATATTCTTGCCATAATTCTGTATAATAGTGTTGAAGCAGATAAATGTAAATGTATGTTATGACCTATTTTAATTAAAAGTAATTCTGCGCTTGGTAAAAATAAAAATAAAAATACCAATCGTTCAGTTATTAATTCCTGTCAGAACTAAGGAAAAATAGTGATTAATTTGGGCCTTTCAGATAATAACAGGATTTTAAGACTTGAAGTGATCCTGAAGATCATTTATCTCAACTTTAATTTATAAATTATAAAAGTGAGGACTTTCATTTAGATGAAAAATAACTAGTAGCACAAAGAACTTTAAGCCCCAGAGAAAAGATTAGATTTTCAAATACCTAAGCATTGAAAGATATAATTACCTTCAGATTTGTTCATAAATGCTCTAAATGTTAGATTAGGATATAACTGCTTCTTTAAAATATGTTTTGCCCAAATCTATTTTACTGTCTTAAACTGCCAAGAAGGGAAAAATGTACAGAGATCTTAAGTGAGTGTACTATTCTGGAACTTATTAAATCTCTTAGCACTTTTAATAGGTGGCTTTTAAAATTTTGTGAGGTGTAGGCATAATGACTGATTTGCTCATCTAAAGGACCTTGTTGACAGTAACAAATAATTGTTTGAAATTATCGCTCATTCTCTGTTCTTTTGTAAATCATCCTGTTTTAAAACAGTAGAAACAATGGCTTCCCTGAAGTTGAGTAAAGTTGGCTTTCTTATATATTCCCCTCCTCTGGTACATAAATATTGCTTAGTGTAATATTAAAATGGAACACAGGAAGCCTCAGCACTTGAAGAACTCTTGTCATTAACCAATTATTAATTAAATAATGTGACAAGAATATAGCACACAGTACAAGATTAAAATAAAATAACATTTTTATTTTAAGTATAGTCAGGGTTCATTGTGACACTTGAAATAGAAAAGCAGTCACCAAAAAAACAAATTCATATATAATCTCACCTCCCAAGATAACCATTATCAATACTTTAGTTCATACTTTTAAAACATAAAGTCAGATAGCACCTTACAGAAATGGAATCATAATATGGTGTTTTATAAATTGATACTTTTCATTTAATTTGTATCATTCAGAGTGAAAATCTGCTTAATAAGAATTAGCCAGTTAGTAGTGGTAGTAGTGATAATATGTATGAGGAGGAGGGACAAATAAGTATAGGTTTCCAAAGTTTATTGTAGGGGATGCACCCTAATGGCGGCTATCCTCGTGACAACCTCTTCCTCATACGTGGCACTGCCTGATCCACCAACAGTTTACCCGGACTTCTTTGTACTGCCACTTTCCCCCGAAACTGAAAAATGTGTTCTTACCCAGCAACTCCCTGATTGGCCTGCTCATCTCCACCCCCTACTGTCTGGGATTGGTTAGCGGCAGTTCCGTGATCAGCTCATGCTTGCCATTTAGTCCTATGGGACTCTCTCCCTCGTGGATTCCCCGTGCCTTGCTGACCTTTAAGCTGATTGGTTCCCACCTAGCCCCCACCCTACATAAAAACTGTGTAACTCCCTCAATAAACGAGTTCCTGCTGTGCTTTGTGCGCTGACAGACCTCCCGGTTCTGGTGGGTTTCCATTGCCGCCGACACTCATCATCCTGCTTGGCCCGTATTCTCCTCAGGTGGGCCCTGAGGAGATACATCAGACCTTGTTGCTCGACAGGGAGCAACAGTTTATCACAGCGTCCACATACAGAAAACACTCAGTAGCTTAACTTCACAGACTATACACAACTCTAGGCCAATTCCTAGTTCAAGTGAATTTGGTTAGAGTGTCAATTTGGTTACTCATTTTCCTAAAAGGTCTTCAATAGAGTTCCTGTCTTGTGGAGAAAAAACTAATATGAAATCTAATATGGTGCTGCTTTATTCCAATAAAAGAAACAATGTAATGTTTTTAATTATTACCATTTGTTGTATATTTGGTTTAATATTAACAAAATATAAAGGTAAACTCTGATTTATTACATAGTTATAAGTTTTTATAGTACTTTGGTTACCTAGACTGGTGTTTAGAGATACTACATTCTTAGAAAAAAAAAAAAACTTTATGGAAGTAGAAATTACTGCAGTTATTTATGTGCTGTTGTAAACAAGTACTAGATTTGTTAACAAAATGTTAAACCATCAGTTGCTGATTCATGTTTTCTGATTATTAAATTCTGTGACATTCTACTATCACGACTACTAGTGCTTCTGAAAAACTTAGTAGGGAGAAAATATGAAGATAAAAGTAGAAATTACATGCACCACCCCTACCTGCCTTTTTTTCAAACCTGCAACCTGGCCTGCGCAGACATTCTGCCACACAAACTAAATATATATTATACTAATAAAATGAATGGCCATCACTTGTTGCTCCTTCATCTGTTAAATTTTATATTCTGTATTGTCCAGCACTTCTTATCACTTAAGCATTAAAGCTTCATTTACTGAGGAAGTTAATAGGGAATGTGGATTAGTTCATGTCAAGATCATGTAACAATAATTAACATAACACATTTGCCTGGTGTTCAAGTGCTAAAGCAGCTTGAATAGACTGTGATCAGTTCAGAGACCTGGTCAAACCATAATTCTAGTTCCCAGCCTCAGTGTCAATATTACTTACCAAAGCAAAGAGGCATTAGATCAAGTGACATTCTCTTGGACACCTGTTTTTAAAATGAGCTGCAGTTGCAAGCTTAATATTTCAACACAGAATATTATACCCTAGCAAAATCACTGAGAAGTGAAAGGTTTTAGAATTTATATTGTTAGTTTTCCATCATATATTTTATATTTATTTAATTCATATTGTTTTTATATTTACTTTTTAAAATATTTCTTATTTTTAAAAACATCTTTATGTAAAGGCAAACTAAGGAAACTTTTGTGTTTTATGGCTCTTTTTTTTTGAGAGTTGATTATTTTGGGGAAATGCTAAAAACCTGAATGTTAATATGAACCAGTAACCTTTATAGAACATATTCAGTTTAAAGTATTAGATAATCTTATTTGGATCAACTGTTTTTGATTTAATTGAATTTTTGAAAAGTTTGTGGATGTTTTACCTAAGCTATATGGAGGCATTACCTTGACTAGTTACAAATGGATAGGCAGTTTTATTTTAGAAACTTTTACTGAAGCTTTAAGTTTGCTATGGAACATTTCCAGTCCAATTACGATAGAAGTCCCATTTCTTCAATTCTTATGCTTGTGAATAGATTGACTGTTAGAGGACTGGTGTAATTGGGAGCATAGGAAATCAGACTAATGTATACAAAACTGGGTTTTAGTTTTCCCAGTGGAATGGGCTTATGAACATTCTAGCTTATTTCTTGAGTGTTATATCTAGTGGCATTAAAATCCATTGGCTATTTGTATTATGTGGAGTTAACTGAACCAATTATGTTTAACTTCTTAGCATCTTTGTGAAAGAAGTAAAGAATTTATGGTACTTGAATTTCTTCCTTGATATGCAATGCTTTAAGAAATAGCCACATTACTATGGCTCTGTCTTTTCCTGCAGTGCAGCACCAGAACAATCAAATTCAGACAACCTGTTCTTCATCTCAGGGAAGGAAAGAATTTTAACATTGATGCTTTTTTTTCCCCTTGCTTGGTGATATTCAAACTTTTCTCAAAGGAGAGCCATCTCATGTTACCCCAAAGAGAAGTAAGCAGAATCCTTTGCCCATTTCATCATCCTTTCAATCTCTAAGTACTCCCTTATTTATGGCTCTTAATTATTGTCCCTTCTGATTAAGGTTTTATTTTATAATAAAAATGTTTCCTGGCTTAATGTGTTAGCCCTTGAATTTAAAGAAACAACTAAAGATGCTCACCACGATTTCACTATTTACTGAAACATTGAAAGGAACATAAATATTTTGCATCTCTATGATATAATATTACGCTACCATTGAAATCCTTAATGTCTACTTTGTTCTTAGAATATTCCAAATGTTGTGTTAGGAATCTTACCTAAATTTTCATTAACAATTGAGTGAAACAGTTGATAGTTTAGCCCATTTCACAGATGAAAAGTTTGATGCAAGGAGAAGTTAGATATTTGCCCAAAGTTGTACAGATAGTAAATGGTAGTACTTGAATTTGAGTATAGATCTAATTTTAATTTTTATTCATGTTTTAAACTGCCAGAAAAATGTTTAGAGTGCTTGTCTGGCATGTGTGAGGCCCTGGGTTCAATACTTAGCACCACTTATAAATAAATAAAATAAAAGATCCATTGACAGCCAAAAAAAAAGAAGAAAGAAAGAAAGAAAAAGAAAAAAGAAATGGACAGGGAAATAATACTGGAAAATACAAAAAAAAAAAAAAAAGAAATAAAATATAGACAAAGGTACATATTTAAGCCTGATAATAAAAAACAGCTACTCTTTATTGAGTATGATCAGTATCATGACAAGAATTTGATCAGGTTCTGGGATTGTGGCTTAGTGGTAGAGCACTTGCCTGGCATGTGTGAGGCACTGAGTTCAATCCTCAGCACCACATAAAAATAGACAAATAAATAAAAATAAAGGCATTGTGTCCATCTACAACTAAAAAAAATTTTAAAAAAGAGTTTGATCAGTATTATCCTACTGTATCCTCAAATAACTCCATCATGTTTATATTATGCTTATGAGTACTTTTTAGATGGGAAACTGAGGTTTAGATTAATTTGGCCAAAGTCACAAAGGTGATTAGTGATGCACCAGGATTGAAACCCAATCTCTTTGATCCTGAAATACAGTAACGAATTAATTCAATATTTAGTGTCCTACTGGGTCTAGGCATTGTTTTATCCCCTTAGAATATAATAATAAACAACACATACAGCCCTACTGCTTTAGAAAAAAACAAAAGGCATTATACCCAAAAGTCATCCCTGGTTGACTTGATATGGTGTCTATTTCCAAAAGGAAATATGCCATTTTGAACTTTCAAAGTTATTGCACAAGTGTATGTATGTGTTTGTGTTATGAATATATATATATATATACACATACAGTCATATATATTACTGTATTAAATCAGAAAAAAATACTGTAAGAAAACCTGCCATTACTTAGGAATGTGGCAGGGTACTTTATTCATTATGTTGAAATGTATAAATGACAGAGAAATACTTAATAAGTAGGTGGAACAGTTAAATATTCTTACCTTCCCCCTAAAATGACTTTGTGTCACCTACACACATTCTTATACTCACAGTAGTGACCCAAGGCTACTCTTCAGTTTCTCAGTCACACAGGATTGTGGTCATTCGACAAGCAGCATTCCACCTTAGGTACCACTGAGAGATAAGCAGAAGACATCTTCCCTAAAAACGCTTGCTATCACAAACAGAATTTTGTTGCTGTTATGAACTGAATTTTGTTTCCCCAAAATTTATTTATTAAAGTCCTAACTCAGTGCCTTAGAGTGTGATTATACTCAGAAGACATTTGGTCTTTGAAGAGATAAAATTAGATCACCACATTGGGCCTTAATCCAGTATGACTGGTGACATTATAAATGGAGATGAAGACACTGACACACTGAGGGAAAATCATGTGAAGACAGAGGAGATGGCCACCTGTACACCCAAGGAGAGAAGCCTTAAAAGGAACCAACTCTGCCAACCTTTTGATTTTGGATTTCTGGCCTCCATTACCATAAGAAAAATAAACTCTTGATGTTTAAGCCACCTGATCTGTTAAGGCAGCCTTAGCAAATTAATAGTTACACTCTAGTAAATAAAAAAAGCAAATAAACAATTAAATTAATATGGTATGTCTAATGGAGATTCATCTAGGATTGTACTGGTACAAAGTAAAGCAAGGATTATCTAACTTCAACAAACCAATTAATTTGAAAGGAAAAGCAAGTAATAAAATTCAGTATCTACTTATCAATACTTTTATACAAAAAAAGTCCATTGTAAACTTTTGTTCAAATTGCCATGTTGGCACTACAGTATATAAAGATTAAAATGTATTCTCTGTCCTTATATATTTTATCATTTGATAGAGAAGCTAAGACCCTGGCCCAAATGACCACAATGTAAACTTTGTGAGAGGTACATAATACTCCTAAAGTAACATAAGTTATATACACATATATCCATATACCCTTATAACTATAATAAGGAGTTCTGAATCATGGTACCTAGGGAAAGTCATGAGATAGCTATGGGATTTTTAACTGCCACAGTTGAAAGTTGAAAAGTTAATCTTAATTTAAAACCATTTATGGGAAACCACATTGACTATTTCTGTATCTACATATATGATTCTTTAATATCATGGTCTCTCAATCTCTGACATCCTCTACTTTAGTGATTAGCCACCACTCTAGTACTCATGTCCTACATTTTGTCTTTACCAGTAATTACAATTCCTCCATAATCTCATTTCCACACATCCTACTGCTTATATTTCCACCACCAGTCTGATGGTCCTTAGACTCACTGCTTATAAATGTTTCTACTCCAGTTCCAAAGACCTTTGACACTCTTTTCCCCTTCCCCACCTAGAAACTCTAATCTATAGCTTCTAATTCCATACTTCCCTTTTTACCAAGCCAATTCCATAGTCAATTCTAATCCCTCCCTGCCATACATTCTCAATTCCTTTGTCCACCTTTGACTTTGTCATTCACTTAACCGAACTCCTAGCCTGAATAAAATCAGCTCCTGATCCACTGTGCCTACATCTGAACTGAAATTTCTGGAAGGAAACCCATAACCACACAAACCAGTCTCACTTTAAATTCTCGACTATTAATCTCAGGTATATTATTAATGGTAACAAAAGTCTACTGTGTTTCTCTAGTATGTTTACTTTCCCACTTTCCACAAAAGCCATTTCATATCTTCTCCTTTTTCTTTTAAAACCTCTACTACTTCCTTTCCCATTCTATCAGCTAATGACCTTGATTTTTCTTTCATTATATTCTTTCATGTAGAAAAGAGAACAGAAAAAAAGACATTTAACATAGAGAAAACAAGTAACAAAATGGCTCTCATAAATCCTTCCTTATCAGTAATCACATTAACTATAAGTAGATTAAACACTAATTAAAATACAGAGTATGTCAGTGTAGATAAAGTTGAATAAGTATATGCTGTCTGCAAGAGACGTAGTTTAAACTAAAAGACTCAAATAGATTATAAATAAAAGAATAGAAAAAGATTTATCATTGCAAACAGTAACCAAAAAGTGTAGTAACCATACTGATATCAGATAAAACGCATTAAAACAGGAAGTGTTCTTAGAGACAAGAACATTTTATAATTATAAAAAGTTTAATCCGTCAAAAAGTTATAATGATTACAAATATACATTCCCCAAACAACAGAGCCCCAAAATAAGCCAAAATTAGCAGAATAGAAGCCAGACATGATGGTACATGCTTTAATTGTAGATGCACACAATACCTTTATTTTATGTACTTCTTTATTTTTACATGATCCTGAGCATTGAATCCAGTGTCTCACACATGTGAGACAAGCACTCCACCACTGAGCCACAACCCTGGCCACTGGCGCATTCTTCTAATCCCAACTACTTTGGAGACTGAGGCAGGAGGATCGCAGGTTCAAAGCAAGCCTGGGTAACTTAGTGATACACTATCTAAAAATAAAAAATAAAAAGTGGGGGCTGCAGTTGTGGCTCAGTGGTAGCACACTTGCTTAGCATGTGTGAAGCACTGGGTTCAATCCTCAGCACCACATAAAAAATAAATAAAATGAAGGTATTGTGTCCATCTACAACTAAAAAAAAAATTTTTTTTTAAAGTGCCGGGGTATATGTAGCACAATGACCCCTGAGTTCAATTTCCAGTACCACCCCCCCCAAAAAAAACTAATACACTTAGGGATTTATAGCTGTATAATCCTTTTTCTTATATACAGTAATCTAATGTTATGAGGTGCCTCCACTCAGGGGGGAAATTTTTCTGGCATATACATCAGTAGGTGAATATCTTGAAGATTATATGGTTAAACTAGAATTCTGCCTGTCACCCCTTCTCTTTCAGTCTTCCTCTTCCTGGTAAGGAGCATCTCTTTTCTCTTAATTGCTCAAACTTTTTATAACCTATATCAGCAAATCCATTTGGCTCTAACTTCTAAATATATCCAGAATCTGAACAATTGTCATTGTTTCTACCACTACCCTGATCCAAGCCACTATCATCTCTCACCTGAGCTAATAGTTATTTTCTCACGTTTCTGCCTTTGCCCCCACCCCACTGATTTCTCGTTGCTTGAAAAATCTTGATAAAACAAATCGGATCATGTCACTCTTTGACTCAAAACCCTATTTGCTTTCACTTGTAAGAAAAGAATCCTGACAATTGCCTAAAAGCTCTACACAAGTAACCCTACCCAGCCCCACCTCATTTTCTCTCTGACCTTATTATTTGCCAATTCCCCTCTTGTTTCCTGTACTCCATACACACAGGCCTTCCTGCTGTATCTCAAACACCTCAGGGGCCTGGGATGTAACTCCATGGCAGAGCCTTTTCCAGCATGTGCCAAACCCTGGTTTCAATTCCCAGTACCTTGAAAAAATAAATTAAAAAAATGAAACACCTCAGGCTCCTTTTACTTGTTCTTTCCTTGGCCTGGATTCTCTTTCTTAGGCATTTCAGTGGTTCACCTTCTCCTTAAGGTCTTTACTCAAAATTCAGTGAGTCCCTACCACCTTTTTAAATTCTCCCACTGCACCCCTATTCCCAATACAGTCTCCCTCTCTCCTTCTCTGTTGTGTTTTTGTCCTCAACTCTCAATATCTAACATGCCATATATTTTATTTTCTTTATTGTCTTTCTCCTCCACACTAGGATGGAAGTTTCATGCAAGCAGGTCTTTCCCCTACCATATTCCTTGTTCTTGGAACAATGCCTAGCACATTCTGCATTTAGTAAATTTTTGTTCAATTGACGAACGACCTTTTTTAGTAGGTTGTATGTTAATATTGCTAAATTGAAACTGTATCCCATTCGTCAAATCATAGTTCTCTTGCTTTTCTAATTTTATAATTATCTCAACATAAAGAATTGACTCTCCAGTATACTTTTTAAAAATTATCAGTTAAAATTACCTTCTTTAGAACTTGTTCTCTTTATTTACTATTGTGTTTAAGCTCATTATACCTATGAGTTTATTCTTGAGGAGCAATTTATTTATGCCTTTAAAATATAAAACGATAGCAGGCCTCACAACTCTTTTAATGTATTATTTTATTTTATTTTAACTATTTTTAGTCATAGATAGATACAATATCTTGGTTTTATTCATTTATTTATATGTGGTACTGAGAATCGAACCTAGTGCCTCACCCATGCTAGGCAAGCACTCTACCACTGAGGTACAGCCCCAACCCTAATGTGTTATTTTAAAGGGCTACAAATGAAAGATGATGTTCAATGAAAGTGGAACTTTTGTCAACATTTATTGTTACTTCTGTTCTTGATAATTGCCATTCTGACTAGAGTGAGATGAAATTTCAGTGTAGTTTTAATTTGCATTTCTCTAATTGCTAGAGATGGTGAACATTTTTTCATATATTTGTTGATCTGTCATATTCTTCTGTTAAATTTCTGTGCAGTTCCTTTGCCCATTTATTGATTAGGTTATCTGGGTTTTTTTGGTGTTAAGTTTTTTGAGTTCTTTGTATATCCTGGAGCTTATTGCTTTACCTGAGGTACAGGTTGCAAAGATTTTCTTCCATTCTGTAGGCTCTGTCTTCACATTCTTGATTGTTTCCTTTGCTGTGAAGAAGCTTTTTAGTTTGATAAGATCCCATTTGTTGATTCTTGATTTTACTTATTGTGCTTTAGGAGATAAAGAAATCAGTTCCTAAGCTGACATGATGAAGATTTGGACTTACTTTTTCTTCTATTAGGCACGGGGTCTCTGGTCTAATACCTAGGTCCTTGATTCACTTTGAGTTCAGTTTTGGAACACAAGTTTTTAAATGTGGCTTTGGTAGATTTTTGTTTAACTTCTTTTGATGCAGTGAAATCAGTTGTTAATCCGCAGTGGTTAGACTTTGGAAGATTCTGGCTGTATAGTTCATCATTCACATGATCTTAGGAAAGCTGACTAACTTCTCTGATGTTTTCTTCATCTATATTATAGAATTAATTTCTGTCACTAAGGCTATTGTGAGAATTAAATAGCAAAGGGAAGCAAAACGTATTTGTTTTTGAAGCTAAATCCCTTTTACCTTGCGCCTGTTGCAATTTGCAGTTCCTTTCACCTTTCTGTTTGTAAGTTTTTCTTTTTCTCTCAGTTCTTGTTTGGCATTCTTCCTCACCTTCCCTCCCCACTCTTTTTGGCATAAGTCACAGAAGATAAATAGGGTAAAGTTTCGTACCATAGCTCTTCACTCAATCAGTCCCATGCCTTAACTCTCTCTCCGCCTTTCCCTCGTCCGTCAACATGTATTAGTTAGGGATCAGGGTGTGGAGTACTGTAAGAGGTAGCTGAATATTTAATTCCAATTTGCAATATCCAAGCCTGTCCTTCAAGTTCACAAATGGAAACCCAATCCTACCTGGAACAAGAAGAACTTCTTTAGTGTTAATCCTGTGTTAATGAATTTGTTAAATTAGTCTTTGCTGACACAGAGGACACTTTCTTATACATAAGAGATGTTATTGTTTAATCTATGTATCACTTCAAGGGCATGCATGGGAAAGATGCTCTTTGAGTACAACCAAGGAGTATCAGGCTAGTGTTTGTCCTGAATGTGCTTATGTAAGGAAGGAGATGTGGCAAGAACAAGGGTCATTTTCAGTTAATGTTTTAAAGGAACAAAGAAAATTTCTTTACTGTCTGGAATTCCTTTTACTATTCATATTCAAAGGGAACTAATAAAATAGTTTATAGTTATTCTTTTAATAGACTATAATTTTAAATGTTTATTAATAGAACTACATGTCAAATTTTTTTAAAGACTTTTTGGGAATACGTGAAAATAAGATGGCCTTCTGAATTACCTAAGAAAGCAAAAAAATGAAAATCATGAATTGGACCATTAAAAATGAAGCTAGCGTTGAGACTGGGCATTATATACAATAATAACCTACAGAGTTGCCTGTGGTTTAGGATACTAATTTGGCTTTAAGCCTTCTAGAGGTCTATCAAAAAAGAAAGATCATTTTGCAACCTATTTCACAATAAAATAAAAACTTTTGCTAGGAGAAGCAAAACTTTCTTCTTGTGAAAATCTGATAGGAATTTTTTAAGGAGTTCATGTGAGAAGGACTCTGTGATCTAAGAACACTCTCAACAACAGCTTACAGGAAAAGCAAAGGTGACTTCCTTAGAACTTTTTCCTCTAACACCTGTCAGTATAGGCTGATGTATCACACCAAGTACTGTTCATAAGAGGAATGATTCTGTGGAGCATGTAAAGTCCAAGTGCTTTGATTCATAGAACCCACTTCTCTCCTGGTCTGACTTGGTCTCAACATTTATTTTAGAAAATCTGGAAAATGGTCAGTGAACTGTTTTGTTTTTTTGTTTTATAGCACTGGGGATTGAACTCAGGGTCTCGCTCATGCTCAGCATGTGCTCTATCACTGAGCTACATCCCCAGCCACTTAGTTAAATAACTTGTGTGCAGTGCAGCCTGTTATCCTAGCAACTCGGGAGGCTGAGGCAAGAAAATCTTGAGGGCTGACCTCAGCAACCTAGCAAGACTCTCAGTGACTTAGTGGTGAGACCCTATCTCAAAATAAAAAATAATAATAATAAAGGACTAAGGATATAGCTTAGGGGTAATGTACCCTTGGGTTCAATCCCCAGTACCAAAATAATAAAAATAATAATTGTTGTCCTTTTTCTCAGATGAATTTCATCAAATATTTGGTAGAACTGATAGACATGTTTCAAGAACACAGTTTTTCTTTTTATTCCAAGTGCATACCATCACTTAGGTTTTGGTAGAATGCAGAGTTGAGATTGAACTGACTTCTTTTGAATACTGAGGAGCCAGATAAAGATACTGGCCTCAAGGAGCCATTTAGCCTATGGATGAGCTAAAGATGTGCCTTAATTAAAAAAAAAAAAATTCAGCCTGGTAGCATAAGTTATTTTGGGTCTGAATATTCATGCAGATTGTAGTGTAAGACCCCCAAATTCTACCATGTCTTATGGTCTCAAAAAATTCAGCCTGGAAGATATTTTTAAATGTATATACCAGATACCTACCTGGTGAAAAAGCTCAGAGCGCTCGTAAAACTTTATCCAATTCTAAGCCACATAACTTCCTGATTTATCTTTGAAGGTAAACTACTTGCCAAATATATACTAAGAAAACCAAATGAGGGAACTTGTCGAATAGGACTGTTTATAAACCAGGTTAAAATGATGACCTACTGAAAGTAATATATTTATTTATAGAAAAAAATGATCTGATCTGTAGCCCTTTTTGTTCTGGCAGAAATTAGTTAACAAAGGCATTCTCTGTTAAAACAAAACTATAGCACCCTAAAGTTTTTAAAATAATAATAATGTACTCCAGAAGTAAGAGTTTCTTGTGCTACCTTATTCAAAATAGCACTATATCATTAAAGAGAAACAAGTTATGAAAAAGTGGGTCACGAAAATACCCTCTTACATGACACAGAAAAAAAAAACTTTTAATCTTTCCTCAAGAACCTTTCTACTTTGCAGACTCTTACAGAATTGAATACTAGTTCTTAAGAAACATCAATTTGTTCCCCCAAAGAATTGACCAATTGGATATTGTTATTGTTTGACCCTTATGTCATTGTCAGAAATTTTAAAATGCTGCAGCTTTGAGATACTCATGGCTGTGACTTTTCCTATTAAAAATCTGCCTAGAAGTCTGTGTTGGGTGCTTACTAAAAATTACCTGTGCTCACTTCATGATGGTGTTGGATGGTAATGAGATTAAAAGCAGACTATCAGTTGACCTAGAGCAATAAACTAGAAATTAGGAAGTTCAGCTTCTGGTCTTGACTCAATCAGTGATTTTGATATTTGTCATATCTTTTGAACATTCCGTATCTCAGCCACTCCATCTGTTAAACTGAGTTTGTAATAACTGCCCTGGTCAATCTCACAGGAATGTTGCATGGACAAATTAGATAAGTGTAAAGTGCCTTGGAGGTAAAGCCACTCTATGAATAAAGATTAGTGTGATGTAGCTACTGAAAAGTGTGTTGCAGAGACTAGAATGGTTCATCTCTGCAGGCTTCATGACTAGATAAGGCTTCATAATGGATTCCTGTCAAGCAAACTAAGCCCATCTTATCAGTTCATGACTGTATAGTATTTAATGGGGAAAAACATCTCTTTACAAACATTTGTTACCATGATACAAATGTGCATTAAAAATTTGTCATGTTTAGGGAGGTAGGGAGGGGAGGGTTGCTAAATAATGGGTGTAAAATTTCAGCTACATAAGATGAATAAGAGCTACTGTACAACATTGTGGCTATGGTTAGCAATACAGTGTTGAATACTTAAGAATCTGTAGAGAGTGAATCTCATGTTAAATGTTCTTAAGAATCACAATAAAACAAAAATATTTTAAAATCAGTCTTAATTTGAATTAGATAAAACCTTTCCACCAGTATGGTGGCACACACTTGTAACCCCAGCTGCTCAGGAGGCTGAGGCAGAAATATCACAAGTTCGAGGCCAACTTAGTGAGAACTTTTCTCAAAATAAAAAATAAAAAGGACTGAGAATCTGAGGATTTAGCTCAATGGTAGACACCCCCAACCCCACGCCCCAGATTCCACAGAAACAAAAACTTTCCAAGTGGCTTCAAACAACCCGTAATGTACAGTTTATTGTAATTTTGGAGGGTAAGAATTTGATGTGTTTAATAATGTTAATCTGTATTTATATGATACATGTGATACAGTGTGTAAGAGATGTTCCCTAGAATATTTTCTTTTCTCGGGTAATAAATATTACTGTTTTTAAGACTCTGGCATTACCAAGTTGAGATTTTTTTCTTTTATTTTCTAGAAATGTCAAACTCTCATCTTTGCAAAAACCATGTTGTTTTTCTGATTGCTTTGTAGTCTGTCCCAGTTAGTGTCCTCATTCTCAATTCCAATTGTGATGCAGACAGATTGACTCTTTTGCAGTTTATTAAAACATACCTTGGAATCCCATGCAGATAGTAAAAGGAGGGAAGGCTGACTTTTCTCGAAGGATCCTTAAGTGCTCTTACTCCTCTCCCCTTTTCTATTCCCATAAATGCGCAGAGAGTTCCTATGTAGATTTACAGCACCCCTGAGTTCAGTCCTTGAAAGGGAAAATAAGCAAGTATTTGATTGGACATTGCATAAAAGAGGTCCTATCCAGACTAACTTTAAAAACTTTAATCCTTGAGCCAAGTTGATCACTTTTCTTCTGGCAGGGGACCATTCCTAGTGGCACTGGGGAAATCTTGGCACCCAGAAGAATTTAACTGCGCTCACTGCAAAAATACAATGGCCTACATTGGATTCGTAGAGGAGAAGGGAGCGCTGTATTGTGAGCTGTGCTATGAGAAATTCTTTGCTCCTGAATGTGGTCGATGCCAAAGGAAGATCCTTGGAGTAAGTATTAGAAACTGCTCTTTTATTCTTAGTGAGTTTTAAAGCAGTAAACAAAATAGCTTTTTGTTGTAAAACTCTTCCATTGTTTTTACTTTTTTATTTTCTTCTTGCTTTATCAACCCTCCTTGGTTTCATCACTATTTATTATTGTAAAGCAAAACTAAATAGACCTCTGTAGAAGTATATTGGACTCATGGGGTTAGGTTGTCTTTGGTTTTGTCTTACTGAGTGCTGGCTTGTCTGGTGAAAGTCTAGCCACTGTAGGGGAAAAATAATTTACTGTGGGTGTGCTACCTCAACAGGACCCTGTTTGCTCAGGAATGAAGAGGTCGCACAGGACCACACACATCAGAGTTCTCAGAACTGACACCTTCACTGTTTTAAATTAAATTCCATAGCTTTTATAAGAGCAGCATTTCCCCACTTGTCAGGGTTCATGCATAGGACACTGACCTCATGAAATATATAAAACGTGAGTTTTATAATTGATATATTTTTCTTGAATGTATATCATGTTTAAAAATGTAACTTCAGTTTTACAAGAGTGTATGTGATAGAAAAATAATTTCAAATCATGGACTTTTTTTTTTTCCTTAAGAAAGTAATTTAGGAATAAATACATAATGAATAATGATGGATAAACGAGTATCCTATTCTGGAATATCTAATTTGTAGTTGCAAAGTAAGGGTCAGGAATTTCTTGAGAGTGACCAGAAGTTGGAATTTGATTTTAGAAGTCAAGGTACCGGGCTTGACATAAAAGGAAATGACTTTACTGGTTGGAAATGACTTTACTGAATTCCAACTAATACGCTTAATATAAAAATATAGTAATGAAACTAATTCACAGTAAGTTAAAGTTAGTATGAATTATGAGTACACCTTTAAGTGTGCCTAAAACTATGAAGACACTTTAAATTATAAATATACTGCCTGAAATATTACTGTTATTAATTTGTACAGTATGTTAGGGACCAATGAGTAGAATGATTCAGACTGTATCTTCCCAAATGTTAACAAATAATTGGTAGGATATACATTAATACCATTTTAGTGTATAAATGTGTTCTATGAATTTGAGAATAGTGAATAAAATAAAAATAAAATAAGTCAAATAACAAAAACAATTCTAGGAATTAGAAAGAATACATTCACATGTAATTATCCTTCAAAAAATTATTTTAATGACCTCTTTTCTCAATCAAAAGAAATAATTTTTTGCAAAACCAACTCCTCCAAACCAGTTTTACTAATTAATCTGGCCCAAATTGTTAGTACTTGGTATGTTTAACCATAAGGCCACTGTCAACCAGAATCTATGCATTATGGTTCAAATCATAGACACTTTGTTTGATTAAGTACATAGCATAGTCACATCGATTTTCAAAAAGCTGAACACGTGTTAAACTGATTGGATTATACTGATTACATTATTGCTTCAATAATACACCAAAATATAGGATGTGTTTTAGTTTTTAGATTCTTCTCCCACTCTGACATCTTCAAGATACTACTGTGAAACTTTTGTAAATTAACATTTCCTGACACTCTTTGAGAGAAAGCAGAACATAATATCAAAACACTTATATGAAATACTTCCCTTAGTCACCATATGTATTACTTATAAGTTGTGGTAATCAGTCTTTAAATAAGTAGTGCATAGGTTTCAATGATGTGTGAGTCTGTCCTTAAATATCTCCTGTTGCTTTAATGGAAAGCTCAAGACAAAGTGAAGTGTGTGTCTACTTTGGGTTCCCTCTACCTGGTTGTACAGGTACAGCTGTTTGAATAAGCATTGGTGTGCTCATTGTGATGTCTCTTTAAATCCAGTTACCTTTCTGTAACAGGAAGTCATCAATGCTTTGAAGCAAACTTGGCATGTTTCCTGTTTTTTGTGTGTGGCCTGTGGAAAACCCATTCGTAATAATGTTTTTCACTTGGAGGATGGGGAACCCTATTGTGAGACCGGTAAGATCAAGAGCCATTAGTTGCTTGAGTTTTGAATAAACTCAAAGGTTAAGGTAAAACATTAACCCTTATTTTACTATGAAGTGAAAAGAAAATATTAGGCTAACTAGTTTTCCTTATTGTTTTTGGAGAAATTTAACATTACACTAAATATGTAGCAAAAAAAACTACTAAAACTTTTTATGTGACTTTGTCAAAATAGACATTACAAACTTCATTATGAGAATTAAGAATGTAAGCAGTACTAAGGCTGGGGATGTGGCTCAGTGATAAAAAGCATTTGCCTGGCATGTGTGAGGCACCAGATTCAATCCCTAGCACCACAAAAAAGAAAAGAAAGTAAACAGTACTTAGTAAAAAAAAAAAAAAAAAAATACTTTATTTGAATCTCTAATAATTCTTGGATACAAATTCTACCAAATCATATAGCCTAAAGCTACCTGTTATAATAGTCTAATAGTGAATTTTGAGTGGTTATAAACATGAGAAAAATGTTTAGCTTTAGAATATATGTTACTGATTTGCTTTTTAAGACAGTTGTCTTGAAAATAAACTTGAAATCCTGTGTTACTTTTACTGATGGGAGGATAATCCCTGTTTGGACTGCTCCTTTGCTAGAATTATTTTAATAAACTAGGCTCTAAAGTCCTATTTACTCCATTTGTCTTATTACCTGAACTCTGAATGCATTCTTTTCCTTTGCAGTGTCTATAAGTGAACTTCCCTAACACTTATTAATATTACCCTTGGTTAGATATTGCTACCACAATACATATTTCAAAATACAAAATAATTTTCTGTGATCCATACCAACACTTACTATCACTACATTCCCACTATTGAGACGTTTTTAAATTTTTTTTTAGTGTACATGGGCACAATACCCCAGCCCCCTACTATTGAGTTTTACTTTTATTTTACCTTGAAATCCAAAGTGTGGTGTTTAGAAGGGAATATTCTAGAGTGGTCAGGATTAATATCACTCTACCCTTCCTTGCCCACTCAGTATTCTTTTTACTTTTACCTTTTCCTTAGCTCCTTAATTTAGAACCATTTGGATCGTCCATCAGGAACCCCCAGAAATTCCAGTAAAATACCCTGTGGGCCATTTCGGTAGAGGTTGGCTACAGGCTGCCCACCCTGTCCAACAAGAATATTTCACATTTTATAATTGCACTTAATTTTCTGTTTTTTATGCTTTTTGTTCAGGTTGGTTGGTATGCTTGTTTTAGACACTTGGCAAGACATTCGGATTGACAGATTGTTCCTCTGTAGTCAAAACAGATAAAACTATCTACCCTTAATATCATGTTTAATGTATTCCAAGAAGCCATATTTTAAAAACCCAAAGAATTGCTTATAGAAAGGGAAAAATATTATTGAGGATCTATTTAAATGTTGCTTCAAGTTGGACTGCCTTTGTTCTTTTTCTTTAACCTCTCAAATCATTTTTAACATAGTTCCCCATCCAATAAATGACCCCACTATCCATTATTCAAAAACCTAGGGATGACTTTGGATTCTGACCTTTTCCTTGTTCTTCTCACATCCAATCTAGTGAGTAAATCTTAGCAGATCCCCCAACCCCAGCAGGACATTGTACTTGTTTCTCTCCATCTCAGGTGTCACCACTAATAACCCAACTTGTTCTCGTCCTTTGTTTGAAATTGTAATCACCATCTAAAGGATGTATCTCTTGATCCCCAAACCCCAAATAGCAGAGAAACTGCAGTAATTTTTTAAAAATGTAAATCAGATTGCATTTAAAACCCTTTAGTGACGTCCATGTAAAATTATAGTCCTTGCTACGGCCTTCTTTGCCAACCTCATCTACCACCTTATACTCTCTGTCACTAGATTTGGGCCATACCTGACCCCTCTACTATTTCTGAGAATGCTCAGATTCTTCCTGCATCAGTGCTTTTGTACTTACTGTTTCTTCTAACTGGAATGTACTTGCCCAGGTTTTCAGTGGTGATAGTGCCTCAGTTTTCAAGTCTTTTTTTTTTCATAACTACTGCCTCCCCTGAGAAGCCTTTCCTAAACCTCCTATATAATGTAATATACCCCCTACACTAATTATTCTGTATCATGACACATTTTCTTTCCTTGAGGGCACTTTTCATGATCTGAAAACATTTTGTTTTGTTATCATTTATCTTTCAAATTCAAAAAAGGATGACATTCTGTTCCCAATGAGAACATAGAAGTCGCATGAGGAGAGAGCCCCAACCGTCTTCTCCACCACTCTACCTCTGCGCTACCTAGAACAATGCCTATAGATATGTGCTGAGCATGGGTGCCAAAGTGTATTGAAGATCACTCAGAAAAGTGAATCTAGCTGCAGGTCTTAGCCTACTTCCCCTACGCTCAGGTTGAATTGACTATTGTCAGAGGCCAAAAGGTGAACCATGAGGCAACATGGTGGTGTGAGTAGCTGCATAAAAGGAAATAAAAGTACCGATAACATTCTAATTTGAGAAAGAGCTTATCAAAATGGTTTCTTCAGAAAGAAATCCTGTTAGTATTTTATAATTAATCTGTGCCAGGTAAATGGTGGTGTCTGGCTGAGGATCTTCAACATGAAGTCATAAAATTGAAAGAAAGATGTAATGAAAGAAATGGTGCTAGTATTGTGATACAGTCTAGCTAGAAGCTTAGTCATGGCCTTTGTTCATAGAAGTTTTCTATAACTTACTTCCCTTACCAAATCAGATACCCTATAAATATATATACCCTATAAATATATATATAAATATATATTATTCAGAATTTATATTCATTAGTCTCACTGTTGCTAGTTATTAGAAGTTCTCTTGAATCTAAAAAAAAAATTAGTTGTAGATGGACACAATACCTTTATTTTGTTTGTTTATTTTTGTATGTGATGCTGAGGATCGAGTGCCTCACATGTGGTAGGCAAGCACTCAACCACTGAGCCACAACCCCAGCCCCTCTTGTATTTTTTTGAAACAGTGAAGGCTATTGATAATTTCTTAGAATTATATTCTTCCTTTTATGTATTTGGGCATTTAAATAGCTGGAGGGGATTGAGAAGTGTGATATTCAGAAATAGAAGAAAGAATGCTAAATTGTTTTAATGTTTACCAAGAGAAACCTGAAAAGTGCTAAACGTGTATTTCAAGCCAAATATTATGCCATCTCCTGAAATTTTTCTATTTACTAGTCTCAAATTTTTGTACTTACTAGTATCTTTAACTTCAAGATCTCATTTAACCTCAGTTTTGTTGCTGTTTTCCATGAACTATCAATCTAAAGCTTCATCACATTTAAATGATGTCTCTCCCTCACCCCAATACAGATTATTATGCCCTTTTTGGTACTATATGCCGTGGATGCGAATTTCCCATAGAAGCTGGTGACATGTTCCTGGAAGCTCTGGGCTATACCTGGCATGACACTTGCTTTGTATGCTCAGTAAGTAAACTCTAAGCTCCTAATTAAAGTGGTATGGTACAGTCAGTTCTAGCCTAAGCACTTAAAGGAAATAATAGCTCTGGTATTGTTCAGTCCTTCAAACCTAAAGAAAAAAAAATATTTTTACAATGATTTTTAAAAGTTGTTTATTAATTAAAATTTGGGGACATCTTGAAGTTATTTGGTATAGAGTAGATCTTTACCTTTAGAGGAAATACTATTTTTAATATATTTTGCCCATAAGGAGAAGCTATGTATTTCTTAAAACAGTAAGAGTCTGTTTTTTCTTAAACTTTATTTTATTGGATATTTTTAGTAGGTTCTAGAAACATTCGGTACTCCTTAAAATAGAAATAAACAATTATAAAAATCTATTGAATTAACACTGGTAATAAACTATGTGCTAATTCATTTCCTTCCTTAGCAATTGCTTATGAACATTCTTTTTGAGACTATAATAAACATTCAATAAAATATTTATCAATTTCATTGATATTTTAATATTTTTGGTTTTATTTTTAATTATTTGGCTACATAGAGCTTAACATCCACCTAAAATATATATTTTTTGTATTTAGAAAGTAAATGTTCAATAAAGGTGCTCTCTTCCAATGTTTGGTTATTTTATTAGATTTAATATAGCTAATAGTGTCCAGTACTCATTGTTATGAAGGGAAAAAAGTAATGTCAATTAAATTCAGATGATTTCTCCAAACATTGCCTTTGAACTCTTTCTTGTTTACCTCATTCATCTGTTTGACTTCATGAAGTCTATAAAATAACAATTTCTAGAAGATTTGTCTTGTATTCTCTGGTGGAGCTGCTCATGAGCATTGTAATTAACCGAGGCAGGAGGAGAGGCAAGATGGCATAAATGTGGATAAATGATGATGTAATCAGCCATCAAGCAGATATTGACTAGGGTTTTCACTATGAGAAACAAAAAATTTATTAATTTGGACTGGGAATATAGCTTAGTGGTAGAGCTCTTGTCTAGCAATGTGTGAGTTCCTAAATTCAATCCCCAGTATTGCAAACAAAAATGTTTTAAAAATTATTTCATGAACTGGTGATTTCACTAAAGAAATGAAATTAAAGGAGTGAATTTTAAGAAAATCTCAATTATATGTGTTTTGGAGGAGAGACTAAAGTTGGGCTCAGGCATGTTTGGGAAAGCAAATGAGTTGTGTTTTCTGTTTGAATGCTTTAGTTCTCTTTCAGCAGGAAACAGATTTAAATCATTGATTAGAATTAATTTGAGGAGAGAAAATATATTTAATGTGACCTCTTTACATGTTAATTTTTTTTATTAGAACAAGTACTTCCCGTTCAATAAAAAAAGTAATGATCAGTGATTTAAATAAATTAGAATACATTCCAAGAAAAAAGTCATTCTTCAATGCCTTTCAAAGATTACATGAAATGTCATAGTAATCACGAAATGTCAGAGTGTCTAACACAACCATCTGAAGTGCTTTGTCATATTATCCCATTGGGGGAAAAAGTCACTTCCCCATTCTCTGGCATGCTTAATTAAAATAATGATAGTCTTTCAACCAATACTTCTTTTTCAGGTCTGTTGTGAAAGTTTGGAAGGTCAGACGTTTTTCTCCAAGAAGGACAAGCCTCTTTGCAAGAAACATGCACATTCTGTGAATTTTTGAAAGTCAGCAGTTCAGGGAAAGAAGAAATTCGAAGAGAAAGAGGAGAATTGAAATTACCAATTAATTTTTAGATTTAATATTTATTTGGAGTTTTGAAAAATAATAGTGGCCCTGAAGGGATAAATTCCAGCATTAAAAACTAATTCTATGAGGAAATATTTGGCTTCATAAAGTAAAGAGATGGTTTGGCATTTGTTATTACTTTTTCTGCCCATAAAATAACCTTTATAAAAATCAGTTTCCTGGTTGACTATTAAATTCATCTTTGAGTAAATTAGCAAAGAATTACATTTTAGATTAATAACTACAATCTCTATGCTGAAATAATTATACTTTCTTTCCTTGTTTCATAGTTAAGATAGTATAAGGCAATGAAATTGCCTAAAATTTTATTAATAAGAGAATCTTTTTTTAAAACTACTGTTTATCTTTAAAACAGTGCATGAGAGTTTAAACAGAACTTTATCAGTAGGAGATATCAGTTTAAGAAAAACAGTGTACTTTTTGTTTGTTTGTTTGTTTGTTCTTAAACAGTAGGAAAGCCAGTGATATTTTTGATCAAAACGTATCAAACCATTCTTCTCTTACCCCCTTCCAAAAAGCTGCCATATCACTTATAAAATCTCAAATACTTGCCTTTTATTAAAATGTGACTATTTCTACTCATTGTGTATGCTTCATCACCCATATTAGCCAAACCCGGAAGTTTCCCTTCCCTCAGTGAGATAAAGAGCATAAAAAACTTTGGGCTCTAACAGTTTGCTTTCTTTAAAGAGAAAACATAGGAAAGACTGTGGTTAGGAATTATGGCAACTGAGAAGATTGCACCTAAAAAAGCAAACTGCTCCCTTTTCAGAGTTGTGCCACCGACTGAAGTTTTGAGAGCCGTTTTTGCAGAAGTTTTTGTTTTGTTTTGTTTTGTTTCATTGAATTATAAATTAGAATTGGTTTGGGATTATAATAAGCTCTAGATTTTGTGTGTGTGTGTGTGGTTTTTCTCTCATAAGAAATGAACTACTTCCAAATGTGATCACAAAGTTTGGAAAGCTTTTATTCACAGAGATTTGGTAGCATAGGAGGGTGAGGTGATTAATTACTCAGATTGGCCTCTTATTTGTTTTCCCCATTTGGGTGAAGAATTATGTAGACACCACATGGAAACAGAGAAACAATTGTGAAACTGTGGGTCCCAGTTGATATTTGCCCAGTGAGAAAACAGATTATGGCATTCGATAGTTTTTCTCTCTGTTTTTTCTTTGTTTCTAGAATGGGTGAAAGCCTATGATCCCACTGAGTTATAATTTAAATCTGTTTGAGGCAAGGTGCTTTTAAAGTCCAGACAAAGTCCCCAAGTCCTTCCTGCCCCATCACTCACTAAGGCCTTCACTTCTATTGTGTGTATGTTTGTTATAGTGGAGGTTTTAGGCTACACTATTTGTTTAACCTCCCTAAGAACTTTCAAGGCATCTGTCCTGAAAGCTGCTAATTTATGGTCTAGCAGATTTATATTATATGCAGATAATAATTAACTGGGGATAAAAGAATAGGAGGGGGTGACACAAGTGGCAAACTGAATACTTCCCCAATAGCTCCGCCAGACTACCTCCTCACCCTGCATCTTGTAGGGAGGGGGAAAGCTTCTGAGATGAAGTGCTGGAGTTGAATTGTGCATTAGATTTCATTGCTGCTGAAGTCACCTTTGTGTGACTTGCTGGCTAATGTGCATCCTTACATATCTTAACATTCAGTCTTTTTGCTTTATACAATACAAAGTTGGTGGTTTTGATTTGATGGAGGTTTTTTGTTGTTTAGTTTTGCCTTTATAGATTGTTTGCCAAGATAGTATTTTATAAGTGAAAGGCATTGCAGTAGTTTTCTTCAAAGAATTGTATTTGACCTGGATTTCTTACAAAGCTATCTTTGAGGGTATCTTTAGACTTTCTGCATATTCTTCATGGAGCATAATGTTTCCTTTCTCCAAATTTTAATCCCTAGAAAGGTAGTGTTGCTTCCTAAATATCATTTTATTTTTGTGCTCTGTCTGTGGTGTCACAGAACTTTTTATCTGTTCCTAAAACAGTTAATTCTGTGAAATAAATATTGCCCATAACCCAGAAGAATCTCTGTGTTTTACAGTGGGGAACACTGTGTTTAATTCACCAGCATCAATTTTCTAATAACTGGCTGAGCACTTTATTCTTCCAGTGAGCTCTCTTGAGTATTTATTTTTCTGACTATAAATATTCTGTGTCAGTAGCATCTTTATTATTACTTCTTTCCTGTAGAACATTGACTTTTCATCTCCCTAGATGTATATTTAAATTGATATACTTGGTAAAACACAGATGAAAATCATAGTACATGACTCAAAATCTCCTCTACTTTAATCTCCCACTTTAAAAATTTTAGTGATGGGTTTAGATTCTCCAGACTCGGAAGGGATGAATATTGCCCACCAAAGTAGCAATCTAAAAATGATCCCCTCTGCTTTAGGGTATAGTAACATGGGTATTCCTATTGATTAAGGTTACATTTAGAGTTTTGTTTGGGTTTGTTTGTTTGTTTTCCAAGTTGTGCTAGGGATCAAACCCAGGGTCTTGCGCATGCTAAGTCAGCACTCTGCCTCTGAAATACATCCCCAGCCCTTTTTGTTTTTATTCTGAGACGGGGTTCTCATTCAGACTGGCCTCAAACTTGAGGTCTTCAGGCCTCAGCCTCCCAAGTAGCTGGAATTACAGGTGTGCACCACCATAGCTGACAATTTAGAGTTTAAAATTAAAACCTATTCATAACAGTTTAAATCTCCAAAATATTAGTGTAACCTTATGTTTAAAATTATTCACAAAACATAAAATTTTTAAGGAGTGCTATATTAGAAGCAGTTTCATAGGAAATCCTTTCTTCCCCTTGTTGAGTGTGAATCCAAAGACATACTGATATTTTGTGACATTTGGAGTTAGTCAGCCCCATTGAAGGGAAGGGGAATCATATTGAGTAGTTTTACACAAATCTTAACCTGGCCTCAATTTGTCTCCCTCACCCCCAAATGTTGAAAGGTATCTGATTTGAATTCTTAATGTATAATTTGCCTTATCTATAATAATCTCTATCTTCTGTTTAAGTTTTTAAGTTTGTATATACCTGCTGTTTTGCTTTTGGATACATTTTCTAATTAAAAAATCACATGAGAAATATAATCGTTATAGTAATACCTTTATGTGCACATACTCGATAAATAAATGCCTGCAATGTTATAGACAAGCTCTCCTTGTTTTTGTTTTTGCATAGTAAGTGATTCTATTAAGATATCAGGTGGGAAAAAATCATGTTCTATATGCACAGGATAGGATGAAATGTAATAATTACCTTAAGAATTCCTCTTTTATTTGCCAATCAAAATATCCCAGAAACAGAACTTTGGAAAGTGCTGTCACATTTATTCTGCTTTTATCCATTTTTATAGTTTGCATATAGAAAGTACACAATAAATGTTTGTAAATTTGTAGATAAGTCTGTCTTTTTTAAAAAAAAAAAAAAAAGTTTATTACTGGGCTGGGAGTGTGGCTGGCTCACTGATAGCATGCTTGCCTGGCATGCACAAGGCCCTGGGTTGAATCCCCAGCACCATAAATAAATCTAAAAATTTTTAATGTTTATTGCTGAAATTATTTATTGGAATAACAACATACAAGCATTATATTGTTATAGATTGTAATCAAACAACGTAAATTCTCATCTACATTTTCACATTGTGCATTAACCAGGGTTCATTACTTTGTGTGTCACATCCAGATCTCATTAGCTAACTGTGCACAAGTAGGCAAGCTCACTACGTCCTCCTCTGTTTATTGGCTTGAGTAAGATTTTTTTTCCAACTGTATAAAGTTAAGAGGAATGTTTCTGTTGCAAGCTGTGTATTGGAAATAAGAGAGAAATTCAAGTCTATTTGCTCACAGTATATTAAACTCCAGAAGCCAAACTTTTAAGGGCATCAAGTCTGCATCTGACATTTTAATAGCTGCTGTTTGGTTTCTATCAATCACGTCATTGCACATTAAAATGCACCAACAAAATAAGAGATCTGTCATTCCTTCGTTAAGAAACAGTAATCCAGTACAAGATTTATAGGCTTACGACTCAACTGTGTGTTCACAATAAATCCCCATTCAGTGTTCAAACCAGAGCAAGCCTCCCTGTCGTTCAGTGTTTTCTTGTCAAAATGTCCTCAATATAAGATTATCAAAGGTTTTCTTACAGAACTACATATAAAATCCTTTTGCCAGCAAAAGCTTAATTTAGGTTGGCGGCTTCCCTTTTTGAGTTACCCAGACAAGATCTTGGTTATATCAGAAACACATAGGTACTGCTGTATTATTAGCAGGCCTGGTGTTAATTAGGGAGAATTACCAGAAATAGTTTGCCTCGTGGAAATTTATTACAGAATCACACTTGACTGATGGCAGAATAGGAGTTGCTGAGAGAGAGCAGCTCCCACTCATAACCACTAATTAATAGGGTGCCAAAATTCCACAGAGAAGGTTTCATCCCAAGTGTGGGAGCCTCACAGGGAAAATGGTTCCTGTGCAGTATTTAAATTTTAACAGAGGAAAGTAGCTGGACACATGGCTACCTAACGGGAGTCTCAGATAGATGGGTCTTAGGCTACGAATGAGAAGATTTAACTCAGTAAGCACCAAGCCCAAAAGTTGCCTGTGTGTTTGTCATAAGGAGATATATATATATATATCTATATATATATATAGATATATATATATATAAATATATTAATGTGAAGCATCTGATTCCCAAACTTCATTTTATGAAGAGAATTCAGAATGATCCATTTTATCTGGTATGATATAGTACTCTTGGTTCCCTCACTTAAAAGCTGAGTTGGTGGCAAGATTACATCAATGATTAATAGGAAAGGTGTGGCCTGTACACCTTGAACATGGAGTTGGAGAGAGCGAGGTGCACTTAGTGATCTGCACTAATGGCAGAGCACTGGAGAGCCACTAGATGAACACTTGCCAAGAAGGTGGGTTTTTTTTCTCCCTGTCTGTAACTGCATGTAATCACACACAATAGAGCTTGGAGCGGTTGTTGAACGTGGAAGAATAAAACATTTTCATGTCAGGAAACCACTGATCACTGACCTCAGGGAGAAAAATAAAACAATTTAGAATTCACAGAGTATAATTTCTCAATTATAGCAAATATCGTTCCCAAAGAAGACTTCTCTGCCAGGCCTATGAATCAGTTGGCCCAGTCTTTTATGCATCCATGTTTCAAAGGACGGTTTCTGTCTTCCAATCCAAAGTTTCCTAATTGAGTTTCAGATTAGTTTTTCATCTTCATATTCTAAACTGTCACCTACTTCAAATATAACGGGGTTTGTTTTCTCTTGTTTTTTCCTTTTTTGTTTCATTTGCTTGTAAAGCCCATGGCTGGTGCTATTATTATAATTTATTCAATTCTATTGTTCCTTTGGTTAAAGTATTTTTTGGTGCACATTAAATAACAGAATGGTAGTTTTCATTGCATATTCCTATATCCATAAAATATAATTTGACAAATTTTATTCCCCAATACCTGCCTCACCCCTGTTCCTTCCCCCTGACCCTCTTGCTCTTTCCTAATGGTCTCCCTTCTACTTTCATGGCATCCTGTTTTGGGTTTGGGTTTAGTTTTTGTTTTCCTGGTTTTTTTTTCCCCCTCTAGTTTTACATATGGAGAAAACTTTTTCAAGTCTGACTTATTTTGCTCAAAATATGATCTCCAGTCCCATGTGTTTTTCTGCAAATGACATAATTTCATTCACTCATGGCTGAATAAAACCCCATTGTGTATGTATACCACATTTTCTTTATTCATTCATCTATTGACAGACACCTATGCTGATTCTATAACTTGGCTCTTGTGAATTGTACTGTCATAAAAATGGGTATGCCTGTATCTCTAAAACATGCTGACCTCAATTCTTGGGGATAAATACTGGGGAGTGGTATAATTAGAGCATATGGTAGGTCATTCTATTTTTAGATTTCTAAAGAACCTCCATACTTATTTCCCTAGCGGTTGTAGAGGCTATATCTTTAGGTGTGTCCTTTAATTTTTGACCTTAGTGTATCAGTAAAATGCCCAACCATTCTCTTAGAAAATGAGAAAGTAAATGTAACTCCATTACTCTGTTATTCATTTTGCATAAATAAAAGTTGGCTTACATGTGACCCAATATTGATATCTGGCCCCAAAAACTTTCTCTTTCCCTATTTGCTTGAGAATCCTGACAATTTAATGGCCTCCATAGTTGACTGAAACCAAGAGCAAAAGAACCCATGGAACTTTTCAAGTATGAACTTTGAAATATAAATTAAATTAGTCTGGTTTCCTCACCTGAAACTTATCTTCATTCTGCTCTCCTAAATTATTATGCTACTGCTGAATATTGAAAATGCTTTGAATAAAAATGAACTTAACAAGCAGATTGAGAGGCACTGAAGAGATCCCAGTACTTCCGCCCCCCCCCAAAAAAGATACAAATCAATAGGAATCTATTATAGTTTGCTTATTCCTAAATCTGGGAAGTACTTGATGCTCTTTAACAATATCAACATAGATTATAATAGCATAAATTAGGGCTAGGAAAAAGAAGTGGTCAATCAGAGTCCAGTCAGTACAGAAATCACATAATAACTTAGGAGAAGTTTAGTATAGGACAGCTGAATATGAAAATATAAAGAAAACTCTAAAAGGTAACCTAAAGCTGAGAGGAAAGACACAGCAAAGACAACCTCAGAAGCAGGTCTCCTCCCCATGGCTAGGGGTGAGACCTTGGAGAAAGTGGTTATCAGCCCACTGAATGCCAGCTTGCTGAAGCCAGATCTTGCTCTCAGTAGCTGAGCACAAGGAAACAGCTCTGAACTGCAGGCAAGCCAGAGCTCATGGCCAGGTGCACAGAAGAAGTGGGGATGCTGCTCTGAGTGCTGGTCTAGAATATACAGCACTCGTGGCAAGAGGGCCACAGCAAGGTGCTGATCAAACCCAGGCTAGGGACGCAAAATTTCTGAGGGACTGTGCACTTTGCATACACAGCTGGGGGAAAAAACCACCAGATGACTCCAAACACATGCAGCATGATGGACCACACAGAACAGCAAAATGCAGCACCTGCAACCAGAAAAAGAAGCCCCTCCTATAATATTCTTTTGTCTCCCTCATCTGACAAAACACCACCATTGACCACTGTGAAAGAGAAATTCTTGTGTCCAGTCTAGACTGGCACAGTGACACACGCCTATAATCCCAGGGACCCAGGAGGTTGAGGCAAGAGGATCAAAAGTTCCAAGCCAGCCTCAGCAACTTAGCCAGGCCCTAAGCAACTTGGCAAGGCTCTGTCTCTAAATAAAATATAAAAAGGGGTGGGGATGTGGCTCAGTGGTTAAGTGCCTGTGGGTTCAACCCCCAGTACCAAAAAAAAGAGTCTAGTCTGATATCAAAGAGCAGGTACTGAAGGGTGAACGGTGAATTGGGAATGGAAAAATCAATAAATTAATAATTGACACACTTGGATACAAATTAAAACTTTAGATTCTTGACTAAATAAAATCCCCATTATGCAGAACATCACCATATATTCTTGGTGAGTTTAAAAGTCAAGAAATTATTTGTTTTTTATTTCAAAAGTCCTTTTATAATATACTTTCAGTATACAACATAAACATAATGTTGTACTGATTGTGTTTTCCAAGGTTTGCCCATTCATCATCCATTATAACTGTATAGTTCTAAATATTTAAGAGACTCAGCTGGATATATACTAGGATATAACCAAAGTCATTCTTTTAATGAGTTAATTTTCTTGAATACTTGTGCTACAGGTAAAGTGAGTAAAATATTCTTAGTTGAAACTTTATGTTATTTAATTGGGATTTCATAGGAGATGGGGCACATTCAGGGTGGTATGGTGTAGACTTAATTAGAATTTCAGTTTACAGAAGTCATTCTGTGTAAACCTCCACCCCTATCAATAGGAAACTTAATCACTTTCATATTCAGCAAGGAGATTGACAAGTTTACAATACACTAAAACATAAAAGGATCAAGCCAATCAGATCTATAATAACAACTTGCATTTGTTAGTCTTTGTAATTTGTGTGGTACATTATCTGTCACACTGGGGTACACAAGCACACTGCAGACTCACAACTGGAGAAACTGATCGTGGATTTTTAATTCACATCTTAGACATGAGAAAATGGAAACTCAGAGATGTGATTTTCTAAAAACAGCTCTAACCTGGCAAATGTGACACTTAGACTTTTTGATAGACTAGAGATAAAATATATTATTTTCTCCATATTCCCTTTGAATTCCTCTTATTAATAAGGGATAATTCCAATATATTCAGTTAGTAAAGGATGGTGTTAGGAATAGTTTTGGTAGAATATGTGGAACCTAAGGACTGCATCTCTGGCGTGTGCAGTTGCCTGCCACACAGATGTCAATATTTGGGTGGTTTGCAATTGGGCCATCTGTTCTTTGAGGGTATTTGTGATGTGATAGTCTTCTCTGCAATGTGCCATTTGCTGTTCTTTGTGTTTTCACTCCATTTCACAGTCTATACGCTGTGGGTATATATATTAAAAAAAAAAAAAAACAGGAATAATGAGAGAAAGTTGGTTTGAAGTGTGGGTAACACTAAATGTGATTATTAAACTAATTAGAAAACTGTAGGAAATGCAATTAAAATTACTTCCACACACTCAGCTCCCAAGACCTAGTTACAAGATGTTGGAAAATCAGAGTGGTTTGACACGCAGTAATGCTACCTTTTCAGTGTGATGAATTTAGATCCCAGCTGTGAGTCTGAAGACTGAAAGGTGGAACAAGGTAAGACCTCAGTAAGAGTGGAGAGAAACCACATAGATGTCTAATTATACAGACGACACTGCCGAAGATTCCTGGTTTTATGCAATTGAAATAAAATCTCTTTGTTATTTAGTAATGGCAGGCACCACTGCTAAGTCCACTGAAGCATAGCTGGAAAATCCAACTGCCCTCACATCTGTTTTGCGTGACCTTTCAATCATCGACAAATACTTGTGCCACTAGGAGTGAAAGCCTGGGGAGGATATGGCTGTGTGACTTTCTAAGCTATCGCTATGGAAAACATATTGAAACAAAATTCACGCATGCCATGGACCATGCCCAGAAATTACAGACTTGTCTGGGTGGTGTTAAGGATTTGACCTGCTGAGAGTGCTCACACCTGCTTCTTACATTCAAGCTTCTAATCCTTCGTTCAGAAAAGGAGACAAATGAAATATGTGAATGGACTGATGTGACTGAAATCTTAAAGAGTGTAGGCCCTTAACCTGGTTTGAACAAAAGTGACAGAATAAAGTCCATTTTTGATGTCCATTACATCTATTATACTATCAGACTTCTGAAGCCTGTGTGATTTGACTCTCCTTTGAGATCTAGGACTTAAGCTAGAGTGACTGCTTGAGTTCCAAGCGGTAACGAGGTGTTCTGAAAAGGGTTGTTTATTCCAAATTTTTTAAAGAAAAAGAAAACCACTCAAGAATCTCTTGAGATGGGGCGATCCAAGATGGCGGACTAGAGGGGGGCTGCATCCCCAGTCGCTCCAGAACCCAGGAGTTAAGAAGGGGAGGCATTGAGAGACTTGGACCAAAATAGAGCCACGGGTGAGTCCGCCCACTGGGTAAAGCTCAGCCTGGGTGGCAGGCCCAGATAGAGGTGGCTTATTGGAGCAGGGCAGGGCAGCTAGAGTCTTCCACAGGCAGCCCTGTGCACTCTGGTGCTGGGCCCCTCCCACACAGCCAGCTTTTCCAGGTTCTTGGAGCAGGCCCCCTACTGAGAACCTTTCTGATCAGAAAAAGCTCCAAGTCCCGGAGCCAGCGCAGCATACTCTGGCCCACAAGCGGCTTCAGGGACCAGGACAGGGCAGCCAGAGACCTCCCCAAGCAGCCTGGACCCCTGCGGTGGGAGGCGCCTTTCAAGGCTAGCTTCTTGGAAAAGACCACCCAGTGAGAGACTTTCTACATAGAGCTAGCCACAAGTCCCCAAGCCAACGGAGAGCTTCGATCCACAAGCAGCCTCTGGGATCAGGGCAGGGCAGCCAGAGACTTCTCCAGGTGGCTCTGCCCACTCCGGCCGCAGGCTCTTTCCATGGGGCGATCCAAGATGGCAACCTAGAGGGTGACTACATCTCCAGTCGCTCCAGAACCCAGGAGTCAAGAAGGGGAGGCATTGAGAGACTTGGACAAAAATAGAGTCACGGGGTGAGTCTCCCCCACTGGGCGAAACTTGGCCTGGGCGCCAGGCACAGATAGGGGTGGCTTATCAGAGCAGGGCAGGGCAGCTAGAGTCTTCCCAAGGTAGCCTTCCACACTCCGGCGGTGGGCTCCCCCCACACAGCCAGCTGCACGGTGCAGGCCCCCAGTGAGAGCCTTTCCGCACAGAGCCAGCTCCAAGCCCTGGAACCAGTAGGGGCTAGGGGCAGCTTTCTTCGGAAGCACTGCATTATCAAGTTCCTCCAAGACTTCAGGCTACTGAAGGCTGGGAGGCGATACACTGGAAATCTACCGGGACACTATAAGCCAATAGAGGAAATCTGCAATATCTCAGATTCCCACTGAGAGCTGACCAATATGAGAAAACAAGGGAAGAAAATGTCCCAAACAAACCTAGATACTACATCAATAAAACCCAATGACAGCACAGCAGAAGAAATGTCAGAAAGGGAGTTCAGAATGTACATAATTAAAACAATCAGAGAAGCAAATGAGGAGATGAAAGAGCAAATGCAGGCATTAAATGATCGCACCAATCAACAGTTAAAAGACCAAATACGGGAAGCAAGAGATCATTTCAATAAAGAGTTAGAGATACTGAAAAAAAAAAACAAACTGAAATACTTGAAATGAAGGAAACAATAACCAAGTTAAAAACTCCATAGAAAGCATAACCAATAGGATAGAACACCTGGAAGACAGAACCTCAGACATTGAAGACAAATTATTAAATCTTGAAAACAAAGTTGGACAAACAGAGAAGATGGTAAGAAATCATGAACAGAATCTACAAGAATTATGGGATATCATGAAAAGGCCAAATTTAAGAATTATTGGGATTGAGGAAGGCTTAGAGAAACAAACCAAAGGAATGAACAATCTATTCAATGAAATAATATCAGAAAATTTCCCAAATCTGAAGAATGAAATGGAAAACCAAGTACAAGAGGCTTATAGAACTCCAAATATACAAAATTACAACAGACCCACACCAAAGCACATTATTATGAAGATACCTAACATACAAAACAAAGACAGAATTTTAAAGGCCGTGAGAGAAAAGAATCAAATTACATTCAGAGGGAAACCAATAAGAATATCAGCAGATTTTTCAATTCAGACCCTAAAAGCTAGAAGGGCCTGGAACAACATTTACCAAACCCTGAAAGAAAATGGATGCCAACCAAGAATCTTATACCCAGCAAAACTTACCTTCAAATTTGACGATGAAATAAGATCCTTCCGTGATAAACAAAAGCTAAAGGAATTTACAAAAAGAAAGCCAGCATTACAGAACATTCTCAGCAAAATATTCCATGAGGAAGAGATGAAAAACAACGATGCAAATCAGCAACAGGAGGCGCTAGCCTACAGGAATAGCCAAATAAAGGAGAAACCAAATCATGTCAAAAAACAAATATGAGTCAAATGACTGGGAATACAAATCATATCACAATAATAACCCTGAATGTTACTGGCCTGAACTCATCAATCAAAAGACATAGACTGGCAGATTGGATTAAAAAGAAAAATCCAACAATATGCTGCCTGCAAGAGACTCATCTCATAGAAAGAGACACCCATAGACTAAAGGTGAAAGGATGGGGAAAAACATACCATGCACACGGACACAGCAAAAAAGCTGGAGTATCCATCCTCATCTCAGATAATGTGGACTTCAAGCCAAAACTAGTCAGAAGGGATAAAGAAGGACATTACATGCTGCTTAAGGGAAGCATAAATCAGCAAGACATAACAATCATAAATATCTTATGCCCCAAACATTGGCTCATCCACGTACATCAAACAAATCCTTCTCAATTCCAGAAATCAAATAGACCACAACACAATAATACTAGGCGATTTTAACACACCTCTCTCACCACTGGATAGATCGTCCAAACAAAAATTGAATAAAGAAACCATAGATCTCAATAACACAATCAACAATTTAGACTTAACGGACATATATAGAATATACCATCCAACAAAGAACGGATACACTTTCTTCTCAGCAGCACATGGATCCTTCTCTAAAATAGACCATATTTTATGCCACAAAGCTACTGTTAGCAAATACAAGAAGATAGAGATACTACCTTGTACTCTATCAGATCATAATGGATTGAAATTAGAAATAAATGACAGAATAAAAAACAGAAACTTCTCCAATACCTGGAGATTAAATAATACATATTATATGATGAATGGATAACAGAAGACATCAGGAGGGAAATAAAAAAATTCTTAGAAGTAAACGAGAACAAAGAGACATCATATCAAAATCTCTGGGACACTATGAAAGCAGTACTTAGAGGAAGATTTATTTCATGGGGCGCATTCAAAAAAAGAAGTAGAAATCAACAAATAAACAACTTAACACTACAGCTCAAAGCCCTAGAAAAAGAAGAGCAGACCAATACCAAAAGTAGTAGAAGACAGGAAATAGTTAAAATCAGAGCCAAAATCAACGAAATCGAAACAAAAGAAACAATTGGAAAAATTAACAAAATAAACAGTTGGTTCTTTGAAAAAATAAACAAAATTGATAAACCCTTAGCCACACTAACAAAGAGAAAGAGGGAGAAAACTCAAATTACTAAAATTCGGAATGAACAAGGAAACATCACAACAGACACGACTGAAATACAAACATAATTAGAAGCTATTTCGAAAATCTATACTCCAACAAAACAGAAAACCTCGAAGACATCAACAAATTTCTAGAGACATATGAATTACCTAAACTGAACGAGGAGGACATACACAACTTAAATAAACCAATTTCAAGCAATGAAATAGAAGAGGTCATCAAAAGCCTACCAACAAAGAAAAGTCCGGGACCAGATGGGTTCTCAGCCGAGTTCTACAAAACCTTTAAAGAAGAGCTCATTCCAATACTCCTCAAACTATTCCATGAAATAGAAGAGGAGGGAACCCTCCCAAACTCGTTCTATGAAGCCAATATCACCCTGATACCTAAACCAGACAGAGACACATTGAGGAAAGAAAATTTCAGACCAATATCCTTAATGAACATCGACGCAAAAATTCTCAACAAAATTTTAGCAAATCGCATACAAAAATATATTAAAAATATAGTGCACCACGATCAAGTGGGTTTTATCCCAGGGATGCAAGGTTGGTTCAACATTCGGAAATCAATAAATGTCATTCACTATATCAACAGACCTAATGTTAAGAATCACATGATTATTTCAATAGATGCAGAAAAAGCATTCGATAAAATACAGCATCCCTTCATGCTCAAAACACTAGAAAAAATTGGGGTAGTAGGAACATTCCTTAACATTATAAAGGCAATCTACGCTAAGCCTATGGCCAATATCATTCTAAATGGTGAAAAACTGAAAGCGTTCCCCCTAAAAACTGGAACAAGGCAGGGATGCCCTCTTTCACCACTTCTATTCAACATCGTCCTTGAGACTCTAGCCAGAGCAATTAGACAAACCAAAGAAATTAAAGGGATACGAATTGGAAAAGAAGAACTCAAACTATCCCTGTTTGCTGACGACATGATTATATATTTAGAGGAACCTGGAAATTCCACCAGAAAACTTTTAGAACTCATAAGTGAATTCAGTAAAGTAGCAGGTACAAGATCAATGCTCATAAATCCAATGCATTTTTGTACATAAGTGATGAATCTTCAGAAAGAGAAATTAGGAAAACTACCCCATTCACAATAGTATCGAAAAAAATAAAATACTTGGGAATCAATCTCACAAAAGAGGTGAAAGACCTCTAAAATGAGAACTACAGAACACTAAAGAAAGAAATTAAAGAAAACCTTAGAAGATGGAAAGATCTCCCATGTTCCTGGATAGGCAGAATTAATATTGTCAAAATGGCCATACTACCTAAAGTGCTATACAGATTCAATGCAATTCCAATTAAAATCCCAATGATGTACCTTGCAGAAATAGAGCAAGCAATTATGAAATTCATCTGGAAGAATAAAAAACCTAGAATAGCTAAAGCAATCCTAAGTAGCAAGAACGAAGCAGGGGGTATTGCAATACCAGATCTTCAACTCTACTACAAAGCAATAGTAACAAAAACGGCATGGTATTGGTACCAAAATAGAGAGGTAGATCAATGGTACAGAATAGAGGACATGGACACAAACCCAAATAAATACAATTTTCTCATACTAGACAAAGGTTCCAACAATATGCAATGGAGAAAGATAGCCTCTTCAACAAATGGTGCTGGGAAAACTGGAAAACCATATGCAACAGAATGAAATTAAACCCCTATCTCTCACCCTACACAAAACTCAACTCAAAATGGATCAAGGACCTCGGAATCAGACCAGAGACCCTGCATCTTATAGAAGAAAAAGTAGGTCCAAATCTTCAACTTGTTAGCTTAGGATCAGACTTCCTTAACAGGACTCCCATAGCACAAGAAATAAAAGCAAGAATCAACAACTGGGATAGATTCTAACTAAAAAGCTTTCTCTCAGCGAAGGAAACTATCAGCAATGTGAAGAGAGAGCCTACAGAGTGGGAGAATATCTTTGCCAACCATACTTCAGATAGAGCGCTAATTTCCAGAATCTATAAAGAACTCAAAAAACTCTACACCAAGAATACAAATAATCCAATCAACAAATGGGCTAAGGAAATGGACACTTCACAGAAGAAGATGTACAAGCAATCAACAGATATATGAAAATATGTTCAACATCCCTAGTAATAAGGGAAATGCAAATCAAAACTACCCTAAGATTTCATCTCACCCCAATTAGAAAGGCGATTATCAAGAACACAAGCAACAATAGGTGTTGGCGAGGATGTGGTGAAAAAGGAACACTCATACATTGCTGGTGGGGTTGCAAATTAGTGCAGCCACTCTGGAAAGCAGTATGGAGATTCCTCAGAAAGCTTGGAATGGAAACACCATTTGACCCAGCTATCCTACTCCTTGGCCTATACCCAAAGGACTTAAAATCAGCATACTACAGAGATACAGTCACATCAATGTTCATAGCTGCTCAGTTCACAATAGCCAGATTGTGGAACCAACCTAGATGTCCTTCAATTGATGAATGGATAAAGAAACTGTGGTATATATATACAATGGAATATTACTCTGCAATGAAGAATGATAAAATTATGTTATTTGCAGGCAAATGGATGAAATTGGAGAATATCATGCTAAGTGAGATAAGCCAATCTCAAAAAACTAAAGGACGAATGATCTCGCTGATAAGCGGATGGGGACATATATTGGAGGGTGGGAGGGGTTAGTATTAGGTTTAGGGTTAGGTTTAGGGTTAGGGATAAGGAGTGTGGTAAGAATGAAGGAAAGAAGGACTGTATAGAGGGAAAAGAGGGGTGGGAGGGGTGGGGGGGAAGGGAAAAAAAATAATGAATCAAAGATCATTGCCCTATATAAACGTATGATTACACAAATGGTATGCCTTGACTCCATGTACAAATAGAGAAACAACATGTATCCCATTTGTATACAATAATAATAAAAAATAAAAAAAAGAATCTCTTGAAAAGACTGTAATAAAACATACTCTCATACTAATAAATTTCACCCTCACTCCAATATGGCGGGGAGCCACTGGAATAATATCAAGAACTACAGTTGTCTCAAAACCAACCAAAACTATTGTCAAGGTGGACTCATTAACCAATAATAACTGAATGTAGTAATTATATGTAAATATACGTGCCAAGTGCTTGAAGAGGGAAGACCTTGTTTATGAAGAATAGAAACATTGGCATTTGAGAGGCTATTGAATTTTGATTACACCAGCTTCAACTGATGAAGACTAATAATATAAATTATCTCCAAACCAGTAGTGTTCCTTTTTTAAGAGGATTATTCAACATTTATATAGTGTGGGAAACTGAGCACTTTTTTGTGAGGAAGGAAGAAGTACAGAATAAATGAACTCAGAGGTGAACCTCTTAAAATGCCCTGAGCCACTTAGCACTGCCCTAAACTCAGCAGAGCAGCCCTTATCCAGGAGTTGTCTGCTGTTTTCTGGAATCTCCCTTGGGAGTTTCAATTCCTGCCTCTAAACTGCTTATCAAAGTCTCCCATCAGACCCAATGGTGTTCTTTCTGCAAGAATCTTGTGTTAGCTTTTAGAAAATTAAGGTTTATTTTGACTCATGGTTCCAGAGGTTCAGCCCCTAGTCAGCAGCTTCAAGACAGAAACATCATGGTGGAAGGGTATTGTGGAGGAAAGCTCATGGCAGCCTGGAAGTAAAACGGGAGAGAGGAAGAGGCCAGGGACAGGGACAGATATAGATCCCAAGGCCATGCCCCCAGTGGGAAAGTATTCCCAGTCATGTCCCACCTGCCTTACAGTTTTAAACCTCCTCCCAGTTAGTCCATTCAAATTATTAATCCATCCAATTGATTAATCCACTGGTAAGGTGAGAGTCCCTGTAATCCAATCATTTTCACCCTTGATCATTGCTGCATTGTCTAACACATGAGACGCTGGGGAACATTCCAGATCCAAATGATAACAGCCACTCTAGTACATTACATTTCTACCTCCCCACATTTCTAGTGATGTTTTAGAGTCCCTCACAGACCGGTATCCTGGGCAATTGTACACTAGGTCAACTTTAACTGGCATTCCCTCATTTATGAAATTTCTGACCTTGGAAAAGCTACAGAACTTGATTGAGCCTGCATTTTCTCACTAATGTGTCCCTAGGTCTTCTGAGAGGGTAGAGCTCCTGTGTTTTGGAGAATTGTTATGACACTTAAATGAGATACTAGACCTACCTGAGCTCCAAACAACCTACCCATTCCTCTTTTCTAGGAGACAGCAGAAGTACTACTCATAAAACAAATTCAAATTGCTACTCTTTTGTTCAGGAAATGAGACATACCATGGAATATGTGAATGGGCAGCTGTCCTTTAAATTTTAAATGATACTACATAAATTTGAGGATTACCATCAGCTATCTCAGAGACTCATAATGAATATTTAAGCTAAGTGAGTCGTCTTTGCATGAAAAATAAAAGTTGTAAAGTAACTGTTGTAACTGTGTTTTGAAATACTGTTGGTCAGGAACCCCTTTATTTCAACAATACCTATTCTATATAATACAATTAAGGGTGAACATCTTGAGTGTTTCCTATCTTCACATTTTACCTCAATGTTTCTCAAGCTTTAGGGTACATCAGAATCTTCTGGAGGGCATCTTAACACGATTGGCCCACTCTCAGAGTTTTGGTGTAGTAGTTCTGGAGCAGGATGAAAATGTGCATCTCTGACAAGTTCCCAGGTGAAACTGATCCTGCCAGTCTGGGGCCCACTCATGAGAAGCACCTGTCTCTAACCACTGCTTCTCACCTTAAGGTGTGAACAGATGTCCTGAGGTCTTGATCGAGGATATGCCTGGGCCTCACCTCCAGAGACCCCTACTCCAGTAGTGGTGGAGCAGGGCCAATTGTTTGCATTTATAGCAAACTCCTGGCTGATGCTGAAGCATCTAATCCACAGAGCACATCTTCCAAAAGGATTCTCTGGTTTACACATCATGAAACAAAACAGTGAGAGGACTTCCTTATAGCTTATAGGTAGAGGCTAACACATTCTCTCCTCATCTTATGTCTAAAAATCAGAGAATCATGCTTAGATTTCTGAAACGTAGATTCATAGAAAAAAATCTGATCTGCTCCAGGAATTATGTAAGTTTTTTTTTTCACCAGTTTTTTCAGGATTTTATCCAGTGCTGGTGAAGAGTGGAGCAGATTCACCAGATTTGGCACCAGGTATTGACGGAGCCAGAGCACTAAATGCCAGCAATGGATGTGAGCCCCACCATGAGTTTGGAATTAGGTTAAATCTCAAATGGTAGGGTTTTGTTTTGTTTTTCTTTTTCACCATTCAGGATTAGTAGTGTTAATTTCCTTAACCTTGAACAATAAACTTCATGGCCCAATACATTTGCCTTTCTGAAACTGAGAGCATGCCCTGAGCCAGGCATCACGGATTCTGTGGGTCACTAACTAGTTCTCTGACCCTGGAACAGGCACTTAACGAATTTGGACCATACCTTTATTTTAGTGATTCTTTCCTGAAAACATCCTCTTCAGAACACAACACGTAAAGCAGGCAAGAGGTAAGCCCTGGGCACTTCAATGTCTTAATTTTTTAGCCAAAGTTATTTCTAACTTGCAAAACTACCAAAGGAACTGCGGATCCCATGGGCTCTCAGGGACAAGATTTGTAACTCGCTTAGCTGGAAGGCCTCCGAAATTTCTTCCAGTCTAACATGAACCTGCCAGTGGGGGGATCCTAGACATGTGCCGTTTCCAGCAAGTCCATGCAAATTCCACACAGGACTCTGGCTTCACCTGAAGAATAGTTGTTTGGGTTTTTGTTTTAAATCACAGTCCATTCCTTCAGTGCTTTCCCTCCTTAAAACTAACAAGCTGATTTTTTCCCCTTGTAAACTACTGAAAACTGCCTCCCTCTGGGAGGGGGAGGTAAGAGGAAAGGTTGTCTGCAGCCACGTGTGGAGGTCTGGAGTTGCTTTGTTTTCTTAGCTGTGCTGTGCAAATGAACTGAAGGTTTAACACTTAGGTGCTGTTTGAAGATATAATACAACAGGGCCTAGAGTGGGGAGTCCAGGAACCCCATGGCCGGCCTTCCTTGCTGAGGCCCCTGCCATACAGCTGTTCTGAGTACTGCAAAGCTAAAATTTGTTGCCATGGCTTAGACCTAAACAAACCTGTGCCTGTTCTGGTATGTAGATTATGTTCCCCCAGGACAGCCCTGCTCACTCATTCCATGTCCATCTGTGGGACCTATGGGTTTCAATCATTCCTCCACCATCTCCCATTCGAAAGCCACAGTTGGTTATATGATATAGTGCCTTGTCACTTAGCAGCAGACTCCGCGGTCCTGGAATCAGCCTGCTCCTCCTGCTTTCTCCAGCTATACTGGAACCTCTGTCCTGAGGGACCCCGCTGTGGGACCACCTTGCAGGCGTTAATACTTTTCCCACTAAACCTCCTTGGACAGAGGCCAGCGTGAATGCTGCACTCAGCAGAGTAATGGAGATTCCAGGGCGCTGTTTAGTGAGTGCAATGTTCTTCCTCTTCCATCCATGGTCGTCCTTCTCCTTTAATTTCCCACTTCACCCTCTCTGTCTTCCCATGCTCTCCATTTTTTTTTTTTTCCTAATACAATTATATTTGGTTCTTTTTTTAGTTTCCTCCATCTCTGAGGGCTCAGAAGCAATTTTAGGGTCTAGGTCTAAGGAACAGTAAAATGGCGTTTCTTCTAATTCCAGGCAACATATTAAAGAGGTCGAGAATGCATGTACGCTACTATCAACACGAAGTATAAATAGCAAGTGCAAAATCACAGGTAATTTAAATCAGAACTGCCTCCTGCGTGTGCACACACACACACTTTCCATGATTTAGTTACTACAGCGGTATTATTTTCCTGGCAGCAAAGTGTTATGCATTCTGCACAGTCAATTTTATAAGATGTAAATAAGTGTTACTCTAGAGAAATCTCCAAGCTCTGCATTCTTGAAGGAATTTATTTTGTTAATCCTTCCATGAGAGATGTTGGGTAACAAAGTGGCCCATATTCTTCTACTTGGAACGGATAAGACATCATTTCCATAAAGCTATCATCTCTTCCCAAGAGCAAGACATTAACTCTCACTCCAGAATGCATTTCCGCAAGGGGAAGTGAGTGGATATGATCCACACACATGTTGCTGATGCCTTAGTCACCTTTCACATGTTCGTTTATTAAACAAAGATGTATTGGAGGGCCTAGACTTTGCCAGGCACCATTTTAGCCACTGGGGATCAAGCAGCAAACCAAGCAGGAGTCTCTAACCTGCTCAGCTTCACATTGCAGTCAGGAGAGAGATGATAAACTAGCAACTGAAGAAAAGGAATGTCAGGTGGTGAATGGAGTACAATAAATAAGGATGAGAGAGAGGAAGCAGTGTTGGTGTGGGAGAGCAAAGGAAGTGAGAGGCAGCCACGTGGATGTGTGGGAGAAGGTTGTTCCAGGCAAAGGAAAAAGCTTGGCATGTTCAAAGAACAGCCAAGAGCCAGGGTGGCTGGAGGCAGCCAGAGGAGACCGGGGAGTGGAATAGGGAGGCCATGCAGGGCCTGGTAGGCTGTTTAAGGACTTTGGCTTGTATTCTAATGATTCCTAGTTAAGGAGTCCTTTAGGCTGATGGATGCTGTTCATTCTGTCTCTCTCCCCTCTTACCTCTGAGGCAGGTCTTTGGCAGTTGTGCATCACATTCCAGTGTCTGAATGAAGGACAGCCCGAGTGTGTCTGTAACATTACTAACCATCTTTGACTTTTACTGTGATTTGCTCACAGGGCAGGGCTTCCTGAACACTCTATTTTTGGCTCATAAGAAAAATTATGTAGTTCTCATCTTGATGAAATTTCACAAGTCTGGACTCCCTATAATTTCCGTAATACAAAATTTAGTAGTATTCAATTTCCCTTTTCTTATTTCTTGCTCTTTCTGTGTTTGAATGGAGCTCATTCTCACAGGGTTGGCTGCATTACCAAATGGGACTTTGGTGATCCCTTGTTCAAACTGGCTCTCAGCAGTGGGAAGGGGTTTTTCACCAAAGAATCCTGGTGGTAGCTTGGGTAGGGAGGGGACGTGAAATGACCGGACATTAAATATGTGACTGATGGACCCAGGAGTTAAGTAGATATACCTGCATCCACAAGTGAAGGGAATAATCTTGACCTTTCTTTCCAAGAAAGATGCGGTGGAACTTGAAATAAAAACTTGAGACTGACTGGGGAGGCTGAGGCTAGAGGATTGCAAGTTCAAAAGTTCAAAGCCAGCTTTAGCAACTTAGCAAGACCCTGTCTCTAAATACAAATACACAAAAGGACTGGGGATGTGGCTCAATAATTGAGTGCCCAATAATTGGGTTTTAGAACCAATACCAAAAACAAAAACAACATAACAACAAAAACACAACTCTGGTATTTTGTTTATGCATTTGCTTAACTGTTTTCAAGTGATTCTCACCTGTTGCAGAGATCTGCAATGCTTTTGGGAAATCACATTGTCATCCCCACCCCATCTATTTTTATCCTGGAAAAAAATAACTCAAACTGGGCACAGGTTAAAGGCAAAAGGACATCTCCTAACACATCATGGATGTGCTCCTCTTAAGGGAGTGTGAAGACGATAGAGACTCTGCCTTGGCACTGTGGACTTGCTTGGTTGAGTTGAGGAGTGTGATCTGGTGACATGGCTGTGGCCCTCAGACCTCTATTTAATGCCACCAGTGTCAGGGCCTCCTGGCTCCCCTCCCCACCTGCTCTTTGCCTGTCTTGGTGAGTTACTGTCCAGCCACACAACATTTGCCTGGTTCTTCAGTTTTCTGGCCACATAACAAAAGTTTTAAAGCTTCACAGACCGTTCCCTCTAGGCACACAGAGGATGTTGTCTACTTGGGATAACGTGTGTTCCTTTTGGACTCCAGGTACATCACACACATTTGCCCCTTTGTGTGTCTGGATTTTATAAACTTCGAAAGGTTTTGAACAGTTGGTGGTTGATCCTGTATCCCAAGTAAGAAAGGCTGTCAGGGTGTGTCCATTTACCACCCTCCTCAACCAATCATTTCTCAGGATAATTCTCCCAAACACGTCTCTCTCATTCTGTCTCCAGATCACCACCTCTAGGTGACATCATGGGAACTTAGTGCAAATAAATCTCCAGAGAAACCTATGCCCGACAGATATTAAAATGGATTGCTGCCCAAGGGCATTACTTATCTGCTCAGAGAGCACGTTTATCACTAACGCAAGGCTTTGACGAGAAACACTCCTGGACTTGTGTGCCTCAGTGAATCCAAAGCATCTCACCACTGAGTCTGGACACAGCCCAGAGCCAGGTTAGAGCAGGATCTTATTAGCAGCTTAGGCCTGGAACCACACTTTGGGTCCAAGAGGAAGTGCTGTGATATTACATGCTCGTTATTCTTGATTATTGATAGAGTTGTGATTTAACCTGCAGAGTTGAAGGGATTCCTGGTGGTAGCTATTGAAACTGGTCTTGAAAAAGCTAACATTTAGAAAGTAACCATCAAAGACACGCCCTTTTCCAAGATTCTGAATTATCCTATGTGGAAAGCTTTATATCACTGCAGGGGAATCATATGATCCTATGTGGGGACCGAGATTAAGATCAATCAAAATCTGAAATGTAGAAAATTTCTGAGAGTATACACTTTTCAAATAATTTCACTCTTACTCAGGTTAGATTTGATAATAGGTTTTCAGCACGTTCTTTGAAATCCAGAAGGACACAAAGGAATGGACAGACAGAAATACTTTGAGTGGTAGCAAAAAATAAAAGCTTATGGAAGATAAAGCAGAGAAGTCACTCCTGATGGAGAGGGGAATTTGACTGGGGTCTTAAATCCATCACGAATCTTGGTAAGGAGCAGAGAGGACCAAGATGGGTCCAAAGATGCATTTTTTTCTCTGAAAATAGCAGAGAAAAGAGAGGGATTCACTTCCTTTTAAAACTGGGGCACTTGAAGTTCCAAATAGTTAAATATCATCAGGTGAGATGGTGCACACCTGTAATCCTAGTGGTGAGGGAGGCTGAGGCAGGAGGGTCGAAAGTTCAAAGCCAGCCTCAGCAACTTAAAGCCCTAAGCAACTTAGTGAGACCCTGTCTCTAAATAAAATATAAAAAGGGCTGGAGATGCGGCTCAGTGGTTGAATGTCCCTGGGTTCAATTCTCAGTACATAAAAGAAAAAAAAAGAAAAAGTATAAGAATCTTTCAAAAGTAGTAAATGGTCAAATTGGAACTTCTATTGAGATCCATCTGAGTTGTGCGTGGTAGCATGGGCTTGTAATCCCAGTGTCTGGGGAGACTGAGGAAGAAGGATCACAAGTCTGAGGTCAGCCTGCCAACTTAGCAAGACCCCATCTCACAATAGAGAATTTTCTAAAAGGACTGGTGAGAAAGCAGCTCTGAGTCTGATCCTTAGTACCAGAGAAAGAGGAGGAGGGAGGGAGGAGGAGGAAGATAAGGGAGATGGAAGAGAAAGAAAAGAAAAACCTGTTTTCAAAGCCCACGTTCCATGTCTCTCTTCAGAGTGATGGACTAGATTGCTGATTCCAAGAAGATAATGGGGGAAAAAAGAATCTATATTTTGGGTCCCCAAATAAGTCAGGGCTGCTTGGCAAGAGTCTTGCTTGGTTCTTAGAATTTTAACAATTAATCTCAGAAATTTTAAACAAGCAGCCTATTCACCTGCCCATTGTGAGCTTTATGTGGCCTCCAGGTTGAAATAATTTAGACATAAATATCTGCTAAAATTCTAAAGATTATACACTCCAAAGGTCAAATTTTTGTTTCTCCTAAGAGGAGAGAGAGATGGAGTAACTGCGGGGCTTCTGACTCACCCCATGGGCTGGGGGCTCAACACCAGTGTGTTTTCCTGCCCAGGAGTAGGTCAGTTTTCCGGGAGGCCCTACAATTGCCTCACTCAAGGTCATCACCTGTCTGGTCTGGCAGACACTTGAGTTGGAGGCCCCTAATTTAATCATGAAAGGAATGAGGGATTTTCAATAAGAAAGAGACAGGGTGAAAGAAGAACTTTAAGGAGAAAGAAAAAGGGTGATATGATACATGAAAATAGATCTTCAATGTGGTGCATATAGCACCTTATGCAATGCTAGCAAGTCACTCTGTTCACTAACTTCCACTTAACAAGCTATTCTAGGGAGCAAAGTATTACTTGTCAGCTAAAGTAGCCAGTAAGTTTGTAATGTTAGTGTTGGGAGGTATGTTAACAACTGAGTCCAATCCTTGTTTCCTAGATGAGGACCGAAAACCCATCTAGGAAAAGCAAATTTCCCCAAGGTTGGTTGCATGGCCTGAGAGGCACCCTCTTTTGAATATGTGTTAGAAAATATTTATTTGTAATGGTATTAAATAGTGTGACTTATCAGAAACTTTTGAATAAAGTTCCTGATGGAATTATGCACTCTACAATGGACCTGATTATTATTATTATTATTATTATTATTTTTGGTGGGGCTGGGGATTGAACCCAGGGCTTTGTGCTTGTGAGGCAAGCACTCTACCAACTGAGCTATATCTCCAGTCCCTTGGACCTGATTTTTAATTCTGCCCCCCTCCTTCTATTTCATTAATTTTTTGTTTTTGTTTTTGGTATCAGGGATTGAACCCAGGGATGCTTAACCACTGAGCCACATTCCCAGCCCTTTTTATATTTTATTTAGAGACAGGGTCTCACTAAGTTGCTTAGGGCCTGGCTAAGTTGCTGAGGCTGACTTCAAATTTACCATCCTCCTGCCTCGGCCTCCCAAGCCTGTGGGATTATAGGCATGCACAACTGCACCTGGCTTTTTCATAATCTTGAACAGAAAATAATTGTATAACTCTGCTTGTGGGTTTCTAGGTGGTGAGTGTAGCTCTTCAGGAAACCTGTTTGTTTGTTCTGAGATTGTGTCGAGAACATGTCTGAGGTCTTGCCTCCCAAACTGTTCCCCATCCTGTTCATTGTGAGGCCAGTGGATAGGAGGGTAAATCAGGGCCTGAAAAATAGACTATACAGTCAATTTTTGGTTCTGAGGCTTTTGAATTTAATGTAGCATTAACATTTCAAAACAATTTAGAGGTTGACAACTTTTAAACTTTCTACAAATTGACAACTATTATCTACTATAGAAATCATTACATTTAAAAAGGACAATTTAATATCAATGCAATTGAAAAGACATAATCTCAGAACAACTGACAATTTTTTCTTAGTAAATCTCATTGACAATCTAACCCTGATGTATATACATTTGTCTTTGCATGTATAAATGTTACCAATATGTCTAATTTTGCTATGAATGAGGGAACATTTTAACACAGTCTAGCATTTATGAACATTTTGTTCCAAACAGCCCCCAGCTACAAACCGGAATTTTTTTTTTATTGTAAACAAATGGGATACATGTTGTTTCTCTGTTTGTACATGGAGTCAAGGCATACCATTTGTGTAATCATAAATTTACATAGGGTAATATTGTTTGATTCATTCTGTTATTTTTCCCTTCCCCCCACCTCTCCCACCCCTCTTTTCCCTCTATACCGTCCTTCCTTCCTCCATTCTTGCCCCCCTCCTTAACCCTAACCCTAAACCTAACCCTAACCCTAACACTTACCCCTCCCACCCCCCATTATGTGTCATCATCTGCTTATCAGTGAGATCATTCGTCCTTTGGTTTTTTGAGATTGGTTTATCTCACTTAGCATGATAGCCTCCAATTTCATCCATTTGCCACAAATGCCATAATTTTATCATTCTTTATGGCTGAGTAATATTCCATTGTGTATATATACCACAATTTCTTTATTCATTCTTCAATTGAAGGACATCTAGGTTGGTTCCACAATCTGGCTATTGTGAATTGAGCAGCTATGAACATTGATGTGGCTGTATCTCTGTAGTATGCTGATTTTAAGTCCTTTGGGTATAGGCCAAGGAGTGGGATAGCTGGGTCAAATGGTGGTTCCATTCCAAGCTTTCTGAGGAATCTCCATACTGCTTTCCAGAGTGGCTGCACTAATTTGCAACCCCACCAGCAAACCCGGATATTTTTATTGTCACTGTGACTGAATTTTGATCATTACTTTGTATTCATGTCAAACCATCTGCCAAGTATTTTTTTTTTTTGAAATCTGAAAGAGCCTACAAAATGCACATTTCTGTGCTACCAGAAAATGACTTTAGATATTTATAGACTAATCTCTGCCACTTCTGAGTCCATTCCCAAAACCTTGCAGGAAAGGAGACATCTGCCCTATGCACGTGCATTCACAGCTCTGTCTGTGGTTGTAGTTGGTTCCTTTTAACATAAGCTGTGCACTGTAGGTGACTTTTGCTTGCTGGTGGCCTTGGGTAAGGCAATTATGAAGTCTGACATTTTTCTTGGAATGATTTTAAGCAAAATATCATAGTTCATCAAAACCTGTCTGCAAAACGCCAACAAGTTAATAGTCATTTATGTACAGAAGGAAAAAATTATGCCTGCCAGACCACCTTCATGTGGGAGATTTGGCCATAAATTTTAAATATCCATTGTGAGAATTATATTATGTGTAAGGAAATCAGCATCCTGTAGTTTTACAAGTGGGCCTTAGAAGGGCATAATGCACAAAGGCCCAGTATGAAAGCAGACTTAGAAATGGAAGCAGAACAGGCGCATGAACAAGCACCTCTGAAACTTCTGGCGCCTCCTACAAGGCTTCTGGATACAGTTTCTAAGGCATATTTTTCTGAAAAACAAAATGGCGGTGTGGGGTTTGGAGTGTTTTAAACACAGTTGCTACCAGTTTCCCTATATGGTCTTATGTGGGTCATCTAACATAAGTTTCAGAAGAATCTTGGAGATGGAGGTACTGAGGAGGAAGCCAAAGTGAGAGGCTGGTGACTTGCCCAGGGTGGTAGTATGGTAGGGTTTGGCAAGCCCTTTATCTGGCCCTTGTACCAAATTTTATAATGGGTTTCCTAAGGGTAGACTAATTACAGAAAGGTTGCCCACAGAGCAGAGGAATTATAAAAATGTGCCTGTCCTATTTATACAGATCCAGATGGTATCAGACCCAAGACATTTTGGGGTGCAGAGAGCATGGCAGATACAGCCTGCACCCAGGCATGAGGCTCAGAGAGCAGTGGACTGGGTTTCAGCCCCAGCTCTTGCCTGACTCCCTCTCTTAGTCTGCTGAGCTGCTGTAGCAAAAATACCATAGGCTGGGTGACTAAACAACAGACACTATTTCTGACAGTTCTGGAAGCTGTGAAGTTCAAGATCAAGGTTCCAACTGTTCCCTGTTGAGGGTCCTCTTCTGGTTATGTCTTCACATGGCAAAGAGAGAAGATATTATTGTATTCTCTTTTCTCCTCCTCCTCCTTCTGTCCTCCTTCTTCTCCTACTTCACCTCCTCCTCCTCCTCTCTCTCTCATAACGGGACTCATTCTACTCATGAGAGCGCCACCTCATGAGCTAATCACCTCCTAAAGACCCCACCTCCAAATACTACTACACTGAATTTCATGTAAGAAAATGGCAGAGAGCTTTCCAACACCATTCTCAGTGTGAAAGGACACTCGTATTAAGAAGTCTTCACAAACCCATAATGTATTTATGTCTCTTTTCACTTCATGTTTTTTTGTTTGGTTTTGATTTGTGTGTGTGTATGTGTGTTTGGTTTGTTTTTGGTAGTAGCAGGACTGAACCCAGTCTACCGAGCTGCACCTCCACCCCTTTTTAAAAAATTTCCATTCTGAATAGGGTCTCACTAAATTGCTCAGGTTGGCCTTGAACTTGCACTATTTCTGCCTCAACCTCCTGGGTTTATAGGCGTGTGACACCACACCTGGCTTCATGTTTTGGGTTTACACTGGACCCTGTCAATTCAATTCAACAAGGATGTGCTAAGTACTTGTATTTCTAGACTTTAAATCTGATTATGAATTACTTAGACACATGTAGTCACTCTCTTTGACTATAATGTAAGTTTCTATTTCTGCTATAACAAATTACCACAAACTTAGTGACTTAAAACATCATAATGAAGGTTATTATTTTTTAGTTCTGGAAATCAGAAATCCAGAATGGAACTTAGGGGACCAAAAGCAAGGTGTTGGTAGGACCATGTCATCCTTCTGGAGCCTCCAGAAAAGAATTCATTTCTTGCCTTTTCCAGCTTCTGGAGGCTGCCCATGCTCACACGGCCTCCTCCCTCCATCTCCTCTGTATCCACCATCAGCCTCTTCCTCTGACTCTCAGGCTTGGGCCTTCCTCTTTGTGATAAGGGACTCTGTAATTCTATTAGGCCCCAATGATCCATGTTAATCCCTTTATCTCAAAGTTCTTGATTTAATCACATCTTCAAAGTGCCATTTGCATGCAGGTATTAGTTTCACAGGTTCTGAAGATTAGAAAGTAGGTATCTCTGGCTGGTGGTATAGCTCAGTGGTAGAGCACTTGCCTAACATGCAGGAGGCCCTGGATTCAATTCTCAGCATTGAAAAAAGAAAGGATTGGACATGTATGGGGGTGGTCATTATCCATTTACCTCAGCCACTATTTGGTGCTTATAGTCAAATCTCTTTAAAAAATGGTGTGGGCTTTGAAACCAAGGCACACCTAATTGCAGGTCCATCCCCATTGCTTACTAGAAGCACAACCGTAGGCAAGTTCCTTAATGTATTTAAGCCTCAGTTTTTTGTCGGTCAAATGGGGAAGATGCTATTACCTTATTTCATGGGATTTCAAAGTTTACAGACAATAGTACCTGTCACTGCTTGTACCTAGTAAAATATTTTAAAATATTAGATATTATCATTATTAATTTCTGTCTTGAGCAGGAAGCCCTGATGTGTATGATTCCCTTTGAGGGAGTGTTTTCAGCATTTTACCATGGTACATTTTTATTTTCTTAAAATATTTTTGTTGTTATTGTTGTTGTTAACTTGAAAATTTATAGTTTTCATGAAAGGAACTTACAAATACTCAAAGTTCAGAGAGACTGAGAGTGACACAAATTTCCAAAAACAGCTTTAAATTCAAATAAGAATTTTATTTACTTTAGGGACTGAGTGTGTTCTCAGTAATACTTTTAAAGTACATTGTTCCAGACTCAGTGGGTTCGAGGATCCTGTCAGTTTTGGGTGTTTTGCTAGTGTTCTTTGTGGAAATCTACTTTCCTCTGTCTTTTGAACCTTGGCAAAAATTTTGTTTGGACCCTTACTTTGAAATCATCATAGTGTATTTGGTGCTAGCTTTGTGAATTAGACTGGGCACCCCCATCCTCCTCCCCCAAGCTAAATTCCCATAGAACAAGACATTTCCTGCTGCTTCTTTCCCAACTGACTTTTGTACAGTCAACTTCCTATAAATTCAAAATGGGAAGCCAATTTGCCATAAATATGTTTTAAAGGTCCTCAACAGCAGCCTGAACTTGCCTCAAGGCGAGGTTCTATTACATTCTTTCATTTCCTCTCTCCTTATCAGGAAGCAGGTCTTCCTGCTGCAGTAAGATCCCTGCTCTCTGCTGAGGACAGGCACTGGGTCTCAACACAAATGCTCAGGTCTCTGTGCACATTTTGAAAAACTTGAACAGAAAAACAATGGAGAGTGATAAACTCAGTTACTCCTTTTCCTCCCATCCTCAGAGTGCATACACACACACACACACACACACACACACACACACTACACACTCATACAAACTATACATACATGTACACACATTCAAGAATATAGGGAAAAGAATCACTATCTAGAGTAGAAGTGAATTGCCAGGACAAAAAGATTAAAGCTTTTATCGAGGCCATTCCTAAAATCTACAAGTTTTGGACAAGGAAAATTCTTGGCTTACACACCTTTGTCCTCAGAGTTATTAATCTTAAGTATAATTCTTGAATAATGAAGTTGATTTCTAACAAACATGCCAGAAAGTCTGCATACAATAGTCATTGCTCATCGGTTCATTCATTGCACTTAAATGTATTAGCTGATGTTATAAAGTGATCAGAATTTTCAACCATGAAAAGTAGTTACCCCCTATGATCATAAAGTAAATGTAGTTTTATGCAGATAGTTCCTGAAGAATTATTCAGATTAGACTTTTTAAAACTTAAACTGTTATTAATATTCTAAAAGATGTAAACCTCCTTGCAGTAAATCTTTTGCATAATCAATGTTTTAGAGCAGAAATTGAAGTAACACTGAAACGGAAATAGACAAATTTATACATGGAAATAAAAAAGTTCCATTTAAAACCCTAAACCCAGGGCTGGGTAGCTCAGTGGTAGAGTGCTTGCCCCCCATGCTTGGGGAACTGGGTTTGATCCTCATAAATAATAATTTTTAAAAGGGTATTGTGTCCATCTACAACTAAAAAAAAATTAAAACCCAGAACACAGAACAATTTGATTAAGAATAGGAATAGCACTGCCAGTTAACTGGAGAAATCAACTTTTCAAAGAACAATGCTGCTATGGTTGGAGGTTCAGATAGGAGGATTGGATTTATAATTTACCTCACACATAAAAAAATTATTTCAAGTGCATAAAGATGTAAATGTGGAAAGTACTCCTTCAGAAATGTTAGAATAAAATGTAGTACAATTTGTTACTTTGGGTAACATGAGAGTTTCAAAATACCATGTGTGTATCCACGTGCACACATGAAGATATTGATAAATTCTTCCCTATTAAAGGTGAAACCAACATTCAGAGACCATTTTTAAAAAGTGAAAAGATCAGACACAGTCTGGGAGAAGATACTTGAAAATTATACATTGGCAAATCAATTAGAAATCAACATTTTATGCATTATAAGTATGTAATAGAAAAGAAAAATGCATATGATACTACAGAAACACAATAAGGGCCAAATATTCTAAAAAGAGGTTATAAATGTTCATTTTTTCTATAAATTGATGTATTATATATTCATTGAGTAAAAGTTAAACTCTATACCTCTATGGTGGGGGTGGGTACTAGAAATTGAACCCAAGAGTACTCTACCACAGAGTTATATCCTTAACCCTTTTTAAATTTTTTTTTTCCAGGTGAGGTACCAGAGATTGAACTCAGGGCACTCTTCCACTGAGCCACATCCCCAGCCCTATTTTGTATTTTATTTAGAGACAGGGTCTCTCCGAGTTGCTTAGCACCCCACTTTGCCTGAGTCTTTCTTTGAACTCTCCATCCTCCTGCCTCAGCCTCCCAAGCTGCTGGGATTACAGCATGTATGTACCACTGAGCCCAGTAAGTTTTTTTGAATTTTGAGACAGGGTCTTGTTAAGTTGCTGAGACTGGCCTCAAACTTGCAATCCTGTTGCCTCAGCCTCCCACTGGCTAGGATTACAGGTGTGGGCCACTGCACATGATTCTACTTCATTCTTGTTGCTATGTTCTCTTGTATATGAAACAAGAATATTTTTGAATTGTGGTTATGAGAAACATTTTATAACTCCAAGATGTAGTTCAAATTGTTTTCTCTATCTATATTCACAAATTTGGGGAGTCATTGTTTTAATGATCATTCCTTTCAAAAGGAATGGTCTAATTTGCTTTCTCCTTTGACACTTAATAATTTACAAGTTAAATTCCCAGTACTGTGGAATTGTGGCTACATATTTGTTATCTATATCTAGCTTAATTGTCAGAGATTTTGATTTGAGAATCTATATTATTTCAATTCATTGAAATAAGACTTCCTATTTTGATAAATTATACTTAGCATTTTTAAGTGTGTCATGTATTCTTGAAAATGATATATATTCTGCAGTTGTTTTGTTCTTATATATAGAAAGAGGTTCAGACGGATACAGATCTTTAGGCCAAGTTTGTTAATCAGGTTATATAATTTCAACCTTTCTGCCTTTTTGTCCATCTGTTCCACCAACTTGTTCATAATTTTGACATCTATTTATCCTTTTAATTCCATCATTTCGCTTTATGACTTCGAAGCTATATTTTTAGATACATGCAAACTTAAAGTTGTTACATATTCCCAATGAATTAAATATTAAATATTTTGCCATTACTAAATTACTCTATTTCTCACAATGCCTTTTTGCCTTAATTTGTAATAGTTACACAGGCTTGGGGCACTGCTGATATAATTTCCCCCAAATAACACAGGTAATATGAGCTCGGACTGAAATCCAGTCAAGGCCTGGTTGCTTACAGTTTATCTTTGTCCTGGGGATGGCTTAATGGCACCTCAGCCTACTGCAGGGAAGGTTTCCTATATATTATTCTTAGTCCTATGTATCCCCCAGTTTCTGATTTCTGCCCTTTGCCCAGAAAAGTCATTATGGCAAGCATTTACAGGTATGGCTCTTCAAGGAAGAAGCTTCAGTCATATTAAGAATAGATTTTGAAGTACTTTTTATTCTTCTATGATATTTAAATAGTGAATTTTATTTTGAAGCAGTTACAAGAAAAGAAGGCAAAAGCAACAAACATGCTATGTTTTTCAATTACAGCTGAAAATAGTGTTTTAATAAAAATAATATTTTTACATGACTAATAATCTATGGTAAACTTAGGATTCAAAACCAGACAGCCTGGCTCCAGAGCCTACTTAAATGCACTCAAAGAAAAGTTCATCCAAGACCTCCCTCTCCTAGGGGTAGAATCAACTTTTTCTGTATACTGTGTGCCTTTCTGAGAACACCTGTTAGAAAATTGAAGGTTCACATCTTTCCTAACAAAAACAGCCTTTTGATTTTTCTTTGAAATTCAACAAATCTATCTAAAACAGTTCACAGATATTGTTAAATCTTTCATATTCTCAATAAATATTTGAAATAAGATGATAATATTCACTTTAATATTACACAAATTATCACATAAATCTAATTTCTTTCATGACTCACAAGGTACATTTATATTCTGTACAACAGGCCACATTTGTAAATGAGTTAATTTTCTTGTCCAACTTGCTGTCCTTCATGAAGAAACCACAGTGGATGTGTGCCTCATTCCAGGACACAATTTGTGTACTTTTTCCACCTGTTTAGAGCAAACAAACTCTACAATATATTCTTAGGTTTCTATATCCTTAATTTTTTATTAAGGAATTTGAAGATTTTCCTAGATCTTAATTTAATCCTGATTTTAAATGTCTTATCATCAACCCTCATCTTCTTGAGATAATTATTTTGCTTATGGTGCACAACACTACAAGTGGGTATAATGTTTAAAGTAGTAAATACATTCATTTTCTCATTCACGACTAAGTCACTTTTAAAATCATTTTTCATTAATTCTGTCCTTTAGAGTTTTCCTCTCCCTCCTCCCTCCTTTTTTAATGTGGGACCTTTGGTACTATTGGCTCTGGATCTAATGCTTACAAGAGAATATTTAATGAGTTGGTGGCAGTTTTATTGTCCCTTAAACATTTAATAGGTTTTCTGCATAATTTCTTAATGTGCTCTTATTTGTTTACTTTTTGTATTTTTGGTATAAAACTGAAAACTCATGGTATTGAATTTTATGACATTGGCACAATTTCTCCTCTAGAATTTGTAGAATATACTTCTACTATGTTCTTATTTCCAGGGCACAAAATATGAATCTATGTATGTAACATGTACTTGATACCTAAAGTTTATGTTTGGGTAAGTATTACAAGTTGAAAATGTTTTCTTTATTAAATAAATAAGATTGTGGATTCTGTAGATTCTTTTTTACATTGTTTATCATAAATATTCTGGCTAAATCTATAACTACATTTTATTGTAATTTTTAAAGGTTTGACATCAGTTTGATCAGCTGCTTTACTTGTCTGACCATGTTCTGATGGAGAAAACATAGAGCAAGAGTCAGAAAATGGAGACGCTAGGTTTCACACTCCATGTAAATGCTTTGTGATCCTGGGCCTCAGTTTAGATTAGGTCAGAGGTTTGCAGATTTTTTAAGGCTAACCCTGTCTGTTTAAGCAAACACTTACCAAGTGAAAATCCTAATACATTGTCTGGAAAATAGTGAGATACATTATTTTTATCGTTACTTTATAATCCTTGTACATAACAGTTGACTTGCTGAAGAATAAAGCTTTATGGGGGACTAGAGGGATATATTTCAATTGTTTGAAATAACTAATTTGCTCTTTATGGCTACTTAGTTTACCAGCAGAACATAAATGATAAGATGAGGAAATGACCTATAAACAATTTTTGCAGATAGATTTATAAAAACTTTCTATCAGTATGTGGACCACTGTCCTCTCTATTGATGTGTATATTAATAATTCAGTAAAAATAACATAAATTTTAAAGATGTTTTTCAAATTCTGTACTTTAAATGGGAATTCTCTTCCATGAAAATATTCAAAGGCAGCTTTTAATCTGACATTTAAATTTTGCATAAAGTGAATAAACATAAATATTTTTGTTTTCTTCTAAAATTCTACACATAAGAAAGTTCACTCCCATTTCTTCTTTTGTCCTTTGGGAAATGCTCTGAAAGAACCTGGTTGTGCATCACCACCGATTTTAGACAAGCCGTTTCATGCATAATTCAGAACCCATTGTCAAGAGACAGAATGGCATTCTTCTACTTTACGGACAAACCGAGTGTGACTACCTGCCTTATCATTTTATGCACACTCTGGAGTCCCGCTGTGACCAGTCCCACTAGAGTCTTGGGGCACCTTCCCTTGCTGACCTACCCACACCCTCGACCCTCCTTCCTTCTAGGACCTGTGCCCAGCCCATAACGGTTCCCAGCCTGGCCCCTGGGGCTGCGCTCCCTCCTGGAACAGCTTCTCTAACTGCTCTGACATTGCCTGGAAACCTCTTCCCTCCTCTCTCGTGTCTTCAGTTTCGAAGGAAAACTTGTGAGTTTCTGGGGCTACTCCTAACTCTCTACCTTGTTTTGCATGTGACTCCTCTAACCCAAGCCTCGGCCCAAAGGTGCTCTTGCCCACGACTTCCCACGACTTCCCACGACTTACTGCTCTTGAGGGGACCTGACAGGGCAACTCCAGCCGGCACCGCCCCACCCTTCCTGGGATAGGGGTCCCCACCAACATCCAGTGTCCCACTCTTTCAGCACCACTTGCAACTGTGGCTTTACTCTTTTGAGTGATTTGAAAACGAAAGGTTGAATTTGTATTTTAAAGTCAATTTGTAGTGGTTTAGATTTGAATTCTTTTAATCCAAAGGAGGACAGAACACCACCGTCCCCCCAATTATTATCTTCTCTTTCAGCCTGCTGGTCTCCAAATCAGCTAAAATTTTTTAAAAGTCCTTTTTTTTTTTTTCTTCCCATGATCTTTTGGTTCAAATCTTCTTTGGAAGAACCTGGCCAACGCTCACTTAACAGTTTTAGACTGTTTTGTGGGACACTGAATTAATTAGTGCTTAATTTAATAATTTTATTCTTGCAGGATTTTTGTTGTTGTTGTTGTTGTTGTTGTTGTTGTTGGGTACTAGGGAATGAATCCAGGGGCACTTAACCACTGAGCAACATCCCCAACCCTCTTTTTTTTTTTTTTTTTTTTTTTTTGTATTTTATTTAGAGACAGGGTTTCACTGAGTTACTTAGGGCCTGGCTAATTTGCAGAGGCTGGCTTTGAACTCTCAATTCTCCTGCCTCAGCCTCCTAGCTGCTGGGATTACAGGTATGTGCCACCATGCCCTGCTTATTCTTGGTGTTTTAATGAATAATTTATACACAGTGGTAGGGTTGAAAGGAATTTGATTCACATAGGTGGGAAAAACTGAAAATACTGGAGTAACTACTCTTTAATTTATTCTTACATTGCTGGATGAGACAGTATTTATTATTTGCTCTCTGCAGGATTCTGTCAGAGGAAAGTTTACAATCTAATGAACAGGTCAAAATAAAAAAAGCTCCTACAAATATATATTTTTCCCTCCTCACATAGTTATCATCTATGCTTGTGATTGTCTTCTTGCAGAAAGGACAAAATCCCTTTGAAATACACTGTTTTCACTAAATTATGAAATGTGTTTTATGGTATAATTCCACATAAAAGCTTCAGTTCTTACACTGTAAAATATAGTATTATACCTTAAATCCTAAACATTCTTGCTTGTGAGCTGAAAATTAAGAATCAGGATCCAGTCAAGCCCTTCCAATTGCTTTTGGAACAGGTGCTGGGGCAAAGCTGTGAAAACAGAAAGCTGAGCGCCCAGAATTCCCATGGCCTTCAAGAATGGAACAGACAAAACCTAAGGGTGGTCCAGCAGCCACTGCCAAATGACATAGCTCGCTCTAATCACTGTATATTTTGAGAGCAAATGCACTGGAATAACGAAACCATTTTCCTTTATTTTTACATTTTGAAAAATGGGATCTCTGACAGTTGTGAGAATTTTCTGTTTTGGAAAGAAGAATATAGGGAGGACTCAGAAGCTCCAATTTTTGATTAAGTAGGCAGAAGTTGGGCAGAGCTCTGCTGCTTTTAGTGCTGGTCTGTCTGGACTCAGCTGTCCCAGGGGCTGGAGAGTGAGGGGAAGGTTGTCCCATTGTGTTCCTACACAGGTCTGCTCCCCATGCCAGCGACACTCAGTTTTCTTCTCTGAACACAGGATCAGTAATAGGCCCACCTACTTCACCGAGTCAAACAAAAGAATGTATACTTCTAAATGCAAGAAGATGAAGATAGGTATTTTGATTGACACTGGAAATTAACAGCTGATACAATAGATGAAATGAAGAAGTTTGAGGGAGACTTGGGTTGGGAAAAGAGGAACAAATTGAATAGCTCTTACCCAAAATTCTGGGATTAGAAGTTTTTCAGATTTCAGATTTGGGGGTGGTTAGAATATATGAATATACATAATGAGATGTTTTGTGCATGGGACCCAGTTCTAAATGCAAAATTCACTTATGTTTCATATATGCTTTATACATATATGTATATATGTATATATATATATGTGTGAAGATAGTTTTATACAAATTTTTTTGTTTGTGTGCCTGCATTTTGACCTTGACCACTTACATGAGGTCAGGCATGGTGCTCAAAAAGTTATGGGATTACAAGGACCTAGGTTCAAATCCCCAGCACCGCAAAAAAAAAAAAAAAAAAAAAAAAAAAAAAGTTATGGGATTTACCACAAATTAAATTTGGACTTTGATGTGAAAGAAAAAAAAAAGTTATGGGATTTAGCATATAGGATTTTGAATAATCAGATTATGATGCACAACCTGTATCATGACAGAAACAATGTATTATGTAAGAAAGATTACTGTAAAAGAGATAAAAGCAAAATAAGAAGAGAAAATTTAGGAGAAAGATGGACAAGATTTGGGAAATGTGAGGTAGGCTGAAACTGTCTGTCTATGTACAGGTTGTCTGGTTCCAAATGAAAAGAAAACTGTGATGGCTGTACAGGGTGTGTGAGGACAGGAAGAAGAGCTGGGACTTAGGAGTGATGTGTTGGGGACAGCAAGGGATTATGAAGTCCTGAAACAGGAGTTCACCTTATACAGAATTGAAAGTGTGAAACACGAATCCAATTCAAGCTTGTATTTCTCTTGCCAGGAATAAATTGAAGAGGAGAAATAACTTGGAGATCTTGTTTCTTGCAATCTCATAATTTCTTTTAACTCATTTAATCATTTTGAAATACTTTAAATTTACAGAAAAGTCGCACAATTGGTAGAGTAGTAGCAATATCAAAACCAAGATTGACATTCAAATAATACTGTTAACTGCAGACCTTATTCAAGTTCACTCCTTTTCTCACTAATGTGTTCTGTAGAAACTAATCCAGGATTCCACATTATACTAATTGTCATCATTCTTAGTCTCTTCTGCTCTGTGATGGTTCCCCAGGTCTCCCTTTTCTTTCATAACCTTGACATTTTTTAAGAGTATTATCAGTCTTTTTAGGGAATGTCCTCCAATTTCCATTCATCTGGAGTTTTGGAGAATTAGATTGAGATTATGCATTTGGGGTCAGAAGACCACAAAAGTGATGTGGTTCCTTTCTAGATGCATCACATTGGAGTTTAAATGATATCAACAGGTTTTCTAATGAGAGATGCTGCATTTGCTCATTTGGTGAAGGTACTATCTGCCAGGCTTCTCCACTGTGAAGTTGCTCTTTTCCGCTTCCTTATTAGAAACCACTGGGGAAGAGATACTTTTAGATAATATAAATAATGTTTCTCATTGTATATTCTTACCTTAAGCAATGTTTGGCTAATGGTAATTTTCTTTTTGTCCCAGTCTTTTTCAATTATTAAGAACTCCAATATTTCTTTATTTTCATATCCATGGTTCAAATTTTATTATTTTTTTTTTTAGTATTTTTTTTATTTTTACAGACTCCATTTTGATTCATTGTACACAAATGGGGGACAACATTTTGTTTCTATGGTTGTGCACAATGTAGATTCATACCATTCGTGTAATCATACATGTACATAGGGTAATGATGTCTGTCTCATTCCTCCATCTTTCATTCCCCCACCCCATTCCCTCTCATTTCCTTCTACGTAATCTAAAGTTCCTCCATTCTTCTCTCACCCCCCAAGCCCCCACTCCCATTATGTATCATCATTCACTTATAAGGGAAAACATTTGGCCTTTGGTTTTTTGGGATTGGCTTATTTCACTTAGCATGATATTCTCCAATTCCATCCATTTATCTGAAAGTGCCATAATATTATTCTTCTTTATGACCGAATAATATTCCATGTGTATATAGACCACAGTTTCTTTATCCATTCATCTGCTGAAGGGCATCTAGGTTGGTTCCACAATCTAGCTATTGTGAATTGAGCAGCTATGAACATTGATGTGATTGTATCTCTGTAGTATGCTGATTTTACGTCCTTTGGGTATAAACCAAGGAGTGGGATAACTGGGTCAAATGGTGGTTCCATTCCAAGTTTTCTAAGGAATCTTCACACTGTTTTCCAGAGTGGCTGCACTAATTTGCAGCCCCACCAGCAATGTATGAATGTATCTTTTTCCCCACATCCTCGCCAACACCTGTGGTTGCTTGTATTCTTGATAATCGCCATTCTAATTGGGGTGAGATGGAATCTTAGAGTTGTTTTAATTTGCATTTCTCTAATTAATGGAGATGTTGAACACTTTTTCATATATTTATTAATCACCTGTATTTCATCTTCTATAAAGTGTCTGTCCAGTTCCTTGGCCATTTATTGATTGAGTTCTTTGTATTCCATCATTTCTTAATCAATACTTAATCAAGATAGTGATAATGATACCCATTGTTACAGGAAAGAATATTTTTACTAAAAACAATGAAAGTTGGATTATGAAAATCCAGGTTGAATTACTGAAGTTTTCTATAGCTTTTTGCTTCCAACTAGTATCTAATTTATTAATCCTGACTGCCGTCAACTATTTTAGTCTTATTAAGTTCCATAAAAAAGTTAGATAGGGCCGGACAAGTTCAAAGCCAGCCTCAGCAAAAGTGACTAAGCAACTCAGTGAGACGCTGCCTCCAAATAAAATACAAAATAGGGCTGGGGATGTGGCTCAGTGGTTGAGTGCCCCTGAGTTCAATCCTGTTACCCACACCTCCCAAAAAAAAAGTTATATAGAAAGCTTGGAAAATTATAAACTATTTTGTGGCAATTAAAGACCTACATAGCTCTTCTTGTATGTGGCCTTTGATTGTAAAAATGATTCACTGCTCTCTAGACCCAGAAACTCCCACAAAATCATGTAAATCAAGATATTTAAATCTCTGTGTTCACTTTTTTTTTTTTTTTTTTTTGGTGGTGCTGGGGATTGAACCCCAGGCCTTTTGCATGCAAGGCAAACACTCTACCAACTGAGCTATATCCCAACCCATCTGGGTTCACTCTTTTTTGTGTGTGGGCGGGAGACATACTGGGAACTGAACCCAGGGCCTTGAACATGCTAGGCAAGAACTCTACATGGGAGCTACATCCATAGCCCTTTTTAAAAAGTTTTATTTTGAGACAAGGTCTCACTAAATTGCCCAGGTTAACCTCAAATTTATAATCTTCCTGCCTCAGCCTCCCCAGTAAATGAGATTACAGGTAAAAACCACCATACCCAACTTGCGTTCTCTTTAAGAACACTTACAAAGCCAGGCCTAGTGATGGAAGTGCCTGTAATCCAGCAAGGCTGTGGCAGGAGTATTGAAAATTTGAGGCCAACCTGATTCTGTCTCAAAATCAAAAATAAAAAAGTGCTCGGGGTACGTTTCAGGGATAGAGCACCCTTTGGTTCAATCCTCAGTACCACCCCCCAAATTGAACAACACTGAGGGTTGGAGGGGGATATGGCTCAGTGGTAGAGCACACAGCCAGAGAGAGTAGTGGGAAGAGAGTCCCTGGGTTCAATTCCCAGCACCCTAAAAGAAAGAAAAAAAGAATCCCCATGAACCTTCCCAGGTCATCAAGAATATGCATTTCCAAAAAGCCACCAAGTGTCTGAAACACATTATTTTGAAGAAGCAATGTGCCCCATTCAGACATTACAGCGCTGGAGTTGGTAGGTGTGCAGGGACATGTAGTGGGACTGGACACAGAATTGGTAACCCAAAAAGAGTGCTGAATTTTTGCTGAGATGGGATTAAAAATGCAGAGTAATGCTGAGCTTAATGGTTTAGTCATAGACTCTCTGGTCATTGAACACATCTTGGTGAACAAAGCACCCAAGATGCACCACTGCACTTACAGAGCTCAGGGTGGGATGAACCCCAAGCTCCCCTGCCACCCCAAGATGAGCCTCACTGAAAGGAACAAATTGTTTCTAAACCAGAAGAGGAGTTTTTCACAGAAGGAAAAGATAACCCAGAAAAACCAAAGAAACAAAATCATGGCGTGGGAATAAACTCAACATAAAATAAATCAACTCAGAATCGATTAAGTCAGATGATGCTTGTTTAAATAAGTTAATTATCCAGACTTGCTTGACATAATGTGGGAGAAAATATATTTAATACATAGATAAAATAGCACGAAAAAGGATATGGGTCCTTTAAGAAACCAGTGTGCCAAATGAAGGGATTGTTTTCCAGGAGGAAGTGGCTCTCAGGGAGTGGGGACAGCTTCACTCAGTGGTTTGCCACCATTTTGATAAAAGCAGAAAGTGCACAGAGGCTCTGAGCTGTAGCCTCTCAGTCAGGAACAGCCCTGGGGGAGAGAAATTAAGAGCCTAGAGTAACCAGAAGGTGTTAAGGAGGCAATAAAACCTTTTCCTCTACATGGCAGCCAGGAACTGGCTGAAGGAGAAGGTGCCAGGGGCCATGAAAAGGTCCAATAACTTGAACCTATGGCATTATTTCAGATCGCAGTTTAGTTGGTACAACTGATAAAACACTATGTGACTTGAAGAAATGTTCCTAATTTATAAGGTCATGGGAGAAATGAAATAAATATGTAGCATTTAGCAGTGGCTGGCACTCAGTAAGCAGTGAATAAATTAGTATCATTTTTGAAACAAACATCCATTGAGTTCTCACGTAGCTTTACACTTAACCATTTTGGGCCTGCATTTTTATACTCATAAAAGCAATTGTACTAATGGCTTCTAAAGTGCCTTTAACTCTGAAATGCTATAGCCATATGGCCATAGGTGGGGAATGTAAAACAAAAAGGACCTACTGGACTTTTATTAAGGTTGACTCAACTGCCAGCACTCATTTCTGTATTCAGCCCTTTTTATACAGTGGGCAGTGTGCTAAAGTCTAGAAATGTTAAGACTAAATAAACAATGCTTATTTCCTGAATTCATTGAGGCTCACATTCTATTTTGACAGACGACCATGCAAACAAACTATGAATATGTAATAATGGTAGAAAGGTGGAAGAAAAGGTTATTTCTCCCTGAATGAATAATGGTTGGTCTCAGAGAAGATTCTAGACCTGATTCATGGAGAATGAGAAGAAATTTGCCAAGCAGAGGACACTGCATGCCTGGTATAAGAATTTGTTTGAACAAAGGCAATTGTGATCCCTCGGGGCTGGTGGCAGGCCCTAACTTTGCAAACTCAGGAGATCTCAGTTGCCAACTGACTGAAAATGAAGTAGAAAAATGGCCGCGGGTATCTTCAGACTTACATCTTTTCAAGTTAGTCAGTCCAGTGGGAAAAGGCTTCGCTTTCCCAGTGTTTCCAGTAAAAGTCCACAGTTGGTCTCATGGGTCTGCATTTGGGCATGTGCCATCCTTGAACCAACCATTATGGCCAAAAAGATAAAAAAATAAGAACTAATGGATCAATCCTAGGTCACATGCCAGGAAAGAACATTAGTCCAACAGAGCCAAGTATACTAAGAGTGGAAAAGGAGAGAGGGGATTGTTCCCCAGAGGAAAATATAGGTGCTATTACTAGAAAAAGAGGAGTGAACAAACCCAGAGACTCATTAGTGCCCAACATATATTTGTTGAATGAATGAGCCCAGGAATGAGTTATTTCTCATCTTTTCCACTTCTAAGTGAGCTAAGTGAACTAGCACATTTACTCTCATTTAATCTGAAAGAAGCACACGGAGCCACAGTTCAAAGCAAATCACCGGGAGAAGTTCCGTTTTATTTTTAAAATGCACACACTTATATAGGCCGGGAAGAGACTGATTGGTTGGGGCATGAACTGGGGTGAGAGTTGATTGGGAAAGCCTTGTTGCTGGGGGACAGGGCGATGGTTGATTGGGTGAGCCTTGTTGCTAGGGGTCTGGGTAGGGTATTGAGCGCCGATTGTGTGCGAATTCGCACTGGCGGGAAGAAGTTATGAGGAGTAAAATCAGGAAGAGAAGTTCGGCCAGTGCCATGTTGACACCTAAGTGTGTGGGGGGGGTGACCTTATATAATCTGACATCCATTCTTCAGAGGGACTCCACTGATTCTTAGGACATGGATCTTTGAAATACAATTTAGTTTTTCTTCATATGTGTGGGGTGATTATTTCTCTTCTTGGGCAGTGAACAAACTGCTACTTAACATGTAATGAAGACAGTTGTGTGAAAAATGCACCTGCATGTAGTAGGAAATAAAATGGAGTATTTTTTGTCCAAGTTTCACTTCCCTGATCATAACACTGCTGATTATGCATCAGTAATTGTCAAATATTCAAAATCAGAGAAGACCATGTGGTCAAATGATGATTGATTTTCAGTAAGCAAAAGTACTTTTGCCTGAATGTAAATTGTTATCTTCACAACCAAATCAAAGTCTGACTTTTATTGTTGATAGTGCTTTTGAAAAAAAAAAAAAAAAAAAAAACAAGCCACACTGTGGCTCATTACCGTGTCTTTGCCAAATCTATGAGCACTGGCCCAGCACCAACATTACAACCTCAGCAGGCATCGCAGGAATGTGAGCAAAGAATATTCAAGAAGAGATAGATGTCAGGAAACCAGAAACAGTTCACGCAATCTGTGTTCTGACTTTGTGACTCTCCACTTAGAGATGAAACATTAGCTTCAGGATGAGTCCTCTGCCTGATGACAACTTTCAAGCATTTTCCTAAAAAGATATAAAAATGATCATTTTCATAGCAGCACCACTTGTGTGATGTTGCAGGAAGAGAGAATGGGGAAAAAAAAAAAACCTAAATCTGATCTTCTCAGTACCTCTTGTTGACTCAATCCCAAGTCTGACTGGGGAAGTAGAAATTCTCAAGAGACTTCTGCTTTGGTTTGTTTGGTTGGCTTATTTATGTTCTAGTTTTTAATGTAATAAGGGAAACATGTTCTTGCTAGTTTGCATTGGTCTATTGACTCAGGGCAAACCACCAGGAAATCTGAGGTTTCATTGTCTTATTGAGTATCCATGAAGGCAAGAATTCTCTAGGATCAGATTTCAGTAGTTTCTAGAGGTATTTGTGGAAGCCATGGAGAGTAGGGTGGTGGTTAGGAGCAGCAGGCAACTAACTTGTCACATAGTGAGTAACAGTACAGAGGACATAGAACATGGTGACTAAATCAGAAGGTCTTCAATCCCTAACCTTCTAAAATACAATCAGTTAATTCCAATCCTCTGATTTTGTGTGTGAGTGAAAGAACCTCGGTATCAACCTTTTTACTTTTCATTGATTAGAAATTTAAGGACAAAAGTACACAAAGAAGAGATAAGAAAATTTCTGAGATGTCCTAAATTTAACTACAAGGGCCTGAGAAGGGAGGAGGGAGGAGATAAGTCAATAGTTAGAGCCAAATCAACCAAAGAAGGATTCCACATTCCTGAATATTAAGTGAAAACCTTGATTCAGATCCCAGGTGGCCAATTGCTGGGTGCCTCTGTGTCCTGCTTAGAATTCCAGCCAATCCAGAAACAACAGTTAATTCTCCATGTGACCTGGCCCCATCCCAAAACTTTCTCCCCTTGGAGTTATCCCACCCTTCTCTATAGCCAATGTAGTAGGTTCACTTCAGATAGCTTATGTCTTTCTTCCCCAAATTTTCATTATAAAAGTGCTCTAAACTCTAGTCCAGTGTGCGTATTTACAACTATAGTCTAGCCTTGCCAGTTCATAGCCATGGGAATGTATCCCAGGACTTGGTCTGTTCCTGTCTAGCATCCATAATAGCTAAATAAACTCCAAAGAGTAAGAGTCTTGATTTTTTTGTTTTATTTTTATTAAATTTTTTTTTTTTTACAGACACATTTTGATTCATTGTACACAAATGGGGTACAACTTTTCATTTCTATGGTTGTGCACAATGTAGATTCACACTGTTCATGTAATCAAATATATACATGGGGTAATACTGTTTTATTCTACTATCTTTCCATTCCATACCCCCTCCCACCCCATTTTCCTCTACACCATCCAAAGTTCCTTCATTCTTTTCTTCCCCACCCCCTTGCCCCCCATTATATATCATCATTCACTTATCAGAGAAAACATTCGACCTTAGGTTTTTTTGGGCTTTGCCTATTTCACTTAACATGATATTTTCCAACTTCATACATTTGCCTGCAAATGCCATAATTTTATTCTTCTTCATGACTGAGTAAAATTCCATTGTGTATATATACCAGTTTCTTTATCCATTCATCTGTTGAAGGGCTTCTAGGTTGGTTCCACAATCTAGCTATTGAGAATTGAGCTGCTATGAACATTAATGTGACTGCATCACTGTAGTATGCTGATTTTAAGTCCTTTGGGTATAAACCAAGGAGAGGGATAGCTGGGTCAAATGGTGGATCCATTCCAAGTTTTCTGAGGAATCTCCACACTGTTTTCCAGAGTGACTTCATCAATTTGCAACTCCACCAGCAATGTATGAGTGTGCCTCTTTCCCCACATCCACGCCAACACTTATTATTGCTTGTGCTCTTGATAATAGTCATTCTAGTTGGAGTTAGATGAAATCTTAGGGTGGTTTTAAACAGAATGTATTATTTCACACATTTACCACCCAGGACTAACCAGTTTTAGTGTTTCCTTCCTTTCTTCATTCTTTCCTTTCTTCAGCTTAATCATTTTTCATTCTTTAAAAATGATGCATAGGGGCCAAGATGGCAGACTAGAGGGCGGCTGCATTTCACGCTGCTCCAGGACGAAAGATTCAAAAGAGGAGATAGTGAGAGACTTGGGACCAACTCAAAGCTGCCGGGTGAGTCTCTCCTGTTGGGGAGGCGTCCCGGATGGGGCGGTAGCCCCGGAACAACGCAGAGAATTTGTGAAGTGGAGTTGCCTGGCGAGACGCCCCTCCCCCCACTGGAGCGGTAAACACGGACAACTGGGATCATCGTAGAGGAGGCGGCTCAGCATAGCGCTTGGACTCGAGCAGCCGCTGGGGCTCCGGGTGGCTGCCTGGGGAGGAGCTGCATGGCGAGCTGTTTGGACCCAGAGTGACCGCTTCCGAACACAGGGGTTGCCCGGAGGAGGAGGAGAGGCCCGGCGGGTCGCTTGGGTCTAGGAGTGACTGCATCAGAACCACAGGCGGTTGCCAGAAGAGGAGCTGCGTGGTAAACTGTTTGAACCCAGAGCAAGCGCTCCTGAGTGCCGGGAGGTTGCCCGGAGGAGGAGGAGGAGCGCGGCGTGTTGCTTGACCTGGGAGTGGCTGCATCAGAGCTGCGGGCAGTTGCCAAAGGAGGAGCTGCGTGACGAGCTGTTTGAACTCGGAGCAGCTGCTCCAGAACACTGGTGGCCTGCCTGGAGGAGGAGAGCGGTGGGACGCTTAGCCTGGGAGTGACTGCATCAGAACCACAGGCGGTTGCCAGAGGAGGAGGCGAGTGGTGAGCTGATTGGACTAAAAGCAACCGCTCCTGAACACCGGTGGCATGCCTGGAGGAGGAGCGTGGTGAGTCACCTGGTCTCGGAGCCACCGTTCCTGAACACCTGGGGGGCTACCCCAAGGAGGAGGAGGAGGAACAGGGCGGGTCACTTGGACATGGAGTGACTGCCTAGGGCTACAGGTGGTTGGCGGGAGGAGGAGACCCGAAGTGAGTTGTTTGGATTCCTAGTGACTGCGTCGGAAACCGGGCGGCTGTCCGGAGGAGGAGGTGTGTGGCGGGTCTCTGTGTCTCGGAGCTATTGTACGGGGCTCCAGGTGGTGGCTCAGGGGAGGGGCTGCATAGCCAGGCGATTGGTGCAGAGCAGGGTCCCAGGAGCTAGGTGGCTTCTTGCTGGAAGAGCCGCACAGAGACACGCCTAGGGGCGGAGCAAAGTTTCCAGGGCTGCGGGCAGATTCTCTGGGAGAGGCAGCCTAAGGAGACTCGCCTGCGAAGGGTGAGGCTCCCAGGCCCAGGACGTAGGTCCTGGGATCTTGCAGAAGAAGACAGCCCAGCCCAGGAGGTAGTTGTAGATTGAGGGGAACCTCTAGGAGGGCAACTGACTAGCGAGACGTCCCCACCGAGTGACTCTTCCCGGCCGGGGGAGGTTTTCCCACAGGGACGGTAAAGCCAGAGACATAGGCACAAACAGGCCTTGCCTCAGCCCACAGTCTACTTCCCCATTGGATGACCATTGGTCAACAAGTGGAGGCACCTCCGCCCACTAGCAGGGAATATACGCCACCTGAGGGTTACCACACCTAGAGAGGCAGCTTCTTTGTGGAGCTCTGCATTATCAACCTCCTCCAAGACTTCAGGCTACTGAAGGATAAGAGGGGATATACTAGCAATCTTCAGGGACATTATAAGTTGATAGAGGAAATCTGCAATATCTTAATGACCCACTGATCCCTGAACAATATGAGAAAACAAGGGAAGAAAATGCCCCAAACAAATCTAGATGTTACATCAATAAAATCCAACGACAGCATGGCAGAAGAAATGACAGAAAGGGAGTTCAGAATGTACATAATTAAAATGATTAGGGAAGCAAACGATGAGATGAAAGAGCAAATGCAGGCATTGAACGATCGCACCAATCGACAGTTAACAGAGCAAATTCAGGAAGCAAAAGATCATTTCAATAAAGAGTTAGAGATATTGAAAAAAAAACCAAACAGAAATCCTTGAAATGAAGGAAACAATAAACCAAATTAAGAACTCCATAGAAAGCATAACCAATAGGATAGAACAGCTGGAAGACAGAACTTCAGATATTGAAGACAAAATATTTAACCTCGAAAACAAAGTTGAACAAACAGAGAAGATGGTGAGAAATCATGAACAGAATCTCCAAGAACTATGGGATATCATGAAAAGGCCAAATTTGAGAATTATTGGGATTGAGGAAGGTTTAGAGAAACAAACCAAAGGAATGAACAATCTATTTGAAGAAATAATATCAGAAAATTTCCCAAATCTGAAGAATGAAATGGAAAATCAAGTCCAAGAGGCTTATAGGACTCCAAATACACAAAATTACAACAGACCCACACCAAGGCACATTATAATGAAAATACCTAACATACAAAATAAAGACAGAATTTTAAAGGCTGTGAGAGAAAAGAACCAAATTACATTCAGGGGGAAGCCAATACGGATATCAGCAGATTTTTCAATCCAGACCCTAAAAGCTAGAAGGGCCTGGAACAACATTTTTCAAGCTCTGAAAGAAAATGGATGCCAACCAAGAATCTTATACCCAGCAAAACTTACCTTCAAATTTGACGGTGAAATAAGATCATTCCATGATAAACAAAAGCTAAAAGAATTTACAAAAAGAAAGCCAGCATTACAGAACATTCTCAGCAAAATATTTCATGAGGAAGAGATAAAAAACAAAGAAGCAAATCAGCAAAGGGAGGAATTATCCTAAAGGAACTGTCAAATAAAGGAGGAACCAAGATGTGTCAAAAATTTTAAATATGAACCAAATGACTGGGAATACAAATCATATCTCAATAATAACCCTGAATGTTAATGGCCTGAATTCATCAATCAAAAGACATAGACTGGCAGATTGGATTAAAAAGAAAGATCCAACAATATGTTGCCTGCAAGAGACTCACCTCATAGAAAGAGATACCCATAGACTAAAGGTGAAAGGATGGGGAAAAACATACCATGCACATGGGCTCAGCAAAAAAGCTGGAGTATCCATCCTCATTTCAGATAATGTGGACTTCAAGCCAATGTTAGTTAGAAGGGATAAAGAAGGACATTTCATACTGCTTAAGGGAAGCATAAATCAGCAAGATATAACAATCATAAACATCTATGCCCCAAACAGTGGCTCATCCATGTATGTTAAACAAATCCTTCTCAATTTTAGAAACCAAATAGACCATAACACAATAATACTAGGTGATTTTAACACGCCTCTTTCACCACTGGACAGATCTTCCAAACAAAAATTGAACAAAGAAACCATAGATCTCAATAACACAATCAATAATTTAGACTTAACAGACATTTATAGAATATACCATCCAACCAAGAGCGAATACACTTTCTTCTCAGCAGCACATGGATCCTTCTCTAAAATAGACCATATATTATGCCACAAAGCTAATGTCAGCAAATACAAGAAGATAGAGACACTACCTTGTATTCTATCAGATCATAATGGATTGAAGTTACAAATTAATGAAAGAGTAAAAAACAGAAACTACTCCAACACCTGGAGATTAAACAATATGCTACTATATGATGAATGGATAACAGAAGATATTAGGAAGGAAATTAAAAAATTCTTAGAGGTAAACGAGAACAAAGAAACAACATATCAAAATCTCTGGGACACTATGAAAGCGGTACTTAGAGGAAGATTTATTTCATGGAGCGCATTTAATAAAAGAAGTAAAACTCAAAAAATAAATGACCTAACACTACAGCTCAAAGCCCTAGAAAAAGAAGAACAGACCAACACCAAAAGTAGTAGAAGACAGGAAATAGTCAAACTGAGAGCTGAAATCAACGAAATTGAAACGAAAGAAACAATACAAAAAATTGACAAAATAAATAGTTAGTTCTTCGAAAAAATAAACAAAATTGATAAACCTTTAGCCACACTAACAAAGAGAAGACGAGAGAAAACCCAAATCACTAAAATTCGGAATGAACAAGGAAATATCACAACAGACACGACCGAAATACAAAACATAATTAGAAGCTATTTTGAAAACCTATACTCCAACAAAATAGAAAATTTCGAAGACATCAACAGGTTTCTAGAGACATATGAATTGCCTAAACTGAACGAGGAGGACATACACAATTTAAATAGACCAATTTCAAGTAATGAAATAGAAGAAGTCATCAAAAGCCTACCAACAAAGAAAAGTCCAGGACCAGATGGGTTCTCAGCCGAGTTCTACAAAACTTTTAAAGAAGAACTCATTCCAATACTTCTCAAAGTATTCCAGAAAATAGAAGAGGAGGGAACTCTCCCAAACTCATTCTATGAAGCCAATATTACCCTGATTCCTAAACCAGACAGAGACACATCGAGGAAAGAAAATTTCAGACCAATATCCTTAATGAACATCGACGCAAAAATTCTAAACAAAATTTTAGCAAATCGCATACAAAAACATATTAAAAAGATAGTGCACCATGATCAAGTGGGTTTTATCCCAGGGATGCAAGGTTGGTTCAACATCAGAAAATCATAAATGTCATTCACCATATCAATAGACTTAAAGTCAAGAATCACATGATTATTTCGATAGATGCAGAAAAAGCATTTGATAAAATACAGCACCCCTTCATGCTCAAAACACTAGAAAAAATAGGGATAGTGGGAACATTCCTTAACATTGTAAAGGCCATCTACGCTAAACCCATTGCTAATATCATTCTAAATGGTGAAAAACTGAAAGCATTCCCTCTAAAAACTGGAACAAGGCAGGGATGCCCTCTTTCACCACTTCTATTCAATATCGTCCTTGAAACTCTAGCCAGAGCAATTAGACAGACCAAAGAAATTAAAGGGATACGAATAGGAAAAGAAGAACTCAAACTATCCCTATTTGCTGATGATATGATGGTATACTTAGAGGAACCAGGAAATTCCACCAGAAAACTTTTAGATCTCATAAGTGAATTCAGTAAAGTAGCGGGATATAAGATCAATGCACATAAATCTAAAGCATTTTTATATATAAGCGATGAATCTTCAGAAAGAGAAATTAGGAAAACTACCCCATTCACAATAGCTTCGAAAAAAATAAAGTATTTGGGAATCAATCTCACAAAAGAGGTGAAAGACCTCTACAATGAGAACTACAGAACACTAAAGAAAGAAATTCAAGAAAACCTTAGAAGATGGAAAGATCTCCCACGTTCTTGGATAGGAAGAATTAATATTGTCAAAATGGCCATACTACCAAAAGTGCTATACAGATTCAATGCAATTCCAATTAAAATCCCAATGATGTACCTTACAGAAATAGAGCAAGCAATTATGAAATTCATCTGGAAGAATAAAAAACCCAGAATAGCTAAAGCAATCCTTGGCAGAAAGAGTGAAGCAGGGGGTATCGCAATACCAGATCTTCAACTCTACTACAAAGCAATAGTAACAAAAACGGCATGGTATTGGTACCAAAATAGAAAGGTGGATCAATGGTACAGAATAGAGGACACGGACACAAACCCAAATAAATACAATTTTCTCATACTAGACAAAGGGGCCAAAAATATGCAATGGAGAAAAGATAGCCTCTTCAACAAATGGTGCTGGGAGAATTGGAAATCCATATGCAACAGAATGAAACTAAACCCATATCTCTCACCATGCACGAAACTAAACTCAAAATGGATTAAGGATCTCGGAATCAGACCAGAGACCTTGCATCTTATAGAAGAAAAAGTAGGTCCAGAGCTTCAACATGTCGGCTTAGGACCAGACTTCCTCAACAGGACTCCCATAGCACAAGAAATAAAAGCAAGAATTAATAACTGGGATAGATTCAAACTAAAAAGCTTTCTCTCAGCAAAGGAAACTATCAGCAATGCGAAGAAAGAGCCTACAGAGTGGGAGAAAATCTTTGCCAATCATACTTCAGATAGAGCGCTAATCTCCAGAATCTATAAAGAACTCAAAAAACTCTACACCAAGAATGCAAATAATCCAATCGACAAATGGGCTAACGAAATGAATAGACACTTCACAGAAGAAGATCTACAAGCAATCAACAAACATATGGAAAAATGTTCAACATCTCTAGTAATAAGAGAAATGCAAATCAAAACCACCCTAAGATTCCATCTCACCCCAATTAGAATGGCAACTATCAAGAATACAACCAACAACAGGTGTTGGCGAGGATGTGGGGAGAAAGGTACACTCTTACATTGCTGGTGGGGCTGCAAATTAGTGCAGCCACTCTGGAAAGCAGTGTGGAGATTCCTTAGAAAACTTGGAATGGAAACACCATTTGACCCAGCTATCCCACTCCTTGGCCTATACCCAAAGGACTTAAAATCAGCATATTACAGAGATACAGCCACATCAATGTTCATAGCTGCTCAGTTCACAATAGCCAGATTGTGGAACCAACCTAGATGTCCTTCAATTGATGAATGGATAAAGAAAATGTGGTATATATATACAATGGAATATTACTCAGCCATAAAGAACGATAAAATTATGGCATTTGCAGGCAAATGGATGAAACTGGAGAATATCATGCTAAGTGAGATAAGCCAATCTCAAAAAACCAAAGGAAGAATGATATTGCTAATAAGTGGATGATGACACATAATGGGGGGTGGGAAGGGTTAGTGTTGGGGTTGCAGTTGGGTTTAGGGAGGGGGGCAGGAATGGAGGAAGGAAGGATTGTATAGATGGAGGGGAAGGGTGGGAGGGAGGGGGTAAGGGGAAAAAATGGCAGAATGAATCAAACAACATTACCCTATGTAGATTTATGATTACACAAATGGTATGTATGCCTTTACGCCATGTACAGACAGAGAAACAACATGTATCCCATTTGTTTACAATTTTATAATAAAAAAAAAATATCTAAAAAAAAAAAAAAAAAAATGATGCATATTGATTATAGCAAATTCCAACAATGACCAAGCAGGCATGGTATCACATGACTGTAATTCCAGCAACGTGGGAGACTGAGGCAGGAGGATTGCAAGTTCGAGGCCATTCTGGGCAAGGTAGTGAGGCCCTGTCTCAAAATAAAAAGGCTGGGACTATAGCTCAGTGGTAGAGTATTGCTGTGTTCAATCCCCAGTGCTGTAAAAATAAAATAAATAATTCAAATGATGCATAGACATATAAACACGAGAAGGAAAAAAGCAGACACTCAAATCACACACCCCAAAATATAATTAACATTAGATGGGCACAAGTTGAAAGATTGGACTATGTATGTATAGAAATAACTAGATAAATGAAACTACATAAAATAGGAATCATTCTGTAAGTGCTGCTTTTCATGTAAAAGCATCAAAATTTTTACTTGAATATTAAGAAAAATATAGTAGAAAAGAACAAATAGTTGAATATATACACACACACACATACAAATCAGGATATATTATTTCCTTGTTAAAATATTCTAAGGCTAAAACATAATTTTAAAATATATTTTTAAAAATTTTTGCATTGCTGGAGATCAGACCCTGGGCCTTGAGCTAGATAGATGAACGCTACCACTGAGCTATACCCTCTACCTTAAAATAGCCATTAAAATGGGCTTGCTATGAGATATTTTATAAAAAATTTTTTTAAACAATAGAATTTGATCCTTTTTTGCAATAATGGGACATGAGTATCCTCACAATACCTTTTTCCATCCCTCACATCTGGTTTTTTATTATTTATATTATTGTTTTTATACTGCTTGGGCTTGTAACATTTATATTCTGCTCTATAGGACACATTCCTATTCTTATTACGTCTATATTTGAATTTGCTCAGTGCTACCATCAGCTTTTATCACAGCTCCCCTTCTGTATCCTGTATTTTCACTGGACTCTTAAGAGCTGGACTTAGACTTTTTTTTCCCAGAAGGGTTCATAGGGCTGCATTCATCAGTTTCCTTATCTTTGAGAATTCTACCTGCTGCTTTTATATTTGAACAGCTTGGCTGGCTATAATAATTGTGGGTCATGCTTGCCTTTTTCTCAGAACCTGGTTAACCTGGCTTCACTGATGACCATGACACTTTGCTATAAATTAGATTGAGTCTAAACTGATTTTCCAAGTAGAAAATTTGCCTTTTATCTATTTGTTCCTTGTCTGTAACCTGAAGCTCAATAACTTAACTGGAACGTGTGCCACCTTTAAGATTTCTGTATCAAATTTTACAAAATACAGTTGTACTGCAATTGTAGCTTTCTCCTTCATTTTAAGGGAATTTTCTTGCATTATATATATATATATGTCTATATATGTTATATGTATGTATATGTATATGTGTATTATATATATATATATACATTTTTTAGTTGTAGATGGACATAATACCTTTATTCTGTGTTATTTATTTTTATGTGGTACTGAGGATCAAACCTAGGGCCTCACACATGCCAGGCAAGTGCTCTACCACTGAGCCACAACCCCAGCCCAACATTATATTTGAAAATGTTTTCCATTCTTTTTGTATGGTCCCTGTTTTGGTTCAATTTCATTCCTTTTCTTGACCTATTAACTTTCATTTTAACTTGTCTTTTCTTTCTTTCCTTTTTAAAAAAATCGTGTATTTGTGCACTATTGGAGACTAAACCTAGAGGTGCTGTCTACCACAGAGCTGCATCTCCAGCCCTTTTTATGATTTTTGTTTTACTTTTTTTTATTTGTTGTTTTTTAGATGTAAACAGTAGAGTGTATTTTGACATATTATACATACATGGGTGCAACCCAATACAATTTTGATCCAATTCTTGTGGTTGAACATGACGTGGAGTTACACTGGTGGTGTATTCACATATGAGCAAAGAAAAGTTATGTCTGATTCATTCTACTGCCTTTCCTATTCCCATCCCTCTTCCCTTCCCTTCATTCCCCTTTGTCTAATCCAATGAACTTCTATACTTCTCTTTCCTACCATTCCTTATTATAAGTTAGCATCCACATATCAGAGAGAACATTCAACCTTTGGTTTTTGTGGACTGGCTTATTTCACTTAGCATGATATTCTCCTGTTCCATCCATTTACCAGCAAATGCCATAATTTCTTTCTTTTTTTAACTAACTAATATTCTTTTATGAATATGTACTACATTTTATTTATCCATTCATCTGTTGAAGGGCACCTAAGTTGGTTCCATAGCTTGGTTATTGTGAATTGAACTGCTATAAACATTGACATGACTGTGTCACTGTACTATGCTGATTTTAAGTCCTTTGGGTATATACTGAGGAGTGGGATAACTGGGTCAAATGGTGGCTACATTCCAAGTTTTCTAGGAAATCTCTATCCTGCTTTCCAGAGTGGTTACACCAATTTGCATTCCCACCATCAATGTATGAGTGAACCTTTTCCCCCTTATCCCTATCAACCTTTATTGTTACTTGTATTCTTGATAATTGTCATTCTGACTAGAGCGAGATGGAATTTCAATGCAGTTTTAATTTGCACTTCTCTAATTGCTAGTGTTGAACATTTTTTCATTTATTTTTTGACCACTTTATTTCTTCTGTGAAGTGCCTGTTCATTTCCTTTGCCCATTTATAGGTAGGGTTGTTTTTTTGTTTTGTTTTGTTTTGTTGTGTTGTGTTAAGTTTTTTGAGTTATTTGTATATCCTGGAGATTAATGCTGTATCTGAGGTTCAGGTGGCAAAGATTTTCTCCCATTCTATAAGCTCTCTGTTCATGTCCTTGATTGTTTCCTTTGCTGTGAAGAAGCTTTTTAGTTTGATAATATCCCATATATTGATTCTTGATTTTACTTCTTGTGCTTTAGGATCCTTATTGAGGAAGTCTGTTCCTGAGTTTATATGATGGAGATTTGGTCCTCCTTTTTCATTTAGTATATGCAGGGCCTCTGGTCCATTGCCAAGGTCCTTGATCCACGTGGAGTTGACTTTTGTGAGGGGTGAGATATAAGGGTTCAATTTTAATTCACTACATATGGATTTCCAGTTTTCCCAGCACCATTTGTTGAAGAGGCTATCTTTTCTCCAATGTAATTTACAGTGACTTTGTGTAGTATGAGATAACTGTATTTATGTGGGTATGTCTCTGTGTCTTCTACTCTGTTCCATTGGTCTTCAATTCTATTTTTGTGCCGTGCTGTTTTTTTACTATAACTGTGTAGTAAAATTTAAGGTCTGGTATTGTGATGCCTTCTGCTTTACTTTTTTTGCTAAGAATTGCTTTGGCTATTCTGGGACTCTTATTTTTCCAAATGAATTTCATGATTGCTTTTTCTATTTCTATGAAGAATGTCATTGTAATTTTAATGAGAATTGCATTAAATCTGTGTAGTGCCTTTGGTAGTGTGGCCATTTTGACAATGTTGATAATGCCTATCCAAGAACATGGGAAATCTTTCCATTTTCTAAGGTCTTCTTCAATTTTTTTCTTTAGTGTTCTACAGTTTTCATTGTAGAGGTCTTTCACCTCTTTCATTAGGTTGATTCCTAAGTCTTTTATGTTTTTTGATACTCTTGTGATTGGAATAGTTTTCCTGATTCCTCTTTCAGCTGATTCATCATTGGTGTATAGGAATGCAATTGATTTATGGGTGTTAATTTTAACCCTGCTACTTTGCTGAATTTGTTTATGAATTCAAAAAACATTTTTGCAGAGTTTTTGGGTCTTCTAAATATAGAATCATGTTGTAGGCAAATAAGGATAGTTGAGCTCTTCTTTTCCTATTCATTTCCCTTTGCTCTGGCTAGGGTTTTAAGGACTATGTTGAACAGCAGTGGTGAAAGAGGGCATCCCTGTCTTGTTCCAATTTTTACAGGGAATGCTTCTAATTTTCCTCCATTTAGAATTATGTTGGCCTTGGGTTTAGCATATATAGCTTTTACAATGTTGAGGTATGTTCCTACAATCCCTAGTTTTTAGAACATGAATGGATGCTAAATTTTGTCAAATGTTTTTTCCACATCTTTTGAGATAATCATGTGGTTCTTGTCTTTAAGTCTATTAAGGTGAATCACATTTATTGATTTCTGTATGTTGAACCAGACCTGCATTCCTAGAGTGAACCCCACTTGACCATGGTGCACTATCTTTTAAATATGTTTTTGTGTGTGATTTGCCAGGATTTTATTAAGAAGTTTTGCATCTATGTTCATGAGGGATATTGGTCTGAGGTTTTCTTTCCTTGATATGTCTTTGTCTAGTTTTGCTATCAGGGTGATACTAGCCTCATAGAATAAGTTTATAAGGGTTCCCTCTTTTTCTATGTAAAGGAATAATTTGAGGAGTATTGGTGTAAGTTCTTCTTTGAAGGTCTGGTAGAACTCGGCTGAGTTAAGACAGGGTCTAGACTAAGTTGCCCATGCTGGCCTTAGACTTGTCTTCCTTCTGACTCAGCCTCCTGGCTCACTGGATACATGCCACAGTACCTGGCTGTCCCATTTCTTTTCTTCTTTGTTGGCTAATAACATCTTTTAAATTTCATTTTATTATTAGGTTCAATGTCCTCAGCAGGAATCTCCTGTATCTTGGTTATACTTTTCTTTTCCTTTTTTTTTTAAATTTATTTATTTTGATTCATTGTAAACAAATGGGGTACAACTTGTTTCTATGGTTGTATATGAAATAGAGGGATACCATTTGTGTAATCATACATTTACATAGGGTAATGATGATTGAATCATTCTGTTTTTTTTCCTTTCCCCCAACCCTCCCACCACTCATTTTCCTCTATATAATTCATCCTTCCTCCATTCTTGCCTCCCTCCCACCTGCCATTATGTATCATCATCTGCTTATCAGCGAGACCATTCATCCTTTGGTTTTTTGAGATTGGCTTATCTCACATAGCATGATATTCTCCAGCTTCATCCATTTGCCTGCAAATGCCATAATTTTATTATTCATTATTGAGTAATATTCCATTGTGTGTATATATATATGGAATATATATATATATATTCCATATATATATGGAATATATATATATATATATGTATATGTATATATATATGTATATGTCACAGTTTCTTTATCCATTCATCAATTGAGGGGCATCTAGGTTGGTTCCACAGTTTGGCTATTGTGAATTGAGCAGTTCTGAACATTGATGTGGCTGCATCACGGTAGTATGCTGATTTTAAGTTCTTTGGGTATAAGCCAAGGAGTGGGATAACTGGGTCAAATGGTGGTTCCATTCCAAGTTCTCTAAGGAAACTCCACACTACTTTCCAGAGTGGCTGCACTACTTTGCAACCCCACCAGCAATGTATGTGTGTACCTTTTTCCCCACATCCTGTCCAATACCTATTGTTGCTTGTATTCTTGATAATCACCATTCTAATTGGGGTGAGATGGAATATTAGGGTAGTTTTGATTTGCATTTCTCTTATTACTAGAGATGTTGAACATTTTTTCATATATCTGTTGATTGTACATCTTCTTCTGTGAGGTGTCTGTTCATTTCCTTAGCCCATTTGTTGACTGGGTTATTTGTATTCTTGGTGTAGAGTGTTTTGAGTTCTTTATATATTCTGGAGATTAGTGCTCTATCTGAAGTATGTGTGGCAAAGATTTTCTCCCACTCTGTAGGCTCTCTCTTCACATTGCTGATAGTATCCTTTGCTGAAAGTTTTTAGTTTGAATCTATCCCAGTTATTGATTCTTGCTTTTATTTCTTATGCTATGAGAGTCCTATTAAGGAAGTCTGATCCTAAGCCAACATGTTGAAGATTTGGACCTAATTTTTCTTCTATAAGATGAAGGGCCTCTGGTCTGATTCCAAGGTACTTTATCCATTTTGAGTTGATTTTTGTGCAGAGTGAGAGATAGGGATTTAGTTTCATTCTGCTGCATATGGATTTCCAGTTTTGCCAGCACCATTTATTGAACAGGCTGTCTTTTCTCCATTGTGTTTTTGGCACCTTTGTCTGATATGAGAAAACAGTATTTATTTGGATTTGTGTCTGTGTCCTCTATTCTGTACCATTGATTTACCTGTCCATTTTGGTGCCAATACCATGCCATTTTTGTTACTATTGCTCTGTAATATAGTTGAAGTTCTGGTATTGTGATACCCCCTGCTTCACTCTTCCTGCTAAGGATTGATTTAGCTATTCTGGGTCTCTTATTTTTCCAAATGAATTTTGTGATTGCTCGCTCTATTTCTGTGAGGTATGTCATTGGCATTTGAATTGGAATTGCATTGAATCTGTATAGCACTTTTGGTAGTATGGCCATTTTGACAATATTAATTCTGCCTATCCAAGAACATGGGATATCTTTCCATCTTCTAAGGTTTTCTTTAATCTCTTTCTTTAGTGTTCTGTAGTTCTCATTGAAGAGGTTTTTCACCTCTTTTGTTAGATTGATTCCCAAGTTTTTTTTTTTTTGTTTGTTTGTTTTTTGAGGTTATTGTGAATGGGGTAGTTTTCCTAGATTTTCTTTCTGAGGATTCATCACTTATGAATAAAAATGCATTAGATTTATGAGCATTGATTTTATATCTTGCTACTTTACTGAATTAATTTATGAGTTCTAGAAGTTTTCTGGTGGAATTTCTGGCTCCGCTCAATATAGAATCATGTCATCAGCAAATAGGGATAGTTTGAGTTCTTCTTTTCCTATTCGTATACCTCAATTTCTTTGGTCTGTCTAATTTCTCTGGCTAGAGTTTCAAGGATGATGTTGAATAGAAGTGATGAAGGAGGGCATCCCTGCCTTGTTCCAGTTTTTAGGGGGAATGCCTTCAGTTTTTCTCCATTTAGTATGATATTGGCCATAGGCTTACCATAGATGGCCTTTACAATGTTAAGGAATGTTCTTACTATCCCTATTTTTTCTAGTGTTTTGAGCATGAAGGGGTGCTGTATTTTATCAAATGCTTTTTCTGCATCTATTGAAATAACCATGTGATTCTTGACTTTGAGTCTGTTGATATGGTGAATTACATTTATTGATTTTCGATGTTGAACCAACCTTGCATCCCTGGGATAAAACCCACTTGATCATGGTGCAGTATCTTTTTAATATGTTTTTGTATGCGATTTGCTAAAATTTTGTTGAGAATTTTTGCATCTATGTTCATTAGGGATATTGGTCTGAAATTTTCTTTCCTCGATGTGTCTCTGTGTGGTTTAGGTATCAGGGTGATATTAGCTTCATGAAATGACTATGGAAGGGTTCCCTCCTCTTCTATTTCATGGAATACTTTGAGGAGTATTGGAATGAGCTCTTCTTTAAAGGTTTTGTAGAATTCGACTGAGAATCCATCTGTTCCCGGACTTTTCTTTGTTGGTAGGCTTTTGATGACTTCTTCTATTTCATTACTTGAAATTGATCTATTTAAATTGTGTATGTCCTCCTGATTCAGTTTGGGTGGATCATATGTCTCTAGAGACCTGTTGATATCTTCACGATTTTCTATTTTGTTGGAGTATAGATTTTCAAAACAGCTTCTAATTATATTTTGTATTTCAATAGTGTCTGTCATGATATTTTCTTTTTCATCCCAAATTTTAGTAATTTGAGTTTTCTCTCTACTTTTCTTTGTTAGTGTGGCTAAGGGTTTATCAATTTTGTTCATTTTTTCAAAGAACTAACGTTTTATTTTGTCAATTTTTTCGATTGTTTCTTTTGTTTCAGTTTCATTGATTTCGGCTGTGATTTTAACTATTTCCTGTCTTCTACTAATTTTGGTGTTGCTCTATTCTTCTTTTTCCAGGGCTTTGAGCTGTAGTGTTAGGTAGTTTATTTGTTGATTTTTTCTTCTTTTATTGAATGTACTCCATGAAATGAATTTTTCTGTAAGTACTGCTTTCATAGTGTCCCAGAGATTTTGATGTGTTGTAACTTTGTTCTCGTTTACCTCTAAGCATTCTTTTATTTCTCCCTAATGTCTTCTGTTATCCATTCATCATAAATAGTGTATTATTTAATCTCCAGGTGTTGGAGTAGTTTCTGTTTTTTATTCTGTCATTTATTTCTAATTTCATTCCATTATGATCTGATAGAATACAAGTTAGTATCTCTATCTTCTTGTATTTGCTAACAGTAGTTTTGTGGCATAATATATGGTCTATTTTAGAGAAGGATCCATGTGCTGCTGAGAAAAAAGTGTATTTGCTCATTGTTGGATGGAACATTCTGTATGTGTCTGTTAAGTCAAATTATCAATTGTGTTATTGAGATCTATGGTTTCTTTATTCAATTTTTGTTTGGAGGATCTGTCCAGTGGTGAGAGAGGTGTGTTAAAGTCACCTAATATTATTGTGTTGTGGTCTATTTTGTTCCTGGAATTGAGAAGGATTTGTTTGATGTACAAGGATGAGCCAATGTTTGGGGCATAGATATTTATGATTGTTATGTCTTGCTGATTTATGCTTCCCTTAAGCAGAATGAAATGTCCTTCTTTATCCCTTCTGACTACCTTTGGCTTGAAGTTCACATTTCTGATATGAGGATGGATACTCTGGCTTTTTTGCTGAGTCCATGTGCATGGTATGTTTTTTCTCATCCTTTCACCTTCAGTCTGTGGGTATCTCTTTCTATGAGATAAGTCTCTTGCAGGCAGCAAATTGCTGGATCTTTCTTTTTAATCCATTGTGCCAGTCTATGTCTTTCGATTGATGAGTTCAGGCCAGTAACATTCAGGGTTATTATTGAGATATGATTTGTATTCCCGATCATTTGGCTCTTTTTTTTTTTTTTTTTTTTTTTTTTGATAGGACTTGGTTTCTCCTTTATTTGGCTGTTCCTTTAGGGTAGTTCCTCCCTTTGCTGATTTACATTGTTGTTTTTCATCTCTTTGTCATGGAATATTTTGCTGAGAATGTTCCGTAGTGCCAGCTTTCTATTTGTAAATTCTTTCAGCTTTTGTTTACATGGAAGGATTTTATTTCGTCATCAAATCTGAAGGTAAATTTTGCTGGATATAAGATTCTTGGTTGGCATCCATTTTCTTTCAGAGCTTGAAAAATGCTGTTCCAGGTCCTTCTAGCTTTTAGGGTCTAGGTTGAGAAATCTGCTGATATCCATATTGGTTTCCCCCTGAATGTAATTTGGTTCTTTTCTCTCACAGCCTTTAAAATTCTGTCTTTATTTTGTATGTTAGGTATTTTCATTATAATGTGCCTTGGTGTGGGTCTGTTGTAATTTTGTGTATTTGGAGTCCTATATGACTCTTGTACTTGATTGTCCATTTCATTCTTCAGATTTGGGAATTTTTCTGATATTATTTCATTGAATAGATTGTTCATTCCTTTGGTTTGTTTCTCTGTGGCTTCATCAATCCCAATAATTCTTAAATTTGGTCTTTTCATGATATTCCATAGTTCTTGGAGATTCTGTTCATGATTTCTTACCATCTTCTCTGTTTGATCAACTTTGTTTTCAAGCTTAAATATTTTGTCTTCAGTGTCTGAGGTTCTGTCTTCCAGGTGTTCTATCCTATTGGTGTTTCTTTCTATGGAATTTTTAATTGGTTTATTGTTTCCTTCATTTCAAGGATTTCTGCTTGGTTTGTTTTCAGAATCTCTATCTCTTTATTGAAATGATCCTTTGCTTCCCATATTTGCTCTTTTAACTGTTGATTGGTACAATCATTCAATGCCTGCATCTCAATGCCTTTCATCTCATCATTTGCTTCTCTGACCATTTTAATTAAGTACATTCTAAACTCCCTTTCTGACATTTCTTCTGCCATGCTGTCATTGGATTTTATTGATGTAGCATCTAGATTTGTTTGGGACATTTTCTTCCCTTGTTTTCTCATCTTGGTCAGGTATCTACCCCTCTAATAGTGAAAATCTGAGATATTGCAGATTTCCTCTATTTACTTATAGTGTCCCTGCAGCTTTCCAATAACTCACCTCCTAGCCTTCAGTAGCCTGGAGTCTTGGAGGAACTTGATAATGCTGTGATCCACAAAGGAAGCTGCCCCTTTAGGGATGGTGGCCTCCAGGTGGGGCATATTCCCTGCTAATGAGCAGAGGCGCCTCCACTTGTTGACTGATGGTCAGCTGAAGGGGCACTAGACTGTGGGCTGGGGCCTGGCTGGTCTGGGCCTAGGTCTCTGGTTCTACTACCCTGGCGATAAGTCTCTCCCGCCTGCTTGGCTCCACATAGTTCCTGGCTCTGTATTTTTCTTTCTTGTTGTTTTTGGTGTTTGTTGCTGGGGATTGAACTCCTCAGGGGTGCTTTACCATTGAGCTGCATCACCAGTTCTTGCAATTGTTTGAGACAGGGCCTCACCACGTTGCCAAGGCTGGCCTGCTGCCCTGGCCTCGGGAGCTGCTGGCCTAGTTGTATCTTTTCCTGGCTTGTTTTTTTCCTTCGGGTTGTCTGTTTCCCTTCCTTTGGTTTGTTTTGTTGGCGAGTGGTCTTTGCCACCACCATGTTGTAGAGTTGTGTCTCTGTTTCCTTTTCTTTTTGTATTGTTCAGGTCTGGGCGATTTGTGGTTGTCTGTTTGCTGTGGTGATGTGGGAGTGATTGCTCAACTCTCTTCCCATCACAATGTAGTTGTTGCTGTCATTGTTTCCACATCCCCCTACAACTATATGTTCTAGATGTTCTTAAGCTTTTTATCTATATCCTAAGGGAATGGCGAGGAACGGGAGTAGTGTGCAGGCTGTGTGAGGTGACCTGGGGTTCTGCATTTTTCCTTGAGATTTTATTACATATCCTGTGCAAGATTTCATTCCAACTAATTAGGTCTCTGTACCATCCACACCAGGGTGTGCTCTTGGGCTTTGGATTGCTTTCTGTTTCACCCATTTCTCCCCGTGAGCTCTTTCTATTATTCCTGTCAGAAGGGGACTAACGTAATAAAAATCAAGTCAATTTCCTTTCCCCCCATATTTGGAAGTTTCTGTGAGAATTCTCAGATTTTTGTGGACCTATCACCATGGTTTCTGGAAAGCCAAGGACTGAATTTTGAGCCAAGTCATGCTTTCAGTATTGCTTCATTCCAGAATCAGCTATTTCTTATTGCAGGAGAGTATGTCTCTTACCTTATTTGGTGCTTGATGAACTTTCTTTGTTGGTTTTTATGTTTCTAAGAACTACAATAAGCGGCTATAGCAGAGTGGATAAAAGTACGAACTCTGAAGTCATGCTTGCTGACTTCAGTTCTCTGTCACTAGCTCCATAGGAGACTAGGGAGAGATATTTAGCTTCTATGATGTTAGTTTTCTGAAGTGTGAAGTACTTTTCTCAAGGGTCACTAGTAAGATTAAATCAGGGTTGGGGTTTGTGGCTCAGTGGCAGAGCACTTGCCTTGCAAGTATGAGGCACTGGGTTCAATTTTCAGCACCACATAAAAATAAATAAACAAAATAAAGGCATTGTGTCCATCTACAACTAAAAAAAAAAAAAACAAAACACTTTAAAGATAAAATCAGTTAATATAGGTAAAGATTTTTGAACAGGCCCTGCATGCAGAAAGCAGTAGGGAATTCTTTTCAACCTCCCATCTTATCCAGTCTTTAAATCAATGTCTCCTAGTCTTTTTGAGTCTATAATATGTATGTAGATAGACTAAATAATACAATGAGGTTACTTAAAGATAATATCCATTTGTCCAAACCTTCTATTTACAAACTTCCCCCATCTCATATAAACATGTCCATCATTCTCCTTCTTGGTCATCTTATTCATTTCTCAAAACAAAACAACAATAATAACAAAAAACTCTGTATATGCCAAGAATGGGGCTGGGGATGTAGCTCAGTGACAGAGTGCTGTGCCTGCTAGCAAGTACAAGACCTTGGATTGTCTCCCAGCACCACACACACACACACACACACACATATATATACATACACATATAGATATGTATATTAATGACAACAATAATAGTAATGAAGAGTGGAGAAATCCATGACTTTGAGAACTTTACCAAGCACTTAACAATATATATTGTATAGCAGGCACCAGTCAATGTTTGCTGAATGAAGATAACTAATTGCGTCACAATTGTTTGGTTATTTATGCCTGACTAAGGGTCATTTAAGAGTGTATCCTATTCTTTTATGTATTGTATACCTTGAAAAGAATCAATTTAACTAGTCAACTAGACATCTTTTGTCATCACCTAAGTTAACATGTTCTCATTTAAGACATATATTTAAGATGTATGTATTTTGACTATGTTTTTAAGTATCTCACTTATTCCAGTGATTCCCAAATACGGGGGCCCTAGAAGTGTGCCACAAATAGCTTACACATGGCAAGTAATACTGGTCCCTCCCAGTGGCTTATTTGATGCTGCAAAGTTGAATCCCCTGTCCTCTGGCCTTTTTAGCCCAATAGCAGTGATCATCGTCTATATATCATAATATGGAATAAGTCAGAAAAAATGAATTGATCAGTTCAATAAAGCAGTAAATTATGCCAATATTTAGGAGTGGAGAGCCATGAACCATGAACCATCAATCTATAGGACAATTGATGGGTTTAAGAGGGTCTACAAAACCCTTAAAATTATATGTGAAGTTCATGAGTATGAGTGTTTTTCTGAGGTAAGGATGTGTAGCTTTTGCAAAACCTGGAAAACAGTATTGTTCAGGATGTAATTTGAGGGCTATGGATATAGCTCAGTATTAGGAAGCTTGTCTACCACGACTAAGGCCCTGGGTTCAATCCCAAGTACTGCCAATAAATAAATAAATAAATAAAAATAAAAGGGTAATTTGAGGTCTAGGATAATTTGAAAAGAATGTTGTTAACATGCAGATTCCTAGACTCCATCTTATTAAATATTAAATACTTTTAAATTACCAAAGTAAAATCCTTTACTTGTGGCCAAAATGATATTTTAAAATTTGCTATAGAAATATCAGTCATCTTTATTATTAAGTGGAGGCTAGGGGTCATTCTTGTGTCAAAATCAGGAAAAGAAAAGAATCAATAGTTTACATTTGACAGTAAATTTTGGATTTATTGACAATATAAAGAAGCCACCAAAATTTACTAAGATCTTGTGCTTTGTGAATAAAAGTTTTATGGGTAGAGTAAGAGAGACAAAAAATTCCTTGAATTCTTCAATTATTTTACACATAGAGTTTGTTCCCACTCATGCTTTGAAGGGAAATGTGGAAAAAATAATTTCAGCTCATATAAAAGAGCAACTTTCTCTCAGTTAAGGCTACCTAGAGAATGATTGGGTCATTTTCAGAAATCATAAGCTTACGTACAGCTTGTTAGGATGGTTAAACATGAGGGGCAAGTTCAGTTCTAGGAAACTGCAGAAGAAACCCAAATATCAGGGCTATTGGCATTCTGTTACCCTAATTGTCCACCCTAATTTTTAATCTGTGTGTGTGTGTGTGTGTGTGTGGTGCTGGAGATTGAACCCAGGGTCCTACACATGCTAGGTTAATGCTCTATCACTGAACTATACCCCCAAACTTTTTATTTTGCTTTGAGGCAGGATTTACTAAGTTGCCTAGGCTGGCCCTGAACTTGTGATCCTGACGTGGTCTCCCTTTCTTTGCACCCTCCCCTCCCTGGCCCCGTATCAGGGATTGAACCCAGGGATACTTCACATGAGCTACACCCCCAGTCCTTTTTATTTTTTAATTTGAGGCAGGGTCTCACTAAGTTGCTAAGGCCTTGTTAAGTTGCTGAGCCTGTCCTCAGATTTGTGATCCTCCTACCTCAACCTCCAGAGTTTCTGGAATTACAAGCATGCACCACCATGCCTGGTTTATTATTATTATCTTTAATCTGGACAATAAAATAAGTAGAAAGTTTGGAAAATATAGAACAGCAGGAGGGAAAAATACAATACTACCTCGCCCATAGAACATTTCTGCTAATGTTTTATTTTAGTTTCCTAGTCTTTTTCTTAGACATATTTTTAAAAGGCAGCATTACCTTAAACCTTATACCAATTTGTTCATAAGTTACTTTTTCAATTAATATTATTTTCTATGTTGACAAATCTTATTAGAATATCATTTTAGTGTCTCTACCTCTTATTTCAGCTTAAGTATCGTCATATGGAAATATCTTCATCACTTTCCAATATTAAATGTTTACATTTTCCTTACTCTTTCAACATTATAGACAATAATGCAATAAATGTTCATGATGTCAGACTTTTATAAATATTCATATTTGTTATCTATTGCTTTTCTTAAATAGGTAATTTTAAAAAATTTTTAGTTGTAGATGGTTGGACATAAGACCTTTACTTTATTTATTTATTTTTATATGGTGCCAAGGATGGAACCCAAGCCTCACACATGCTAGGCAAGTGCTCTGCCACTGAGCTACGACAGAGCCCTCATTGTCTTTTTCTGCATTAACAAATTGCCCCACAGTTAATGGCTTAACACAACAATAAGCATTTATTATTCTTATATTTTCCATGGGTAAGGAATTAAGAGAGATGCTATATAGTTCAGACTCTCGTGTGAAGGTATAGTCAAGATGGCAGCTGGGCCTCTGGTCATCTGAAGTTTTGTTAGAGGCTAAAGGCCTGATCTCATGGCTAACAAGTGAGTGCTGTTGGTTCCTGGCAGGAAGCCTCCATTCCCCCTCACATGGGTCTTACCAAGACTTCTTGAGGGTTCATACAACATGGCAGCTGGCTTCCCTCCAGAGTGAGAGATCTCAGAGAAAAAAACCAAACAGAAGCTTTTTTTTTTTTTTTTTTTTTAATGATTTAGCTTTGGAATTCACTCAGCAGCATTTCCTCCATCAAGAGTGAATCCTCATTAAGTCTGGTCCACATTCAAGAATTGGGCTCCATCTTTTGAAGGAAGGAGTTAAAATAAAGACACATTTAAAAAACTACCACAACTACTCATTTTAAAATAAATTCCTAAAGATGGGACTTGAAGGACCGAAGGATGTCACATGAAGGTTTCTTGTACCTATTTCCAAATTTGTATTAATTTATAATCCTATTGCAGAGTATATTAGTTTTTATTTCCCAGGGAACACTGAGCATTCTTTTTTAGAGCAAGGTCTCTGCTAGTTCAAAGGGTAACTGTGAAAATTAGAAAAAGGAGCCCTTCCTATGGGCAGAGAGTTTCCCACCAGGGAATATGACTTGGCAAGAGCAGTGCCAGCTGGGTTTTAGCCCCTTACCCTACCTAGGTAAGCTGGGTACCCTGGTGTAGGCCATGACCTGAGAGAATCATACTGGGTGGCCATATTGAAAATTTTACGGGTCCCCTGCCCCTGCATGAACAATACTAAAGTACAGATTTGTCTTTTTTGATTCATTAAAGCAACTTTTATTTCTCTTCTTATTCAAATAACTAAAGAATAACTCCGCCTAATCTGTAGCTTTAAATTTATTATATATACCTGAGAATAATAAAAATTTGCTTCCTTAAAAATATTTTATAGATATTTTTAAAAATTAAGCTGGAGTTTTTGTCCCTGTTTGCCTTGTTTCTGGCCACCTCTTAAGTAAGGGTAGGGCTGTATCACTGATTTAAGACAAAACTTGTCTAAAGAAGTGATTTTTTTTCGGTTTGTTATAATATAGGTAAGTGTGTAAGATGTTAGCCAGGAAAGTTCAGTGTGTACTTATAAGCATCAATTGCCCTTGACCATATTTACAGCTTCTTAGCCCCACCACCACTTTCATTTCCTGTAAGGGGAGATGTGATAAACCACGAACCTGGCCATGAATCCTACACCTGCTAAAACTTGCCACTTGGATCCTGGCATTTATGTTCCATTAAATATACAAGTATATTTATGCCAGTTTATGTAACAACACAACAGCCTATTCACAAGTTTTCTATTAGGATAGAACTATATAAATTATTATTTTTATACTGTCTAAGCCAGGCTATTATCACTCATTTTATGTTCTTTTAAGATTGAAAAATGTATTGTGCAAAGGGAAGTCTGGGGGGTGTGGGGATGGAAAGGACGGTGGAATGAGATGGACATTATTACCCTATATACATGTATGATTATGCTACCGGTATGACTCTGCACCATGTTCAGCCAGAGGAAGAAGAAGTTGTGCTCCATTTGTGTAAATGTGTCAAAATGCATTCTAACGTCATGTATAACTAATTAGAACAAGTTTAAAAAGAAAAGAAAAAGAAATGTTGTTTGTTGGTGTAATTAAAATTTGGAGACCCTTGACTTAAGTAAATATGAATGGTTCTGTAAAACAATTTGACTATTTTAACTGCTATGGTCACAGTATTTGTTTTTTGTATTAAACATACCATTCTGTTGAATCATAAATGCTAAGGCTGTTTATGTGGTTAGCACACTTGAAGCCAGATATATAGTTACTGTTTTCCACCTATAGTATTTGGGTATGATATTGTCATATTCAGTTCTTCATTGAATCATTGCCTGGTGATAAGTTAAGAAGCAGCAAGAGCTTGGGTTTAAGCCAGTCATGGGGTTGCATGCCTATAACCCCAGGACCTCTGGATGCTTAGGCAGGAAGATCATAAGTACAAGGCCAGCCTCAGCAATTTAGCTATACCCTTTCTCAAAAAAGAAACAAACAGAAGAACTTGGGTTTATATACACAAAACTTGTGGGAAGTATAACTGAAACATTTAAAATATAATTATTTTTCTATCAGAAAATTTGAAACAGAGATCACTTTTCCAGATGTCAGATAAGTTTAAACAAGGAGTGGCAGAATCACTAACACTTATCACAATGTGTTCTTTATATTTTGGTCCATGGTTTTACAGGTTGAGTCCAGGACTGGACAAGTCCATAGCTCTGGGCCCCAGGTGAGGTAGAACGTCATTGTGGAAGGACATGGTGGAGGAAAACAGCACAGAGTCCAGCAACCTGGAAACACAGAGAGAGTATTACTCACCAGGGGCAAAATAAAAACCCTGAAGGCATGCCCTCAGTGATGGAATTCCTTTAGCCGTACCTTACCTGCCTACAGTTACCACCCAGTTAATCCCTGTCAGTGGCTTAACCCACTGATTAGGTGACCTTTCTCATAATCTACTCATTTCACCTCTGAAAATTCTTACATTGTCTCACATAAACTTTTGAGGGCCACCACATTGAAACTATACCATTATCCAATAATTAAAAATGAATCCTATTATCTTAAAAGCATACAAATTCATTCACCTATTAAAAAGATGAATAGTTATCTCTAAATAAATACGTGAGTTAAGTAATTTTCATAAAGGTAAATAAATTCTAGTATGACTAAGATGGAAGGCTTACTAATGGCTTAGAACCCATTCTGAAATAGTCCCACATGATTAGTAGATCAAGCAAAACCAATCTTCTGTAGGTTAACCATGGGAAGTCCTTAAGCATGCTTTTCTGGACTATTTTGTCATTGTGTGAACATCATAGAGTATACTTACACAAACCTAGATGGTGTGACCTACTACATACTGAGGCTATATTATTGTCTTTTGGGACCACAGTCATATATGTAGCCCACTGTTAACATGAATACTTTAATTTTAATGGAAATCTCAATTCTCAACATCATCTTTTTTACGATAGGGTAAGAAATATTTTTACCTCTAAAATGCCACTGTATTTCTTAGTTGTCAACCTGGACTTTACATCAGTACAGAGAATGATGTGAGAAAAAGCTTTAAGAGTTTTGCTTAAATCAATTTCTGTTAAAGTGCTTTCTCATTTATCACCTCTGAAAGGACATTTAACAAAAGCCCTCTGGTGTAACTTTTGTCTGAGGACCAGGTGAACTGCTGCTTAAACATTAGCTCAGTCTGGAGACTGAGTCCTGGGGAGGGAGGTGCAGGCATCCAACTTTAATCTCAATGAGGAAATGAATTTATTTTGTTAAGTAGTGAGCTTCTTTTCTTAAAGCAAAAATCTGTCACTTAGAGCTTAACAGTTTCATGTCCAGGGTGAGAATGAGCGTGTGAAGCATGATCCAGGGTATTAAGATATTTAAAGGAAAAAAAAAAAGATGGGTGGATCACTGGAAATATTCTTTCCAATGCAATAGTATAAAAGGTTTTATGTGTACTATGAACCTGGAATATTTGGATCTTTAGGGGGGAAAGTTGACTTTGCTGGCAGTTTCCTGATCTTTTTTCTTCTTCTTTTTATATTGTGTTGGTTTGTAGGACTTAAACTGGACTTCAAGATGGAGATTTTTACGTATGTGGAAAGTGGTTCATTTCTGTGAGGCATTTCAGAGGTTTAGTTATATTCATGTAAATGATCAAGTCCAAGGACAAAACAAGAAGATTTGAGAGGAGATGCCACCTGAGAGGAGATGAACTTAATACGTGAAAGTTGTTTCGAGAGCAAAGTGTATCTGCATAAGCCCTGGGTTCTCAGTATCCATTTTCTGTCAGTGACAGTGAGTGGGTAGAACAAATAAGAGGCAGGTAATATATTGGAACATAAAAGATCATGCCTCCACCAAAACTGGCCACACCACCCAATTTTATTGAAATCTTTTCTTTTTTAATACTTGGAATTTGGAAGGAAAGTGAGAAAATCTTTTCTGTTTTATCACTTATGCTGGATGTAGAGTCAGGAAAAAAGAGCACCCATGAGGATTTTAGTATTTATTTAGTATTTCTGCTTAAATGAGAATATAATTAGAGCAAGAAAAACCTTAGCATGCATGCATATCTCCAAAAATGGCTGTTATTCAAAATAGGGGAAGCAGAGGATGGGATGCTTCAGGGAAGGGAATCTATGACTACAACAAAGCTTCCAGGGAAAAAACGTATAAACTTCTAAATTTATTTCTTGAAAATACTTTTTAAAATATAGAACAGTGCTCTGAGACATTAGATGTTCAATAATTGCTTTTGAATAAATTATAACCTAAGTACCTCTAAGTCTCCTGAACTGTTACACCAATAGCAATTACTCTCATTCCTTTTTCTACCAGTAGGACCTTGATAGCACCTTAATGTCCCACCCGGTTATTTATTTCTACTCCAGCTCTCCTTTTGATTTCTGCTGATTTGAAACTGCTTCGGGGCCCAATGTGGCAATGCTAATTTCTTTAATATTTTTGCCAAGCGTGCAGCCTTCTTCTTTTCTAGGGTTGTTTTGTTTTGTTTTGGTACTGGTGATTGAACATAGGGCCTTGAGCATGCCCGTAAGTGTTCCATCACTGAGCTACATCCTAGTCCTTTTAATTCTTTTTGAGACAGAGTTTCACTAAGTTATCTAGGCTGGTTTCCAACTGGTGCTCTTCCTGCCTCAGCCTCCTGCGTTGCTGGGGTTGCAGGCATGTGCCACTGAGCGCTACAGCCTTTTTCTTTTCTATACAAGGTTGTCAATAAGGTTCTCTAAGACTGCTGATGATGTGTGGCCACTGTAGAAAGGCAGGGAGAGTGCCCTTTCCCTCTCCAATGTGACTTGCTTTGTGTCCTGTCCCTCTTAAAACAGCAGCAACAACTTATGCATATTGCCTCTGAATGTACAAGGTCTTGTCATAACTACAATGGGACCAAAATTCAAAAAGATTGCTATCTACCTTCTCCTATGCCAAAATCCAAATGTCCATGAAAAGTTTTTGATAACTTCTAGAGACCCAACATGTCTTTTTATAGTATAGGTCCATCATGTATGATTTCCAGTTTGGAAATCTAGCAAAGAAACTTGCTAGAATTTGAATAAATAAGTAAATGGGTTTGGCATTCATGCTTATGACTTTATTTATTAAATAAACTTGATTTACCATAGGAAAAAATAAAAAGCCCATATGTGGTACTAGTGTCCTACTGGAGCTTGAACCTGAGCTCACTCATCAATGTCTTTTGGAAAGATGAATTAATTATTTCTGTTTCTATTTATTTTTTAGACCCTTTCTCTGTCTGACGAGTAAATGCAGAAATCTTTGAGTTTGATATACAATCCCTACAAAAATTCCTAATAAACTGGCATTGAATGGACAACATGAGATGGCCTGATGTGGAATTTAAATAATTTTCAGAGTTCTGCTTGGTTTGCTGTAAATGATGGAACACCTAATGGTCCCCAGGACATCTTTAACATAAGTAATATACTTTTAATTTTAAAGCAAAACCCTGGTTACTCTTAAGCCACAGGGAGCACTGTGGTTTTCTAGTCTGGGATGAAATAATATGCAAAGCAGCCTGTTGTTTCCAAAAACTAAAACCTCCCAGAGCCTGTAGCCAGAGGTCAATCTGCATCCTCACACCTAGACACCCAATGTCCTGCACCCAGGAAGTCTGCAGATGCAGTTTATGAGAATACAAAGGTCTTTCGCTCTCCTGCATAGTTTCTTTTTAAATCATAGTGATTCTAACTAGTCTCTAGTACTTATTTAATATTTTCCAATTTACTATGGGATACAGAGATTGGAAAGCTTTGCTACTTCTTGTTATTGATAGTTAAAAGTCTAAACTCCTCAACTTGGTAACAAGGCCCTTAACCTATGTGACCCCAGCCTATCTTTCCAACTGTTTTCCAACATCTCTGGCTCTGTTCCTCAGTCAACACTGAACTAAGTGCCATTGCCTATACACATCATACATCACATTTCTGTGCCGTTATGCCCGCTGTTCTTTCTGCATAGAAGGCTCTTCTTTTCTTTTTCATGTAGCACAGTCTCATTTGTCCTTAATACCTGATGATCTTTAGGACTGTTTACAGATGAACCACTTCTCTTGTTTTCGGGCACTTGGGAGGAGTTCCCCCTGCACCACCCCATTTTAAATGAGATGTGGTCATGTGACTTGCTTTTTCCAAGATGTAGCAAGTAGATGTGCTATGCATCTGGCAGAAATGTCCTGGCGGAAGTTTCTAGAGGAGTGAGAGTCGCTGATTCTCTTTCCCAGCAGGCTTCTGCAGAGATAAAGTCTGTCACCTGGGTCTCCTAGTGACTACATTGATTCATAGTCTTTTACTACCCAGAACAGTATGTATAATGTGAGTGAAGTACGAACTTTTGTGCATGTGGTAAGTCAACAGAGATTGTGGTGGTGTTTGTTACCATGGCATAATCTTGCTGACACTGACAGAGTAACTCAACCCAATTCAAGAGTAACTTTATCTAAGAACCTGTTCCTCACCTCTCCCCAAAAGGCACATAATTGCAGCTCTCTCAGCATTTCCCTGGTGCTCTGTGTATTGTTTCCTATACCACAGTGCATGGTGGCTTCTGTTTACCTGACTCTTCCCCCTTTCAGACTTTGTACCTCCCAGGGAAAGACCATACCTGGGATGCAATACCCACCCTTTCCTATTTTCTGGAGCATTGATTGGCATATGATTGATATTTAATGATTATTTTAAAATCAATTAGGAAAAGGACATCAAGGTGCCCACTTCCCTCTTCTGGTTAGAAGAGGTTTTATTGTTGTTGTTTAATTGTTTCTGAGTTCAGAGAGAGAAAATGAATTCATCAAGACCAGGCTCTTCTATTGTGCTCATTTAAAATCAGGAATGTATTAAGTTCATTTAGATATTTTTGTTCCAAAATGATTTCAAAGAATTATAGTAAGCCATTTCATTGAGCATAAATAAAATTGACACCCAAATCTGCATCCGTCAGATGGTACCCCAACCCATTTGCGTTTGTGCATCCACAATTCCATGTATTCAGTCAACCGCGGTCAGAGAAGATTAAGTGGAAAATTCCTGAAACAAAGAATTCATAAGTTTAAATAATTTTATTAACATATGTTATAATTATTTTGTTTGTTTTTAGTTATTGTTGTTAATTTTTTTTTTTTTCAGGTACCAGGGATTGAACTCAGGGACACTTGACCACTGAGCCATATCCCAACCCTATTTTGTATTTTATTTAGAGACAGACTGTCACTGAGTTTCTTAGTGCTTCACTTTTGTTGAGGTTGGCTCTGGACTTTTCATCCTCCTGCCTCAGACTCCCAAGCCACTAGGATTACAGGCGTGCACCACTGCACCAAGCTGTTGTTAATCTTGTACTGTCTAATTTATAAACCAAACCTTATCCCAGATAGGTATGTATAGGACAAAATATAGTATGTGTGTATGTATTCATTAATAGGGTTTGGTACTGTGATTTTAGGCATTCGTAGAACATCTTGGAGCATGTGCCCCATGGATAAGGGGCAACTACTGTAATCAAAAATTCCTTACTTCCGTCACATTAAGGTATTCAACTACGTTGTGGATTTTTATGAATATTTCATTCACACAGCAAACTTCTTTTACTCTCTATGCCATGTCCAGGGTTCTGCTGAGTGCTGAGGATATGGAGATAAGTAAACACAATCTCTGACACCAGAGAGTTTATAGCTTAGGAGGCAGAGGTAGTAACAGATCATTATAAAACATTGTAGTACAAGCAATGATGGGGAAAGACACAAAATACTGTTTAGTAACACAGAGGGAGCAGGATTCCAGCTGAAGAGTTTACATTTGGAAGATAACACGATCCCATCTACAATCCATACATTTCACTCTGGTTGTTAGGTGGCTGTTTTCTGTCTGAGTACCTCACCTTGTGCAATGGTTACAGAATAAAAAGAAGGTAAAATTGGAAGATCTTAGTAATTGGGTTAATGGGACCAGGGAGAAGACAAAGACGATTCCTAGGCTGCTAGCTTGCATGAGTGAGTAGATGATAGTACTGCAGTTTAAGTCGACAGAATAGAAGTAGATTTAATTAAAAAGTAAGCAGAGTAATTTAGACATGTTGAATTTGGGGTATGAGTGGTATAATCAGGTGCTAGCTATATCGTTCAGAAAATTAGAAGTGTAAGTCTAAGGATTTAGAAGGGATCTGGGGACTGGGGATGTGGCTCAGTGGTAGAACACTTGCCTCATACATGTGAGGCCCTGGGTTCGATCCACAACACCACATGACCATAAATAAACAAAATAAAGGTGTTGTGTTAAAAAAAAAAAGAAGAAGGTATCTACATTAGAGATATGGATTTATGTCTACTGGCAGACCACAGAATCCTGAGGAACCAGCTTGAAATGAGATGCAAAGGAAACAGAAGAAATTCGAACATAGTGGAGTCATGGCTCTCATCAAGGCAGATGTTGCTTCAAGGAGGACATTTTTGTTTATCAGTTATGATAAATGGTATTGGCATTTCATATCCTACAATGAAGGACATCTCTATACAATAAGGAATCATCCTTGCACATGACTTTTGAATATCAGGGTGGATGCTAATGTAGATAAAAACTTATTTCTAATATCTGAGTTCAGAATTTGACTTACTTTTACATATAAACAGAGGATTTTTCAGTTTAAATGTAACTTTTTTTCTGACAATGTAATGACCCAATTAATAATTGCCCTGTTAATGTCTGAAACTTATGGTGAACATCAGTTTGGAAAATTGTGCAATTGAGAACATCATCCATGATACTTGAATAACAATTTTATCAATCTACATTGTAATCATCACAATTGGTAGAGATGCAGGTTTGAGAATATCATTACTTATGTACTTTTTCTTATTTTAAATATTTTTATTAGTGCATTATAGTTAAACATAATAGTTGGGTTCTTTTCTGTGTAATCATACAAGAATGGAATATGATTGGTTCCAGTTTGGTCTCCAGTACTTCCTCGTTCCCTCCCCTTTTCCCTTACCCCACTCCCCTTCCTCTACTCTACTAGTTACTTATTTATTTATTTATTTATTGGTGCTATCTGTCTATACATGAAAGAGAAATTCACTGTGATATATTCAAAAATGCAGAGAGTATAATTTGGTTCCCCCTTTTCCTGTTCCTCCCCTCTAATCCCTTACTCTACTCCATTGATCTTCCTTCTATCTTGATGGGATCCACCCCATTTTTTCCCCTTTCTTTTCATCTAGCTTCCTCATAGGAAAGAAAGCATTCAACATTTGCCTCTGAGTCTGGTTTATTTCACTTCACATGATCTTCTCCAGTCCCATCCTTATCTGCAAATGCCATAATTTCATTCTTCTTTATGGCTGAGTAAGACTCCATTGTGTATACACACCACATTTTCTTTATCCATTCAGTTGTTGACAGGCAGCTGGTCTGCTTCCATAACTTTGTTTTTGTGAATTGTACTGCTATAAACATTTATGTATCTGTATCATTACAGTATGCTGATCTTAACTCTTTTGGATAAATACCAAGGACTGGGACAGCTGGGTCATATGGTGGTTCCATTCCTAGTCTTTTGAGGTATCACTATACTGTTGTTCAAAGTAGTTTTAATTCTACCAACAATGTATGAGTGTACATTTCTCCCCACATCCTCACCAGTATTTATTATTATTTGTATTCTTGATGATTGCCATTCTGACTGGAGTGAGATGAAATATCAATGTAGTTTTGATGTACATTTCCCTGATTGCTAGGGATGTTGACTATTTTTTCAAACATTTATTAGCCATTTGTGTTTCTTCTTTGGAGAAATGTCTATTTAGTTATTTTGCCCATTTATTGATTAGGTTTTTATTTTGGTGTTAAGCATTTTAGTTCTTTATATATTCTGGATATTAATCCCTGTCAGAGAAATAGCTTGCAAAGGTTTTCTCCCATTCTGTAGGCTCTCTCAATATTCTTTGTTGTTACTTTGCTGTGCAGAAGCTTTTTAATTTGATGCCATCCCAATTGTTGATTCTTGGTTTTATTTCTTGACCTTTAGGGATCTTGTTAAGGAACTTGATACCTGCATCAATGGAGTGTTGACCCTATGTTTTCTTCTAGAAGTTGCAGTTTCTGGTCTAATTCCTAAATCATTGATCCATTTTGATTTTACTTGTGCAGTATGGGAGATAGGGGTCTAGTTTCATTCTTCTACATATAGATATCCAGTTTTCCCAGCCCTATTTGTTAAAAAGGTTATCTTTTCTCCAACATGTATATTTGGCACCTTTGTCAAGTGTCTGATGACTGTAAGTATGTGGGTTAGTCTCTGTGTCTTCTATTCTATTCCATTGGTCTTTATGTCTATTTTGATACCAATGCCATGCTGTTTGTTATTATAGCTTTGTAGTATGATTTGAGACAGGGCATTATGATGCCTCCTGCATTGCTGTTTTTGCTCAGGATTACTTCGGCTATTACAGGTCTCTTATTCTTTCAAACAAATTTTAGGACAGTTTTTCGAGTTCTGTACAGAATGTCTTGTGCATTGATATTTTGATGGGGATTGCATTGAATCTGTATAGTGCTTTGGGTAGTATAGCCATTTTGAAACTATTAATTGTCTAACCTCAGCTGATCTCACAGTGAGCTCTGCAAGTGGGATGGTCCTTCAGAGTTGGCCCAGATTGAAGTAATGGAGCCTAGAGCCTTTCAAATACCACCATAACTGGTGATCAGATGCAAGCAGCTCCTAAAGATGGGCTATAAGCTTGGGTGAGGCAGCTACCTTTGGCCCAAAGTAATTCCCAGGGAAGGCTGAAGTTGTGAGCTGTAAGCAGTCTAATTATTAAATGATAACTTCAGAATGGGGTGGGGAGGGGAGGGAAGAGAGATGCCTTGGTCCTAAGGTGTGATCTGGGTGGTGCTCCCACAGCATCATGACCGTTAGTGATCTTAGAGGTGCTAAGATAGGAAAGGGAGAAGATTTAAAGGAAGAAATGAAGATGAATAGATTCGTGACTGTCCATTATGGTTTAGATGTGAGGTATCCCCCAAAACTCACATGTGAGACAATGCAAGAAGGTTCAGAGAAGAAACGATTGGATTATGAGAGCTTTAACTCAATCAGGGAATTAATCAACCAATGGGATTAATTGAGTGGTAACTGGAAGCAGGTATGGTATGGCTGGAGGACATGGGCATTGGGGGCGTGACTTTGGAGTATATATTTTGTATGTGGTGAGTGGAGTCCTCTCTCTGCTTCCTGATCACCATGTGAACTGCTTCCCTCTGCCACAGTCTTCCACCATGATGTTCCACCTCACCTTGAGCCCCAGGGAATGGATTCTGCTGTCTATGAATTGAGACCTCTGAAACTGTGAGCCCCTAAATAAACTTTTCCTCCCCTATAGTTGTTCTGGTGCGGGTCTTTCAGTCACAGCAGCGAAAAAGCTGACTAAAACACCATCCCTGCCTCCTTTTCACTGATATTTTCTCAGTCAACCAATATGTAGAAGGAACACATATACGCCTTGAAGTTTGACAGACCTGTTTTCAAGTTTAATTTTGAAATTTGCTGACTGCACAACCCTACACGAGCTTTATGAACATGTACTTCAGTTTTCCCATCTGTGAATTGAGGCTAAATATACTTTCACATGGGTCTATCATAAGGATTAATGAAAATCAGTAGTTGACATTTATTGGGTTCTTCCTACATCCTAGGCACGCCTCTTAGAGCTTCACCCATACAAACTCATTTGTTTATACCAGGCCTGTGAAGGAAGGATTCTTATTAGGACTTTCAAACTGAGCACAGAGGTGGTAAACTTGTCCAAGATTTCAAAACCAGTGAGTGGTAGAGTTAAGAATTTAATAATAGCAAATGCAGGCTTAGCATTTGGCTATTCTATACTGCCACACTTTATTTAAATAAAATACGTAGTTCAGAGAATGCATGTATGTAGAGTGCCACAAAGTATGCACTAAACAATTGTTATGGTAATATCCTTCCAGTTTCCTCTGGAGTGATTTCTGGAAACTTGTAATCTAAATTGGGCTTCTTGCCCCAGATCTTGCTGGGCTCATTATCCTTCCTGCCTTCGTGCTGCCTAAGTTCTTTAACACATGTGATAATATTACCATGAGAACATGAGACTAGAGTCTGTTTCATTCACAATTTGTATTCATATGTTGAATATGGTATTACAAAATATTCTCAAAATATTTAACTGAAAAATAAATAATGAATATTTTTTAAAAGTTTTAAGAAATAATATGATGGTGATGAGTTACACTACTTTATACAGTTGTCAAAATGTATTGCATTAGGCACTTAAATGAAAAATTGTATGAAAATTATTCTTCAATAAAGTTGATTTAAAAATAGCTTCAGCTTTTAGAGAAATAAAAAGAAGCTCCCTATAATACATCTAATCACTATGAAGAGAAAAGTTATGTATCACTAACAAAGGATTCTGCTAGCAAATTAGGCCATCCATTGCAGAAAGATTAAGTTTCCAGCTCAACCAAGATAATGTAACAACTTGGGCTCAGTGTTTCTTTAATTGATTTACTGTTTCCTCTCTGGTGCTTCCATTATTCTGAGAATACTTAGAGTAAGTTTTAATTTTAATTTTAAACATGACTTACTAAATTTTCTAGGAAATTGAGTCTCAATAGCAAAATCGTATTGACCATATCCATAAAGTGCAATGGACAGGAAATAGCATATTGTTTTACAGTTCCAAACAGGCACAATCAGCCACATTAACGCAGACAGAAATCAACATTATGATATAAAGTCTGGAATAAGATGATTCCTTCCGCTGTTTTTATCTTTTGTTTTCCAAGGGTTGGAGGTAAAGTGATTTCAATAAGTAAATTTGCATGTTTATTTTCTTAAACTGTCAACCTCTAAAAATTAACTTTACTGTGTATTATGACTACAAATAATATAATTTGAAATCATCTCCTTCCATTTGTAAATACAAAATGGTTTCTAGTTAGAAGAATCAACTACGAAGACAGGCATGGTGGTGCACACCTGTAGTCCCAGTTATTTGGGAGACTGAGGCAGAGGCAGGAGAATTGCTTAAGCCCAGTTATTCAGAGCCAGCTCTGGCAATAAAGTAGGACCCCTTATCTTTAAAAAGCAACAACAATAAAAATCAAGCATGAGAAAAAAAAAAAAAACTTGGAAGTATTATGCAAGAGCAACTTAACTTGGTTTTCTAGAATATTTTCTCTCATGCTAATAAAAAGATAATATCCTATATTGGATCTTTCCAAGTTATAGTAATAGAATTAGAGATGTAATTTCATTAAACTTATGTCAGGCAAAAAATGATGTATTTTGTGCTGGATTTCTGGTTTGTTGGTATCTCTCATATTTTTGTTTTTAAGCAATAGAACTATGTTGTTTGTTTTTATTTTCCTGGCCTTATTACAGTGGTAACATTCGGTTAATACTTGCTCACTGAATAAGAGCAAAGTAGGATAGCAGGTGCTAGAGGTTATTCCTAAAAGAGGTTTTGGAAATCTCAGTTCAACTTTACAGTTAACAAAAAACAAAACTGAGATACAGAGAGGTTGTGATGATTTCTTTAACATTATCTAGCAAAGCCAGACCTAGAATTTAGGACTCTGTATTCTGGTTCCTTTGTCTTTCAACTACCTGATACTGGCCCCATGGATATTTAATCATGAGATAAGCATTTACTCATTCAGTAGTAAACAAATACTTATTCTACTCCCAAGGTCAGATACTATCTGAAATATCGAAGATAAAAAAACAAAGAGTCCATCAACCCTACTCTCATGAACCTTAGTCTGAGTAGGAGAAGCAAATATGAATTTGTAAGTGGAGAAATTACTAAATTTTACTTTATTATAAAAACAATTAGAGCAAAAAATTTTCTAAAAATAACTTATTCAGTTAATTATTTCACATTGCAGGCACTATGATAATGTCCATAGAATCCCCAGAATTTTCCTTGTAGTTACTATTATCCCCATTTTCAGGATGAGACAGAGAAGCTCCCCAAGGTAGGGTAAATTGCCAAAGCCACTCAGCTCTTCAGAGTCTTTCCTAGAGTGTACAGGCCACAGGGCCAGCACTAGGAACCTGGGTGGGCCAGCACTAGAAGGTGGCTGGAATGTGAACATTCATTTAAGACCTTAATGCTAACTTTCCTTTGCCCTAGTCCAGAGATTGTGTTGTTTTTGCCCTCTCCTCAGGATGAATTTCTGTTTTTATTTTATTTTATTTTATTTTCACAACAGTAAGGAAGAAAGAGTTACCCAGATAAGTGGTGTAAGGGATAGAAACTGGGTGTCTGATTGCTTCTTAAACAGACTTCCATCCAGTCTTCCTTACCTAGTGCCAAAGGCAACACTATATACATGATAAGTTGTGATCATTGCCATGTAAATATTTGGGCACATCTAATTATTTTCATAATTAATTACTAGAAATTAATGAAATATTAGTATATATATCCTATTAATAGAAACAATTGCTAGACTAAAAAGTCATGAAAAACTTCAGGTTTATTATTCTGGATCATAATATTCTCCAGAAAGTTTGGACAAATTTATACATTGATCTGTGCTTATAAATTCTCATGTCCTCGTGCTCTCAACAATACTGAATAGTATTAGTATCATCACATAGTATTTATGATATACAGATGTTAAATGTCAATGATTATGTATTCTGTAGATATGTGTCTTTCTTTATTGCAGAGGTTGTATAGCAAAGTATGTGAGAGTGTGGGTTTTGGAGGTGGTGCTGCCTCAGTTTGGAATGCGTACCTACCACTTACTAGCTGTCTCCATACCCCAGGCTCCTCATCTGTAGAATGGATAGAAACTGCTTAGGATTGTGGAGAGGGTTATATAAATAGTTGATACATTTAAAACTTTAAGGGAAAGTCTGGCACATAGCAGGCACTGAATGTATGTTAGTAATTAATAGTATTACATTTATTTGACAGTCTGGTACATAAAATGTCTCATCTTAATGTGGTTACTAGTGAAAATGTACTCTTCGCATACTTAATGGCCCACTGTGTATCTTCCTTTGTGAATTGCTTTTTGGTGGCATGTGACTCCTCACTGTAACTCCCAGTCATCCACTACCCTATATTCCCTAAAGATGGGAATCGATGCTCCAGTCTCCTCCCGTCAACCCTTGTGACTTCATGAACAATGGTTTTCAAAGTGTGCTACAGCATTCCTGGGTTCTCCGAGAACTTTTCTGGGGATCTGCGAAGTCAACACTATTTTCACAGTAAGTATGAGGTGTTACTTGACTTTTTTGCTACCACATACTTATGAGCATACAGAGCTTTCCAGAGGCTCTCTGATGTGTGATATCACACAGATTGGATGTGGTAGCAGGTGTGAGATTCTAGTTGTCTTCCATTAAGCTGGATATTAAAAATTTATAAAAAGCAAAACAATATAGTTTGGGTCTCTAATTTTTTATGTTTTGGGAAAGTTATCTTTCATAAAATATGGTATGGATGTCAATATATAAAGGTTTATAACTACTTTGGAGTGCATTAATAAAAATTTTTTAAAATTTAAAATTTCTCAATTAAATTTCTCACATAGTATATATACCAATATTAAACATACATAAATGAAAAATTTAAGAGTGTAAAGTTTTCCTGATACCAAAAAGTTTTAGTGTTGTTAAGTTAGAAACTCCATCCTCAAAAAAAGGAAAGGGAAAATATCCAATATCTCTTAGTTCCTTGGCCTGTTCAATATATACTCACCATGGATGAGTAATGAAAGAACAAAAAGGCAAGGATTTCATGACTGCTTTCCAGACTCCACTGTTCAATATATGCAACTTGCTGTACCATCTCCAATCTGGTACCCCATGGACATCCTAGGCTCATCATGTCTGAAACTAAATGTCATAATTTCCTCACCAAGAAGTGAGGAAATTTGTTTTTTTTCATTCATTTTTTTTTTTTTTTAGTTGTTGATGGACCTTTATTTTATTAATTTATTTATATGTTGGGTGAGAATCAAACCCAGTGCCCCACACATTCTAGGCAAGTGCTCTACCACTGAGCTTCAACACCAGGCTGTTTTTAAAATTTTGATTGGTTTATTTTACTTAGCATGATAGTCTCCAGTTCTATCCATTTGCCAGCAATTGCCATAATTTCATTATTCTTTATGGCTGAGTAATATTTCATTGTGTGTATGTACCACATTTTCTTTATCCATTCATCTGTTGAAGGGCATCTAGGTTGGTTCCATATCTGCTTCCATTCTTACTGTTTCAGAACAAGACATCATAATCCACCCATTTTCTTATACTCAGAGCCTGAGAGCAAACCTTCATGCCTCTCTCCTCCATTCCCATATTTAATAATTTGCCAGGTGCTGTCTAAAACTAATTTACCAAATTCCGTTCTTGCTTCTTGGTGTTCTCAAACCTTTCCACTGATCTTTCATACTAGTGTTACTACTAAGATCTTAAATTCTGATTACTGGACAGCCTTCCCAGCACCTTTTTCTCTGGTCTTGCCCCCTCAAATCTGCATTCCACAGTTCACTCAGATTGGTTGTTCTGAAACACAAATCTGAACACGTCACTTTCTCACCAAATATCTTTTGTTGACTCCCCATTTGCCTCAAGATAAAGCATGAACTCTTGAAATAGCTGTTATTTAGTAAGCATACATTATTTCCTCAAGACAACCCCATAAAGCAGACAATAGTATATTCATTGTTGTCCTCATCTATAATAAACTGAGGCACAGAGAGGTTAAACATATGTCAGGGAAACCTGTTCACTGTGAGCTATGAGATAAGGAATTTATTACAATATGCATATATTTATAGCATTTGGAGTTATAGGGGAAGGAAGGTCTAAAGAGAAAATGGGAAGATTGGAGAGGTCATAGCTGGTCAATACAAAAAGTCAAGCAGATCCAGTAACAAATTGGAAATGTGAGGTCGCTGGAAGGTAATTTGAGGAAGTCTTTGCCTCTGTGGGTCTGTGGCCAAGCATCTGGTGATGGTCCCAGGCTGCTCCTGGTCAGAGGAGTCAGAGTTGAGAAGACTTGGAAGTGGAACAGAGTAGAGTGAGAAGCTGGGATCCTCCAGATATGCCTGTGCCTGTTCTTTACTCAACTGTGATGATTTCAGACAGCAGTGCCTGCTGCTTTACTTCCTTCTCCTAAGTCTTGTACGATTTTCTTATTTGGCCACTGCTAACAGAGAACTATTCATGAAAAGAATGTGATACAATTCCCAGGTGAGCCTGGTTGATAATAGAATGATTCAGCACCCCTACAGTTATCAAGCTTGTGGGAGTCTGACCAGGACTTGAACCCAGACAGCGTGGCTCAGATTCCATTGGAGTCTACCTCTTTGTGCCCTTTGTGATCTGGTTCCTAATAACTTTGCATTTCTCTGTTTTCACAGATTCCTCCTGTACTTCCCCTATTTCGGCAACACAGGGCTACCTCAAGGGACCTGACTATAGGATGCTCCTCTGACTTCCGGGCATGTACTAGTCCTGTGGGAAATTCTGCCTTTCCTGCCCTGTCTGGCCAAGTGTTATTTGCCTTTTGGGTCTCAGTTAAGCTCTCCGATAAAGTCTGATTTAAGCACCCACGGTATGAAACGATCTAACGCTCGCTGCTCTCTTAGGACTTGGCACACCATTACCAGGGTAAAGGCCTGCCTTTCTTGCCCACTGCTGTGTACCTAACACCTAGCACAGTGGCTAATAAATCACAAATAATTAATAGTGGGAAGCCATCCATGATGACTCATGAGAACCAAGGGTAGTTCAAGCCATTAACCAGGAAAATCTGGCCTCAGGAACTCACAACTGGATAACTGTTGGAGAACACCTGAGTCATGTGGTTATCCTGCTTTACCTCACCGCTCAAGTTCAAATATAAGCATTGAATATTGGGAGTGACCCACTAGAGCCAAATGACTTGCTTACCTCCATCCACCATCCAGTTTTTTGCTGAAGCTCCTACTCGTCCCTTTTGATCTGTACCACTATAAATAAAGGAAGCACAGGCTCCTTCCTTTGTTAGAGCCAGACCCTTCTGGATGGCTCAATTGGTCATGCCCTTGCTCTTCGGATAATTATGTCTTTTGTCTTTATTTCTTTTTCTTTTTTTTAAAATTTTTTAGGAGTGATGGGTATTTATTTTATTCATTTATTTATATGTGGTGCTAAGAATTGAACCCAGTGCCACACACGCTAGGCAAGGGCTCTACCCCTGAGCCACAACTCTAGCCCCTTCTGTCTTTATTTCTGGTAAATAAATTTCATAGTTTTTATTTCACAACCAGCCCATCCCTCCAACAGAAACCCTTTCCCTCACCCACGTAGAATGTGTGGTGAGAATTTAATCACTTTTTTAGCAATGGTTCATTTATTTATCTAACTTCCTTTCTGGACTGGGAACTCAATGGAGAAAAGGATTTTTGTCTTGCCTAATGTATCCTCAGCATCTAGTATCATTTGTGCCTTTGTAATTGAATTAATGAAGCCAAAAGTAACTGGGAAAAAACTTAACATCCAGATAATCAATTGAATGTGTCCTCTACCTGGTTAATTGGGCAAAGACGTTATATAAGAATTTACTTGAAATTCAATATTCTTCAATTTAGATCTAATAGTAGACTCATTAATCACTCTCTTTTATTCATCTTTTCAGGTAGATTTATTAAGGTAAAATGATACCTAGAAATTCAGAGGTTTTTTTTTTTCCCCTCTGTTTTAGTGACACTACAGTGAAACTGACTTCTTACAAGGATTCAAAGTTACCAAGTAATAAGGATGTGAATAAATTGTTGTTATTAGAGAATGAGAAAAATTGACTTTGCAAATTCTTGCTGATTATCCTGTTGGACTTGATTATTGCGAGAGATGCATTTAACAGTACTGCTTGCTCATGCTTCCAGAGAAGCAATTGTGGTGCTCATTCACAAGGAGGCTGTAATCCAGATGTGATATACAGAAAGGGAGAGTTAGTAATGTGTTTTCTATGAAAATACACTGGTTTCCACAGGAAAACCAAAGTGAATGAATATGCCATGCATTAGAGTAAATCCTAATCTTATCAATCCATGTGTGTACGTGGGGGGGAACTGGAGGAGAAAATCACATGATCTAGAATACGATCTAGGAAAAGATATGTAATGAATACGTAGTGGCTATATTAGTGTGTCCCAGGTGAGGGGTATGAAAACATTTTAAAGGTAAAATCAATAGTATCAGCCACCAAAACCAAACATTAGAAGATAAGCCTTTGAGAGAGAAAGGAGAAAGTTTTAAATAAATGATCAGCCTGTCATAAAGTTTTAGTTAAGATTAAACAAAAATGTCAGTAAATGAGACCAGAGGTGTTAGTTGGAAAGTTTATGGACCACAGTTGGTTTGTATTTGCATTGGAAGGGTAATTATTTGTTAATGCGAGGTTTTAGTCCTTGACTAAGAGTGTCAACAAATACAAGTGTTGACTGAGCCCGAGTGAAATCTGAGATGCTTATAACACACACACAAATGTGGAGATTCAGATGCAGAACTTTTTGTTTAAACAAATGATTAAGGTTAAAGTAAGAGAATGAACAGGGTCATAATTCATGACACATCCAACCCTTTTTCTTGCTGCAGTCATTAGTTTTCTACCTTCCCAGTAACACCCAGATGACTGTAACAGAACAGATCCTGACTCAAGGATTTGGTAAGACCTTGCTTTACAAGAAAACAAAAGCAAACAAGATATTAAAGGAAAAGTCCTGTGAATTGCTTTTTAGTGAAGAATTGTATAGCTGGGCTATGGAGAATTTAAAGGTCTGAATCTTCTTTCATTTCCAAACTTGTGATGTATATATAGGTATACATTATATAAATTAGATACAAGACCTTAATAATTCCCTGGCAGTTAGTTTTAGAAAAGTGGAAATCTTGATATTAGGGCTTTTCGCTGCTATAGTATCAGAACTATATTATATGGTTGAACACAGTCCAGTCTGGTTACATATAAGCAGTTGCTCCTTTTTAAAAGCATAGTAAAACTTAGGAATTTGTAAGTCAGAAATCTCCTTTCTCTTATGTATCCTGAAGTAATGCTTTTAGTTATTTCTTAATTGCAAAGTAAAGTGATAAAATAGAATGGCAAGGAATTCTGAGGTTTGTGCCTTTTTGCTATGATAGGTAGTAAAGCTTGTAGGTAATTGGATTCCTAACCTTGACCTCTACCTCCACCACACTCCCAAGGGGAAGTCATCCTGGAGAGGAAAGATCATTAAAACAATAACAGCAGCCACAAAACAATAGTTAGGTTGTTACCTTGGTTACCTCTATACTATCTGCCTTCATGAATAATGTGTACCAAATACAAAGTTGCTAAGGTCCTAAATGTAGAAATTATGAATATCCATAATTTTGAGATTATAATGCATTACAGATACAATAATAATTCATATGAGACATTCTGTTGAATGATTTGAAAGTCATTAAAATCCTAGAAATAAGTATGTGCATTTATAGTCAATTGATTTTGGCAAAGATTCCAAGAAGATGCAATGGGAAAAGATAAGTCTCTTCAATAAATGGAGCTGGGAAGACTGGATGTCCACAGGCAGAAAAACGAAATTGCACCTCACACCAAACAAAAAATCAATTCAAAATGGATTAAAGACTTAGACATAAGCCCCAAAACTATACATTTGCTAGAAGAAAACAGAGGAGCTGGGTGTAGTGGCACACACCTATAATCCCTGAGGTAGGAGGATAGAAAGTTAGAGATCAGTATCAGCAACTTAGCAAGACCTTGTCTCAAATAAAAACTAAAAATTGCTGGGGGTATATCAGTGGTGAAGCACTCTTAGGTTCAATGCCTAACTATAGTAGAAGGAGCAGGAGGAGGAGGAAGGGGAGGGGGAGAGGTAGGAGAGGGGAGAGAGAGGGATAAGAAAAGATTGGAGGAAAGCTCTGTGATATTGATCTGGGAAATAGTTTTAGAAATTTTTTTTTGTAATTATAGATGGACAGAATGTCTTTATTTGTTTATTTTTATGTGGTGCTAAGGGTTGAACCCAGTGCCTCACACATGCTAGGCAAGTGCTCTGCCACTGAGCTACAGTCCCAGCCCTTGGGCAATGTGTTTTTAGATATAAACCTAAAAGCATAGGCAGCATAAAAAATAAACAAATGACACTACATCAAGTTAAAAACATGGGATGGGGTTGTAGCCCAGAGGTAGAGCACTTGCTTAGTATGTGTGAGGCACTGGATTCAATCATCAGTACCACATAAAAATAACTAAAATAAAGGTATTGTGTCCATCTACAACTAAAAAAAAAAAAAAAAAAAAAAAAAAAAACTAAAAATCTGTGCACACCAAAGGAAACAGCAGAGTTAAACAATCTATGAAATTAGAGAAAATATTTGTAAACCATACATCTGATAAGCATTTACCATCTGGTATGGAATAATAATGAAAACAAAACAAAACAAAAAAACTCAAACAACTTAATAGTAAGAAAACAAATAACCCAATTAAAAGTTGAGTAAAGGCCCTGAATAGATATTTTTCAAAAGAAGACATAAAACGTCTACCAAGTATATGAAAAAAAAATGTTGAGCATCACTAATCATCAAGAAATTGCAAATGAAAACCACAAAGAGCTATCACCTCACAGCTGTTAGAATAGCTATAATAAAAAAGATAAAAAGCAAGAAGTTTTGGGGAGGATGTGGAGAAAAGGTAACTCTTGTATGCTGCTGGCAGGAATGTAAATTAGTGTAGCTCTTACAGAAAACAGTCTGGAGTTTCCTCAAAAAATTAAAAATAGAACACCATATGATCCAGCAATCCTATATATCTGAAGAATATAAAATCAGTATGTCTAATAGATATCTGCATTTCCATGTTCATTATAGCACAAACATGGATTCCTACAGGACTAATACTTGGTGTGTGAAGGATCATCTCTCCCATTTCTGGATTCATGATTTACTTTCACTTATTCCTTAATTTTGACCTGTATGTTATCAATATAGACAGTATGATTTATGTATTAATTAAGCATGTATTTAATGTTGATTAACATTGATCATTAGCATAGAGTGTGCTAGGTGCTGGAGACATAAACATGCATAGATATAACCCCAATTTCAAAATCAGAAACTAGTGAAATAGAAAAATAGAACCTAAAACTCAATACAATTTTAATGCTTTAAAACCTTCAACAGAAGGGAAGGAAGATGTCAAGTTAAAATATTTTTTCATAGTTGTTGTGAGAAAATTTCTTCTTGAGACACACACTGTAAGTATACAGGAGTTTCTCTCTTTGTGTTGAACTTTCAGCCAAGCATAAAAATTATCTTTAACATCAGATTGTAAGAAAATTCTGTGATCTATTTGTACAATAGCTTTGTCATTAACAGTTCACTGTCTGTGTTGTGCTAATCATAGTTAAAAACAGTGAAGAGCCAGGCGAGGTAGCCCACACCTGTAATTCCAGAGGATTGGGAGGTTCAGGCAGGAGGATTATGAGTTCAAAGCCAGCCTCAGGAATTTAGCGAGGCCATAAGCAAATCAGCAAGACCCTGTTTCTAAATAAAATATGAAATAAGGGATTGGGGATGTGGCTCAGTGTTTCAGTGCCCCTGGGTCCAATCCGTGGTACATAAAACAAAAAAACAGTCAAGTACCTTTAAGGCAGTGAAACAGAGTATAAGCCATCTTCAGTCATTAACTGTTTACCTCGTTTGTGGCACAATAAAACAATGTTCTTAGGTACATCTGTGGTAGAAACATCTGTCTTAACAGCAAAAGGAGAAAATGACAGATCTGGTTAGAAGTACCTTAGTCCATCCATGGGTTAGTCTGTGGGCAGGACTCAGAAGGTCTAGGGGGCTGCTGTGGTTAGGAACGTGAGCTCTACACCCTAAAAAACCCCGTATTTAAATACACACTCAGTTATATGCTAGCTCTGTGACCCTGGCAAATTACTTAATTTCTCAAAATATCTTTTCCTTTTTTCTGTAAGATGACTGTATTCATAGAATCCATGAGTAAATGAGGTAACAAAGTAAATGCTATCATACCTGGCGCAGAGTAAGCAATGAACAAACCACACATTATTTCCATGATATGGTTATTATTCCAGGTCATCCCAAATTTTACTTATTTTTTTATTCACAATAGGAGTATGTTTGAGAAGGATCAGTCAATCCTTATTCTCTCATAAGAGCACTCCATGGATGGAACAGCAGTAGTAGAAATTAATATATATAGTCACGTTACATTATTCATTCATTTCTCAGATGTTTATTCAGATCCATAATACATGCCAAAGTGGCAGACCACTAGTTTTGCATTTATGTTCTTCAGGAGCTTTTATTTGCATCAGAAAATATCTTGGAATACTTTGTGTTTAGAAAAAATTCTTGAAAATCTGATAACATACTCAGCAGTATGATGATTTGATGACTGTTTTCTACCATTTGGAGATGATAGTCTGGATTCCTGAGTCGGGAATAAAGAAACTTTACCAGCCCTCTGTGAACCCCAGAGACAGTAACTGCCATGCTTGACTAAACTGCTATCCTCTGGGTGCTTCCCAGCCCCAGCTCAACTCAAATTACCGCTCAGGTTGGTCTGGTGCCATTTTGTATTTGACCATTGCTTTCCCTGGTCTTTTTTCTTCTGTGACTTTTTTTTTTTATTTTAAGATTTTTAATTTTTATAAATATGAAACATAATTCTACATATCTTGCTGCCTACATAGTCAATTTGTAGGACATCAATTGTTTCAAAAAACTCTTTGTGGGTGGCCAATACAGTCAGGAATCTACAGATGTTTGTGAAATTTAGTTTCATGATTCCAATGTAACTGTGATAGTCTGTCTTAATTCAATAGCAAAGATATGCTTAGAAATTATTATGCATGAGGCAGCTGCCCTAGACATCATCTCTTTAGTGATTTCGTGACATGGAAGTTGGTATGAATGTCTTCACAACGTATCTGTCCAAAGCATAGGCTGTTTTCTTATGATTAGGATTGCCAACAAGGAATTCCTAAATGTCTTCCTATAGTCAATGTAGTTTTTTCAATATTATTTTTGACACCAATAGTGTGTTAAACCCATTTGAATCTACATAATGCACAATCTCTGGAGCACAGGTTACTTTTCTTTTCTAGTTTCGAACAATTAATTTAAGAAAGTATGATGGAAAGAATAGGTTTTTATTTAAAAACAAAAAGATTTATAACTCATTCTTTCCACATAGCTTAATCAGAGACCTGCTCTTCATGTGTTTTTGTTCTCTAACTTCTGTGCTTTCTTTCTGGTACAGAAGGAAATAGTTGCTGTATATTTCTTCCTGAGGCACACATTGTAAATATACTGGGAGTCAGGGAAAACACTGCGAAGTTCCAAGGTTGGCAAATCATTTTAGAAGGAAAAAGTCATCAGGAACATGAGACTCTAAAGAAACAGATGTAAGAATTACTTTTACAAGTTTTGTTACCAAATTTTTTCCTAATTTTCCAGTTTTAGGAATTATGTAGGTGTATGGATCAGGATGTTTCAGACAAAAAAAAAAAAAAAAAAAAAAAAAAAAAAAGAGATGCTTGGTGTTTAGAGATTTAGAACAATTCAAAAAAAGGTAATATTGAAATGACATTGTATTTGAATGTGATTTCAGAGATTATTTTGTGTCAGGTCTTACATAATTTGGCAGCATATAAATAGGTGGATTTTATATCTGCTTTTACTAAGAAAAATTGGAACAACGTTGATGCCAAAAGAAAGTAAAATAATTTTAGCATTTCTACTTCATATTTTTTTTTTCATGACTCATGGCTTCGTTTCTGTTTAAACTGAAGAATCCTATTTTTCTTTCATTCTCTCTCTCTCTTTCTCTTGCTCTCTCTCTCGCTCTGTACTGGGAATTGAATACAGAGGTTCTTAACCATGAACTACATCCCCAACTCTTTTTAAATTTTTTTTCTTATTTTGAGACAGGGTCTCACTAAGTCATTTAGAGTCTCCCTAAGTTTCTGAGGCTGGCCTCAAACTTGCAATCCTCCTGCCTCAACCTCTCGAGTTACTGACATTACAGGTGTGCACCACCGTGTCTGGCTCTTTTTTTCTTTAACTTACTATTAGACAAAATTAATTCATTGTAGAACTAGAAATTCTGTCTTATATTTCCTATATATAGTTGCAGTTGTTTTATATAAAATCAAATAAGATCAGCAGAAAATAGAGAAGCTTTAGAAAGTATAAGGTTAGTTTGATGTGTTTAATTAATTAATTAATTATGTTTTTGAGATAGGGTCTTGCTAAGTTGCCCAGTCTGGCCTTGAATGTTGTGATCTTGCAGTCTTAGCATCCCAAGGAGCTGGGATTACAGGTGTATGCCACCACACCCTGCTTGGTATGCATTTTAATTGTGAGATTGTCACTGACATAATATACACCAGAGTGAATCACCAGAAATATACTAATTCACATTAGTATTTATTAAAGGTAATACTATACTAGTATGATTAACAGTACTTTATAAACATAAATATTTATATTACTATTCATGATATTACTTCAAATATTCATATTAAGAATGTGAAATACAGAATCATAAAGTGGAAAAGGGTCTTAGAGATTTTTTTCATTCTGTCCCTCAACCCACTGTAGGGACGCCTTCTGTATTATTGCAACTCAACCTTGGCTATGTACTTCTGTGATGAGAATCTTACTACCTTATGATGCAGTCTGCTACAAAAATGTGAAAAAGAGTTTGAGCTAAAAGCACCCATTTCTAGCTAGCAAAAGTGATTAAGTAAATAAAACACCAGAGCAGAGTAGTAAAAGAGAAGGATTCTCAAGAAGCTTACAACTTGGCAGAAGTCTAGCCAAGAAGATTAAAGACTGGCACAGAGAAGGAGATTTAAAAAACCACAGTCCCCATGGCTTCCCAAGTCCCTGGCATCATCAGCTTCTGCCCTAGGAATGCTAGCTTTCAATAGCTTCAGGAAAAGTGTTAACAAAATATAGAGGACTCAGGCACCTTGCTATTCCACCCTTTCCAGAATCAAGCTCACATATTGTCTTGGATCCAAGGACTTTAGGTATTTTTGTTTAGTGTTCACTGGATACTTAAAAATATTCTCACTGCTATAGGGGCAATTTAGCCCATTGATCAAGACTGAGGTGCTGCGCCAGGTTATCTGGGTTCAAATCCTGCCTCTTCTAATTTCTAGCATAGCCTTGGGAATGTTATCCAATTTCTTTGTGATTTGCTTTATTTGTAAAATGGAAATAAAATAATACATTATATGAGACCCCAGCATGAGAATGAATGTGATACACTTAGTAGTGTGCCTGGAACAAGGTAATCACTCAAATATGACTTTTATTATAGAAGCTACATATTTCACCAACAGTTATACATTCTTATATCAATAAGCAAGGATTTAAATATTCCAGTTACTGAGAGGTTGAACCTCTTATTTGCCAGTGGTGATGGGTAATAAGACAAGCATAGCAGAATGAACCGGGAGGCAAGAAAATGGAGTCTTCCTTCTGCCAAAATATTTTTCATCGGATTCCTAAAACAGCTCACAAGAGTCAGCCTTTTATTCCATAAAGAGAAATAGTTTGAAAGCATATACTCTAGGATGTGACTTAGGATAGGTTATCTTGATTTATGATGAAATATTAATGGCTATCAACCTTTTCAGTTTTAAAAAAAGTAGGGGATGGAGAAGGGAAGGTGCTAGAAGAGAGGGTATCAGTGGAGAGGAAGTAGGAGCAGGGGAGGTTGAAAGCACAGAAGCAAGTTCACCAGGGCACTTTCCTCCCCAAGTCTGGCCAATTTCTGTATCTGTGAATTCCCCAAATGGTTCAGTTCTAATGTGCCTGGGAAAATGTTCTTGTTAATGGGAAATATACCTGCAACAAGTTTGATAATCTTTGCTTGTACAGCCCCCATGACTTCATTTACAATTGGAAGGAGAAAAGAAACTGTGCCTGTGTTAAAATTTGGAGTGACACCAAATGAAGTCCCTCTCTCCTCTTCTCCTCAGTATTCCTCCCCCAGGGGTCTCTTGCCTTTGAAAGCACAGCCAACCCGGGTTGCAAAGCTGGAAGTCAGTTTCTACCAGTCCCTCTATCTGGAGCATCTTTCAAGGCTGCTGGTGATCTTGCAGGCCTGTCATTGTCTTGGTTTGATCTTCATTCTTTGCACAACACTCTTAACTAATTGTGGATACCTCTAACTATCTGAAAATCCTAATCCTAACTCCCTGGCTTAAAAATATCCACTACTTCATCTTCACCTGAAAAGGAGAAGAATCTCTCCTTAACATATCCAAGAAGGTAATTTCTGAACACCTGCTTCGCAAAGAGGCCATCTGCTGCACCTTCTCCTCATCCGTGGGCAGCAACATGGAACTGCCAGCCATTCCCTATAGTTCATGCACCATAGTTCTTTTTTTCCCAGGTCTGTTCAACTTCCGTGTATGTGAATTTGCCAAATGGTTCTAGTGTGCCTGGGAAAATGTTCTCCTTAATGTTTATCCTTTAAAAACTTTTTTTAAAAGCCTCCTTTGGGGTCTAAAGATCTTTTAGGATCTCTATAAAACGTGCTCTATGAAGTTTCTCCTGACATCCCCAGGCAGAAGAGTTCCTTTTTCTGTGTGCCAAGTTGTGTGCTCATTCATTAATGTGCTTCTCATAAACTGTTCTAATTTTAAAAATATCTTATCTCTTCTCATATGAGTTTCAAGAAGGAATGGACAGGATTTCAATTTCAAAACCAGTGCCTGGGATGCCACCGCCTTCAGTAAGTGCTGACTGTTGAATGGCTTGGTCTCCAGATTCCCTGCTCCTACTTAAGGAAATGCTGTTTCTCAGGCAGCCCTCAAACACAGTTTGCTTTATGGAGCGTCCTTTATGCCCTTCTCTTCCACCCACTGTGCTTTTTCTCCCTTCTTTTTCTGAAGATCTATACATTGTTTCCCTCTGATTAGGATATTTAAAATGTCCTATAATGTCCAATTTATTTCACTGAAGTTTGTGCAGACTGAAATTCTAAGGGAGAATGTGCAGCTGTAAAATAAACTTTATTCACATAGTAGATAGGAATATAGGATAGAGTCAATTAGATTTCTTTGCTCTTTAAATGTAGTTAATGTTAGATGATGGAAGTGATGGGGAATTTGATTGAGGACCAGGTGGAAGTTAATTTAGGTTAGATACTTTACAATTTTGAAAGAAGAGATGGAAAAGGGGAGGAGTGGAAGTAGGGCTGTCAGGGAGGACATGAGGAGAAGGTAAAATAGACAAATTCTATCTTGGAATTCTTGGGGGCAATAAGATGAATACCAGCACTTGGAACCTAGAACAATAGGTGAGATGACACCAACAACTCTCATCTACTTTGAAAAATTTATATTAAAGTTCATCTAGTCCCACATCAGAAACCATAATGCAGATACTTTATGGGGCAAATGAACTTTCCAGGGGACCCTAATGTTGCCTTTATGAACAACTTGTTCACATTTTACACACTCGTCAGTAAGGTCAGTTTTCTCATTGACATATGAAAAGATTATAATGTCTAACTTTAAAAGATTCAATAGGATACTTGGAGAAAATAGGAAGAGTTGAAATAAAGCAGGGCAATAATTGAATAGACAACTGAAATAGGAACAGAAGTGGAAGAAAGCTATCAGAGTGAAATTGTGTGAAATTACTCAAACCACAAACCTGATGGTGACCAGAGAGAAAGAGCTTATCAATCTGTTTGGAAGAAGAAAATTTTACAAAAGGAGGAAATAAGTTATGTGGAGGATGGGCAGCTGAAAGGCATTAGGAGGAAAAGCTATTTGGAAGTCATGCGATATCTCCCTGGGAAATGGAGTTGGCAAAATGGCTGGTTCTAAAGAGGTTAACTATTTGCTCCAAACCTTCTGAAAGACTGTGAACTTCCTTACTTATATTCACCCCTTGAAGTGTTTCAACACTCAAGACTTAGCAAGGAGACCACAAAGTAGAGATGTTATATGCTTTTCCAAAGTAAACACCACTAATTGTATAATTCATCAAATGCAAATGGAAAAGAATTTTTTCTTGTTTAGTTTTTGTTTACAGTTTCAAAATACCTGTAGAAAGGAATTATTTCATTTCCCTAAGAGGTCCTATGCTTCAAGGTTTCTAAAACCCCTCACCAGCGACTGTAGGCAGATTGTGATGTGTGTGTCTATGTTTTACGAGGTGTGTAACCAACATTTTAGTAACTTCTCCAAAGTGTCCCTGGCCCTGGAAAGTTGAAATTCACTGCACTATGCCTTGTCTGAGAGCCCCTTACAGTTCTCAGGCAATAGTGCACTTTCAGAATCTTTGTTCCTCAAGCCTCAGAGGTTTCTGGACACCCTTTCATGAACATGACCAAGTGAGTATCCATGACTGAAGTCCAAGTGATGCTGTGAGAAGCGGACTAGGCTCTGCGCGTCCGCCCTCGCCCCAGACTGTTGACCGGCAGCAGGCAGCGCGGCCCCGCCAGTCCGCCAGCCGCTCCTCACACAGGCAGCGGCGCTGGGGCAGCTCCAAGTGCATCGAGAAGTGTAATCCCTCCGCTAAGTACTTGGCTCTCAGTCTCCAATCACTAGTGGGAGCTGGAGAGGGCAAGTGAAAAAAAAAAAAAAAAAAAAAAATTCCAGAGGCAGCCGAGGAGCTAGAGGGGAAAAAAAAAAAAAAAAAAAAAAGTCCCGCGGCGGCGGCGGAGCGGCCGCGGCGGCCAGAAGTTGACGGCGCGGCCCGCAGAGTCGGCGGGTGTGCACCGCGCGCCGGCCAGTGCGGGACGGCGGCGCGGAGGACCGAGTGCGGGAGCGCAGCGGCGGGTAAGAGGCGCGCGGAAAGGAGGGCGTGGCGGGGCTGCATCCCCGCGCTGGGGGCCGGATAGGCGTGAGCGGGGCCGGCAGTCGCCCTGTGCGGCGCTCGGCTGCCGTTGCCCGGGGCAGGATCGAGCGCGGGAAGCAGGGGACGCGAGCCGGCAGCGCGGCCACGGGGCGGCGGCGGGGAGGGGGGTCAGGCGGTGGCCGCCGGGGCTTTGTGAACAGGCGTTCTGCCGGGAGGGACCCCGAGGCCTCGTGCCCGCGCTGGCGAGGAGTCGGGAACGGGCAGCGGCGGGCGGGACACGTGCTGGTGGAACTGGGGAAGGAGGGACGCGCCGAGGCGGGGAGTCTGGACCTGCACGCGGAGGGATGGGGCGAGAGCGGGTGCAGTCACGGAATCCGGGAAATGGGAGGGAGCCCGGCGGGCTCGGGACGCGGGGCGGGCGGAGGCAGCACCCGCAGGCGCCCAGCTGGGTGCGGAGCCACCTGCCTCCCGAGACGCAGCCTAGCAGAGGGAGAAAGTGCGCCGCGGGTCGGTCCCGAAGCTCGGTCCCTGCTTCTGTCGCCTCTTTCCCTGTCTCCGGTTTCTCGCTCCATCTCCACTTCCTCGCTCTTCTTTCTTTCTTTCTGTCTTTTCCCTCTCTCCCCATCCATCGATCTCCCCCTCTCGCCAGACCGGCTCTGCTTCTGAATCTCAACTCCTGTGTCCCTCCTTTCTTCCTATCTTCTTCAGTGTCTCCCATAGTTTCTTGGTCTCTCTTTGGAGTCTTTCTGCGCCCTGTCTCACTGCTGTCCTTTCCTCCATCTGTTCCTGGCTGCGCCCATCTCTCTGTGTCCCTGTGTCTGTCCGCGCCATTTCCATCTGTCCCTTGCAGTGATAGGATTTCAGATAGTAGCGAAGACCTCGGGAGGTTGTGAGGTGCGGTGGGCGTCCTATTCCAGCTGGAGACTGGGTCCTTGGTGTTTGTCCTGAATGGGAACGCTGTAGTTTCCTTGAGTTATTAGGAACTGCTCTTTTCTTAGTCACCTTCCACCAAGGTGAGGTCAGTGACTGTGAGCAACTACAAACGTGCCAGTGAAAGAAAACAGAAGAAACCAGCAGTTTAATTGCCTCCAACAAATAAAGAGAATGTTCCAGACATATCTGTATTGAAGCAGAACCACCTGAGAAAAGGTTCTTGGATTCTGGAATCACAAAAGGCTCCACCAGTAATGAGAGGGTTCATTTAAAGAGTATTTGAAAATAATTTGAAAAAGCACTTAATGGAAATATTTTTCTATGCTACACTGATGCCAGCTGATCTGTTTTTTGTTTTTGTTTTTTTTTAACGTACGTTTTTTAGTATCCCAAAAACAATTTTACTAATTGTTTGGGGAAAGTTATGGGAAATACTTTGTGTCAACTGGGATATTTGTATTTAAGAAAATATTCTTTGTACTTTTATACCTCTTTACACTCTAGTGATCAAGAAGAATTATTTCTAACTGTAAAGAAAATAGGAAAGGATTTGTCAGTGATTTTAAAGAATGAAACGTTTTAGGGATCAATAATTTCTTTGGAAAACTCTCATTATAAGGATGTTTTGAAGGATATTACATCTTAGTGAAATATGCAAGTTATTACACACTTAGATCATTGTGAGATGCAAAAAAAAGTTTGTGTTGTAAGCAAATCAGTAGTGATGGCTTTTTATGGGAAACATAGCTGGGAAATTAATTGCTGTGATTTTTCACTGTTTTCTTTAGTCATGCATAATGTATCTTTGTTTTTAGCAAAATATGGCCTAGGGCTACAAAACTTGATACAGTGTGTTATTTGTCCAATCTGAATTACCATTTAGAAAACCACCTTTTCCTTTTGGTCACATGATATAAGTTGATATGATCTCATTACTCATGTGCTAGGGGCTGCTGATGAATTTTAATGGCACTGATTTGTGATTTTAAATCAAAATGTTAGTTTTTGGTGAGTTAAAAATCTTTGATTTATGTCATGTTAGTGAATCATCACTGTTTATAGGGACTTTGCCACCTTGTCTGCCAGGTGCTGCCCAGCATTTGGTCCAGGCAGGGTTGTCTGAAACTCCCTGTTAGACTGACACTGAGTGACGTGCTTACTACTCATGGTGTGTTCATATATGTGTCTCAAAATGTTCCAGTCGTTAAATAATATTTATTAAAAGGAAATCGACTTAATTTTTTCCTCATAAACTTTGAAAACTGTGTGAGACAGCCTGATAAAGTATTTTATTACAGCAAATGCTGATTTTATTATTATTTGTTTAAAAATATGAGGCAGTTTAAAATGTGGTTGGCTCTTGGTAGGTATAGCACCTCTCCCCAACTCTTCCTCAGCACCACTCATTTTTTGTCATCCAAATTAAAGTCAGTTATCTATTCCAACCTAGAAAAACCTTTCCTAGTTTTCATAGGTCCTCTCATCTTTCATGCTTCTGGGTACTGACTTCTGTTGTATAACTACTTGTCTAGCTCTCGCTCCTGGGACTACTATCTCATTGAGGTGAGCTAGTGTTCCTTTTTTTTTTTTTTTCCTATTTTTTTCATTTTTCAACTTTTCTGAATTTCAGATGCTCAGCACAGTGTTGGACATATGATAGACACAAAGTTCTTGAAGGGCTCTTGGTTCTCTTTCAGGTTCTCTTTTGGTTTGACTTGTGATGCTGATTCTTCATCCATGAAGTAGGTCAAGGGAAATATATTAATATGCAATATTAGCAGGTTATTGACTTAGAAATGAAAGAGTTTTAGAGAGTGTCTTGCCACACATTAATATTGCAAACAAAGAGGAAGAGGCCTGAAAAGTTTGAGAACTATGCTCAGAAATACACAGAAGCCACATTTGCTGTGGAATCGAGTCCTTGTGCCTCCTTCACTGTACCAGTTCTTTGCCTTGCACTCACATTGGCTGTCTTTCCCTTCACTCTAAGTTGGTGAATCTGTCACTAATTAGAGGCTAACAACTAAAATATAAACTCTAAAGCTTTCATGTCCATCAGTAAAAGCCATGGATGAAATTTATCAATTTGTGATAACTGATAATCACATGTGATACATATGCATGAAGGTAATATTTATCTTTCAGAACACTGACTTTGAAGTTGCTTTTATGTGCTAGACATTGTTCTGGATGCTGTGTCATCTTGGGCAGAAGAATTATTTCTACTTGAAAGAAGATTTAAGTTCTTTGGACTTTACTTGTTTCCTCTACAGCTTTTTGTATGTGGGTTGAGGGCAGGTAGAGTTTGTACCAGTTTAGTGGCTGTTTTAGAAGTTTTTTTTTTTTTTTTTCCCAGAGATCATTAATTTTACTTGAGAACATCTTCAAATTTATGAACATTACATATCAGTTTTCCCTGTAAACTTAAAAAAAATTTTTAGATGTTGATATACCTTTATTTTATTCATTTATTTATATGTGGTGCTGAGAATCGAACCCAGTGCCTCACACTTGCTAGGCAAGCTCCCTACCACTGAGCCACAACCCCAACCCCTTCCCTGTAAACTTTTATTTAAAGAAAACCTAACAGCTTTAAAAAAGCTTGATATTCACTTGATATTCTCTAATCGCTTTTCCAGTTCTTAAATTTCATAATCAAGATATTTAGCTTTTAAATATGGGTTTTTGGTGAATGGTTGGTAAACATTAAGACTAGAAGGAGAAATTGATTTTGCCTGAGAGAGAACTCATTTCAGGTTTCCACATGCTGAATTTGAGGTGATGGTGGAAATTGAAATTAAAGTGTTGTGATACATTGAGGTAAGCCAGAATTCAAGGAAGAGAGTGGCCAGAATTAGAAGTGGAGATTTTAAATTCATTTCCATTGAATTAATAGTTAAAATTGTGAGAAAATTAAGCTTTTTAGGAATAGAGATTGGAGAAAGAAATACATGAAGATTTAGGTGTGGTAAGAGGAACATTCTCTATTTTTTTAAGTTCATATGTATATAGCAAAAAAGGATGATGTGTAATTTCCAGCAGACAATAATTTGTTTTCGTGATTCTTAGGATATCTGTTCATATCCTGTTTATATTCATTTTTACTAAAATATTTGAGTACTCTTTGGTTACCATTATATGCTATGGAGAGATTGCATCTTTAAGTGACACAAGGTCCTTGTTGTCATTGAACTTAAATTCTAGAGAGTGGAAACATGGTGAACTACAACTAAACATATGAGTAAGATTCTTTGCAATATTGCCATTTAGAAAATCAGGATATATGACTGCAAATGACTGAGCTGCTTTAAAGTACATAAGGTGGTGAAGGAAGACCTCTTTAAGGATGTTCCTAAATAGAAAAAGCACCAGCCCCTTGAAGATCTGGGAGAACTTCCTGGCAGAAGAAGCTGGGCAGAAACCGGCTGGGGTGGTTGGACTGGAGCAGTTAGGGGAAATGGCTGGAGTGATGTGAGAGAGAGCGCCAGGCCTAGGATGTGAAGTATGCATTTAACTCAAAGTATATTTTATCGAATACCTTGGAGGATTTTAAACAGAACTGAAGAAGGATGACTTGGTATGACTGTCTGTGGTGTGAGCAAGAGTGTCTGAAGTGAACTGATGTGGGAGGCTGTGGAAATGATGCAGCTGAGAGTTTGGCCAAGGTGGAACATGGAGAGATTGATCAGACAGCATTCTTATCATTGAATAGGAGATGCACTGAGTTGAATCAACCCTCCCCCCACCCTGATGTCCATTACTGCAACTCAAAGGTTCAGTAGTTGCTTTTATTTTTAAATGTTAGACCTCAGCATCTTCTTACAGTTCCCAGACTTATCTTCCTTCACATACCTCCTTGGCTGTAAGCTTCTTGCTGGGAGAGCCTGCAGTATGTCTGGAGAAGTGCTGTGGTTAAGTTCTTAGGGCGAGGAATGATCTCTGCACTACATTGCAGCGCAGGGCTCTTTGAGAAAGTGAACTGGAGGGCTAACTTAAACTAGCATCTCTTCACTGGATTTTAGGTAAGGTCCGTGTCTGAGCATAAAGGAAAGTAGCAAGGGAGAATTCCTTGATTGTCCTTATTGTATAACCTTCAGCATTGAAAAGCTTGGATGCTTCTTGAAGACTTCACTGTCAAGTCCACATGGTTAGGTCTGGATATCACCACTATTGAATGTCAGCCTTGAAGAATGCCAGTTTAGAGTAGGCATGCAGAAAACAGTGTGGGATGCTGTTAGATGTTTAATTCAGTTGATTTTACTTTTCCCGTTTTTCAACAAGTATATGGCTGCAGCTTTAAAAGATTTTAAGTAGCAAATTTGGAAATGATTTTTCTGGAGATTGTATTTACTTATTGGCTAAAGGAAAAAAGATACAATCCAATATGTGTCTGTAAAACCCTTCTTGCTTGGCTTTCTTAAAGTAATGTTTTAGTCATTTTTATAGCAGTTAGATAGATAGGGACTTAAGCAAGTACAGAAACATCTGTCATTAGTTAATTTGATGATTAATAAATCTAAAATGATTCCAAGGAAGTCTGTAATGATGGTGCCTTTGTCTAAATTAATCTTGTGATAGAAATCAGTGAGTTTTATCTAGGTAATACACTTTACAACCATCTATAAATGCTAAATTATCTTAAGTTCTTTTTCTGGAAATAAGCTACTATTTGGTTGTCCAATACACATGTAGCCATAATCATGTACATAATGGGGGATTATCTTAAAATCCTTTCTCTAATTGTTGAATGTAGTGCAGCATTTTAATGGGGTTGTGAACGTGGGGCCATCACCTTTTTTTGTATATAGTAATTCTCTTCCACTGCCCCCTCCCCCCAGTGACTGGAGATTTAATTCAGGAGCACTCTACCACTGAACTACATACTCACATACTCAACCCTTTTTAAATTTTTTTTTTATTATTTTTTTTTTATTTTGAGAGCCTTGCTGAGTTGCCCAAGCTGGCTTCCAACTTGGAACCCTCCTGCCTCAGCCTCCAGAGTAGCGGGATGATAGGAGTACAACATCATACCTGGCTCCACTGTTTCTTTTGATGTTTCTGTTAGTCAAGAGTCCCTTCTGGTTCTTTACCTTCTCCCTTTCTACCTTACCCCATTTTGCTGGGACTCTGTTAATTGTTCTCATTGGTTGCTTGTCAGGTATCTTCAATTGTCTCTCCAGGTCTTCTCTGAACCCTTTTTTCTTATGCTTTCTGCCCAGGAAGATTACCTGATGAACCACCCTGATTCCCAGATGGCTTAGGTCACTGGGAAGCCTGGCAGAGAAGAGGGAGGGAGGAGAGAAGGTGTTCATTCTTTTGGCTCCTTTTCTGCTAGATCAGCTAGTGCTGCCTCTGTCCCTGTATTGAATGTCACTATCCCTCTCAAGATAGCCTCCATTTAATTTTCTTCTTCAGATTCTACTCATCCCTGGAATAGCTGCTTTGCTTTTACTAGTCTATCCTTATAGTTCTTTTACAGTCCTGCCCACAACTTATTAAATTGTTGTTTATAAATAAACTCTCCTTAGTTTATCAGGAACTATAACAGTTACGGTCCCATTTTTTGTTGATTCAGCTTCATAAAGTTCCTTCCTTTTTATAATCTTCTTGGATTGATAAGAGCAGTCGGCTTCTCTTAGCTTTGTTGGAAGAGAGCTTTGCATTTGAAATTGTGTGCTTCTATCCAGAGGACAATGGTCTGAAATTAAGTTGTTATTATGTAGGTACTTTACTGTCAGTTTGATGGTTTAATCTTTCTACTTGCTAGGCTGTATACCTTCTATGTGGGTACTGTTTCATTCACTCTTTGATTTTCCATTTATGCAGTGCTTATTATAGAGGCAGTTTAAGACCAGGCACCATGTTAGGTATTGTGGATACAAAAAGGCAGATCTTTGTCCTTATTTGAGATGCCCTTTTTTGGGGAGTGGGCAGGAAATAAACAAACAGTGTTTACATTTGGACTTTTGTTTAGAGCTAAAAAGAAATTAAACAGGGTGCAGTGGAAGAGATAAATAGGTGGGATTATCATTTGGTCAAGATTGCAAGCAACTAAAAAGTGGGCATATCTATTAACCTGTATCTTTTATGCAGCCCCTTTTTTAAAAATATATATTTTTTAAAGTTGTAGATGGACACAATACCTTTATTTTATTTATTTATTTATATGTGGTGCTGAGGATTGAACCCAGTGCCTCATACATGCTAGGCAAGTCCTCTACCATTGAGCCACAACCCCAGCCCCATGCAGGCTCTTAATATATAAATTTTAAAAACTTTTCCCTGTGACACATACAATAAATTAGAAATTGCAAATAAGCCTTAAGAAAATAAATTGCTTTATTCCCTTATAATGGTGTAAACTAAAATCAATAGTTTGATACATGTATATGTACATATATATCCCTTTAGAATTTTCTTGTGCATTATATATTTTTAAACAAGAGATCATATGTGTTTTGTGACTTGCATTTTTCATGTAACCATGTATTGGTAACACCACATCCACAGATGCATTTTGAAACATATTTAATGTATAAACTATAAAAAACACAAGAATCTTCATTTCCTTGCCAGATTAAAAACATTTTTTTTAAGGTTTTTCAAAAAAAGTTTGAAAGGCATGAAGAAGAAAGTTAAAATGGCCAAAAATGCTACCATACAAATAACCTCTGGAAATTAGGAGATTTTTTTTTGAATGCAGGTATAGAAATTGTGTCATATATATCTATATTTCATCAAAATTCCTTTGAATTATGATGTCTAATAAAATTAAATGACAATTTAATAAAATTTCATATTTAACACTTACGCTCTGGAATTATTTTAGGCCTAACACCATTGCTAGTTATCTTATCACCTATTAAGTGAAAAATTGGGGTTTGAGGTAGTAAGAGCCATTTGACTAATCCAGATAAGTCATTTGCATTTACATGTGTTTTACTTGGTTGCCTTTACTTTCTGGGAGTGCTCCATAGAAAGGGGGTTTTGTGGATGTGGGTAGCCCAGGAGAGACCCCACACATAGCCAGCTGTGAACTGAGGGGCGCTGGAGGTGACTGGGTTAGAGTCTCAGCTGTCTCTTCCTGGCTCTGAGACCTTGGGCAAGTTCCGGAACCTTTTTTTCCCATCTGTAAAATGGGAATGAAAATAATAGTGTTCCCCTCATAGGGCTGTTTGAAGATGACAGTGGCCAGTGTTTGTAACAAGTTGAGAACAATGACAGGCTCATAATAAACCCAAGGAAATGTCTGATAAGTGAGTTAATAAATGGCCAATGATGCCTGAGAATTCCTGATACTTTTATCACAGACTCTTCTAAACTTTTATTATGCTGACATGCATTATAACAGTTCTCAAAAGGAGTATTTGACTATGGGACTTGTGTTTTCCCCTGCATGATCATTGGTCTGATGTTTCTCTGAATACATTTTGGGGGAAAGGATGGTTTAAATAATTGGCTGACCTTTTTCACTGATCTGTTATCTCCTGAAAGGAAGATGCCATTTCTTACTGTCAAGACTTGCTCTTACACCAGTTACATGATGAGAAGGAACCCAGTTCTTTTTTTTTTTTTTTTTTTTTTTTTTTAACTCTTTTATTTTCAAAGGTAAAAGTAAAAGTGAAACTTTTCTTCTGCATTTGGAGAAAGATAATCCAGCTATTGTACATTAATCTGCAGCTTATGAGCTCTGGTTTTATAGTGTATGATATTTTCTATAAAGGTACTGATTGTTATTTTCTAATTGTGAAGACTACATATTCATTGGAGTAAATTTGGGAAACATAGGGAACTCTAAAAAAATCACTTACTCTTATCACACAGGAATAGCCACTGTTAACATTTTGGGTCTTCTTTTCTTTACAAAATTGGGAGTATAATGTTTTGTGTCCTTTTTCTCTTGACTTTATTGATAAAATATTCTCAGTCCAAAACATGCAGTGATTTCTGGCCTTCATATGATTGGTAATCTACATTTCAAAAGAGCTTCCTTCCTTCCTCACCAAATTCTGAAGCCAGAGACAATATGAAAATAAAATGGTGTATGTACAATAAGTTTCTCCCTCATTTAAAGTATTCTCGGAAATTGGAACCACCTGGTAAGCAGTTGGCAATTCTGTTGAAAAGACCTGAGTAGGTGACCTCAGGTTGCTTCATTTTTATGAGTCATTCCAGTGTTCAAGCCAACAACAGCCAGATGGACTCAGAACAGTCCATGACCAGGCTGTTTTGGAGGCATCTTGAGTGGCTTGAATGAACACATATAATGTTGAGATTAACAAGGAAAAAATATTCATGGAAATCTGAACTATTCCTAGATTAATTTAATCTACTTTAATTTTTAAATGGTAAATCTATTCCCTCCATTGCATGGTAGAGGCAGAATTCCAATATACTAATATAGGTAATAAAATGGTCTCTAAATGTCTTATATAACTTTCAGAAGGAAATAATGTTGAATTGATATGACAGTGCATAGTGTAAAGACTTTAAACATGCTAATTGATAGGAGTTTTTACTTTGTGTTTTTCATAAGTGATGGATGTGTAATGGTTAAAATATACCTGCTCAGTAAGCCATTTTCATTAGAAAGTCCTTATTCAACAACTTTGAATCTTCTATCACTCAAGATTAAATCAGTCACTCCTTTAAGTACTTTTTTTTTAACATCTGTAGCAAATGAAAATATTTTAACCCTCTATGAAGAGGAAAACCATGCTACATTGTTTAATTGAATTAAATGAGCTTTTCAGGGAAATTTACCTAGGAGCTGTTTCTGGAACCAATTAGGAAAATGATCTTTGTATTCTGTGGCATTTATGTTTGATTATGTTTTTCTTAGTAATTCTCAATGGACCTGATTCACTCCTTACTTCAGTCATCCAACCCTTGTGATTTTTGTAGGAAAATTAGGCATTTCCTACCCTATAATTATACGTATTTATGAAATAATGTATGCTTCCTCCTTGAATGTAAATGTTATAAGAAATTTTTAATTCTTTAACAACAAAATTGAGTTTTAACATTTTAACACTCTGTGGAATATGTTAAAGATGAGATAAATATATAAATTAATTTCATCCAAAAAATGTTTTATGAATTTAACTTTTGGCATCTTAACTGATAGAAGCAAGTGTTGTTGTTTGGATAATCCAAAATTTTTCATGTGTGTATTACCTTGAAACATTAGGCCCATTGAAGATTTGGTGCGCTACATTTTCCACATTCTTTTTAAATTGCAGTCTGTTGTTTTACAAAGCCATAAGGAAATTAAAATGTGCTTCAAAAACTCAATTTTCAAATTTTTATCTGTAAGACTTTCTTTTATGATCAACAGCATGGGATACAATTTGTGTGCTTGGTACAAGCCTTCATTTCTTGAATACTACAGATTGAACAGTTTAAAGAAAAAACCTAACCTTCTTTAAAAAAGAAAAACCTTCGATTTTTGTACCACAATCTGAATCCAGAATTACTTCTGTTTTCCACGTAAAACCTAGGATATATAAATGCTCATTTGCATTCTCTTTTACTATCCACCTTCCAACTCCCCCAAGCTGCCTTCTCATCTTCTCTTTGTTTCTCTCTCTGTATCACTTTTGCACTTGATTTGAAAACACTGTTTTCTGTGACCACCTTTTCTCTGGAACAGAGTGAATTGAAGAACAGAGTGAATTGAAGAACAGTGAATTGAATTGAACAGAGTGAATACTTATTTCTATTAACCCAGAGTATTCCTAGCTGCACTGCTCTCTGATTGGAGCTCTGACTAAAGTAGCATAATTTGGAATAATGATTTGGCATTTTATAGGCATAAACTTAAAGTATTTTAATGTTATAAACTAATAACAGCAAGGTGTACTCCAATTTCATGATGAAATCACTTATAATTTCACTCCCAATGTTTTTATGAAATGCCTGTTTTAAACATTTAAAGAAAAGTATTTCCATGGCCAAAAAAGCTAACAATGGAATGAACATACATTATATTAAATATTTTCTAGATATTTTTGGATCTATGTAATTTTCTTCTTGTATATAATCTCTTTGATCTGTAAAAATTTATAATTACATAGTACAGGTTTTTACCAAAACCTCTCTAGCTCCCATTTTATTTGAAATTTCATGCATTTACACTTTGGGTTTGAAAGCTCTTATTTTGCATTCTTAAACATTTTTCTTCAAACTTACTAGCATGAGCCTTGGTTTAGCTATAAATTCCTTTTTTGGCTTTCATCTCCTAAACTTGGAAGGAATAATGCAGTTCAACAATAATATTTTACATTGTTAGCTTGTGAACAATGTCTTTCTTACAAATGGAATTATTAAATATTTATGTGATATGAATGAATTTGATTCCATTCTGTAAATCAAAGCATGTCAAAGAGATAATCATGTCTTGTTGTAAAGGGAAAGATGTTTAAATTCACAGATGAATAAAAGCATGAATAGACTGAATATGGAAAAGAAAATGAGAAGTTGTTGAGAACGTTTATGAAGTGTCAGGTTGATTCGATCTATTGTTCTGTCTTTAGGTGATGTATTAGGGGATATGTTAGGGAAGAATTGGTGTTCCATTATTTCACTTTAAAAAATTAGTATTATCTCCTCTCAAAGTCTTTTCCTCAGTCTAAGCCACAGTGATCTGCTATTAATGAAACTGTGTGCTCCATTCTTGGAAGTAATTAGTACTTCTTTTTTTTTTTTTTTTTTTTTTTTTTTTAGTTTTTGATGGACCTTTATTTTATTTATTTGTATGTGGTACTGAGAATCAAGTCCACTGCCTCACACATGCTAGGCAAGTGCTCTTCCACTGAGCTACAACCCCAACCAAGTACTTATTATTTTGTTTCATTTCTTGGCTTTATATTTTGTTGGTCAACCAAAGTGAATGTTCAGCAGTGCCTCAGGTGTGTCTTTGTGGACACTGTCCGTCATTGTACAGCACATGCAACAGGAAAAAAAAATTTCATTGTAAACTTTAGCTTTTACATGGAAAGCAAGCTGACCTTTTGTTTTCTTCATATGGTTGTCCTGAGGTCCATGGGTCATTTTATTTGCTTGGATTTTCCTGTTTCTTTTTTTTTTTCCCTTCTCCTCCTTTTTGGTAAAAACAGGGTTGTAATTTTTTTTTTTTTTTTTTTTTTTTTTTTTTTTTTGTCATTAAGAAGCAGGTATTTTTGAAGTACTAACCTTGGTTAGACCAGAGCTGCATGTGGCATTTCAAATAAAGATGAACTCCATTTTTGTTGTTTTTGCTTTCTTGCAGTGCTGGGACTGAATGGTGGGCCTTGCCTATGCTAGTCAAGCACTCTACCACTGATAGAAATATAAATTAGTCTGAACTCTGGTTTTAAATAAGATGAGAACCACATTTTCTGTTCTTAAGTGATGTTGGTGCCATTGTTAGCTCTTTCAGCTGCAGGAACATATTAATGCAGCATCCCAGAGGTGACTTTTAAGCCCCTTTTTATGATAACTAAGGCTCATTATCCTGAGAAGTACAGTAACCCTATAGCTTTCCAATTTGAGTCTTATTTGACGTTTTCCCCCTAGTAACTCATAAAGTTTTGGAAATCTTGTAGGTTATCCCACTGACTTGGCATTTTACATACTGGAAAAACTTAGTATCTTTTGCAGACCTGGAAAATTTAATCTACATTTCCTCTTCTACATCATTTATAAAGATGTTAAACAAGACCACTTCCAGCACCTTCCCTATTTATAGTTTTCCTGCCAAAGTAATGCCTTTTTATTCACTGTCTTTTTTTTCTCCAGTAAAGGTTCATCTAATCCTATGATGATTCAGTTCTTAAACTTTTGTGGTAGGTCCTTGTCAAGGGCTCTTTAAAAAATCGAGTGGATTATATTGACTAGTTTCTCCCTTGAGACTCAACAGTTTTTAATTTGTCAAGAGGTGATTACTCCTGAAAAGAAATTAAAGCTAACCCACCCCCATGATTATGTTTGCTAAATTCTTCAGTGATCTTATGTTTTAGCACATGAAGATCTCACGGTTTTGCCTGATTTTTAAAAAGTAATTATAGTACTGAATTAGGGACACTTGAAAGACTGGATAAAAGAGGTGAAACTCAGCATTAATATGAATGGTCAAAGTGCAATTTTATATAAGCAGGAAAAAAAAAAGGCTATAGTGTTTGTTTTTTCTACATTCCAGGCAGTATGCTAAGCCCATCCAGTTGAAGACACCCAATTGTGTATCTTCCTATTGTACAGATGAAGGAATTTAAGGCACATTGAGGTTCAGCAGGTGGCAACCCCGAACAGTCATGTAGGAACCTCTGCTCCTAAATCTGTGCAGATATTGGAGAGGTCTGCTAGAGCCAGATTGGTTAGTTACTGATGATGCATAGCTCATTGGCACTCAGCCCTATGGTCCTGAGCTTGGCAACATGCTAGAGGAAAGGAAGAGACTTGTGCATCAAGGACTGCAAGAGATAGCAATTGCATGGGGAAGGTGCTGTTAGAGAACAGAGTTGGTGAGGTGTGATCTGAAAAGAGACCTGCATGTAATCCCAGCTACTCAAGATGTTGAGGCAGAAGGATCGAGAGTTCAAGGCAAGCCTCACAACTTAGGAGACCGTGTCTCAAAATATAAAAAGTTAAAGCTCGGAATGCAGCTGTGAATGCAGTTGTGTGGTAGAGGGCCCCTGGGTGATTCAATCTCCATAACTGGAAAAAAAAAAAGATTTAATATTCTGAGACGAATGATGGATGAAGAGAGAAAATGCTTAAAATCTTGGTAAAAATTTATTTTGAACTTTAAATGATTCAATCTTCCATTTTTACCCCCTTTTTACTTATGTAATATTCTGTAATGTTCCTATACAGGGAATATTAGCAGCGATTTTTTTTTTTTTAATAGAGGAACATCACTACATCTTTACTAAAACTAAAACACATGTTCTGTGTGGTGTCTGAGGGACATTTAACATGGGTTAACTATAATGACATTTTAATGCATTTGGGAAATCAGATGGCTCAGGTAATTCTTTAAGAATACAAGGGTGCAAGACAAAGAAAAAGTCATTTAAAATTAATTGGTTTATCTGAAATGACATTTTAAAATGTAAAGTACTTTGAAGGAATCATCAGGACCTATGCCTACATGTGTTACAAAGGTTGATGTTACAAAGGTTGTTCAGCAGGACCAGAAGATATGTACTAAAAACAAAAAAAAACCTTAAGGGAGAGTTTTTCATCTCTTAATTTTTACAAACTTTCTGTGGTATTTGAATGATGGTGGATCATCTTTGGTAGTAGGGCTATCAGAATGGGGGGAAGGGAAAAAATAACAGAATGAATCAAACATTACCCTATGTAAATGTGTGATTGCACAAATGGTATGCCTCTACTTCATGTACAAACAGAGATGTATCCCATTTGTTTACAATAAAAAAAAAAAAGAATTCACCAGAGGGAGTGGAAATGAAATCACTGCAACATCTTCGAGTTTTTGTTAGTCATTTTATTATCTCCCATTATCTCCCTATGTCTTTTCCAGAAAGAAACCTCCCCTTTGTCTTCAGTACAGTACTGTTAACGTTTTGCAGAGAAAAAATGCAGTGGGATAATTTTATTGTGGCAGTGGAGTTTAGCTGAGGCAGAGTTACTGAATTAAAAAATAATTTTTTTGTTTCTGAAATGACTGGATTAAGCATGCATTTTTATATGGAGTCAGGTGCTATGGGGAAAGCAAGGTTTAATGGATTTCAGCATTAAAAGTAAAATGGCTGTTTTGCTTTGTAATACTTTTATTTTAATATTTAAAATATGTAATATTGGGTGAGGGATTTAGCTTAGTGTTAGAATACTTACCATGCATGAAAACTTGGGTTCTATCCCCAGCACTGGGGAAAAAAGATTAAAGATACCCATGTACATGTCAAATCAAAATATTTTTGGTAATTGAATAATCAACAGTCGATTTTCCAAAGGAGTATAAATATTGCAGAAACATACTAATTTATAATTTGTAACAAATAGAAAGCTTCCTTACTGACTCCTTATATTCCAAAATATAATTTTTCCATTATGGAAAATTATATTTATGTCGAACATAAATAATCAGATATTTGCTTCACTAATGATCCAGCTTATTTTGAAATCATGTTACTGGATTTAACGATGAGACCTCTGTTCTGCGACCTTGTGTATTCTGGAGGCTCGTTATGCTTGTCAAGGGTATTTCCTTTTATTTGTTTTAATTTTACCTGCCATTTAAATCATAGAATGACCCTTTATAATTTTATTATGAAACCATATAATAAGGAAGGACTAGTTGATTATTTTTTACTTTAACTTTCATAATCTCATATAATTCAGATCTTCTTTGTGTTCTCATTTCTCAGGTCAAATAATTCTTCTTTTGTAATTTCTCATCACAATAATGGATGTGATAGAGTAATATGTTTCTTGTTTTAGCTTTTTACCTCTGTTTTTCATGGGAGGAGTCAAGTAATATGTTGAAAGGAGCAACCGGCTGGGAGGCAGGAAAGGTCCTAATTGGTTCTGTAACCTCAGGTTGATCACTGAGAATGAGGTCAGCCTCTTAGCTCTGCTGGCTCTGAAATGCCTTGATTCTGTAACCAGAATGGGCAGATCTTACCTTGTTAAGTATTGCAGTGTGGCTTTTGTTTCTTTAGAGCATGCCATCTTGAATTGTTTGATCTTTATATCTTTTTTATTCTGGCAGTTTTTGGAGTTTCAGAAACCAAAGTGAGTGTTGATAACTTAAGTCACTGTCAAACCTAGTCAAACTCTAAGATTTTATACTTCTTTATAAGAGACTGATACTTACAAATCAGATAATTATAACTTTACCACTTATATGTTCTTACAAACTCTCTCCTTGAGGGTAGCAAATAATTTTGATTAATGCGAAGTATTTTTGCCATAATCAGTATTGTACTCCTCTCTTGGAATTATTTTCTAAGAACTTTAAAGCAGTTGTTAAAAATATTTTGTTCAAAAGTTGGATTCAGTTTCATGTTGATTGAATTGGATGATAATGGCTAATTTTTGAAAGACAAAATATGCACAACTTGCCCCAATATGATAAATTAAGTTTCTGTGATTTCTTTCCACTAATTCCTAAGGGATGATTTGTCTTCAGGTGCTTTGTTACTTTTGTTCCTTTGAGTCCACATGCCAAGTATTCTTTTTAAAATCCTTTTTTTAATATAAAGACAAAGATTGACCTAGGTTTAAATGTTGTGTAGTTAAACTGGCTTCCTTTTTCAGAAGTTAATGCCCATTTGGTTCATTTTATAATATTCTTTTTTCTTTTCTTTTTTTCATATTGTTGTGGGCCCTGGTTAAATGTTCTGATGTCTTTTAAATGTCTATGAATCTTGATATCTTACTATTTTCAAATCAATGGATAATTTCCTTTGAAGAGACTATATTTTCATACTGTAGTCAACTTTATTATTTTTATGTATGCGGGAATCTCAGTGGTATTTTCTAGATTATCCATACCCAATTTTTAATCCCAGCATTCTAATGTTCAACCTTTCCTTACAGTTTGTCAGTATGTGCCAATGGGAAAATTACACTCATCAATTTAACTAAAGTGAAATTGAGAAGACATATCATGGGATTCACTAAAAATTCATCCTGGAGCATTAACTTTAATGGAAGACAGGAAGCCTCCACTAAATTGAGGTGGAAGTTTGCATGAATTTTTTGCTTTTATATAAGAGGGGAAAAACTTGGAATTCTTAGGAAACACTAAAAATGTGTTTGTCCATTGCAAATGGATTAGGGTTCATGATACTCAAACTTTTGAATCAGAATGAGAAAATGGAAAACAGAAGAAGGCAGCTCCCTTTTTTTGTGAACTGTTTTCTTGGAAGTTGGATTGAAAATGAACAATTTATGCCCAAATGTTCAATTTTATTCATGTGTTTTTTATAGTGCTTCTATTCTTTCTTCTTGCCCAATTCATAATTCACTTTTAGAAAACATTGTGTTGGTCACATTGTACTTGACTCAGTCCCTCCCTTTGTCTCCACCCTCTCTGTATCAATTTGTAACTACTAGCTTCCTGGATTCTTAAGTATGTCCAACCTTAGAGTTTTAGCTGTATTGAATGCCAAAAACTTAATTGATTCTTTCTTTCACAGTATGGAAAACGAAATCCAAAAGATGCTTGGTCAGTGTTGATTGACTTGCATGTGGTTCTAACCTCGATTTCCTTGTAATTTTGGAAATTTTAATTTTGAAAATATGTGAAGAATCTTAAGATTAAAAAATGTATCATTGGTAGTTTTTGTTTTAAAAATGCAGTCTCAGATGTGAAATAGGAAAAATTATTTTTTTGTTTTGACTGAAATTACATTGTACTTTGGAAGCTGGTGCTGGGGTTTGTATTCTGGCTCTTCCACCTTTAAAATATAAATAATACCTATTCAGTAAGGATGCTGTGGGAATTAAGTACCTGGAACAATACCTAGCACATAATAAATGTTCAATAAATATTTTCTCTTTTGGTTTAAATATCTTTATGTGACTTTGACACTCACTCTGCTGGTTACTACAAACGATTGTCCTACTAAAATAGAAGGAGAAAATTTACAAAGACAATTGATTAATTTTAAGAAGGAATTATATTCTTACCAAATATTTCCAAATGCAATCCTTTTTAGGTCACAGATGTTCAAGAGCTTCTTACATAGAAAGTTACTTCCTTCCTTAGTTATTCAATTTTGGATCCTTCTATCTTTATTTCAAATGCTTGCTCTCAAGAAAAGTTTATGTAATGAAATAAGAAACTGAATTGTATATTTTTATTAATTTGAATGACATTCTCCCTTGGATGAATTATGAAAAGTCTGGTTAACTTTAGCATTACTGGGCCTTGAAGAGATGCTAATATTAAGCAAGTGTTTAGTTGCATGACATGATCAGTTTACACTGTTGTGGAGACTTAATTAAAGTTTTATTAAACTGTGTAAGCCACGATCCAGTTTGGATTTGAAAGTAGATGGACATCTGTTTCAAATATTATTACTACAACTAGAAATTAATAGTTCTTTTCTTTGACAGTCTGAAAGTTTCCCTTTTGAAACTTTTGTTTTTGTCTCTCACCTATTCCCTGTGTATTAAAATAATTTTGAGGTACAGGTTTGTGTTTTTGTTTGCGGTACTGGAGATTGAACCCAGGAGTGCTTTACCACTGAGCTCTGTCCCTTGTTCTTTTTTTAATACTTTGTTTTAGTTGTAGGTGGACACAATACCTTTATTTTATTTTTATGTGGTGCTGAGGATCGAACCCAGGGCCTCACGCATGCTAGGCAGGCTCTCTACCACTGAACCACAACCCAACCCCCACCTCATCCTTTTTATTCTTTATTTTGAGACAGGGCCTTGCTAAGTTGCTGAGCCAGTCCTGGAATCTGTGATCCTCCTGCCTTAGCTTCCTGAGTAACTGGGATTATGGGTGTGCACCACTACACCTGCCCAGGTGCTAGTTTTTATAGAAAATCATTAAAATAATTCATATACTATCTATATGGAAAAAAGGCAGAAAAGTCTTTGGAAGTATTAAATAGCTTTCTTAGTGGGCACCTTTGTGCCTTCTTTCCTCCCTTCCAATCTTGATTTCTCCTTTAGGAAGTAAAAACTAACTCCAGGCAAACTCTGGTGTTATTTTGCTCTCTTAACTAATAAGCACAAAGTACTTTAATTCTCTGTCTCTTATTTTATTTGCCACAATGATCTTAGAAGATTCTTTAAAAATGTAGCCCTTTAATCAACTTTTTTTCTTTTTGTTCTGGAAAGGAATTTTGATATCATATTCACTTAAAATAGTTTAATGAAACCTGGAGAAAAAAGTTAGAATTTAAATTTTGTATTATATCACTGGAATGATGGAAAACACGCTTGTGATACCCGAAAGTCCAGGATGCATTAATTTACTGCTCTGTCTTGCTTCAGCAAGATTATTAAATGAGTGCAAATTCGGTGGAAACTTCATAAAGGGGAAGAGGTCAGAAAAGAAAAAGCAAACAAACAAACCACTTGACAATGTAGCACTTGGAGCCTGTTGCTCTTTACCAATTTGGTGGTCTTTTGATGTTTTTCATGCATTATTTTCATATGTTAACAAAACTGGGAAATTACCACCTTGATTTTGTGTTTTGTTTTTTGCTAGAAATATTTCCTCATGTCATTAAATATGCTTAAAATATTATTTTAATTAATGACTGGAAGACATTTGTATACAATTTTGCTGTTATAATTAATGCTGTAATGAACATCTTTATCAAGAGATTTTTATCTATTTTGTTTAGGAATATTTATATGAAAACTTTCATGTGCAACAACAAATTGCTTTCCAGTGAAGTCATTCTAATTTATATTTCTATCAAAAGGGAATCTATTTTTTTTCATTTTTAGGTAAATTTTTTAATAAATAATATAGCTATGAAATCTCCATAAGTCTCAAGGGAGAAAAAAAATCCCACAAAACCCTCAAAAAAAAAAACCCAAAAAATCCAAAAAACAGAACAATGTGAAAGACTCAAAAAGTTTAAGTGATTTTGAGTAAGTGGGAATTTTATTTCTTTTTTTTTTTTTAACAACAGGAAAAAGAAAGAAAACTATCTCTCCCTTCTATTTTCTATTTTTCTCCCTTACTTCCCCTATAAGAGAAAACATATACCCCTCAAATTTCTCAGTCTGGCTTATTTTGCTTAATATGATGCTGTTCAGTTCTATCCATTTTCCTGAAAATGACATAATTTCACTCTCCTTTATGACTGAATAAAGCTTCATTGCTATGAAAAAGAAAAAATAATTTTTCTACTTACAAATCTGATCATTACGACGGATAAATAATTTCATTAAATTTATAGGTGTATACCCAAGATATAGGAAAATACATGTAGTTTCTTATTATACTGACTTGCCTTTCCTGATGGCTAATGATGTCAAGCATCTTTTCACATGTTTATTAGACATTCATATGTCTTATTTGGAGAAATGTCTATTCAGATCCTTTACTCATTTTGAAAACTGGGTTATTCATCTCTAGCAATTAGAGAAATGCAAATCAAAACTACTCAGATTTCATCTCACTCCAGTCAGAATGGCAGTTATCAAGAATATAAGCAATAATAAGTGTTGGTAAGGATGTAAGGGAAAAGGTACACTTATACATTGCTGGTGGGAATGCAAATTGGTGCACCCACTCTGGAAAGCAGGACGGAAATTCATCAGAAAACTTGGAATGGACCACCATTTGACCCAGTTATCCCACTCCTCAGTTTATACCCAGAGAACTTAAAATCAGCATACTACAGTGATGCAGCCACATCAATATTTATAGCAGTTCAGTTCACAATAGCTCAACTATTGAACCAACCTAGGTGCCCTTCAACAGATGAATGGATAAATAAAATGTGGTATATATACACAATGGAATATTACTCAGCCGTAAAGAAGAATGGAATTGTGGCATTTGCAGGTAAATGGATGGAGCTGGAGAACATCATGCTAAGTGAAATAAGACAATCCCCCAAACCAAAGACTGAATGTTTTCTCTGATATGTGGATGCTAATTCACAATAAGCAGGAGAGGTGCTAGGGAAGAAAAGAGGTATTTTGGATTCAGTGGAGGGAAGTGTAGAGAGGGGAGGGGTTGAGGGGGCAGGAACAATAGAAGAATGGATTGGACATTATGATCCTGTGTGCATATGTGATTACACAGCTGGGATAATAATATATCATTTATAACCAAAAGAATGAGAAATTATACTCCAATTATGTATGATGTATCAAAATGCATTCTACTGTCATTTATAAATATTTAGAACAAAAATAGTGGGTTATTTTATCTTTTCTATTATGGAATCCTAAGTGTTCTTTATATATTCTAAGTTTAAGTTCCATTTCAGATACATGATTTCTAAATACGTTCTTACATTCTCTGGATTGTTTTACTTTCTTGATGTCCTTGGAAGCAGAATCATTTTGAATTTTAACAAAGCTCACCTGATCTGTTTTTTTTTCTGTTATCGATGCTTTGCTTTGATATATGAGTATCATGTATTGGGGTTCTCCTGAAGAACAGGACCAATACAATATTTATAATTAGAAGAGGGACTTCATTAGATTGGCTTATGTGATCAGAGGCTGAAAATTTCCACAATGCAGTCTGCAACCTGGAGAGCTGGGGAATCCAGTAGCTGTTCAATCCAAGAAGCTGGAAGCCATATATCAGTGTTGTAGCCCCAGTTCAAGGCTGAAAGTCTGGAAGTTCCCAGGTGAATTTCTGGCACAAGTCCACATTTAAAGACTGAAGAATCTGAAGTCTGATGTTCACTGGCAATGGCAGCAACAAAGAAGTGCAGCCTCTCAAGAAGGGTTAAATATGTACATGCCTGACTTTCTCCCTTCTGCTTTTTGTTCCTTCTGGTCCTTCAATGTATTGGAAGATGCTGATACATTCCAGGCAGGTCTTCTCTGCTCAGTTCACTGACCCATAGTCTGATTATCTCTGAAACACCCTCATAGACACCCCTAGAAATGTGCTTTACCAATTTCCAATTTTCTTTTCCTTTTTTGTTACTGGGAATTCAACCCACAGGTGAGTCACATGTCCAGCCCTTTTTCCTTTTTTAAAAATTTTGAGATAGGATCTTGCTAAGTTGCTGAGGCTGGTCTTGAACTTGTGATCCTCCTGTCTCAGCTTCATGAGTTGGGATTATAGTTGTGCTCCATTGCATCTGGCAATTTTACCAATTTTCTGTGTTTCTTAATCTAGTCAAGTTGGCAACCTAGATTAACCATCACATATCATATTAATAAACTGTTGCCTAATCCAAGGTAATAAAAACCTGGTTTTTTATTTTATTTTAATTTTTTTGTACAGGAATTGAACCTAGAAGTATTTAACTACTGAGCCACATTCCAAGTTACTTTTATTTTTTATTTTGAGACAGGGTCTTTCTAAATTGCTTAGGGCCTTGCTGAGTTACTGAGCCTGGCCATGAACTTGTGATCCTTTTGCCTCTGCCTCCAAAGTTGCTGGGATTACCCCGTGTGCCACCCTGCCTGGGGCTTCATCCTTACTTTTGAAAGATAACTTCTATGGTTATAGAATTCATGGTTGGAAGGTTTTTTTCTCTTTTCTTTTCTCCTTCTTATAGTTCTTTATTTCTACATCAACACTACGAACATTTTGTTTTGGGGGGGTATCTGTAACATTAAACCATGAGTACTTACTATTTGTGTTGAGTGATATTTTTGTAAAAATTTTATTTAGTTTTATTTTTACAGACTGCGTTTTGATTCATTGTACCCAAATGGGGTACAGCTTTTCATTTCTATGATTGTACATGATGTAGATTCACACCATTCGTGTAATCATACATGTACATAGGGTAATGATATCTGTCTCATTCCACCATATTTCCTTCCCCTGTCCTCTCCCCTCCCTTCATTTCCCTCTACACAATCCAAAGTTCTTCCATTCTTCTCTTACTCCCCTGGCCCACCATTATGTATCATCATCTTATCAGAGAAAACATTCAGCCTTTGGTTTTTTGGGATTGGCTTATTGCACTTAGCATGATATTCTCCAACTCCATCCATTTACTTGCAAATGTCATAATTTTATGCCATAATTTTCCTTTTAGCATTTTGGAGTTTTATAAACTCAGTGCCTTCTGACTTCTATCATTTCTGATGAGAAAGAATTCAACCGTTAATGCAGTATTTTTGTCTTTTAGTATTTTTACTATGATATGTCTGGGTGTGGATCTCTTTGTGTGTATTCTGCTAGAACTGTGAGCTTCCTGGATTATTGTTTTTAATTAGTATTTCACTAACTTGGGAAAGTTTGCAGCTTTTATTTCTTCTAAAAATTTTCTTCTGGTTCCTTTTTTTCCTCTCCTCTCTTTGTGGTAGTCTCATTTGGAATGTGTGGTGCATGTTGTTCTACCTTTCTCTGAGACTCTGCTTATTTTTCTTCATTATTAAAACTCACTCTTTAGGCTGTATAATCTGTTGACCACCATCTAGTTTGTTTATTTCCTTTTGCAGTTCAAAAAATTAAAAAAATACTGTTTTTTATATGCTTTACTATGTTTTTATTTCCAGAATTTCCATTTTAAAATAGGGTAGGTGATGAGAACTTGTCATCAGAGCATCTTTCATTTAAGCATGGCTTCCTTTAGTTCTGTGAGCATAATTGTAGTGCCTGCTTGGTAAACTGTTAAGTCCACATCTTGGCCATCCCACAGGTAGGTATTGGTGCTGCATATTTTCCTTGTGCAAGGGTCACACTTTCCTGTTTCTTTATATGTTTCAAAATTTTTTGCTGGGATGTAGACCTTTTAGGGAATATATTGTAGCAAATCTGGAGTCCAATTCCTCCTGTCCCTGGCACTTATCTTTGTTATTTGCTTATTGATTTATTTAATGACTTGACTCTTTCAGTTATTTTCTTCCAGCAAGGTGAAGTCTTTGATGTCACTTCTCAGAGGCTGCAGCCTTGGGCAGGTGCCCAAGTTACCCTGGGGTGATAGTGATTTTAGCAGAGCTCTCTGTTATCTCTTGGCCAGGCTCAACAGGAATTTAGCCATTGCAACTCAGAACTAAAAATAAGAGAAATGTGGGTAGACTCTCCTACCTGGCAAGAGAGTTTATCCTGGGGAAGAAGAGCTGAAGAAAGAAGGATCCATATTTTCTTTGCCATATCCACAGGGAGTGAAGTTTCCCTCAGGTTAAGCTGGGATTAGGGACAGTGTGGGTGGATTGTGGCTGGAGGACCCACAGACTCTCTGTTCTTACCAAGGTTAGCATATTTCCTGTGTGAATGCTTCTTGCTTTGCTTTATGCTCATATGATAATTTCCAGAACCTTTAAGTGTTTATCTTTTAAAATTTTACCCATTATGGTTGCTTTGGCTAGGGAGTGGGTCAGTGGAACTCCTTATACTGCTGTTGTGGAAGTGGATTATTGTGTAATCAGCTTTTAATTTTCTTGTTTCCTATATTCCATGAGAGACTTTGGAATTAAGGAATGTTAACCTACTGGCATGAGGTGGAGAATATAGTTTCCTTTTCTATTTTTTGGATGAATTTCTGTAATATTAGAACATTATTTTCTTTGAAAGTTTGATAGAACTTTATAAGTGTATGTGAACCTGTGGGATGAGTTTTAAACTTCTGATTAGGTTTATTTGTTCGAATGGTTTTCAGGACTTCGGTTTCTCTCTCTCTCTCTTTTTTTTTTTTTTTCTTTTTTTGCGGTACTGGGGATTGAACTCAGGGCCTTGTGCTTGCGAGGCAAGCACTCTACCAGCTGAGCTATCTCCCCAGCCCCTGTTTCTCTTTAAGCTGAGTTTTCAAAGTTTTTTTTTTTTCCCTAGGAAATTTCTCTTTTGTCTAAATTTCAATGTATACTAGCTTAGAATTTATATTTGGCTCAGTATTTCCTCTATCCCTAGCTTCATTTGATTTTGTTCACAGAACTCAGTTGCTTATTATACTTCCTTTGTAGAGTAGCCCCAGCAGCAGCTCAGGACGTCATGGTTGTAAAGTGCTGGACATTTTCATTGTAACTTCATCTTTGATGCCAGAGGTCATCCTAGCTTCCTTCTACAAGCTTTGATGCATCTTTCATATGACCTCTGGGGTAGGAGCCACAGTAAGTCCCAGTTGAGGTCTGATCCATCTGGACCTCCAGAGCCTCAAACTTTCCCAGCCTCTGCTTAGAGGAATCAGATGGCATAATCCTGAAATATCAGGAAGTTGTCATGCTGTGTTGCAAAAAACTGACCAGTGAGTGGTGGGAGATAGGAGCTGGGAGATAATTGTTTCCACTTGGACTCTGTGGAGATATTCTTCATGGCTTACAACCAAACATGATTTCTTGTAAGGTTAGAGCCAGTCGTTAATATGTTCTGCCTTATAGTTGTTTTCCCTCCTGCCCTGTCCCATCTCCCCTTTACTTTCACTTTTTCTTACTGGTAGTCACCAAAAAATGTATTGGCATATAACTTGCTTCAAATCTGATTTCTAGGGAATTTAGGCAAAAGTAAGTCTAACTAATGATGTTCCTAGAAAACAGACACTTAGGGTGGGGTTATACAAATGAATTGCTTTCCTCTTTGAAGCTGTTAGTACTGCAGGTTTTAAGGGAGCTAATGATGACATCACTATGACTATAGCTTTCAATGTGATTATTTGGTGTGGTGTGTGGGTTAAAGGCAAGACACGTGACTGGTCACCTGATTAAAAGAGGGGCATGAATAGCTTGGCAGATTTTGGTGTTTGGCAGCATTAGCAACTTTAAGAAAGAAAAAGATGGACTCAGGGCACTTGGTAATGAACATAAGTTACACTGTGAAAGCCAGAGGGCTGCTGTAATTGCTTTCAGAGAGACATCATTGCTGCACCCACAGAAAATACTTTGCAGAAAATCAGTCTCAACATAATAATTAAGACTACAAAATTAGGCTGAATGTACAATTTTGACAGATCATTTATGTCAAAGGCAGGGCTTTGGTAGTGAACACATAAATGAGACCAGGACATTTGGACAGATGTGCTTGACAATACTGAACTCTGAAATTTCTCTATATCTTTTTACTAGGGGAAAATGGTTTTCCAGTTTTTTGGATTCTATGCAGTGACCTTACCTGAATGTGCTTTATAAGATGATGCTTATTCTCCTCACTATTTTCTGCACCATTCCTCACAACTTCCAGACTGACTAGCCTGTTAGAGGGCCTCAGCATAAGCTAACTGAGGAATTATGTTCCCCACTATAAGGAGAACTAGACTTATATGTCACAAAATAATTGTGGGGCTTGTACATCCTTTCAGGGGTTGTAGGAAGATTTGTGGGAGTTGATCTTGAGGATGTTAAAGGACAAGAGGGCATGGAATATAGACCTGTGATAGTGAAAATTCCTTATTATTTGGGTACTTAACTGTGCCTTTGGATTAAATATTCTGGCAAGGGCACATGAAATGTTAGAACTTTCTAGGCATATTATTGAGGAAGGGGTCAAAATTATTAGTGGGAAGGATTATTAAGGGTACACTTTTTAAACCTTGAGGACTAACTACTTACATTCCCCAGGACATCCCTTTACCGAGGCAGCAAGGAGTGCATTGCTAAGTTTATGGCCGAATGTCCAACCTGCTAGCGGCGGGGGGTGGGGTGGGTGACATTGAGCCCTGGATTTGACACCACTCATGTAGGAAGGAGTCTGGCCAGCCACCTGATGGCAGATGAGTTATCTTGGACCTATTTGAAAGAGGCAGTTTAGTGTCCTTGCCAGAACTGATAACGACAGAAGTTTTAATTCCCTTCCTAAAGGTATCTAACACCTGAGAGTTAATCTACTGATTGCCTAATCTGTCATCTGGGTTCAGGACATGCTACTTGGCATATTAAACATTTTAAACTGAAGGAATTTGAGAAGTGGCCTGAGTGACTTTCTGTTCTTCCTCCACCTTTTTCAAGTAGATCATAAGACCCTCATGACGACCCCACCCCCCAGAGAGGAGAGGAACATTCCTATCTCTGAAGATGGAGGGATGGAAAGAGGGTGAGAGGAAACCAAATGAATAGGCTTTACTAAGATTGCCTCAGTTTGTTACACCACTCACTTTATCACATTTTTTGTGCAAATTTCCGCTCTTCACCAAGCCTAACAAAAATGCTCAGGTTTTTGCTTTTTCATTTCCTTATGCATTGGCTCCTGTGTCACGTAAAACTTAAATAAATCTGTGTCCTTTTCTCATGTTAGTCTTTTGGTACAAGGGCCCCAGCTGAGAACTCAGAGGGGTAGAAGAAAAGCAGTTTTTCCTCCCCTATAGTATGGGTGTGGTAGCCCACACAGGGTTTCCTTGAACCTGTTTCACACTTGAGCTCCTGGTCATAGGTTTCATGGATCTTACCATGTTTCCCAATACCTGGAAGCTTCTGGATAGAAGAGTGGAATATCCTGTGGAATGGAAGCAACATTCAGTAATGAATAGCTTGTGGTCAATTCTGTGGAGTTGAATGTACCATGTGTGAATTGGTAACAGAATAAAAGAATCAGGACATTAAGGGGTGGAAGCTGGATTTACTTTCTGCGCCAGCCTTAGTGATCCACATGCAGGTCTATGCTTCTTGTCTCTGAAATCTTATGTCCTCCAACAGGTCCTGATTCCTAGAGGTTGGCCAGAGCCAGAGGACCCAGGAAGAATTCTTGTGACTGGGAGTTGTGACTCCCAGGTATGTGCTCTCAGTGGTGCACCAATAGGCATGAAAGAAGTGTTGGCTAGACCAATGAATCTTGAATGCCAGAAGGAGTTGAGCTCACTGTTACACAGTGGGACTAGGGAGGAATCTCTGGCCTGCAGGAATCACTGAGCCATGTTGCGTATTTCTCTGCTTTGTGATAACCAAATGGATCATGTAAATAAGTATAGTGTGACAAAGGCAAGGCAGTGATAGGCCCAGGCTCCTAGGGACGCTAATTAGGGTATATAAAATGGGAGCTGGAGGAGGAAGATGATAAATACAAAGGTATAGGACCAGATGCAAAAGGCACAATTGTGTCTTGTTTTACTAAATCTCTTTTTAAGCAAATGCAAGTTATCACCGTGGAAAATTAGACTTGCAGAGAGGATGGGGATCCTTATTCTCACAGGAGGTCTGCATTTTGTAAGGGTACAATTCATCAAGTTAAGTGGATTCCAATTTGTGTGCCTCCTAGATCTGAGATACATCTGCTGGTGCCTTCCTGCTCAGCACAGCCCTGGGATTCTCCTGTCTTACCTGTGGGAACCCGCCTCTGCCATCACTTCATCTTCTCTTAGTTCTCTCCAGCCTCCCATGGGGAGAAGGGGGCCTGGCTTTTGGCAGCTGTCAGTCACCTGCACTGGAGCAGAGTTGCAGTAGCTTAGGTGCTCAGGTAACACCAGGATGGAATGGCAATGTTTTCTTTAGAAATGGAGGAAGCACAGCCTGGAAGTGTGAGGAAGTTCACACCCTGTAGTGACCCTTCCACTAATAGGAGAAGATGGGGAGGAGACAGAGGGTGCTCATCCTTTTTCCCAGGATGACCTTCATTGCTGCCAGTCCGCCCTTCTGCGTTGTGAAGGAGGAGTATGGCCTCTGGTTCCCTGGGCTGGGAGGGGATGTGTGTCATTCCAGATGGAGCATGGTGGCCTCCTTGGTGCTATTAAAGTTGGAAAAGCTATCCTGTAATGAGGAACTGAAGCAGTTTGGTAAATTGAGATTTTTAGGAGAAATGGAAAAAAAATGAGATACGAGTGGCAAAGTCCTAGTTTAAAGTTTATCTTAGAGTTTAATAGTGATTTCCAAAGTGAAATGCTTGTTCGTTGGGGTGTAGGAAGAAAATAATAATAGAACCTGTATAAATACTTTATCTCATCCTTTATAAATTTGTTCTATGTAGATGATAATGTAGTATCTTAGAATAATAGGACCTGTATAATTTTATAAATAAATATTGGTGTATGAGGGGTCAGTACTTAATTTTTGATTAAAGGAAAAGTGTGATAGAATATTTGATGTGTGCCAAGGTGACCTGGTGTGAGTCTTTACTGTTGTGACATCGTGGGTTAATGTGATCAGAAATCATTTATTGGTATTTTTTTTTTTTTTTTTCAGTGCTAGGCATTGAACCCAGGGCTTTGTGCTTGTGAAGCAAACACTCTACCAACTGAATCATATCCCCAGCCCAACCAGTTTTTGGAAGATGACTATTGAGTGTTGAGGATGCATTGCTGGGTGGGGTATTTGAGTTCTGGAGTGGGAAGAGCAGGCAGCAGGCCTATGATTTCCACATCTGAGGATCCATTTTCCCTGCCTTCTCCCTCTTCCTCTGTACTCAACCCTGGCCTGGATCTCCCTGACTTTTTCAGAGGAGCCGGTGAAGGGAGCCTGGAGCATTCTGTGGTTTTCTGTTGTCTGCATTCAGTCTTGTTGCTTTCAGTTTGTTTAATCCAAAGTTATATCTTCCTGGAGTTTATTGAGAAAGAAGGAATTTTTCTTTTATGATATTCTCCAACTCCACCCATTTACCTGTGAATGCCATAATTGTATTCTTCTTTATGCCTGAGTAATATTCCATTGTGTATATATATACCACATTTTCTCTATCCATTTATCTATTGAAGGGCATCTAAGTTGGTTCCACAATCTAGCTATTGTGAATTGTGAATTGAGCTGCTATGAAGATTGATGTGTCACTGTAGTATGCTGTTTTTAAGTCCTTTGGGTACAAATCAAGGAGTGGGATAGCTGGGTCAAATGGTGGTTCCATTCCAAGTTTTCTGAGGAATCTCCATACTGCTTTCCAGAGTGTCTGCATCAATTTGCAATCCTACCAGCAACATTTGAGTATGCCTTTTTCTCTACATCCTTGCCAACATGTATTGTTGCTTGTGTTCTTCATAATTGCCATTCTAATTGGGATGAGATGAAATCTTAGAGTAGTTTTGATTTGCATTTCTCTTATTACTAGAGATGTTGAACATTTTTTTATGTATCTGTTGATCATTTGTATATCTTCTTCTGTGAAGTGTCTGCTCAGTTCCTTAGTCCATTTATTGATTGGGCTATTTGTATTGTTGGTGTAAGGTTTTTTGAGTTCTTTATAAATTCTGGAGATTAGTGCTCTATCTGAAGTGTGGGTGGTAAAGATTTTCTCCCACTCTGTAGGCTCTCTCTTCACATTGTTGATTGTTTCCTTTACTGAGAAAGAGCTTTTTAGTTTGAATCCATCCCATTTATTGATTCCTGCTTTTATTTTTTGTGCTTTGGAAGTCTTGTTAAGGAAGTCTGGTCCTTAGCGGGAAGAGTGAAGCAGGACCTTAAACTGTACTACAGAGCAATAGTAACAAAAATAGGTAACCCAAACCCACATAAATACAGTTTGTATCTTTTTAAAAAATTGAATAGACTATTTTAAGAGCAGTTTTAGGTCTAATCTTTGTTCCTTTTAAGCAAAAAGACAAGGCACTTTTTAGTTTTTTTTTTTTTTTTTTTTTTTTTTTTGGTCTCATTATCATGATGAATGCTTGTTGGTAGCTTGGATGTCATGTTTTGTAAAATTTACTATAGTACTCCTTGAATGATATTCTTGCACTGCCTGTAGGAAATTTTTGATAGTTTTACTTCGAAATTGTCAATTTTGAAATCCACCTTACCAAATAAATCTTTTTATTATTCAGTATTACCCTGAGGATTTTTTGTGGGGTGGGGAATAGATCTGGGCTTTTCATTCCATGGAGTCTAGAAATGGTCACTGCTCCATATTCTTAGTGTGATATTTTACCTTTTCTATAAACAGCTGCAAAATATTTATAAACTTATTTATGTTAGAAGTTCTGTTCATTATTCTCTTGTGAAATTCTAAAACATTAACATGCAAGTGTGGAGTCTTCTAATGAGTTGCAAAGATACTTGTTATCTGAATTTATTTGACAAAGTATAAAATGATAAGGCAAATAAATAGAAATAAAATAGACTTCATTCTGTACTTTATTTTCCTAGTGGCCACCACTTCCGTTTTATTGTGAAATGCCTTTTATTCCAAAGTAAATGTGGTAGGAAAAGCTAACTAAAATGATCTTGGAAGAGGTCTCACTTGTTTTAATAATTGAATTCTCTGACATTTAACTTTCTCTCTCCTCCTTCTCCTCCTCCCAACCCCTCGTCAATTTAATTCTCCCACTTTTCCCCATCCCCCATTTATTTTCTGAAATGAATAGAGCTTTATTTCCTAATTCCATGTCTGCTCATTGTTGTTAACTATTCTTTCCTCCTTTGATTCGTGGCCTAAGTTTTTCATTACTTGGCACTTTGGTGATTTATAATCTATTGTAAAAGATGTATAAGTTCTTCAAGAACTCCAAACTAGGGCTGGGGTGTGGCTTAGTGGTAGAGTGCTTGCTTAGCATGTGTGAGGCCCTGGGTTCAATTCTGAGCACCACATAAAAATAAATGAATAAAATAAAGGTCCATCAACATCTAAAAAAAATTTAAAAAAGAACCCTAAACTAAGTAGTTCCTCATTTATCTGTCATATTTGAATAATGGAATTTTCAAATTAAGATGATTTTTCAGATATTAAGTTTTACCTTTCTGACCATTAAATAGTTAATTTTAATTACTTACAATATTTTAGTCGGCTTTCTCACTATTGTGACTAAAAGACCCAACCAGAAAAATTGTAGAGGAGGAAAGATTTATTTGAGGACTCATGGTTTCAGAGTCTCTGTCCATAGAAGGCCAGCTCCATTCTTCAGGGCTCAAGGTGAGGCTGAACATCATGATGGAAGAATGTGGCAGAGGGAAGCTGCTCACATGATGATCAGCAAGCAGAGAGACTCCACTCTCCAGATACAAAATATATACTCCATGGACACGCCCCCCATGAACCACTTCCTCTAGCAACACCCCACCTGCCTCCAGTTACCACTCAGTTAATCCCACTAGGGATTACTCTACTGATGAGGTTAGTGCTACAGCCCAATCCTTTCTCCTCCAAACCTTCTTGCATCATCCCACATGTGAGCTTTTGGGGAACACCTCACATCCAAGCCATAAGATAAGATGACTTTAAACATATGCTTTCTTGCTTCATAAACAGGTTGTATTGAACATAATTCGGTGTCTTGATTACTCAGTCATTGTTATGAATGTATCTTTAAAAAGTTTTATAAGGATTTCTGGTATACATGTGGCAGTTAGTCCCTACTCAGAGTATCCTTGGGGCTCAGTTCTTTTGTCCATTTCGTGGCCTCTGATTTTTGTCAGTTATTAGATGGCTGCAGTATTTCTGTCTCTTTGGCCCGTGCCAAGTTCCCTTCTTTATTTCATTCTCATCACCCTATTTTTTTCTGAAATACAACACACATATCTAATACCTCCCTCTCTCCCCACCCACAGCACTTATTTTTTTGTTGCTTCTAGTGCTTTGAATGCTTGAAAAATCAGATTTATGCCCCAAATAAGGACTTTAATCTGAAGCCAAGAGACTGAAGTGTCTCTGCCTCAGTGTATGTGTTGTCTGACATCTTTTATTGCTTAGTGGTTTTGTTTAATTTGCTTTTCAGTCCTTGGCTGTGCTAGAGTTGAATTTTCCAATTAAACATTCTTTAGGTTAATTGACTCCTTTCCCTACTACCCTGTGGTACTGGGAATTGAATCCAGGGGTGTTCTACAACTGAGCTACGTCCTCGACCTTTTTCTTTTTTTCAACAGATGTTTTAAAAATATTATTTTAGTTGTTAATTGATCTTTGTTTTATTTATTTATATGCAGTGCTGAGAATTGAACCCAGTGCCTCACACACGCTAGGCAAGTGCTTTCCCACTGAGCCCCAACCCCAGCCCCACTCTCAACCTTTTAAATTTTCTATTTTGAGACAGGATCTTGCTAAGTTTCCCAGGCTGGCTTTAAACTGTGATCCTCCTATCTCAGCTTCCCAAGTCACTGGAATTACAAGATGGTACCACTGTGTCTGACTTCTTCAGGTTAATTGAGAAGATACTGTAAAAATGTAATTTTTAGATGGTTACATAAGAATTTTGAAGCAGAATTGATTATGAAAGCATCTCCCTGAAAATAACAACTTTCTTCTTTAAATGGTGTTCACTAAACAACCGTAGATACACAAAATTTACCTGAAAAATACCCCAAACAACCATCAGTGAAGGCTATGTGAAAGAATTACTGTCTTAAAGCAACAGCATTGTTTAGATAGTCATAGAAAAGGGAGCTTGTGTTATAACCAATTTTGTATGGAAGGATATATAGCAAAACTCTTATTTAAACTCATTTCCAAAAGTAGTTTAGCTCTAGGTTAATATTTAAAAGAAGCAGAATATTATACTGTACCTGGGTACATTAATGTGACTGCGGAATTAGTTGATGATAAGCAGAGGTACAGAATAGTTAGCCTCAGACTTTGCTGTTTGAATTTTATATATTCCTATCACATATTTAAAAGTTGTATTATTACTTGGCATATTTAGAGATGGTCAGTAAATTAGACAAGTTTACATGAGGCTTTAGAAATGCCATCTTGCCAGTAATTCAGGAGGCTGAGGCAGGAGGATGGCAAGTTAGAGGCTTGCCTCAGCAATTTAGGCCATAAGAAATTTAGTGAAACCCTGACTCAAAATGAAAACGAAAAAGGGCTGGCAACATTGCTCAGTGGTTAATGCCCCTGGGTTGATTCCCCAGTATGGTTCTGCCCCACATAAAAAAAAAATCTTCATCTGCAGATGTGCCTAGTAGTACTTAAGCGTAACAGTAGCTGTTCAATTGAACAGTAGGTTTGGTAAAAATCAGAGTTGTGGCAGGTGTTTATTGCTTCATCCTTTTTTTGAATAGCCTGGGTAACCAAAAACTTAAGTTTTAGATCGAGATAAATGGAATAAGTGATATTTAGACACATCTCTTCATTGTTGCTTAATCTCCTTAAAGGCAGATTTTAACAAAAATTTTGGCTGAAGAGCATGTTCTTTTTGTGCTCACAGTTCTAATATGTTGCCCCTATGCCTTCGTTGGGTTTCATCAAGTTTTGGTTGATCCTATTTCCAGTATCAATCACAGTTGTGTGGATTATAAGGAAGCAACAACAAAAATAGCCTTCAAAGTAATTTTTTATCTCCGATCTGTAATTGTATCAAGATTAATAGGGTTTGCTTATTTATTTAAATATCAAGTGTTGTGTGGAAAGTTTAAATTATTTGGCTTCTTTAGAACTACTTAGCATTCAGGAGATATGTATGTAAGAAATATAATTTAGTGAAACTGTTATTTTCAGGATAGAGATTTACTTAAAATGCTAAGGAACTTTTTAGAAATGTGTGTGTGTGTGTGTGTGTGTGTGTGTACGTACTCCTTCCTTAAGTGTCTCTTGGGTAAGCTGAAGTGGTATGATTGTAGATGTGTTGTTACAAAAGGAATGATTTGACTAAAATATTAGATATGAATTCTGAAGGTTTTGGGAGCTATTGAGGCAAAAATTGTGCTCAGCTTTGGCCTTGGTAGTTAAGAACACAGTGGGTTCACGTTCTCAGGGGGCTGGACTATGTAGTATTCCCCAGATCTGCCTAGTAACAAGGCTTCTCTGGGTGCAGTGTGTGTCTATGCACATGTGTGCATGGGGGTATTAGAAGCACATTTCTAAGTCTTTTCTGAAGAGATTCTGATTGAGTAGGGTTGGGGTGGAGCCCACGAATTAGTATTTTTAGCACGTATTCCAGATGATTCTTATTATTAAGCATGTTTGGAAAACACTGTCATGAAACAAACTGGCAAATACCTTTAAACCTCAGAACCATTGATGCAGCTGTCAAAGCCATTTGTCTGTCTTCCATGGTGGTTCGAGGATGAGTTTGTTGTACTCAGCAAGCTAGGAAATAGCTTGCTACTTATATAATTGCATTGCTTCTTTATCACAATAGGTAGCATTTATTTAGTACTTAAGATGTACCAGTTATTTGGTTGATCACATATTGCATTTGTGATTATTACTTTATTTATCTAATTTTAATCTCTTAAGTAGGGTCACATTTAATGAGTGGTGAAAATATTTAAATCCAGGCAGGTTATTGCCAGAGTAAGCATTCTTTATTTTTTTTAAAATGTTTTTTTAGTTATAGATGGACACAATACCTTCGTTTTATTTATTTTTATGTGGCGTGAGGATTGAACCCAGTGCCTCACATGTGTCAGGCAAGTGCTCTACCACTGAGCCACAATCCCAGCCCCAGAGTAAGCATTCTTAAGCAGAGTATGTTATATACTTTGATTTCCCCTTCCTTTAATAGGAGTCTATAATCCTAAAACTTTATATTCCACAGCAGCATCTCTGCTGTGGAATTTTTTCTTGTGAGAAAACTATTCTGGCAAAAATTGGTGTTGGCTGTTGAGAGTTTTATGAAGGGGTTGCTACTATTCTCAGATGTGTCCTATAGCTCTGGAATGTCTTAGTATAAAGAGACATAATGTCACCTGCCCTGGTCCTAAGGTATGCCCCACCCTCAGATATGGAGCCACGCCCAATGTGTGGTCCTAGAGAGTGAAACTGATCACTGAATGTTACATGCATTAAGAATGTACCACAGTGACACCCACTGTTTTGTATAAGTATTACGCAACAATAAAAAACAAACAAAACACCATGCCACCCCTCCACACCCCAAAAATAAATCATAACGCGCCTTCCCCAAAGCATTTTCTTGTTCCCACAGACATTTTCTCAGAAGCTAAGCAGGAGCACCCTTCACTTATGTATTTACTTTAGGCAGGTTCAGCTGCCTGTGACCTCAGGGATAACTTGTGACGTCTGCTTGTCAGGCCAGGGCTGCAGAGTGGAACATGTGGTCAGGACGCTGATAATCTGAGGTGTGGTCTGTGGGAGAGGTTGAGAGCTAACAGAGTGGGGTTTACCTGAGTCCTCAGAATCATAGGTTCTGAAGGCTTCTCTTCTGCAGCCCCCACCCACTACTGTGTTTTGAGTGGGTTAATTAATCTGTCCTGAGACTCAGTTCATCCATACTGCTCTTCCAGAAAGCAGCATGCAGAGAGCAGAACAGAAGAGGAGCAGTAGCCTCAGTGAGGTATTTGGTCTAGCTGTATCTTAGTGGCATTGTACCCTCTCATTGACCACCCCAGAGTATTTTAGTGTGTATTGTTTTCCTGAAGCTTCCCCCTCTAGTGAATTTGAAGCCAAAGAAGAACAATGCTGGTGCTCTTAGTGTACTTGCAGATGTAATTTTTCAGTACTGCTCACCCCCTCTTCATACTGGATGAGGAGTTGTTCTCTTGGTGACTGAAAAGATCCTATCTTTGCATGCTGAATAGAATTCACGGTGACTGCACTGGGTAGTAATGCTGACCCATTCTTCACACTCCAGGGAAAGAATACATTGAGAACTCCTTCAGACTCTTTGGAAAAGGAGGAAGGGAAAGTCAGGTTTTTTTTTTTCTTTTTTCTAAAGAAAAGCATTGCATTTTCATGTAATTTAAAATGACTGGGTTTTTAATTTGTTATCCCCTCCCCTGTTTGAGTGCATTTGAGTTTGAATATCACTTTTCTAAATGGAATTCAATCAGAATAGTGTAATATTTGTGGCTGAAATCTGTTCTCAGCTAAATGGGGGTTGCAGGATGACCCCAGATTTCTCTCATTTGCCTCTTTGCCCTCTTTAGCAAAAGATGTTCTTTCATTGCTGTGTCTACAGAAATAAATTCCAGACTATTATCAGTGCCTCACAGGCTAGACTAAGTCAGGAATTGCTCTTTTGGCAAGATTTACAAACTTATAATCAGAGATCATTTGTGCAAGAAGAGCTTTTAGATTCAGATGTGAGATTTTGCATTAGTTGAGAGTTTATATTTGAAGAGTGTGTAGGAGATGTATTTTTCTGCTCTTTCAGGGATTGGTAAATAACCCATTCATAGATGTTTTCTTCAAGGACAATTTAGATATTTACTTGTGGTGGGAAGCAAAATTATTTTAAGATCTTTTAGTCATTTTACTATTATCATTGGTTAGTGAATGGCTTTTTGGTGAATAAGTCAGGGACTACTAAGTACCTAATGTGAGCCAAGCACTCTTCTCAAGTAAAGGGGCAACTGGGAAAGAGTGGAGTTGGCCTGCCTGCTATCCTGTTGCCTTTGCCACTCATTAGCAGTGTGACCTCAGGTCAGTCCTTTCCATCTTTGGAGTTTGGTGTCCTCAGCTATAAAATGGAAAGGATCAAATTTGGAAATTTTGCCTTCTGAACTGTGTTGAAGATCTAAAGAAATGTCTTTTTTTTTTAAACCTCTAAAACAATTATTTAAAAATTAATTGACTGTATTTTTAACTTCTTTTATATATATATATATAGTTGCTGTCCTTGAAGAATTACAACTTTTGTGAACAGGATTTGTATGAAAACAAGTATTTTGAGAGCAGTGTAAAACAAGGTCCAACCAAATGCAGTTCTTTTTCATCATTTCATAACTTTACAGGAAATCTAGAAAAGAGAAGAAGGATGGATGTAGGTAGAGGAGTCAGAGGCGACTTGCAGGAGTAGGAGGGATTTTAAAGTGTGTGCTGGGCAGAAGGTGGGAAAAGACCTAGATCGACAGTAGAGAGGTTCATGATGGTAGGAAGGAAGGTGGCAGGTCAGCTGAATGCCATGGAATTGGAAATTGTCTTCATATGCCCCATGGGACCTGAGACTCAGCCTTCCTAGCTTTTTCCCAGTGCAAGGAACAACTCTACTTCCTGGAATTCTTTTTCTCCTCCTTTCTCTTCTTAACCTAGAGTCATTATCTCATGACTGATCATCACCCATGATTAAGTCTGCCCTTCTGTGTGCCTGTGGTACCTCCTGGGAGATAGATCCCTTTACTCACCACATTTTGTGTCATGTTAGATACGCTACAGTGTGGTTTAAATGTGTCATTTCCTTTTGTCATCATAGCAGCTTCATGAATTAGTACTGCTATTATCCTTATTTTCTAAGTGTTAAGAAAAAACCCTGAGACTTTGGAAATTTGCATTGTCCAAAGTCCTCCAGCTAATAATAAGTATTGGACTTGAACTAAGTCTGTGTGACTGTTTTTCCCAATGATAGAAAATTGGAAGATACTTTAAATTATTGATCAAAAAATTTTTTTTGCATACAAATGTGAGAGAAGAAAATGAGAGAAAAATTGACTTTCCCCAGTTTTCTTTTACCCTGGATTTTGCTGAGCAGTAGAGAAGATTAATTCATGGATTAAATAAAGATTATGTTTGAGAGAGTTAAGAGTTAATGACAACTGACTCAGGTTTTAAATAATATGTTTTCTCTATTGTGAGACTTTCTACTATGTAATCAAACTTCTCAAATTCTGCTTATAGGATTCTGTTATTTCATATTTACTAATGAGTGAATATATATCACAGCATATTGGTTAAGCATTGGAAAATTATTTTTCTTATTTGTAATGGGGAGGAGTACTTCCCCTGGGGTGAGAGGTGTCTGGTTTGGGTTTTGTATGGCAGTTGTCTTCCATAATTGTGGTGAGATGGGTTCTGCAGACATCGAGTGTACTGGACGTGTTTGCCTTCTGCTTTCTCAGGTCATTGCTTCTGACTGAACCACACAGTGTGTTGAGGGTAGTGGCCTCAGAATGTGGCAGCAGGACAAATGGTGAGAGGCAGCAGGGCTGCTGAGGGCCCCCCAGACTGGCCACATCCACTCAGGAATGAGGTACTCACTCTGACTCAGAAACTCCTCAGTTTTTTTTTGTTTGTTTTTTAAGGGGTCTTTGTCATCCCAAAGTCCAATCTAACCTTAAGTTATTTTTGTCCAAGGAGGTCACTGAAGAGAGAGACGACTGAGGTAAAAATAGAGAAAGGTGAATGTGGAATTTGAGCGGAACTTTGAGGGGTGGTGTGGTTTGCTTACACGTGCTGAATAGAGGACCTGAGCAAAGACCTAGAACTGGTAGCACATAGAGATCTTAGTGGAAGTTTTGATAGGATTAGAGGAAAACATTTTGTGGGGATCACTTATATTACAACTTGGATGCAGAGAGATTTGTGCTTTATTTTGTGTCTGATCTGGACTTTCTAATAAAGCTCCTTCATTTTCTCATTGTACAACAGGGAAAAAAAAAAAACCCTAAACCAATCTGGATTAAAAGTAGATCCAGTGTGTAATTTAAACAATATTTTTAGGTAAAAAAATACTCCTTTCTAGGAAATGTTGCTCATCTCTCAATGTCTCACCCTTTTTCATAGCACTTCTCCAAAATAGGGTAGTGGCTATGCTGGGTGGGGCTTGCAGATTTATTGATCTTGTGCCCATTGTCCCTTGTCCTTGTCTCTGGGGCATGATCTGTCCCTAATTGCTGAGTACCCTATCAATCTCCAGTGCTGACACTGTTCTTTTTCATTTTCCCTGAGCTACTCCCTGGTAGTGATCTCCCCCTGATGAGCATATTGGCTGGTTTTAGCTGTGTCTGAGTTCAGTTTGCCCTCACAATAATCTGTCACTGTGCAGGAAAGTGGAACCTTAGTGTCTCCTCTGCCTGACTGCACTGTTTTACTTTGACTTGATTTCTCTCAAGTTGTTATGAGTAGCCCAAGACACTCTAAATAGCAGTTGGGGGTAATGAGCAGAGTAGACTCTAAGAAATGGAGACGGACCTGTGTCTGCTTGTGTGTTTCCTTCCCCTCTTCTTTCCCGCAGTTCTTCCAGTGGAATTCCCCACTTCCTCTTCTCTCAGATCTTCCTTATGTAGGACTCTAAATTTTAGCTCAACAGAGATGGGAAAGAACGAACAAAGGGGCTTTATGCAATCTTTTCTGAAGATAATAATGTGATACGAAAGCTCTTGTTTTGAAGCAAACTCTTATTTTCTGAGTATTTCAACAGAAGTTGAATATTTCTTCTGTCTTGGACTCTGCACATGTGTGTACATTTCTTCTATGGTAAATCTCATCTCCCCAAGGTGGCATCTCAGGCGAGATTTGGGAAAAGGTCATGGCTTAAAAAGTCAAAAGGTAAAACCTGGGTCAGTATTTCATAATACATGACAAGTAGTAAAGAAGTGATTTGTACAGTTGCCTAATTTCTTTGAACTAGATTTTCCCAACTGCATCCTATAGGAATGGTTAATAGGAAGCTTAAAATGAATTTTTTCAAAAGGAATTTATGACTAAACAGATGATCTATCTGGCTTTTGGAGAGTCATAACAAATACTAACTTATTAAAGGTTCTGAAAGGTCCTGCAATTAAAAAAGTCTTAAATCTTGATCAGTAAGTTTGCTTAAAAAACACTGTTAAATATTAACTGATTTCTAGTGAAAAACAGTTTTTAACTATGACTGTGCTTTCAGGGCAGGATCATGGGCAAGGCAGTCAAAGCCTAAAACCAAGGAGGAGTCAGAGATTTGAATGGCTGTTCATATAACTTTCTTGTGTTAATGCTTTCTTTCCAAGGATTATTAGCAGGCTATGATGAAGATATTTTTCAAAGTAAATGTATAGGTCCAACATGTTCACCCAGTATTTACCTTGAACTGAACTCTAGTAGAAATCATTTTCTTTGGGACCTATTTTTTGGTAAAGTACTTTATGTGATGTGGAAAGTATTTTGTAACCATATGTCCAAGCAGTGAGCCTTTTGTTAGATCCAATTAGTTTTCTCTTCTGATTAAATGTGAGATTGAAGTGTTTCACTTGGCTGCGGGCACACTAATTCACTTGGGAACTCTTCTATGTCAACTTTCTGCAGATGGAGAACAAAATATTAATAATATTTATGTTTACATAATTCTGGAATTCCTTACAAATAGAAATGGCTAGGATGTATACTTGTCTGAAGTAATGTACTATTAATACTGATTTAAGAGTCTTCTGTAATCTCCAAAATGAAGAAATATATTGTACCTTTAAGAAGATTATAGCAAGATTTAGTAAGACTTAGAAGTATCTAATTTAAAAAGCATATTAGAACCAGGAGAAATGGAGCCAGTGTCTCTCTATACCATATGTGGAAGCAAAGAAATGAGACTGAAGAAGTTTAATAATTTTAGGATCCTATAGTAACTTTAAAATATAATTTTATCTTATTGATAAGCTGAACAATAGCACTTAAGTAGCGTTTTTTGATAAAATATTACACTGAAGTAAAAGGAATCTGATTTTTGTTAAACTCTTACAGTAAATGCTTATTATGGTTGTTAAATACCCCCATTGTCTCTGTGAAATATGTTTCATTCATTGAAAGGAAGTATATTTGCAAAATTTACAAATGTGAAGAAACAGTCTTGACTTCTCATTTGTTATGAAAGGAGAGAGTTTTATGGGTGAAGGTAAGCGAGAGCTGTGGCTTTGTTGCAGAAGACTTTGGTCTCTTAGTTGATATGGCTTGAGTCCTTAAGCCACTGGAAACTGAATTTATAGCAAATATAATTTTTTTTTTTTTTGGTACCAGGAATTGAACCCAGGAGCACTTAACCACTGGGCCACATCCCCAGCCCTTTTTAATATTTCATTTACAGACAGGGTCTCAGTAGGTTGCTCAGGGCTTCACTAAGTTACTGAGGCTGGCTTTGAACTCATGATCCTCCTGCCTCAACCTCCCAAGCCACTGGGATTATAGGCATGTGCCATGGTGCCCGGCACAAATATAAATCTTACTTACACTGTTGCTCCCCAAACTGGCAGTGGATTTTATTTATTTCTTTTGGTACTGGGAATTGAACCTTGGGTGCTTTACCACTGAGCTACATCCCCAGTCCTTTTTATTTTTTATTTTGAAACAGTATCTCACTAAGTTGCTAAGACTGACTTGGAAATTGGAATCCTCCTGCCTCAGATTCCCAAATTTCTGAGATTACAGGCATGTGCCACTGTGCCCAACTTGAAGTGTGTTTAAAATATAAAAGTCACAGAACAATTCTATAATCCCGATGGGGACAGGAGAACGACTAGAGGGGAGTAAAGTGGGAAGGCAGTGTGGGTGGAGATTGTGGCCAAGATTTAGCTTTATTTTAAAATTCTTTTTAGATATACATGACAGTAGAGTGTATTTTGACATATTATATATACATGGAGTATAACTTCCAATTCCTTTTTTCTTTAAACCCTTTTAAAAAATACTTTGTTGTAGTTGTAGATGGACATAATACATTTATTTTATTTTTTTTTATGTGGTACTGAGGATCCAACCCAGTGCCTCACACATGCTAGGCAGCACTGTACCGGAGCCACAACCCTAGCCTTGACTTCCTATTCTTGTGGTTGTATGTGATGAAGTGTTCCAACGGTTGCATAATCATATATGCACATAGGATAGTAACATCCCATTCATTCTTCTGTCTTTCCTATTCCCATCTCACTTCTACTCCCTTCATTCCCCTTTTTTTAATTCAATGAACTTCTAGTCTTCCTTCTGCCCTGCTCCCTTATTGTGAATCAGCATCCACATATCAGAGAGAACATTTGACCTTTGGCTTTTTGGAATTGGATTATTTCACTTAGCATGATATTCTCCATTTCCATCAATTTGCCTGCAAATACCATAATTCCATTCTCCTTTATTGACTAATATTCCACTGTCTATATGTACCACATTTTCTCTATCCATTCATTTGTTGAAGGGCACCTAGGTTGGTTCAATAGCTTAGCTATTGTGAATTGAACTGCTATAAACACTGATGTGGCTGCATCACTGTAGTATACTGATTTTAAGTCCTTTGGGTATAAATGAAGGAGTGGTATATCTGGGTCAAATGGTGTTCCATTCCAAGTTTTCTGAGGAATCTGCATGCTGCTTTCCAGAGTGGCTGCATCAATTTGCAATCCCACCAGCAACATATGAGTGTGCCTTTTTCCCTACATCCTTGCCAATACCTGTTGTTGCTTGTGTTCTTGATAATCACCATTCTAATTGGAGAGAGATGAAATATTAGGGTAGTTTTGATTTGCATTTCTCTTATTACTAGAGATGTTGAACATTTTATTCATATATCTGTTGATCACTTATATATCTTCTGTGAAGTGCCTGCAAAACTTAACTTTTAAACTGAGAATGGGTTAATTTGTTCTGTTTTGTCCTAGGCTTTTTATTTTTTTTTTATATTGAAATTTTTATATCCTGAAACATAGTATCAGCTAAAAAGTTATATATAGAATGAAGAATATGAGTAAGTAAATATAGATCTAGAAAATTGTAGCCAGTAGTAACAGTGTAACAGAGGAATATTTTCCATATAATTTAGAAGTTCCCAGTTGCCATACTGTACTTTTGTTTGATGTTTTCATTGCCTGGATATTAGCAGTAAGCCATATATTTTGGAACCTAGTGCAAGTCAACAAATTTTTTTTGAAGTAATGCATTTTGTGAGAAGACTTGTTAAGTGTAGTTCAGTTTACTTGATCAATGAAGTATGAATTTCTTTCTTCTTATTTCCCAAATCGAAGGTTCATTTTTACCTTAGATCTTAGTATCCTCGGCATATGATTATTTTTCTTAGTAAGTTGAAAATTTTTGCATTAAAGAGACAGCTTGCAACTTTTCTTTGACATATCTGGACTGCCAGCATCAGAATTATTGCACTTTGGAACCCTTATTAAGGTAAAATAAGATTTCTTGAACATAGTGTGATAACAATACCATGACAACTAATCTGAAGAACGTCACTAAGTGACTAATGGAATCTGAAGACCATTACTAGGTGACTAATGGGAGGCTAGAGTATAAACTGTGGCTATACTGAACAAAAGGATGATTCATGGTCTGGGCAGGACAGAGTGGGGATGGCGAGATTTCTTCACACTACTCAAAGCAGTACAGTATTTAAAACTTATGAATTATTTATTTCCACAATTTCCCACTTAGTATTTTTAGACCACAGTTATCTTAAGTAATTGAAACCATTAAGAATAAAACCATGGATAAGGAGAGACTAGTGTAAATTTAATCTGGATCCAGCATCATATTTAATTGGATTTTGTTTTATATTGCTTTGGCACTTTAAATAGTAAAGAGTAATGAGAACTTAAGAATTTTTTTCCAGTGCCACAGTGTACCTATAATATTTGTCAGTTGTAGATTGCTGTTTTGTAATTATTTGTAATTGTGGAGCAAATACCACATTTGTTCTTAATGCTTTTTTAAATATTTTTTTCTCATGTTGTTATACTTTTTTCTAATTGACAGGCATTATATTCCTAATACAGAAAATTTGGATTTAGAAAAATTTAGACAGGAAAAATTATCCATGACCCCCATTACACAAAGAAAACCACCACTCTCCTTTAGATATTTTAGTTTTCATCTTTTTCTCTATACATATTTTAGAGTCATCTTAATTATTTTATTATTATAATATAGCAACATTATATAATTATGATTTCAGTGACTATGTGATATTCTATCTTGCTTTATGTTGTGTGTACAATAATTTACTTAGGCACTCCCACACTGCTAGACATTTAGTTTGGTTGTAGTTTTTTTTTTTTTTTAATTTAATTAGTCATGCTGAGGTGGGCAATTTGAGGCATAATAACTTTGGCTGTGATTTTGCTTTAGGACAGTTACCACAAGAAGAATTTTAATGGTTCAAAGGAATATATACATTATTAGACTCTTGCTATTCAGTTTCACAAGTACTATCTGAAGGGATTGTGCTTATTTTTGTCAAGACCGGCAGTATGTAAGAGTTCCTGTTTTATTTCATCATTGACTTTTCAGTTTCAGAAGTACTATCTGAAAGGACTGTGCTTATTTTTGTCAACACTGGCAGTACGTAAGAGTTTCTGTTTTATTTCATCATTGACTTTTCTCTTACTTCCAAAATTTTGCTAACTTAAGAAACCTGAGATTTTTTTCCACTTCTGTGGTTATTCTTGTAGTTTAACCTTTATAAATACGACATGTTTTTGGTCATTGTACTTTTTCTTTTTTTTTTTTAATGTGATGTCAGCTCAAATGTTCCTTTTCTTGTTCTTTTTTAGATATAAATGACAGTAGAGTGTACTTTGACATATACTTTTGTGATACTTAAATTTTAAGGTAGCATTGTACTGGGAGGTACATGAGGGGAGCTTAATAGATGCCTGTTACTTGAATACTTGTATGTAGGTAGAACATTATGTAAAACTGTCATCATTGAACAGTGTCTTGTTTTACCTCTGTTATGCTACTGTAATTTTAGAATATTGTAAATGATCAAACTGCTGAACTTGGCATACTCTAATTTCTTCCATGTAAACAAAGTTACATAATTTCAATAAAATAAACACAAGTTTACTTAAAAATGAAGTTATGATTTCTGTGTGAAATGTATATCCTGTCCGGTCTTTTGTAATTTATAAGCTTCAGCTGATACCACCTTCCCATCTCTGAGGATCATGCTGACTGTAAAGTCACAGTGTAAACAACAAGCAGGTGCAGAGCTCGTTCTTTCTCTAGCATTAAATATTCTCATTTAAGTGATAATTTTTCTATTCATCTTTTCCCCTTTAGCACTAAATATTCTCACTAAGTGATAATTTTTCCATTCACCTTTTCCCCTCTCCCTTTTGTATATACTGTATATATAGCTCTTCACCCACCAACTTGTAGAAAAGAGAAGACAGTGTATATTTTTTACTTTCCTCTTTCTAGAACTCATTTGTTTTGCTCTTCAGAAACAGTGACCACAAATCTGAAGGACTCAAGGATACCATCAGCTTTTCTGTAGCTTTCTACTGTAGGGAGTTTTGCATAAAGCAGGGTAACTGTCTGGTCTCAGCCAATATTCAATATTTGAAGCAAAAGAAGCAGCAGCATTTTCCTGAGGAGAGAGTGGGACTCAGGTAGCAGCTGTGATTTTATTCTAGAGTCTGAATTCCTGAAAGTGTGTATGCAGGTCAGTGCCACCTCAAAGTTATTTGGCATTTGTCTAAAACCACAATGCAAGAGGTGTAATTTATAGCTTTTTCAACCATAAACAGGTTGGCAACAGACTAAGATCCAACAGGCAGTCCTTTTTCTTTCTTTTATACTTTAAAATGAAACTCTCAAAGGGGAGGGAGGATTTTATCTATCTCTTCCCAAGAAATACAGCTTCAGAAGGGGCATTTTCTTTGCATTTAAGTGTCCACATTGCTTGCTTTCTCGCCCATCAAAGTATTTTTATTGTTTTGTGTTAGAGATTTTCTGTAATTTGTTCAATACCTGTTGGCCATATATTGTCTTTGATGTGTATCATATTAATTTAATAAACTCAATACTAAGCAACTTGTGGGAATGTGAAAAATATCCAACTTACACAATATAAATGGGTATGCAGGTTGAATATCTCTTATCTGAAATGCTTAGAACTACAAGTATTTCAGATTAGGGAAGGTTTTTTAAAAATTTATTTTGGAATATTTACATAGATTTTGAAAATCTTAGATTAGGATGTACAATCTTCATAACCAAACTACTGATAGTTGATCATTTTTGGTCCTGTCTCTTGGAGGAAACTCTAATTGTTTTCTGGAATTAAAAAAATAAGTGCAAGGGGAGAAGGTATAAATTTAGTGTGTGAGTGGGACATTACAGTAAATTGGGGATATTTTTTGAAGATCAGAATACAGGAAGATTGGGTGGTAGTTAAGCTCCCATGAAATGTTTTCATCACACCGAACACAGATGCCATTTGATCTGTATTTTATATGACCATGTAGAGCCAAATTAAATTTATAATTAACTTTATATCCTCCAGATATCTAAAATGTATTTCATACTTCAGTCTCTTGCTATAAGGCATAATGTAAACTGTTTTTCTTGAAGCTGTTGAATTCATGTAGAGTCAGAGAAAAAAGAATATGCCATGTATGAAACCTTACTGGGATGTCTGATACCTAGTGTCAGGCACACAGTAGGTAATTAATTGATAATAGTTAATTTGGATGATTCTTTAAAGTGTTAAAATATTGAATAGAAGATTTCCTAGATGTAAGGATGTTTATATAATTACCTATGAAATTAGAACTAAGAAAAAGGTAGTATAATATATAAATGAATAAATACCAATAGGTTAAAGTTCTCAAATTAATATTTTTCAAACTCAGTGAGTATATCTAATCATAATACTATCTGTGGCATAACACGGTGTCACAAAATGTGTATTGCTCAACCATTAGAAATAATAGAAGTTCATTTCTTATTCACATAAATTCCAAAACAGCTTTTCTCATCAGTGGATGGTTGTCTGATCAGTGAGTGATTCAAGGACCCAGACCAATTTCATTTAATGGTCCACCATCTTCCTTGTATGGTTTGCATGGTGCTGATGTGCATTAAACCTACTGAAGGGAAAGAAAGAGCAGGGAAATGGGACCGTGGAGGTTCTCATGGTCTGGGCCCGGAGGCGCTGCACGTACGTACTCTTGTCCACCTCCCATTTGCTAGAACTCAGGCATAGGTCTTCACCTGACTGCAAAGGACTAAGACTGCAATCTTACTGTGTGCCAGAGTACAGGTAATCAGCAGCAATCCAGTCTTAAATCACTCTTGGCTTGTGAATAAAATAACTCCAATGTGATTATCATACTCCTATTTAGGATGTTTACTAAGAGAACTAATAGCCATTTTAAAACATCAGGCATATATTGAATGCTTGAGTACAAAATTCTAGTTTAAGCTAGATACCTTGCTTCTAAGGTATCTAGAAGCAAGCTTTGATACCTTGGTCATGACAGCTTCAAATACCAGCGAGAGAACCTTTGAATCTAAATATTTTTTTTGTATAAAAGGCCCACCCACAATAACATTCATTTGCAGAAGGAAATGATTTATTGCTCTCTGTGGATGAGTGCCAAAAAAAAAAAAAAAAAGTTTTCTCCTAAAATACAGTGCCAGTGTTTCCATATAAACACAATTTTACCATATTCAGAGATGTGGAAAATTATTTTTTCATAGACTTTATAGGTTTGGAGATGTAAAGATCCTCATAGAGTCCTTGTGTTGTTAAAAACTTGAAAGGGGTATTTAACTTCTATGGTTTGAAAACTTGTGCTGCAGAAATGATACAAACCATATCTAGAGGACACTTGCAGCTTTCCTTTTTCCAGCTTAGGTGGTCTGCTTACCAAGCGACACTGCTTCATGTTCTTTTTCATTAAAGAAACACTTACTGGGCACCACCTTGCTGTGTGATGAAGTCACACTTAGTCCCTAGTTCTCCAGAACATGGAGTCACTTGTGAGGAAAGAAGCTCCTAATATATGGAGTCTAACGCAGAGTGCATACCATGACAGAGGGAGGAGTGAAGGAGACTCGTGTTTGCAGGAAACTATGCTAAGTTTTCACAAAAACATAACATTTTTTTGTCCTGGAAAATTAACAGATTTTTGCCTGGAATGGAAAAGAGAGTATTGAAGGCAAAGAACAACAGGAACAAAAAGAGGTGAAGCTCTCAAAGTGCATGACGTAATTGGAATCCTGGAATCCTGTAAAGTGGAAGATTTGGGGAGGGATGGTGGGATGTGTACCTGTCTCTGTAGGTTGGGCTGTTTTTACAACCTATATTGAGCACTTTTTGCTTTTTTCTATAAGTATGGGGAAGCTACAGAGGATCTTAATTTGGGCATGAGATAATCGAATCTGTACTTCAGAGAGATAGCCCTGTTAACAGAAGCAGGGGAGAGGCCTGAGGGCAGTCCCTGAGGATGCCAGGACAAAATGCCTGAGAGAGAGGGGCGGCCGAGGGAGTCCTTGCGCCAGTGAGAAAGACGCTTACAAGTAGAATTGCTGAAACTTGGTGATGAGTTCATTTTTGAAAGTGTGTGTGTGTGTGTGTATGTGTGTGTGTGTGTGTGTTTTGTTGTTTGTTTGTTTGTTTGTCTTGAGAAATTGAAAATGTAAGGTAGTGTTTTTGACCCAAACTACAAGAAGTTTATTTTAAATATAATTTATGGGCCACATCATGTGCCAAGCCCAGGAAAACATAAGTTAAATACACAAGAAAAGTATTACAACCTTTGATGTTTTCTTATTATGACCACATTTGATGTTTCACTCTGGTTTCATCTTATAGAGGGATTTTGACCATTGTTCTAATTCTGTTAATTAGTTAATTGAATATTTATAGAACACCAAAATGTGCTCAGAAATGATCTAGGTCATAAAGACAAATTACAAAACCATTGCATGCCAGGAGTTTATATTTTGTTAAGGGAGACAATAGTATATCAAATAAACAAGAAAATATGAACGGTGGCAGATGGTGATAAGAGTTATAGGGAAAAATAAAGCAAGGAGAGGGACATGTGCCAACTTATGGCTCTGGTATCATACAGAGGGTGATTAAAGAGAAAGTGACATGAGAGGAGAACCTGAAGGTAGTGAGGGAAGAAGCTGAGTGGATGCCTCGGTCATGTAGAGGAACAGCAATGGCCAGGACTGAGGAGTGAGGAACAGCAGGGGTGGCGCTGTGGCTGGGAGGAAATGAGGGGGACTAAGTAAGGTCTGCCAGGAGAAGGAAGGGAGCATCACACCAATCCTGTCAGGCTGTACTCAAGATTCTGGCATTTTCTCCGAATTAAGCAGGAATGTTGAGTTTTTTTGTTTTTTTTTTTTTAAATTAGGAATGTTGAGTTTTTAAGTAGAGATGTGACCTCATCTAGGTTTTGAAGGACTGCATTAGCTCCTGTGTTGAGAGTAGCCTGCAGGGCCCATGCAGGGAGGCAATGCAGAGGCTCCCTCAGCAGTTCAGTGAGGAACTAGACCAGGCTGGTGGTGCAGGTGATGAGAAGTGATGAAATGCAGATTCCTTGTGCTGACAGATCGGATGTGTGGTGTGAGATACAGGAGTCAAGGATGACGCCAAGGTGTTGGGGCTACACAACTGGAAGGATAGAGTTAATTAACAGTGTCAAGATGGGGGAAGGCAGAAACGTGGTGTGGAAATATCAGGAGTTCAGTTTTGTCCTTTTCGGTTGCTTGTGTCTAGGAGATAGGCCAGGTGGAATCTCCAGGCAGGTGGTTTTATGTACAAGTCTGAAGTATAAGTGAGTATGTTGTGATTATATTTGAAGAATAAAATAGAATTAATTTAAAACACTTGCAAATAACTCAAATGTCAGTATTTGTCTATGCACGAATACTTAAAATATAATAACATTTCAACACAAATAAGGGCACATTATGACAAGAACACAGACTTTTTATAAAAGTGTACTTCTTAGTCACTTTTCTGTTTTTTCATAGTATCTTAAAATTATTTTTAACAGATTTTTAAAAATAAGTGTTAAAGGAGTACTTAAACGGTGACTCATATTTACTTTGAGGTTTAGAAAGTAAGTTTCCCAAATACATGATGTGGTACTGTTATAGTACGCGTTACCCTTACTTTGTTTACCTGTTTTCTGCTTTTCAGTAACAAGGTTTTGGCAGGGTCACATATTGAGTGCCAGAGAACAGAACTGCATTGTTGTTAAAGAGCCTAAGTTCTGGAATACTTCCTGAGTCTGCAGTTTATTAGCTGGTGAACTTAGACCAATTACTTACTATCCCTGCACCTCCTTTTCCTTAATAATAAACTAGAGATGATACAAATATGGATGGTTGCAAGAATTAAATAAGTTAATGCAGATAATGTACTTAGAGCAGTGCTGGGTACAGAGTAAGCATAAATGTTAGCTCTTACTATCTGCTGTTGTTTACTGCACATCAAAACTTGTTCTGGGCACTTTGCATATATTGTTACAGCATAATTTCAAGCTAAATTTTTCTGACCAGAATGTGCTTACCATACCCATTAACAGCATTAGTGGAAAACTAAATTTTAAAAAATTAATTTGAATTCTGCCACCTCAAATTAATGACAAGTTTTTTGTTTTCTTAGTCTCTCATCCTGTTTGCATATTTAGTATATTGTTTTGTCATTTTCAATGTTGCAGGATGGTCATAATACTTATATATTTTAATGTAACAAAAATTACTTGGTAAATATCTCTGATGGATATTTGAACTTCCTAAGTGATAAATCATGCTGTCATGTGCTATTATGAATTATGTGTATTTCCTGGCAAATAACTCATATTATTTTACTTATTTTCTGATGTTAAATTCCTAAAAGTGGAATTACTAGGAAAAGGAATATATGCTTCTTACCATGGAAATATTTGCCAAATTTCCTTTAAAATTGTAGTCTATGCTCTGATTAATAATGCAGAGTCACTACTGATAATATATATTTTTTATTTTGCTAACTTGGGAGATACTGGTAATATGCTGATAACTTCTTATATCAGTAATATTTATTATTTTGCTAAGTTGAGGGGACATTGTGATGAAAAACTTGGATGCTGGAATTAGGCTGACTGGGTTCAAAATCCAGGTAACACCTGGCTGAATGTGTAATCTTGAAAAGTTACTTACCTACCCTCAACCACATTGGTTTCCTGGTCTGTTCTGTAAAGTATGAATAGTACTGTAGCTGGGCTAGTGTGTTTACTATAGGGAATGAAAGAGGCATGTATGAAAATAGCATAGTTTCTAACATTTTACAAAATAGTTATTATATCCAATTTTTTCCTATCTGTACTTTTGGCTATTAGAATGATAAATTATATTGAACAATTCTGATGCTTGCTTCTATTTTTATTTTCTGTGAATTAACATTTCAGAGTTCTTGGCATAGTTTATTCTAAATAGTTAATATGTATTTTCATAGGATATAGTCTATATTATGGCTTTTTTGTTATTTTGGCTTTCTATAGTTCCTTGGTTTGCTGTTTTTCTGTTCTTTTACTTTTTATATTTAAGAAATATAGGATTCATTATAACATCTTTTCATATATTTGATAAATAGTTGTTTTATGGCAGTATTTACATGATTTGAACTATTTTCATGAAACCGTTTATCAGTTTAGTGTAAAATATGAAGTGTGGATCTAAATCAGTGCAGATGTGTATAGAATTTCAAAAGGGTTATGTGCTAATAAACTTACTGTGTCAAAAATATTTTAAGTTGAAAATGCATCTACTATATCTAAGCTACTGAAATTCTTATCTTCCAACACAGCATGCTGTAGAGTGTGGATGGTTTACCCTGGTGATGGTGTGGCTGACTGAGAGTTGTGGTTTGCTGCTCTCATGTAGTGAGATATTATTATACTGTCTTTTACTGGCCTGGGAAAAGATCAAAGTTCAAAATTCAAGTGTCCTTTCTCCTTAATGCATATAGTTTTCACACTATCATAAAGTTGAATAATGGCTAGTGGAACCATCTTAAGTCAGGGACTGCATTTCTAAATTCTTGACCTTTATTCTTTGCTATGCTATTGTTTTACAGTAGCTAAGGCTAGACATAAATACAAAAAAGCAGCTATGAAATGCTTCTTAATGAGAAGTCTAGCTATTGCGCTGTTTGGTATTCTATCTTGTAAAAAGCTAGTTTTGTAGAAGTTATGGTAAGGTAACTTCAAAAATCTCTATTATCAAGAAAAATGAAGTAGACCAGTTCTTATTTGAGTCTTTATTTGGAAAAGAAAGATGAAAATGATTTTCTTATATGTCTATCTGTTAAAGATAGTATGGGGTTTGAATGTGCGCCCTAAAATTCATGAGTTGAAACTCAGCGGCCAATGTGATAGGATTGAAAAAGTAGGGCCTTCAGCAGGTGTTTGTGCCAGGAGAGCAGAGGGCTATAAAAGGGCTTGAGAGAGGAGATTCATTCTTTTCTCTCCTGTTTCATATGAAGGTTATCCTACTACTCAGTGTTTGTCCCAGCTAGATGACCCCAGAGCAAGGCGCCACCTTGAAAGCGGAGAGCTACCTCCCCTGACACTGACTCTGCTGAAAGTGCCTTGGGCTAGGTCTTCTCATCCTCTGACTGTGAACAATAAATTTCTGTTGTTTACGAATTACCCAGACTCAGGTATTTTGTTAGAGCAGCACAAATGGACTATGTCAGATAGTAATTTCCTCTTTTTGAGAATTCTTGGGCTGCTATAAGAAGAGGACAGTTTAGTTCTCAAAAGAATGTGCCATAGTATTTCTAGAAAATTGGTTTTCAGACACTGAACATTTTTTTTCCCCCTGTACTTGGAATTGAACCCAGGGACACTCTACCACTCAGTTATGTCCCCAGCCCTTTGTATTTTTAATTTTAAATCAGGCTTTTGCTAAATTGTGTCCTAGCTATCCTGGAATTTAACAATACTCTTGTCTCAGCCTCCTGACTTGCTGAGATTACAGTTGTGTGTCACCACACTCTGCAGACACTGAACCTTTAAAAAATATCTTGTGCTATTTTTCCTTCATAGTTTAATAAATTTCCACTTTATGTTCTTTGGTCCAAATTCTGGGTCTGTTGTTTTCTAGGGGTGTGGCCTTTGTTAGCCTCAGGTCTCAGCTTTCTCTTCCTGGTCTGCAAAATAAGAATTGTAATCCCTCCCTTGAAGGACTGATAATTAGCCATATGCTTCCGTTGCTTCCAGCTGGTGTCATTCTGACTGATCAGTGCCTGTGTCATAGTGGTTGCTAAATACATTTAAAGTTCCCTCTGCTTTCAGGGTTGCTGTGAGGATGGGATGTGGTGTCTGTTATTTGCTTCAGGGTCAGGGTGTTGGTGATGGGAGATAGATGCTCCTCAGAAAAGCCATCAGGATCATGCAGAGAAGAGAATCTTTCCGATGGCCCCATCTCCCTCCTCCAGTCCCTATTAGCAGAGTGTCTTGTACTGATGGAGTGTTTTATGTGCCTTAACTGTGTTGGGGTGGAAAAGACTAGAAACCATCACTCTGGGTAGGTGGTTCATAACCATTACTTCACAGGAAGATCACTTGGGGAAGTTTAAAAGTTAAACTCTGAAGTGGGGTCAGGGCACTAATTCCCCCTTGAGCCCCGCAGATGGTGATTCTCTTGCTCACCTAGGTTTAAGCACACATGCTCTGGAGTTTTTCTGTGATAATGCGGTGATGTCCTTTGTGTTCTGTCTTGTACGTTACTTTGTAGGGCTCTTTATACGTGTGTTTTCAGGGCTGCTTGACTTACATTGGGGTTACTGTGGGAAGCCACCTATGACCTGTAATAAAACCTCAAGCTTGGTTGAGCTATTAGACAGGGAAATCTGGCTTCAGGAACTCACAATTATGGAAAATTGTTGGAGATTGCCTGTAGTATGTGGTTGCCTTGTGGCTGGTTCGTTGCTGGAGTTTGAATACAGGCCCTCAAAGTGGGTTGAACAACTAGAGCCAAATGGCTTGTTTAATTCCACCCCATCCTGTTTCTCATGGAAGAAGCTCCTACTGGTCCCCCTTTGATCTGTACTGCTATAAAGGGAGGGCTCCATTTTTTGTTAGAGCCAGTCCCTTATGGATGGCTCAATTGGTCATGCCCCTGTTTCAAAAGATAATCCTGTCTCTTGTCATTTTTTATGACAAATAAATTTCTTAGCTATTATTTTGCAGCTAGTCCATCCCTTCTATAGGAACCCTTTCCCTTGCCCACACGGGATGTGCAATGAGAGGTTACAGTCTGATCAATCCATCATGATCTGGAGATATTATAAATTGAAAATGCATTTAATTCTCTGATAAGCCTATGAAACACTGCAAAGTAGAAAACTTGTCAGTCCAACCCTCATTAGGTTGGAAAATGTCTGTATTCTATTTTAGTTCAGTCTTCTGAGAGACCTTATTTATTCAACAGATAATAATATAAAATACTAATAGACTGATAATTTTGTGCCAGGGTCTATTCTAAGTACCTTAGGTATCTAACTTAACTTTCAAAACTGTATGGGATAAGTACATGCAGAAAAAGGTATAAAAGAAGCTAAATAACTTGCTTAGGTTTACACTGCTAGTATGAGGTAGAGTTGTGCCTTGTGGGTATAGTATCAGCTTTTATCTTCCTGCCAGTATAACTGAGTACTTACAGTGTGCCAAGGACACACAGTGAATACAGATGTGAGCAGCACAGACAAAAATGCTCTTATGGATCATATATCTAGTAGAAGTTCTAAGAATTTTATTTTAAAATGCTCCTGAATTTTAATCAAGATCTTGTGTGTCAGCAAATATTCTACCACTGAGCTGTTCCCACATCCCATATATTTACTTACAATTGTACATGATTAAAAATATGTAGTATTCTTCCTTGAAGAAATGTTTAATTGGTCTAGACTGATTTTGGGGAGAAGATGAATAAGTGGATGTTTATAGAAAAGAATTCCCCATGCATTCTTTAGACTTTCTCAAGACTGTTTGGTTTTCTCTTGCAAGTTTAGGTTTGGGTTGCTTTTGCAGTCTTCTCATAGTGATGGGCTCTAATGCTTTCCCCACCCCTTTTATTTTCCTGCAGTGGAAAAACTTGAGTGCTCAGATCTTTATTAACCCTCATTCACCTTTACAGTCTCTCTGGTGGCATCCCTTTCTCCAAGAGCCCTGTGAGGCTAAAAAGTTACACTTAAGCTAAAGTATTATGGTTGGTGATTACTTCAGGACCTACCTATTGTGAAACCAGCTGCATTTTAGCAGAGCATCAGTGTGAGCTCCAAAGAAGGAGCTGTGTGGGAATTTCAGGCACTGGGGCACAGCCAGTGGAAGTATTTTTAGTCCTGGGCCCTTTCATCACCCCTCTAGTCACATCACTTAGACAGCTGCTTACTCTGTGTGTGTGTGTAAACAAGTTCTTCTCCCTCCTCCCCGAGGACCTAGATTTGAGACCCTTATTCAGCCCTTCACAAATATAGCATTGGTTGTGACCTTTCACTCTAATCTGGACACTCTTGAGATTTTCAAGTACATGCTGACAGGGATTTTGTGAGAATATGTGAGTATCTGCTTCAGGGTAAGAAACAAACCTTTTAGCATGGAGCTCACCCTGTGCTGTACACTTGGACACAGTTGGTAGTGCCTTGATAGTGTAGCCAAATTTGCCCAGCAGACATGTTTTTTGAAACATTGGCTTGAAAACATTTTACTCATTTGTTGTTAGAAGAGAACTTTCCTGCCAAAATGACCAGTTTCTAAAACAGTCTGTCGTCCTGAGTGTGCATTCTCCCTGCTTATTCCCTTCAGCCCTTTCCAGCTTCTCGTGATTGGTAGGTAGCTGCATGGATTGAATTTGCCTGCATTTATTACCAGTTTTAGCCACAAAACTGTAAGATCCTTGAAGCTGGTAGTGCATCTCATTCAGCGTATTCTTCCCATACCTCCCCACACAGGCCCACAGAAACCTTCAGTATGTTCCTGTGGAAAGGAATAAGAAGGAATTCTCCGAGCGGGCTGGGGAGATAGCTCAGTTGGTAGAGTGCTTACCTTGCAAGCACAAGGCCCTGGGTTTGATCCCCAGCAATGCAAAAAAAAAAAAAAAAAAAAAAAAAAAAAAAAAAAAGAAGAAGGGATTTTCCTAGGGCCCTAGACCTTAACTGTGTGGAGAATTTTAATACGGGATGATCTGGAGCCCAAGTTCATGGTTTATCTTTCACACACAAAAAGTTATTATTAAATGAATTAAAAAGCCATGAGAATAAAAGCTAAGCACAGAAATCTTAATTTCCTTGGAGAGCCTTACATAGCTGCAGATTCCCAAGCAGTCTATCAGTGGAAGTAGGTGATCACTTGTCTGTCTTCCCAGTGGGGCTGTGTTCTGGGAGGCAGAGGGTATGCTTGGCTTCTTGGTTATTCCCAGGACTATACAGAATGTTCCCTGAAAAAGTGTTTTTTGAAATGCTTAGTACCTCATTATTAAGACAGGGTTTTCCTCATAAAAATATGGTAATGATTTGCAACAACAGAAGCCTTTTCTCTGAGAAGTTGAAAGAGATCAGCACTTTCAGGAGGGACACTAACTTATTCTCAGAGTGCAGTTGTACCTAAGGTTGTAAAATAAAAATAATGAAATCTGAAAGATAGATATGTTTTCAGTTTTTACAGATGTTAACAGAACCAAATAGATTTTTAATGGACACTCAGAAACTTCATAAATTAAAAAGATGTACATTTAAACTGGTTGAGGAAAAAAAACTTGATTCGTGTTACTTTTAGTGCAAACTTTAACCATATAACATGTTGCTAAAATTAGAATTTTCAAAAATATAGTATTCACAATAATTAGAATAATGGACTCTAAGAGAGATCATTAGAGCGCACAGTATGCTTTAACTCTTACCAGCTGGGACAGGGCACACCCTTACTATTCCTCAGATTTTGCCTAGAAGCTTTAAAAGCATCTGTTTATAAACTGGAACCAATACTTAAGTGTCACTGGATTAACACTTCAGAATTTCATGTTTACACATATATTTCACAACTCTCTTTAATATGCTTTAAAGCTGGCTGAGACTTATTTATGTGTTACACAGCTATACTCAGTTCCATAATCTATAGCTACTTTCTTTTGAAATTAAATTTATTGCCCCTGAAAATTGTGGTGAAAATAAAGCCAAAAGGTGTTGCAACCTACTAATTGAAAGCACGTATTCTGTAGCTAGTATACATGAGTATGTGCTTGAGGTAAGTTTTATTTAATACTAGCAAAATTTTTGATATTGTTAGAAAGGGTTCTTCAGAAAATACTTTTAGTTAGGATTTAGCTAGAGCGCATATATATATATATATGTTATATACGTATATATGTACACATAACATGCATATGTCTGTATCATTTAAATTTATTTTTATTTTCTTTTACTTAAACCTACTCTATAATCCCAAACAGAATCCATGCAAGAGTATGAATCAAAATTAATAAGAGTCCAGTAAAACAGCAGAACATATAAATTATTAAATTTAATTCCATAAAACATTTTTTGAACTCCTATTTGCTATATTTGTACCAGCATATGAGAATAAATGTGTTCTAGAAGTTTTCTGATGGAGTTTTTTGGGTCTTCTGAATATAGGATCATGTCATCAGCAAATAGGAATAGTTTGAGTTAATAATCCCTTTTCATAATCCCTTTAATTTCTTTCTTCTGTCTAATTGCTCTGGCTAAAGTTTCCAGGACTATGTTGAATAGAAGTGGTGAAAGAGGGCGTTCCTGTCTTGTTCCAGTTTTTAGAGGGAATGCTTCCAATTTTTCTCCATTTAGAATAATGTTGGCCTTGAGTTTAACGTACATAGCTTTCACAATTTTGAGGTATGTTCCTACTATTCCTATGTTCCTAATGTTTTGAACATGAATGCTGTCAAATGCTTTTTCTGCATCTATGGAGATAATCATATGATTCTTTAAGTCTATTAATGTGATGAATCACATTTATTGATTTCTTTATGTGGAACCAACCTTGCATCCCTGGCATGAACCCCGCTTGATCATGGTGCAGTTTTTTTTGCAGGGGGCGGGTACCAGGAATTGAACTCAGGAGCATTCAACCACTGAGTCACATCCCCAGCCCTATTTTGTATTTTGTTTAGTGACAGGGTCTCACTGAGTTGCTTAGCACCTTGCCATTGCTGAGATTGGCTTTGAAACTTGTAATCCTGCTGCCTTAGCTTCCTGAACCACTGAGATTACAGGTGTGCACCACTGTGCCTGTCTTGCTCTATCTTTTTAATATGTTTTTGTATGCAATTTGTCAGTATTTTATTAAGAATTTTTGCATTTATGTTTATCAGGGTATTGGTCTGAAGTTTTCTTTCCTCCATGTGTCTTTGGTTTTGGTATCAGGGTGATTCTAGCTTCATAGAGTGAGTTTGGAAGGGTTCCCTCCTTTTCTATTTCATGGGATAATTTAAGGAGGATTGGTGTTAGTTCGTCTTTGAAGGTCTGGTAGATCGTGGCTGAGGAACCCTGAGGTCCTGGGCTTTTCTTTGTGGGTAGACTTTTGATGGCATCTTCAATTTCATTACTTGAAATTTATCTGTTTAAATTTTTTATGTCCCCTTGATTCAATTTGGGTAGGTCATATGTCATTAGAAATTTGATGTCTTCAAGATTTTCTATTTACTGGAGTATAAATTTTCAAAATAGTTTCTGATTCTCACTTGTATTTCAGTAGTGTCTGTGGTGATATTTACTTTTTCATCATGGATTTTAGTAATTTGAGTTTTTTCTTTCTTTCTCTTGGTTAGCTTGGCTATGGGTTTATCAATTTTATTTACTTTTTCAAAGAACTAGCTTTTTGTTTCATTGATTTTTTTTTGAATTATTTTGGACTTTCCATTCTTTTAAGGAATGAGCTCAATGCAGTGAACTTTTCTCTTAGAAGAGCCTTTACAGTGTCTAAGAGATTTTGATATGTTGTAGCACTATTCTCTTTTACTGCTAAGTATTTTTTTTATTTCATCCCTGATTTCTTCTGCTATCCATTGGTCATTCAATAGCATATTACTTAGTCTCCAGGTGTTAGGGAGTAAGTTTTATTTTTTATTTTATTGCTTATTTCTAATTTTATTCCATTATGGTCTCATAGAATGTAAGATATTCTCTCTCTCTTTTTTTGTGTTTGCTTTGTGGCCTAAGATATGGTCTATTTTAGAAAATGATCAATGCATTGCTGAGAAGAATGTGTGTTCAGTCATTGATGGATGAAATATTCTATGTGTCTGTTAAGTCTAAATTATTAATTGTATTTTTTAGTTTTATAGAATGTGATACAAATGTTTAAAATAGTACTAAATTTATAAGTTAACAAAGAAAAGATTTGTAAATGTTTCTTGGATTGCAGTCTGGGTTTACCTTTTGTTACTAGCTAATTTTTTTAAAAAATTGGGTTGCTTTTGATAAATTCGTATCTTCTGTCTCCTAATGAATCTTCCAGTTCTTTTCCCTCCTCCTACAGTTAATGGGATACTTCTGCTGCCAGTTCATAGCTCCATGTCACACTTATTTTACTGTGTGGTAATTTCTTATTGTCTTAGTACTATTGGTGTTACTTTAATGGAATACCTGAGACTGGATAATTTACAAAGAACAGAAATTTATTGACTCATAGTTTTGGATGCTGCAAAGTCCAGGATCAAGGTGTCAGTATCTGTCTGGGGCCTTCTTCTTTACACAGCAGATATGTAAGTGTAAAGAGACAAAGAGGGCCAAACTTAGCCTTTGGTGATAGCATTACTCATTTCCCAAAGGTTCCACTTCCCAACACCACCACCATGGCAACTAAAGTTCAACGGGAATTTTGGAGGGAGTAAATATTCTAACTAGAGCATTCATTATATCGGTGTTTTGTTTTGTTTTATTTTTTAAACTTGGAGCATGACTTTCTAGAAAGTCGAGACCACTTCTCATGTTTGCAGTCCAGAGCTTCCTAACATGTCAGATATATTTTACAGTGGTTGGATATGTATGAATTAATACATTGAAAGGAAAGGGGGAATGTAGAAAATAGGGAAGAAAGAATGAGGAGAAAAATGGACAGGGTTGAAGAGAGAGGAGGAAGAATAGGAGATGGGTAATCATCTATTTTTCCTGTCATCTTCAGGTGAAACTAGATGTTACCCTAAGTCCCTGGGCACAGGAGAGAGTCATCTCTTAAATTCACCTGGATGCCCCCTACCAGTGATACCAGTGGCTGAATGACTTTGGCCTGAGATAAGTCTCTAGGGCTTATTTAAATGTCACTGCTGTAGGCTTAGTCCTTTGATGACCAGTTTGGGTGCCTTCCCAGGATGCACTGCAGCCTAGGTATATGGGGAACTCACAGCCCCTAGTTGGTCCCCTGAGGAGCAATGTTACCTCTTACCTACTTATTGAACCAGTGCAAAGCTGACTGAGAAATTTTTAGTGTAATACTTTGTTCTTCCCACAGTGATTCTGTGGTGATCTTTTTTTGATCAGTCAAGCATTGAATGATGATTGCATTTGAATGGGAAATGATTATTCCTAAAATGTGTGCTTCAGATATATATATATATATTTTTTTTTTTTTTTTGACTCCTGGTTAAAAAGTATCAGTGTTGTCAAAAAAATGTTTTCAAGTTGATTTTTGGTATCAATGTTTGGCAAACATTCCTGCAGCCAGCCATTTTTTATGCTGTGGTATTAACTCTCCTGTTCACCAGAAACACTTTTAAATGCTTAGTTGAACTATTTTAAAACCATTTGTTATTGAGGTTGTGGTGCCCTTTCTCAGCTCACATCCTAAATTAGCCTTACCAAAGAGAGAGACGTGCTTACTGATTCTGAGACAAAGCCAGTTTTCGAACTTTTGGTTAAAGCTAGAGTGCAGTGAGCCAAGGGAAGGGGTCCTTTACTGTTGAGGAGCTGGTGGGAGAACTGACTTAATGGAAAATGGTTTCCCTTCATGTGCTTGCTTCTCTCCTGGTGGGCTGCCAGGTTCCGTGCATGGACATGTGTGAGTTTGGGTAAAAGCTGATTTTTGGATCTGTGCTTTGGGAAGCTCTGCCCCCATCTTGGAGAACTGGTGGTTCTGGGAAACACCTAGTAGAGAAGGAAATTGTGTTCACAGTTTGAGTTTAAAAAAGAGAGAGAGAGAGAGCCAGGATTACATACTTTAATCCTCTACTGCACACACAGCCCAGCCTTCCTCTATGGTCAAATACTGATCTTACATTTACTTCCCAGGGCTATCATCTGCCTGAGATACAGCACTGAGAAAGATTGGCTATGCCTATCAGAGCAGCCTGCGGATTAAAAAATAGTTTATGTTTGCAGTCTTTTAGTTTTTGGAATTAAAGCATCATTTGGTGTTTAAAATTTCTTTAGAATTGTAGCGAATAAAATTATATGTTTAATTGCCAGGTCAGTGTTTAAAAGTTTAAACCATTTTTGATGTATTGATTTACCAAGTAATTCTAATTAGTCTGGTCATTGCCAATACTTTTCCATGCATCTACTGAGGTGGGAGCTAAGAGAATCTTCCTCACCAGAAGGATTTCTTAACTTTTACTTTTCCACAAATTCCCTAGTTAATCAGGTACTCTCTTTGTACTGGTATTACTCCTCTGTGGTACCACTAATTATATCATATGGTGATTGTCTTTTCAATATGATTTCTTTTCTGGACTGTGAGCATATGAAAAGAATAAGTATCTTAATCACCTGTGAAACCACTTTATGGTTTAGCCCTAAGTTCAGAACTAAGGTAGTGTAACCACATAATGTTTGGACTGATTGGTTTTTAAACATCCTAGATATTTTCTAAAAATTTCATTAGAATAAACAAATTATAAAATCAGTACTTTTTTTTTTACTGTGTATGTGGCTTTTGGACATTATAAGAGGATGAAAGCACTGTGAATTATGAAAAAAGAAACAAACCTTATTTTAAATGTTTGATTTACACAAACAAAAAAACTTCCTGTTAAATGTGGGAAACTGATCAGTGGGGGAGCTTTGCTGGTACATTTTTGAACAGAAACATTTTTATATTAGGTAAAATTTTTATTTTGGTCTATGAATGTAGTAAAGTAATGTATAATGTTAAAATTACTGTCCATTTTCTGTTTTCTGCAAAATTTTTGTTATTAAAAGTTGTAGCTGGGGTTGTAGCTCAGTGTTAGAGGACTTATCTCACGTGTGAGGCACTGGGTTTTATCTTCAGCACCGCATATAAAATAAATGAATAAAAGTACCATCAAAAACTGAAAAAATATTTTTAAAAAAAGTTGTAGGTGTGACTGGAATCCCTATCAGTTTATTAACCAATTTAAATGGACATTTTGTTTCACTACTGTATTAAGAAGAATGATTTGGGGTATAAACAGAACATTCCAATCACAACATCCTGAACAAAGGAAGTGTATAATTCCTCTTCAATAGATGTCCCAGTAGTTTGAGTGCCAGGGGTGATTGATGTAGATAAGAGGCTCAGTAAGGTCATTGCAGACTCAGGATTTTTTTATGGCAGGGTGGGAGAAGGTATATTTCCAATCTTTGACATTGTATGTTGGCCCCATCCTCTCATTGTTAGCACCAAACATTGCCTTCAGATATGAGGATGTTTCCAGAGGGAGAACAGTGGCATCTTGTATTATGCTTCTTTCTTCAGATGGAAGAAATCTTTCCTAGAAGTCTCATAGCAGACTTGTTTTCTTGGCAAGAACTGGGCACTTTGGTTACCACCCCAAACCATCTCTTGGAAGAGAAATGGATGACAATGCTTGGCTTAGACTTATCAGATATGTTGAAATGGATTTATTCCCCAGCATCTGAGTGGTTACTGTAGTAGGTAAATTCTGCCTGTGTACAAGTATCAAGATGCTTTACATGGTGTGGAAACAAAATGGATTTCATTACATGTGAATGAAGATAGTTTTATCAGAAAATTAAAGCATATAAATGTAGAGAATTGAAAAAAAACATAACAAAGGATATTTTTTCAGGTTTTCTGAATGTTTGAGCCAGGCATACAATAACCTTTTATTTAATTTTTATTTTTTTAATTTAGGTTTTTGCATTAAGGATATTACTTTTTTCTCTATGCCGTTAGTTACTAGAACAGAATCTGCAAGTTCTTTATATGTGGGGGAAAACAGAATTTTATAATAATTTCATGAAAAGAATATGAGTTCATATTTTATTTTTTTAAAAGATTTTTGGCCAGTCAAAAATAAACGAAATGACAGAATAGTACCGAATGTAGAATTTAGATTTTTGGAGACACAGTGCGAAGTATAAATGAAACATTAGTTATTTAAATATGAGCTAACCAGAGATCTTACACTGAGAGACTTTTGGCTGTGCTCTGTTGGTAGTGGGTTTGATAGCTTGTGAAGAAGGTTAAGGTTCAGGAAGGGTTGGGGGATGTTGCAGATGTTAGTCCTCTGTCAGGTCCAGACATCTGCACACCTGCAGCACTGGGGTCTTCTTTCAACTTGCTTAAAAGCTCACTTGGGGCCAGACTGCTTCCAGATTGACTTCCTGCCCGCTCTGTTCTCTTTTACACTGTGCTTTTTTCTTAGGCTCATTTGTTTGTTAAAGACATTTTTGGAAGGAGGGGATTTGTTCTTGCAGATTTTAGATTTTCTTATAATATTAAAAAAACGGAATCATGGAGATTCATGTTAGGGTCTTTTTTTCTTTCTATTCAATTACTGTCACCATTTTTAAGGTGATTATAAAGAGAATCTAGTAAATGTATTCTTTGGGGAATACCAATGAAGGAGAAACATCTGGAAAGTTCTGTACAATAATAAAAAAATGGAAACAGATGCATAATTGCTACTCTCCCTCCTGTCAGAAGTCTCTGTTATTAGTAATTTAGGAAAAATTTCATTCTGCCTACCCACAGAAAAGGTAAATATATACTTAAAATATTAAATTATTGAAATCAGTAGTTTTCTATTAGTCATATTAATTTCAGTGAAAAATCCTACATTTCCAAGAGTAACAATTTTACCAATAAAATGTAGACATTAAAATATTGTAACTGCCAAACAGATGTAAATTCTTTAATTAAAATTTATGATTAAAAATGCAACATAATACTTTAAAAATGATATAATTATAAAAATAAGTTCCAAATACTGAATTCTAAAAAAAAATCTGTAGGATGTTAAGGAAGTAATTTTTCTAATATGAAATATAATTAATTTGGCTCATTAAAGGAGCACTGCTCCTAAAGTGGCATTCTGTGTAGTAATCCTTCTCTTCTTCCTCATTCCTAACCCCTGTTTCTCTGGTATAGTTAGTTGAGACTAGAATAGCAAAGCTTTTCCCTTTGCAGAGTAAGAGTTTTAAAAGTGATTCCTCTATCTTTTACATTAGGTAGTATGATTATGATATAAAGGTTCCTATCACATTTGAAAATGTAAATGTCTTTGAAAATAAAGTGCATATGAAGAATTAAGCTCTATTTCTCAATTATATTTTATGCATCTGTCCTGTTTTCAAATTGTTTTCTCAGTCATTCCTTCATACATTCCATAAATGTGTGGAATAGCTATATTATACCAGGCCTTTGAACTGATAGATATCTCTTCTCTCAACTTAGTTTTTAAATTCTATTAGATATTCACTGATGTGACTGGGGTTGTGGCTCAGTGGTAGAGTGCTTGCCTAGTATGTGTGAGGCACTGGGTTTGATTCTCAGCACCACATATAAGTAAATGAATAAAATAAAGGTCTATTAACATCTAAAAATATTTTAAAAATATTCACTGATGTCTTTGTTCAGAATTAACTAGTCTTTCTTTTTATTCTTCTTGTTTTTAATTCTTACGACAGCCAGCAGGGCTTAGCTTCTAATATAGGAGTATTTGGAAGCATCTCTCTGTACTACCATGTGAAAGATTTAAAATATACATTTGTTTTCATGTGCAACTTTTGCATTTAAAAGGAAGGAGAAAGAGAAAAGGTGCTCCATAAAATGAACAGGATGAGTATAGAGTTGTCACTGAGGCAGTACTGTGGGATGGAGTGGTGACGAGTGTGAGTCAGAAGATGTCATCACCTAGTTCCAGTGAATGGGTGACTCACTCTGCTGTTCCTTTTCTTGGTTAACCAACTCATGGTTGCAGGGAGAAATGTTGCCCTCTCAGCCTCACACCAGGTGCTTGTAAACATCAGATAAGATCACCCCTGAGAAAATGTTTTGATCTGAACAGACTTAAGCTATCTCATTCCGTTGCCTCTAGCATTTTATGAGTGAATGTGAACAAATAAAGATCAAATTGTGGCTTCCAGGCATTAAAATTAAAATGGGGTTAAAGTATTGTAGGGGGTGATACATACAAAGGGTGAACTGCCAGATCTGAAGTTGAGGTGCTATCATTGTATTTGGATGGGAATCACATATAGTAAGAAATTGGATTATTTCCATGGACAGAATTATTTTTTATTGAAATGCATTTTAAGGAATACAGTTTAAAAGAGAGGAAAAAAGTTTAAAAGAGTTAAATGTAAATTTTTTTGCAAATGTATCCTACAGGGCATGGCAAGATGTTACTTACTGCTCTTTGATTAAAAGATTTCAGGGTCACATAATTTTGTCTGATAAGCAATTTAAGTCATGTTAATTTATTGCAAAACTTTTCAGAGTATTTCATATGCTAATATGTATAATGAAATTTTTATGCAGCATTTTCTAATAGTACTCTAGGTTTTCCCCCTCTAAAATTTCTGTAGGGCACAGTAGGGCACTTGTCTTCAGAGTGTGGTTTTGGGACTAGCAGCATCAACACCATGTGGGCCCCAGTCTAGACCTACTGAATTGGAATCTCTGAAGGTGTGGTCTAACAGACTGTTTAACACGACTTCCAGGTGATTTTGATATGTGTAAGAACGGCTTACTAGGGTTTCCTGGAACATAGTTTGGGAAATAAAGATCTAATGAATTTAAGATATATATGCTTTTAAAAGAAAGGCATTCTATTCTGAGTAGTGATATTTAGATCTCAAGTTTTTATGCTGAGGGGTGTGTGTGTGTGTGTGTGTGTGTGTGTGTGTGTGAAATCATCAAAGAAAAAGTAAAAGCACCTTTTCAAATAGAAAAGGTGTGGTAGAATGAACAAGGTGTTGAAAGTTTATGATTTAGGATTTATTAAAAGTGAAGTTCCATTACCTTTAGATTACGTACCTGACCTCACATACTACATCTTGATCGTACTCCAAATTTATACTTCCTTAAGTTAAAGAAATGCATACTTTACAATTGACAAATTAGTAAATCTTCAGGATTTTAATTTGCACAAAGAGGTATAATTTTACCTTTTTCTTTAAACTTCCTAACTCTACCTATTTATTCCATTAGGTTATAATTTCTTATGCTACTGCTCTTAAATTATTTCAACAATTTGTTGGAGTTTGTAGGTGCTTGGTAGGCACCATGCTAAGTGCAGGACATACATTAGTAAACATAAACAGCACAGTAGCATGTACTTAAAATGCATCGCAAAGTAGAGCATGCAGCAGGTATTTGCTCAAGAGGGAGTGTTCTGGTAAGGAAGCCCAGGATGCCAGAGAAAAAGGAGGACACATAATCTAGGCCTCAGGATTATGAGAGGTTTCTCAAAGATAATGTAGAATAAAATGTTTTTGATGTGATGGAGTTTATTATTTTATTATTATTATTTATTATTATTTTGCACAGAGATTGACTTGTGTAAAATATTACAGGGATATTACAACATTTCTAAAATGGAGAAGAAAAAATAGTACTTAGTTGAAAGGCATCATGTAAGATAAAACTCATGGCAACTTTTGTAGAAAGGGTGTGAGAAAAAAATAAAGACCATAATTATGCTGAATTTAATGAATTGGAAAGAATATTTAATAAATTAGGCATATGATATGGACTTATTTTAAACATGTTCTGATAAGTATATATGGACCATCATAAGAAAAACTGAAAACTCTTGCATATATTTCTTAGAATGAATTTCACTCATAGTAAAAAAAAAAAAATATTCATTTGGACAGTTTTAAAAGGGAAAATTCCAAATTTAGGAAAAATAATATTAGAACTTTTCTAACTTAAAAAAGGAAAGGTAATATGTTAACACAATGTACAATTATAGAATTCTTTTCATCTATGTATTTATATTTAAGTGCTTCAATATATTTCACATTTGGAAATATAATTTTATTTGATAAGTAAGCCATTTATGGCAATAAAATAAATTTTATTTTTAAATTTCAATACTTAATATATTTTTGAGTGACTAGCTTTCATTAAATACCTGTTAATTACCAGCACCACATATAGGATTTGACATTACATAGATTATAGTTTTAAATTATTTTTCCCTCCTTCCTTTTAAACTCTTTCAGGAATTGTTTCCTGGGGTTGCTGTTGGGAAAATATACCTCTATATACTGCCACAATGTCTGAAATAGAGATGGGTATTAATACAATAGGTATTGTTTTTTAAAAATTTATTGCTGAAGGTATATTGTCTACTTCAGACAGTATTATTACTGAAGTTTAGCTGGAGCCCCCAAGGGGCCACAGAGGAAGGTTTATTTGAACCAAGAGGTCACTGCCCTTCTTGTTCCATCAGGCTGGTCCTGTAGAAAGATGGAATATAGATATTACAGCCATACTGCTGGGTCAGATCCTGACTGCACGCAAACTGAGCCAGTCGTTGATGCATTTCAGAGTTTCCTTGTTTTTAAAATGCAGTTATAAATAGTGCTTATTTTGTAGAGTTGTTATGATTATAAAGGTTAATTGTTGCCAAGTACTTAGAATAGTCCCTGGCACATAGATGATTGGTAAATGTTAGTAATTGCCTTTTTTTTTTTTTTTTTTAACCTCCAATAGCTTTCACTACTCTTAGAATGAAGAACAGTATCCTTAACAAGGCCCATAAAATAGCCTCTGTATCTGGCCACTACTTAATCTTCTTGCTTCTCTTTTTTTCCTCTGAACTTTCAAGATTCTTTCTGGGGAGATTTTGTACCTCTTTGTTAATGCTGCTTTCATCATCCTTCCTTGACTCTTTTCTGAAGGTTCAGATTTGAACTCAAGTTCACATCCTAGCACACCCTCCCCTGACATTCCTACCAGCTGTCAACACTGCCCTCCCGCACAGACCAGATACTGTCCCTATGTTACCAGCTAACGTTGCTGGTAGCATTTCAACAGTGCCATCATACCATTATGTCATCTGTTGTCTTTCTACATCAGAGTGTTTTATGGACCCAGAGTTGCTCTTAGCACACAGTAGGAACAGAATAAATGTTGGATGAGTGAGGGGTAAAGAGTGAATAGTGAATAAATGGATTGCCCTTTGCACGCTTGGATATTATGCGTATTTGGAATTATTGTACAGGTACCAGATAATCCTTATGAATTAGGTGAGACTTTTTTTGTTGTTGTTCTTGAAAAAGGAGAAAGTGATACTTCACTGCATGCAGTTTTACTTGAGAATGACCCATACAGAGTGTAGTATATCGTTTTCTTGATTCAGTGAATTTTTAATATTTGTAAATTGTGCTAAACAGAGTAGAAGTACTACAGTACTTGACATATGCTAATCATGGTATGAACATTGCCTGTCATTTTCCATTGTACCTGAGGATTTACGTCTCTCCACCTTGAACATCTTTCCTAACTGCTCTGGGGCTGCAGGAGGCACAGTTGTGTGGAGGAGCCCATCTGCAGGTGATCACCCTGCGGCTGTTGCCTGCAGGAAGCCACTGAGAATTGGGACAAGCTGGATGCCAAGGCTCCTGAAGAAGCACTGCAAGTACAGATTTGTTTGGGGACAGATCAGGTCTTTTAGGTTGTACTTTTCCTCGTGTGCTTATCCTCCTTATTTTTCTCCTGTTCCCTTCCTTTTTACACTTGTTCTACTTTCTTTCCAACCCTTCCTGTTTCTCCTTTCTTTTTCCCTCCCTGCCCTTGCATACTTGAAAACATTTCTATTGTTTCCCCTTTACCTCCTCTTTGGTTTAAAAAGAGAGAGTTTTACCCCTTCAAAACTTCAAGGTTCTTCTGTGACGTCTCTTATACCTTTGACTTAGGCAGTATAAAACTGATCAAAATGAAGCCTATTCAAAGTCATTTAAACTCCTGTTCCACTGGAAGATGAAGGTTTGGCATAGAAAATGAAATTCTATAGTTAGAACCTTATGAACCAGAACCAATAAAATGGTTCACCAGAATGGGAGTGTTTTACACTTTCTGGATCACTGGTTATCCAGCACAGCAAGTTCACGTCACCGGCCCAAGCAGTAGCAGCAGTGAGAAAGAAAGAGCAGTGCCAAATAATAAAGGGTACTGACTTTTTCCTCACTGATGGAATCCAATTCTTAAGAATGAGTCTATCAAGGCTGGGGTTGTGGCTCAGTGGAAGAGTGCTTGCCTAGTATGTGTGAGGCACTGGGTTTGCTTCTCAGCACCACATATAAATCCATAAAGATCCACTGACAACTAAAAAAATATTTAAAAATAAGAATGAGTCTATCACTAAAATCTCAGAGGAATCTGAATATTGTGCAGTTTGTGCTTTTTTAAAAAACTATTTTTCGTAGGAGTAGTCATTTCATTATGGGGTATTTGACACTCATTAACTTTTGTAGTTTCTGAGCCCTTTAAAAGGGTATGTTGTATACAACTGGGTGTACATGTCTGTAATCCCAGCTACTCAGGAGAGTGAGGCAGGAGGTTAGTCAGTTCAAAGTCTGCCTGGCCCTCTTGGTGAGACCCTGGCTCAAAATAGGAAAACAACAACAACCCCCCCCCCCCCCCCCCCCCCCCCCGCAAAGAACTGCGGATATAGGTTAGTGGTAGATTACCTCTGGTTTCAGTCCCACCCTGGCAAAATAAAAACAAATATACAGACTGTTGATGGTCTGAGTCATGGTTGGTTGTGTGGACAGTCTTAGGGTGTTTTAATTTTCCATAGAACAGCATGGATTATCGTTTCAGCAATTCAAAAACTGTAAGACATGATTTATTGACCTTTTTGATAACACTGTGCATACAAACATTCAACTACAAAGTCATTCCTTGCACATGTTAACATTTCATTTGAAATTATTTTCTTAAAGGAATGCCTTTTATAAATTAAATGACCTTATGGTAAAGTTAACAAGTGGTCAGGATTGCAATAAATTGTATCTGTTGGCAGAGCATCTTAACACTGTCATAGCAATAATCTCTTTGGTGATAAATGTGACTTGAAAGATGCAATGATATATTTTAGGTTCAAATTTATGTTGAAAATATTAAGTATAAATTTTGTAAAACTCAATCATTTAAAGATTCTATCTCTTATGACCATGCTAATTTTTATTCAAAAATGAAATCACCAGGGACTTAGGATCCATCCTATTTCCTCTTGATGGTAGTTAATCTGGTAATAATAATGATGGAATAAATATCTGTAAAGTGTGTAGTTTTCAGTAATGTTTTTTGGTATTCCGATCTTTGTGGGAAGTTTTCTCTGGTGAGCTACTGAAAGAAAATGATTGGTGGATTAGGTGAAGGATATTATTTTAATAATAACTCACCTACATGTGATATTTCAGCATGCAGATATGCTCTGTTATAAGTTCTGTGCAACCAGAATAAAAGGTGTTTACTCAGTTTTACTGGTAAATAGGTTTTTTAGGCACATGCTATGAAACTCAAAAGCTGCAAGAGTGAGATCTACCTTTCCTCCTGTCTCCCATCTGTTCACATGTTCTTCCCAGAGGTAATTGCTGGCACCAGGTTTTTGTTATCTGTCCAGATATAGCCTGTATGTGTAGAATTCTTGTGTTTAAATACATGCTAGAGTATTTGTATGGGAGTGGTTCGGTATCTTTTTATTTACTTCAAAGCCACTTGTTAGATATTTTGGAAGCATTTATATTGATTGCTTCTTATAAATTATTGGTCTTTTTTTATCTTTTTAGGGAGCTTATGCATTGGAAGATAGGCATTTGTGATCATTTGGAAATATTTTTATCAATTTATATCTTGACTTGATTTATTGCTGTTTTGGGATAGTATTTTTGCCCTTTGTGCTAAGCACTTTCTAAAACCCTTTATCACCATAATTTATTTGATCCTCAAAAAATTAAGAATAGTAACCATGAGGGGATAAATAACTTGCCCAAAGTTGCAGAACTAAATCCATCTCAGGTACTCAGACCCAACATCCCACCTGTGTAACTGCTGTAGTGCTTAATCCTTTTTTCTTAAAAAACACAAATGTAATGATGATTTTTTTAAAAAAAATTCTAACTCATGGCTTTTTTTTCTCCCTAATATGAATAACATGATAATTATCAGGTACACATTTTTTTTTCAGATATAGAAAGTGATTTAGTACTCATTTCACAGTGAATCTGTTCTTGTGGCTTAGAAAAGCATTTTTATACTCAGTTTTTAAAATCAGAAACAAGGCATGTTGGGCGTGGAAGAAACCCACACCTGAAAGGTGATGCTTATACATAATCGTGTGTTTTGAATTATCTTTTTCTGTTTGAAAAAACAAGAATGCCTTTATGATTAGATTTTAGGTGAAGTATAAATATTAGATTATTTAGGAATAGTCTTAGCATTGCAGAATCCTACGGCAGGGTGTTTTGCAAAGATGTGACATTATACTTTTTGTGTTTTTCATTTTGGAAGGGTGGGCAGCACCTGTCCAGGTCCTCAGCTCTCTATTACTTGGATAAGCCTATTATTGAGCAAGACCTTTTGTGAGTAGTTGATTGTTTTATGTGTGAAAAATTGTTATAAAAATAAACACTGTTTATTTACATGTCTACAGATTTTTTAAAAATTGCTTTCTTAAAAAGTCTAACTTAAAGGCTTATGTGCAGTGAAGTTTTATGGGGGCTGTGGTAAATTTAGTAAATTGTATAGCGTCTCAAAGAATGGAGAGGAGACAGTTCTACAGGGGGTGGGGAGGGAGGCAGGTGGAGCAAGGCTTCGTGGATGGGGGGCATCTTAACCCAACCTCGGGGGAGGAGGAGGAAGCAGCAAGGGCACTGAGGAGGTCTGTGTCTCTGGGTCTGCCAGGAAAGAGAAGTCACACTGGAGCTGTGCCACAGAAATCTAATACAAGCCACATTTACGCTTTAAAGTTTTAGTAGATTCCTTATATAAATTTAAAAATCAGGTGACATTGGTTTTAATAATCTATTTTATCCAAACAGAAAAATTGGATAGGAGTTGGGTTAAATTATTTCATGTTGGCTTTTAAAAAAAAAAAAAATATTTGTGAAAGAAGGGACATAATGCTTTAAGGTGTAAAGGGGAAGTGAAAGAATGAAAGAATTCAAAATAAAGGAGACTAACTGGGGAGGTATAGATGTAGAGCTTGGTCTTGATTGGCAGAAAGGAGAACTTTTCTCTGAAATTAAAGAGGAGAAGTGGAGGGCTGAAAGAAAGGAAGGTTTGTGTCTCAGTATAGACTGGATAAGTCTAGAAAAACTTTAAAATGTGTTTACAAATATTTTTTATGAGGAAAGATGAAAATTTCTTAAAAATCCAAGTTTTTCATAAAACAATAGCACTCATATTATTTGTGTTCGATTTTCATCTTTGATAACAACATTAATTCACACTAAGAGATGGCCAGTGACTTAGAGGACTATAGAGTATAGTTGACAAGAAATGTCACCACAGGAGAGCTGTTGCTTTATTTGGATTTTGGTAGGGGAATGCGAGACTGACTTGCCAGGAGAAAGTCCTGGAAGTTTTAAGCTAATTCCTAAAGAAGGAGATGGATGTCGATTGATGGGAATTCTGATGTCAGGCACAGAGGAGTAGTGGGGAGAGGAGGAAGGGTGGTATGTGAAGAGAGAACAGCATCACTTGAGTCATAGAAAAGATCTGTGGATAAGAACATCTTTGCTTCTTGCCTCCAGCCATGGTTTTCTTTTAACGTTTTTCTCGAAAATATCTGTGACATATAGAAAATGTGACTCAAACTCTCTTAAAGAAGTACACTGGCTTACAAAATTGGAAAGTGCAGCAGTAGCAGTTCAGACAAGGTTTGGTCCAGAGGCTCAGGATGCCCTCGAGGTCCAACTGGTTTTCTGAGGTCATCTCTACTCTGTCCTGCTTCATGTTTGTTCCTTCCCCACACAGGAAGTCCTCTTTGCCTCACATCTTCTTGCTGTTATGCAGAACAAGAGCCAAGTGTAATGGGCCAGGAAGTCTAGGGAGGCGAGGGTCCTGAGACTTGTCTGATCAGACTTCGCCTAGATTGAAAACTGTTGCAGGGGCCAGGAATGGAGTTAGGTTCCCTGGGGAGAAAAGGGCTTGTTAGGAAGATGGGGATGGTACAATCCAAGTTTCCCACAGAACCGAGGGGAGGGAGAATGAACACACCACCCAGGGATCTGGACAAGTAGCCTGAAGTAAAGTCTTTTGCTTTTTTACATCTCCTATTTTATTTTTAATATTAATTATAGTTTTACAATATATTCTGGAATGTTCTTTAGTCTAAATCAAGAATTCCTTTTAGATATGTGAGTAACATGAATGGCACAAGGCTGTTATTTAACCCATGACTTCAGACATTACTTGGAGACATTACTAGGAGATTAGTATAAATAAGTCTTACATAATCTTAACCTACTCAATTGTTTAATATAAATACACATTTGATGTTTAAAATACATTGAACACTGAAAAATATTTTATAAATATTATATCACAGATATAGTTTGTAGAAAACTGTGATTTTCATGAATATTGCCCATTTTTAGGGTGAGTTTTCTACAATTCACTTTTATTTACAACTCTATGTAGTCTTTGCACTTAACCAGTTCTTAGATATTAATAGCCACAGTAAAAACATCTGAGGATACTTTATTTTTTAATGTGCTTTGTACCCAAGGTCATTAAATTTAGTCTGAGAATGTGTTTAGGAGCTGTAATTGTGCTGTGGGACAATTTAAAACTAGAATTGAACTCTTAACCCCAGGTTTCCTCTGAGGTAATTATAGATGAAAAGTAGTTAAGAGCAAATAAATCTATTTATCTTCATTAATAAAAATGCCTCACAGTACTATTCAATACTTTTTAAATCTAATGATATTTTCATCTTAACATACACAAGCACTGATTTTAGAAAATAGTTATTCATTTACTTTGATACCCAGATGTCACGTGAGATGTGGATCCTAAATAAAAAGTTTTTTAGTTATTTTTAAGCAGGTACAGAAATTAACTATCTTTGAGCACTGTTTCAGTGTTTATAATCGCATTTAATACTTTATAATTAACCTTAAAAATCAAGATCCAATTAAATAACTTGCCCAAGGTCACTTATCTACTAAACGGCCACTGGAGAACCCAGGCAACCTGACTCTGAGAACCATGATCTTAACTACACGCTGTGTATTCCTGTTTATTCTGTTAATGAGAAGTAAACATTGGCCAGGTATATCTATGGGAGCACATCATATATATGACATGTGGCGATATTGTTCTTGGGCTTTCCTAGTTGGAAGGTGGGTGGCCAGCCTGTGTCTGAGCTTTGGCATCAGAGCAGGCTGTTTCCCAGAAGCACATCTGTGCAGTGCCTTTTGAAGTCATGCTTCACTGGGTCTTTGATGTGTTTCTTCTGCCCAGGTTCCTTTCAGGTGTCTGACTTCAAATGAATGGTAATGGTTCCATTCTTTAGCGATAACATAACAACATAATGGAGCTGGCTTTCTTTTATCCTTGTTGTTATGTTGGCCATAAAATGTAGCATTTTTAGAGAAGTTTATTTTTGCTAATCAGGATAGTGAGTTCTAATATTTATCTGTTGGTCATTGTTTTATATGTTTAGTCCAGTCAATGACAGATTAAATTAGAAACTTTTAGAAATGATTTCTGGAAACACCACTCCATTCAAAAGAGGTGTGGGAATAGGTTTTTGTTTGTTTGATTTTGTTTTGATAAGCAGCAACCCATGGAAGACTTTAGAACATTTCCTCTCCCCTCACGGAGATGCAGCTCACCTGCACCGCTCTCATTTTGAATAGGTACATCATGCTCAGTCAGTTCAATATGGCATTCCCTGTTTTGTAGGAATAGTAAGGATGAGCTGGGCTTCAGTACTAAACCAGAAACTTAGGAGAAATAGTCAATGTAAAATGTACCTAAAGTCGAATTTAGAGAAACTTAGAGTAGGACACTGTTTATCAGGGGTTGGGGGAAATGGGGAGATGTTGGTCAAAGGGTCCAAATTTTCCATTTTAAGTTCTCCAGTTTGAATGTATAACATGGTGAGTAAAGTTAATAATAATGTATTGCATACTCTTTTGCTAAGAGTAGATCATGTTCTTATTGTCTATACAAAAGGTTTAAAAGCCAACATCAAGCAAAAAACCTCCCAACAACATAACCTTTCTATTTTGAATCATGTTTTAGTGTCAACTGTCTACTTTGACTCTTCTTCCATTGTGGCTTGCTCTTTCTTGTCCCTCCCCCAACACCAACTCCCTCTGTGATACATATAAGAAAGTTAATCTTAAGGAAAAATGGAGTGATTGGGAAGGTTTAGAATGGTTCAAGGGGGAGGTTGAGCACTGAAGTTTTAGGACTGGAGCCAGTTGTCTGTTTACCTGGGTGTCTGGTAGATACAAGTAGATGACTTACCTTCGGTCTCCTTCTTTGCTCAATATTACATAATCTGGGAGAAGGCAGGAGGACTCAAGTCTGTTCCCCACATGAGCCCATCTCTGTGCCAGAGGAACAGGGTACTGTGTGATGGAGCTTGATGCAGAAGAACTTGTCTCTTCACCTCTGCTGTCCTCTTTGTCTCCCCTTCTGTATTTCACACAGTCTGGGACATAGACAGTCTAATTTGATACAGGATTTTGCTCTGAGGAAGAAAGACTTGCTGAAAAAAGAAAGAACTAGTGGTTCTGGTTTCCAAATTAGTTTCATATTGATCGCTGGGTAATTCTCAGTGAGTCATGTTTTTCACTAATTAGTATAGCAAATTGGTAAGATTGATGAATGTGACCAAGGGGATAATAGTGAGCCAGAACATAGCAGCCATGTCTTCTCCTGTGTCCTTCTCCAAGGAAAATCCAGAGGAAAGAGGAGGAGCAATTAGATTAATGCTGGTGCTGCTGGTCCTGGTTCTGCTTTTTGTAGGATTTCTCTGCTATTTTCAACTAAAAAGTGAGCCAAATAGAATGTTAACACTAAGAATGATAAAAAATTATATGGGGTAGCTAAATTACAATAAACTGGGGGAAGGGAAGAAGAGAAGTTTAGTAGATTAGACAAAGGGGGATGGATGAAAGGAAGGAGGGGAGATAGGAATAGGACAGACAGTAAGTCTAACATAATTTTCCTATGTACACTTATGAAAATATCTAAGTGAACCCCACCATTGTGCCCACCCACAAGAATGCGGTCCTAATTAGAAGAAGATATATCCTGTGTGTGTATAATTTTATCAAAATTTATTCTACTGTCAATTTTGATGTATAACTGTCAAAATTGATGTATAACTAAGGAGAACCACTAAAATTAAAAAAAAAAAAGACCTGAAAGGATCTAAGTGATTCTAAATAACTGCATCATAGAATGAGGTCTAAGACTACTTTTAGGAATTCAAGAAATATTCTGCATCTAAGTTAATGTCTGGTTAAAACAGCAAAATCCCCAGGCATGTAAAGAAGTAAGAAAGTACAACCCATAGTGAGTAGAAATATAAATCAATTCCAGACTGACCCACAAATCGCATAGATTATATAATTAGTAGACTACTGGGTTGTTGACCAGTTAAGAATGGGAGGGATCACAAAGAATCATGAGGAAATACTTGGTAGCAAAGGATATGTTCATTACATATATTATACTGATGGTCATGAGTGTATGCATATGTTGGAATTTCTCAGATTACATTCTTTGTATTTGTACAGTTATTGTATATAAATCTGTATTGATAAATCTGAAAAAAATTATAAAAAAGAATGTTGATAATTAGAATTTTTAAAAATAATATATCACAGATGATATATTTTATAGAGGATTTAATTACATAATTTAAATTTTTTATAGGCTGAATTTATATTTTTAAAAATTATTTCAGTTCAGCATCAGTTGCTGAATTTTTAGGGAGTTTGAAACAAATTGTTATGTTAAAAAAGGTGAAACCAGGGAAATTTTTATTTAAAAAAAATCATTTTGAAATCTTAGAGCAACTCCTATTGGTATTATTTATAATCTGAAGTTTCTGCCTCTTATATCATCTATTTAAACTATGCAGAATTAGTTTTTAATTAAAATTCTGTCTAGGTTTAAGTGTGAATATTAGTATCTAGTCTTATTCACATGTAATCCTTTAAGAAGAAATATTAAGTCAGTAGGTGCTATTATTTTGGCTTAACAGAGGATCAAGATATATAGGGGAGGAATTTGGAAGAAATTTCCCCCCCAGGATTCTAAGTTAATCTTTGTTAAATTATCAAGAATATTAAAAAGTGTATTGCAAATTGCTCTGGAAGCAAGCATGAAAAATACCTGGTTTAATATAGTTGAAGTGTGGGTAAATAAACGCAATTCTAGCCTGTGATAATCTTAGGATTCTGTTAGGAATTAGAAAAAGGGAAACTATATTTCAACTAAGCTTTTTCATCGACTCTTCAAAGGCCATTTTTAGGAGGTGAATTAAAATTCATGGAACTGTTATATGTAATAATTTTTTATAATTAATCCCCCAAAGTATCTGACCGGGATACGTTTCATTCAAAGAAGTATAAAAAGGGATAAAAAGTTATTATGAAGAATTAATCACTGCAGTGATTTTCATGTATCAGAAGCGAAGTGCAGTTTATTTTGTATTGTGGGAAGACCTTCCTAGCAGAGTGAATAAACGCAGGTGACCATGGCAGCGTGTGGCTGATGTGCTTGAAGACAGGCCTCAGTATGCCTGGAGTGGAATGATCCAAGAGGAAAATAATGAGTTCAGAGAGGGAGCAGGCAACTAGATCATGTTTGGTCTTGTAGGCAGTTGGAAGAACTTTAGTTTTATTTTTAGTGATTTAGAATGTCTGAACCAAATGAGTAACATGAGTTGTCATTGACTTTATAGAGATGGTTCTGGCTCCTTCATGGAGAGGAATGTTAGGACTAAGGGTAGAAGAAGCTAGACCAGCTAGAGGCTAGTGAAGCATCCTGGTGCAGAGGTGGAGCTGATGAGAAAAGGTAAAATTCAGGTTATATTTCAGAGATAAACAGAAAGGGTTTGAATTGGAAGCAGGCAATGAGTGAGAGGGAGGCATCAAGAATAATTCCAGGAATTTTTCCACATCAAAAGATGCAGTTTCCATTGATGGGATATGAGGAAATTGAGAGGAGAAGATGTGGGTTCATTTTTAGACACATTGAGATAGCAATTAAAATGGCTGGAGTTCAGGGAGGAGCCTGGCTAGAGAGTAGAATTTGGGTTTTGTTAGAACATAAGGTTTTATTTAAGCCACCAGACTGGATGAAATCCATTTAGGAAGTGAATGCGGATAGAAGAGCAATATGAAGACTGAGCTCAGAGCACTCCATGGTTTGGAACTGAGTAGATGAGGAGGAATCACCTACGTCTTACCACTTTTCTTTTGGAGCAGTTCACTCCAGGCATACTGGCCTTGCCATGTGATGAAAGTATTTCACGAAGAAATGATAACTCCAGTTAAGTTCTCTTTAAAGTTAAGTAACATGAGGTCAAGACAAATTTTTGGTTTTGATTTTCTTTTTTAAAATCAAACTAAAACAGCATGGAAATGATCTGGTAGAGAGTAGGAGATGGGGGGACTGCTGCCGTGCTGGAGGAGATGGGGTCTAGTACAAAACAGGGAAATGAGGGGTGGTCTACTGTGCACAGATTGTCCAGTTAGGAGGAAAGACATCTGTGCATGGACACAGATGTAGGTTGGTAATTAGGTGTGATAGGAATAATTGGAGTTATTTTTGGGTGTGTACTGTTTTTGTTTCAGTTTTTGTGAGCTATCCTAAACAGAGGACTGAAGGTTGTGGAAATGAGAGGTATTGAAGGGCTGGGAGAGAAGGCATTTTTACAAATAAAGGGAAAAGCTATCCATCAGTAGATTTTTAGAACAGCTGATACGTGTCCTAAAATGTATTATATTCTGACTCGATTTGTTTCAACCCCTCAGACAAAACCTATAGCACATAGAAGATAGCTCTCTGATGTCTTCCTTTCCTTCCTCTTAGTTCTTGTTGGTCACATTCTTTCAGTCTCTCGCAGCACCATGAATACAGGTGGTTGTGCTGCAGACATCCATGGTCAAAGAACTGAGACCAGGAAGGGGATTTCAACATAATCCTTCTTGGCCTTGTTATTTAATTCTTTCTCTCATGCTTCAAAGAAGGACTTTTCCCTTTTTGTGCCATGGATTCCTTTGGCAGTCTAGGAAAGCCTGGGGACTATCTCCTTAAGATAGTTATTAAATGAAAAAAAATTCATAGTATTATGAAAGAAATCAATCAATGAAATACAGTTTTCAAAATATAAAAAGCACAATTGGGATGTAATGTATGAGTCTTCATTATGTGTTAAAACAATAAACTAGTGACAGGTCTCATGACTGCCTTAACTTCTTCTTTCTTTTTTTTAATATATAGTTTTTAGTAGGTGGACACAAGACTTTTATTTTTTATTTTTATGTGGTGCACAGGATCAAACCCAGGGCCTCATGCATGTAGGCGAGTGTTCTTACTGCTGAGCCACAACCCCAGCTCCCCGAGTGCCTTAATTTCAAAGTAGTAATGTAAATAATATTTCAAGATAACTAACAGTTAAGATCTCATATGAAAATGTGATTTCCACCGATGACAAGGTCAGCAGCGTTGGTAAGAGTTCTGTGACTTGTTACCTATATTCATAATTAAAAGAAATGCTAAATTTCAGTTAGGGGTTCACAAAAATAAGGCAGTCTTTTTCTGATCCAAATGCTGTCCTTCATTCACTGCATGAAACTGTTGGACAACTTTAGTCTTTAAGTTTGATCCCTGCCTCAAGGTATCTCTGAGTGCACCTGTCCTGTTCAAGGTCAATCCCCACTACCTGGTCTCTAGCCTCATACCCTACATTCCTGCCCATTTAAACAGACTTCTCAGATTGCCCCTATATTTTAACTCTGTCTCTTTCTCCATGGGTTACTTTCCTTTCTTCCTTTGAATATGCTTGCATTTATTCTCTCTTCCTGAGGGGTAATGAATAACCTTTACTTTCATAGGTGTGGCCAGTGCAGTGACTGGAAGTGCTCTTTAAATGTGAACCAATTGTAGAAGCGGCTCACAAATGTTTATTAGATAAATAAAGAGATGCTTCTGTTTCCAGTGGAAATGCATAGACTTTTGTCTGAGTTAGGGAATGTGTTGTCTTCCTGCTGGTGAAAGGAAGATCTTTATAGGATTGATGAGCATCATAAGCTCTGGTAGAATGTAAAGTTTAGGCCATGAAGGTAAACATTCTCACAGATGGATGTACTGGATTTCCAAATTTAAGTAATTTTGATAAGAAAAAGAGATTAACTGTAAAGTAAGTTTATTGGTTTCCATGAATGTCTAATGGAGAAGATAATTTTGAATGATTTATAACTAGTTAGACTTTAGAATTTAAAAATGTGATTAACTTAAAATTTCTTTTAATATGTTTAAAAATATACTTCTGATTTAAAATTTGCAGAACATCAATGTGGATACCACGTATCTTAAAAGAACAGAGTTCAATGGCAATAGAATTCAGTTTGGGGAAGTATTCACAATTAGTACTGGAACATGTCTTTTATCCTTGATATGAAATTATTATAATTAGCTAGATTAATGTTGTTTCCCCATTCTAGTAACTGATATTGTTTGAATACATTCTTTAATTTATATGGCTACTAATTTTATTTTGTAATATTTATTCTATTCCTTTCTGTGTTAGTTAGCTTTTTGTAGTTGTGACCGAGATACCTGACAAGAACAACTTAGAAGAGAAGTTTATTTTGGACTCAAAGTTTCAGAGGTCTCAGTCCATGGTGGGCCAACTTCATTGATCTGGGCCAAAGATGAGGCAGACCATCATGGCAAAAGTGTATAGGGAAAAAGGCTTTCAGCTCATGGCAGCCAGGAAGCAGAGGGATAAGGCACCAGGGATAAAAATAAAGGCATGTCCCTAGTGACCTACTTCCTCTAGCCACACCTGCCTAAAGTTATTACCCATTTGCATGATCCTTTCAAATTATTAACCCATCAAATGGATTAATCCGTTGTTTAGGTCACAGCTCCCAAAATATAATAATTTCAACTCTGAACATTGTCTCATAAACTTTTGAGGTACATCTCATATTCAAACTGTAACAGTTGTTATTTTCTGTTTAATTATTGAATGAGTAGTTGAATTCTCTTTGTATTTATTTAAACAAATGAGTATGTTGAGATAATTGTAAAACTGTTATATTGGCACTTGGTACTTACTAATCTCTACACAAATAAAATACAAACTTACATATACACACACATACATACTCATAAATATTTTATTTGCTCAAACTGTGTTATAAACCTGTCTGTAAACTCTCTATGAGGACCCTGTTCTATACATCTTTTCATCCGGAGTTCCTGGCACAGTGTCTGGCTCTTACAGACACTCATAGTATGTTATCAGTATCTGTTGCATGAAGGTGAGCCCCCATGGAGTGCATGTCATATGTAGTGGAAAAGATGGAGAGAGATAAATATCATTCAGATATCTCATGGTGAAGATGAAAATATTTCCCCCTCTTACCTATTTCTATCCAGTGTAATCAGTGTTTCTTACAGATACAAAATGAGTGTGTTTACTGAGGGCAGATGAGGTGCAGGGAGGCAAAATATTTAGCTGGGGTACTGACTGGGATATATTGTCCTGGTTCTTTATGGCCAACCTTCATTTTTCTTAGATATTTACCAGCCACATCAGGTGAATAGCATTTTGAATATAATATGTGGGTTTAAATGGGTATTTGGAAGAAAAGTTATTCACTCAAGTCATATAGATAAGGAAAAAAATGTATTATGCACACTTATGGAACTTACTTTATGTTTAGTTTTAAGCAATGATAGAAATTTTATCATATATTCAGTATCAACCATTTATATAGCAAAGAGCCTATGTAAGTTGTTAAGCAATATTTTAATCATAATAAAACTAAGTTTATTGCATTCTACTGTCATGCACAACTAATTAGAACAAATAAAATAAAAAAAATTATAAAAACTAAGATATTTAAAGTGCATTTAAAGTGTTGCTTTTCCTAATTAAAATTGGCAGTCATGGCAATGAAATCATTGGTTTCTTTCCATTTACGTGCTTGCCAGTTCAGTAGGGGATTCAGATGTTTTACAGGGTCATGAAAATTAATCAGTAGCATTTTCTTGTCCTAAAGGCAAACACCCATATTAAAATTATCACATTCCATGTACTTTACTTCTTGATTATCATTGTCTTATTTCTCCTCCTTAACAAAAGCAGAGCAACTGCTGGACTATATATAAAGTTATTTTATACTTGCCAATTGATCTTCCCTTGAGGGCTACTGTAGATTTTATAAATAGCTTGCTGACTTCGAAGAAACATAGTTCTGTTCTTAGGAACTCATCTGGAAAGGGCATTTCTTTAGGGGATATGGAGACCATGTGTGTGTGGAATTTCAGCTACAGGAAAAATTCCAGGATTTAGACAAAGAAATATTAGGAGTTTAAAATCCAAAGTCAGTTTGTGAAAAATTGGTTTACTCTTAATAGCCATATTTTATGTTTTTAGAACCTAATATATTGTGGATTCATAGTCCCCAATCTGGAGTTTCCAGATCTTAGGGACTTGCAAATCCCAATTGGTACCACTGATGGTACTATCCTCATCAAAAATACTGATTTTTTTAAAAGTAGTATGTTTCTGACTTATTAACACAATGAGCAAATATGTATTATTCAAAAATTATTGTTTAATTTTCTAAATTTTTATAACATGGAGTTCATGGCATAAAAATAAGATGTCTCCTTGGGAAAGACTCATGCCAGTTCAAAACTTGACCTATAGATCTGTCAGATATGTGAGACTGTTACCTCCAGAAATTTTAATTTATTGAATTCCTATATACATTTGGAAAGCTGAGAACACAAATTACTTAACTGAACTTTATTTACAATGCATATCAAAGTTTAAGCTCCTTTTTCTTCCACATTAAAATTTTTAATGAAAAACTCAGGTAGTTTTATGATTTTTCCATGATATATATGCACAGAGACTGTATGTATTATTTTGTTGCTTATATTATCTTTAATGTGATGAATGGGTGATGCTGAATTCATGTATTTAAAATAAAGTCACTTTTATTGTACTTGGATTAAGAGATATTCAAACTAAGCTTTATTGTTTTCAGGGTCAGTGTTTCTCCTTTATTTTTTTGGTTTCTTTTGGGGGAGGAGGAGAAAGTCAATGTTAGACTAGCAGCACATGTCAACATTGAGCCTCAGCATTCAGAATATATTTAACACTCCATCCTGTTTCTCCAAATCATTGTAAATCCACTCTTAGTGAAGATTGTGCATGAACCTAGTGTTTTGAAATTTTGAACATTTAATGAATAGTTATAGAATTGCCCCAACTTATAGTTCAATTTAATTTTTAAGAAATTTTGCTTATCTCATTCTTAAATGACATAGAAATGTTGTCAGTGAGAAATTGCTCATTCTTGTGATTTATAGTCTTTTTTCCTTTGGAATGGTGTTCTAAATCCCTAAGCTAAATTCTTCTTACTGCAAATTATCCTTACAATTTTTTTGTTCTGTCTATAATTGAAGGAAATTAATTAAGTTATTTGCATTTCCTCTGGGCTGCCTTCAGTGATTTGAGGAATTCTATGAAGCTTTATATTCTTGCTAGCACTCCATTCCTTTAAACCCCAAAATTCATTAATAACAACACTAGTATCCTGAAATGATAAAAAGTTGACATAATACTCTACTGTATTCCTAGTATAACATACAGGAAAAGTTGCATGAAAGTTATTTTTTATAAAAACATTTAACACATTTTCAAAAAAATATAAATTTTTATATGGAACTGTGTGGATGTGACTGCACCAGAAGTAGTGTAGCTAGACACGTGTGTGTATGTGTGGCATTGTTATGAACACCATAGCTAAATGGAGGCTAAAAAAGGTTTGTTCTGTCAGTGACTCAGGAATGAGTAATATTTACATAACTGTTGCCTTCTTGGAAAATTCAGTGTATATTAATAATGGAATAAAAGTTTTGACTTAGGTAAGTATAAACATGGTTGGTTGGTTGGTTTGTTTGGTGCTGGGCATTGACCCCAGGGTCTTGTGCATTTGAGGCAAGCATTCTACCAACTGAGCTATTTCCCTGATTTCTATCATTAGTCTCTAACAACTGATTCAAAAGTCGTATCAACCCAAGAAAATTATTTGGGACTCTCACATGTAATGCAGTTAACACAGAAAGCCTATTCTCAGCCCATGAAAAGCAAGTAATACTCTATAGTCACTGTGCAAGCTCCAAAATGTGGTAACTTTTATTCAAAAAGGTCAATTCTGGATGATCCCATTGAGAACCTTTGCTCCAGTTAGCTTTTAAGTTTAGCATCTTCTTTCTAAAGCATCAGTAGACCCCCCACCCTGTAGTAACCAAATTTTCCTAATCTTAAATTTGAGAAGAACAAAGGATTTTTTCCCCTTAATCTTAGAATATGCCTGTGATATATTGTATATATAAACTATAACACTCTAGGTGTAAAAGTGAAGTTTTAAGCAAATTATTAGTTGTTAATGAATGATTATGGGTGATTACCAAAAAACTACTTTCATCTTTTTTGAGCCGAATTCCAATTCATATTGAAATGTTTTATTTTAAAATACATGGGGGATGATAACATAGAGAGCTCATCTGACAGTTATTATGTTACCTGACTTCTTTCATTTTTTTCAGCCTGATAGCCATCAGATGAAGCAGGCATTACTGATATCTTTATTTTACAACAGAGAAATTGGGACCATAGAGAGGTTAATTATCTTGCTCACTCCCACACAACTACAAAGTAGCAGAGCCAGGATTTACACCCAGGTTTTTCCGACTCTGCAGCAGTTGCTCTGGATTATAGTGCTGTTCCAGTGGCTCCTTGAAGGTGGATTGTCACTGTAAAATGCTAGGTAGCACAGACCCTCAGAAAAGGTCTCCCCATCTCTTCTAGTAGCATACTTATCTATAATTCCTCTTACTTTCCCACTTTCCTTTCTTTTGAGTCAGCCAGCCAGCCAGACCTATGGGATATAAAAGTGAATTATGCCCAGGAATTCTGCTTGGTATTACTTAGGAGACACTGATGGGGGCCAAGTACTTGGAACTTGCCAACATCATGATGCTCATCTGTGATAAGCAAGTGAACTTAGTCTTCCTGTGTGGTCTAGAATGATAGCAAATGTGAAAATACTGCCATGTATGTCTTCAACAAAAACTGTATGAATAATAAAACTCAGAAGGCAGAGCTTAGTGCATATTTTTTGTTAATTACCTGCCCACTTCAACTAATGGGAAAGCCTGCTTCTCAGTTCTTCTGGCGCCAACTACCACTATACTGCCCTTGGTGATACTTGTGACTTCTAGATAAACATTGCCTTCTAGTCTCCTACATGTGCATTAATACATGTACTTAAAATAAAGTTATGTGAGTGGATCAGATGAGTTTTTGTGCTTGGCAGTGAAGTAATCCGATTTTAACTTAGATGTGAAATTTAGAAGGACCTGACTTGATCTTCCCACACTGTATAGATGTATCAAAACATCACGTGTCCCATAAATATATAGTTATTATTTACCATTTAAGTAAAACTTAGAGAAAATAACATTTGACATGCTCTCTTCCAGTTTTTTGCCAAAAGACCACTGATGACTCCAGAAGAAAAAACTCAGACAAAATAAAACAAAGCAAAACCTATCAAACTCACAGTACTGGTAGAAAAAGGATTGACAATTGCTAGAAATTTTGATGTGTTTTCTCTGCCTGTAAGGAACTGGATTGGGGAAAATGGGTTATCTCATGAAACCAACAACCCAGTTATTCCAGGGCAGGAAATGTGTTTTTTCTCTTTATACTATGCTCTTGCTGAAGACCCATGATTTTGAACATCTAAAAATCTGGGCAGCCTTCCATCTGCTGCATGGAAGCCCTTTTTTTTTTTTTTTTTTTTTTTTTTTTTGAGCAGGCTGGAATACTATAATCACTATAGCTTCTCCTGACTCCTGTTCCCTGTGTCCCTGTTCTTTTCTTACCTCTGTCTACATCCATCTAGCAGCTGAAACTCAGAGAAAGCAAGTACCTGAAGTGTTGGGAGAGGTGGAGCAACTGACTGGCATCCTGATAGGAAGAGGTCTCTTCAGATAAAGAGCTCAAGTAATTTAGAGAACTGAACAGTTGGCATTTTCATCTCAACTTAACAATATGCAAATGGAGAAGGTCCTTCCGTAGTCCAGAGACCACATTTAAATTGATGCCTCACAGTCACTGAGAATTGAGCTATAACTCTTTGACAATATTCGCCTTCTTGCTACAGGACTGAAAATGTTGTATAATCATCCAAAGCACAATGGACCAGGCCAAACTCTCTGATGGAAGAAGCAAAAGAGGTCCTGGCAACTTGGAACCTATTAAAAAGTACTGTACTTGAAAGTGAGGGCCAATCATCCTGAAGATGCTGAAGTATATATTTTTTGAAAATATTTATTATAACTAGAAGAACATTTAGAAAATAGTTTAACATAGCAGAGGTGGAAGGTGTGAGATCTATGAAACTATAGCAGAGAGCTCCAGGGAGAGAACAAACCCATATTTTAATAAAGATCAGGAAAGATTGCAGGTAACACCAAGATTAAGAGAGGAAGTCAAAGAGGAGTCAGTCTAGAGAAGGCAAGAAAATTCCTGTTTTAAAAAACTAAATGACATGAAGAACAAACTTTAGGAACTTCTTGGATTTCAGAGAAGAATTGGGAGATAAAAGGTAATAAATAAGAAGGAAAGAAAACTGAAGGGGTGTGGAAAAAAATATAACCTTATTCTTATACAAAGGAACAGAAATGAAAATAAAGGTGATTGCTCCCTTTGTTCTAAATTAACAAATATTAAGCAACAGTAACACATCTTTTGGCACAAGGTCAGTGAAAAAGTACTGATGTAAATGAATAGTTATTTAGGCTGCTGGATAACATTTTATTTAAAAAAGTATCACTGTATCCTAAATGAATAATTGTATCTATGTAATAATTTGGAAAACATGCAGCAAACTCTGAGACATTTAAATGTTGTAATACTTTGTAACCTTAAAAGTCATGGTTTTGAAAATATTTAATGATAAGGAAATATCCTAATATATGTAGTATCTATGTTTCCTAATCTGGCTGTTAAGAGAGTAATAAGGAAAATATACTTAGTGGGAAATAAATTTGGGAAGCTACTTGCCACCCAGATTTATTTTGACTTTCCATGTCATTTATTATTATTTGGAAAAAATCATAAAAGATTTCTGCTCAATTTGCTTAAACCTTTTTATACCATTTGGTACCAAAGAAGTCATTTTAGTGGAACAGATATTAATATCTTATCTCCCAGATTGTAGCAGTTTGAGAAAGTGCTAAATTAAAAAAAAAATTGGTAAAAATGGAAAAATACGTGAAATAATTTAAAATTACCTCTGAAAAGTGAAATTGTTTTTATACTTATTTGTAACTCCTAAATTTTCTTCAATGGTCATTTCTTCAGTAAGACTGCACTACTTTCATTATTATAAAAATACAGCAAATATATATTTGGAAATTGGGAAACTGGCTATAAAACTTAAGTCATTAGAGTATTTAAAATGGAAACACACTCCTGATGAAATTCATATCATAATTACTTCCTATTACAGAATTCTGGATTAAGCATTTATTTTAAAATAGAGTGAGATATTTGACTAAATCTTTAATGATGCATATAGAACTATTTCTTCCTGAACTGTGAATAATGAGGCAAATAGAGCAAAAAATTGAAAGTGTTATCCTGAGTAAAATTATAATAAAAATGGTTGTTTTTTTTAATTTATTTTGCTTTAATCAAAGAACTGAATACAACCTTTCTTATTTGTATATGAAACTCACCCATAAGAAAAATAGAATTGAAAGGTTAGTTACTGTTGATGTTGAGGGGTGTGGGTGTGTCCATATGTATGTGTGTTTAAGCTTCGTACCTTCTTCATTTTCTCAATTTTTAATACATCAAAGTGAAAGACACTGTAATCCTATCCTTTGTCCATCTCTTCCAAATCAACGTAAATTCTTCTAATTATTCACAGATGAGATTAAGTCGAAAGGAATTTTTGTTCATTTTGTTGTTCTGTTTTTTTCCCTTTCTCTTTTAGAGAAGACTACCTTCTTTTTGCAACTATGTTAATTGATAATCATGTCAACATAGCTTACTGTTGCCATAATCATGTTATTTCATTAATGTAAGTATTTTAGACTAACAAGCAAATCTGGAAGTAATTTGGGTCCTTGCCTTTTTGAAGAATTTGAACTACAGTCCCATCAGTCTGTCTAGAGCAAATTGAGTTGGGAGGTGAGAGAATAAAACTTCAAGAGGTTAGTCCGTATGTTAGACTGGGGAGTAGTCACTGTAAGTTGTAAAGTGAAATAAAAAGAAATTCACGTTCCAATCAATAATTCTTTCTTTAAAACATAGCTTGATATCTTTTCAGTTATCCAAGTTAATTTTTTGTGATTTAGACTGAAAACCACAGTGTACAACATTAATACCCTTCCTACAGGGGATATATTGACGCTGCAGAAGCAAACCAGCCTTAAAATATACTGAGTGTGCATAAAGTATCATAATATTTCTCCTCACATTCACTTACTAGGTAAGACATCAGTTCAGAAGATTTCAATGTGCATATTTATTTTTAGAACAAAGATAGAAAGTACTGAAATCCTCATATGGTCAGCTCCTGCACTCTTGATTTCTTTGAACACTTTGATCAGTGTAGTGTGGTGGTTTTGCAGTCAGATCTCAAACCAGGTGGCACAAAGATGACAGACCTTACAAGCAGCATTCAGTGACAAAACTTTTTTTTTTTTTTAGGATTAGTGTACAGTAGTAACTAAGTACTTAATATTTGAGAACTCCATGAAGATAACAAATTATTTTTGAGTTATTTTGACCCAGATTGTGTGCAAATTGCTTAATTACTTATCAATGACAAAAGGGTGATATGGTAAAGATTTCAAAAGCAAAACAATTTCATTTCATTCACTTAAAAATCTTCTTCTTTCTGGGTCTCCAGGAGCCCAGTTACTCATTTACATTGTGATTGGCAAAATTTTGGTGGTTTTTATCTGTTTCTATTTAAAACTTGATTGTTGATTTGAAATTTCACCTCCTGGGGAGAATCTTCCTCATTGGAATAGGAGAAGCCATTTTTCTGCCTAATTCTTCCTTCACAGATGATTTCTTAACAGTTTCCTAAATTGGATGGAAGTACTACAGATGAAGGGAGAAATTTAAGGCTGAAAAAATTTGACAAATTAACAATGCCGTTTCTGCATTTTGTGTCTTTTTTTTTTTTTTTTTGCTAATGGGAAATTCTTTGGCCCTCCGATAGGAAATTAAGGCATGAAAATTAGATGATCTATGCTACAAACTTGAAGAGCAAAAATTGTGACTATAGGAGCATTTAGAGATACATGAACATCATTATAATGTTGAGTTAATATTGTTTTACAAAACAGCCCTTAGATGCTGCAGAATCTGATAACAATCTCACAGAAGGCAACTCTTGACAAGGGTTATTTCTCACTGAATTTTTAATACCTACATTTAGAAAAGCAGTTTTCACATGATGGACTTGGTTAAATATCCATCAAGAAAATTAAAAATTTAGGCAGAAGGATTCACTTAATATTCTTTTATTGAATTTGTATATCTCTGTTCTGTAGCCAGGTATATTCTTTTTCTTTTATTTTTGAAAGAAGATATATGTGTGACATATTTTTTTTTAAGTTTCTGTATAAGTTTGTTTTTTCTCTATATTAAAGCAGTAAGATTATAGTATGGTAAATACTGTTTTATAATGACAAAACCAGCTTTGGAGCTTGGCCAATCTGTGTCTTCTTGATTCTAGGTGTTTCTCCTGCCCCTCCATCTTACAAGAAGTTCTTGGAGTAAAGTCCACCCAAAAGTTGGCATTTACGTCTTTCTCTTCCACAGACTCCCACTCCATTCCATTCTTTAGGTTTTTATATGGGTGTAAATGTATTTTTTTGGCCTATGTCATGAGACTTATAGGCAGTAATTAAGATAAAGGATGCTGAAGATAAATTGAATTCTAGTCCTAGTTCTGCTGGACTAGCTGGTGACTTAGGGTAAATTATTTAACCCTTTTGTGTATCACTTTCCTGAGGTGGAAAATTGAGATAATATCACTTACCTTCCAGAACTGTTGTGAGTATTAAATGTGGCAATACATGTAAAGTACTTATAGCAAGTGTGGTATGCATCTAAACTATGTGTCTTTGAAGGCTGAGTAGAACTTACATTACCTGTTTCACCCAACGGGCTTTCCTGACCCAGTATGTTTTTATTTCTTTTTTTAAAAAATTTGTTTTAATTAGTTATACACAACAACAGAATGCACTATGACACATCATACCTAAAGGGAGTATAATTTCTCATTTTTCTGTACATGATGTAGAATCACATTGGTCATGTAGTCATATATGTACATAGGGAAATAATGTCAGATTCATTCTACTATCCTTTCTAATCCCCTCCCTCCTCCCCTCCTTTCACTTCCCTCTACCTCATCTAAAGTAACTGGGCTCTTCCCTAGCCCCCGCCAAACCCTTATTGTGAATTAGGATCTGGGTATCAGAGAAAACATTTGGCCTTTGGTTCTTTGGGACTAGCTTATTTTGCTTAGCATGATATTCTATAGCTCCATCCATTTACCTGCAAATGCCATAATTCCATTCTTCTTTATAGCAGAGCAATATTTCATTGTGTGTGTGTGTGTGTGTGTGTGTGTGTGTATGTGTATATATATCACATTTTCTTTATCCATTTATTTGTTGAAGGGCACCTAGGTGAGTTCCATAGTTAAGCTATTGTGAGTTGAGCTGCTATAAACATTGATGTGGCTGCATCACTGTAGTATGCTGATTTTAAGTCCTTTGGGTATAAACCAAGGAGTGGGATAGCTGGGTCAAATGGTGGTTCCATTCCAAGTTTTCTGAGGAATCTCCATACTGCTTTCCAGAGTGGTTGCACCAATTTGTAGTCCCACCAGTAATGTATGAGTGTACCTTTTCCCCCACGTCCTCTTCAACATTTATTGTTGCTTATATTCTTGATAATTGCCATTCTGACTGCAGTGAGATGAAATCTTAGTTTTGATTTGCCTTTCTTTAATTGCTAGAATTGTTGAAAATTTTTAATACATTTGTTGATCAACTGTATTTCTTCTGATGTTTTTATTTCTATTGACCAAACAGACTCTTCCCTTGCTGTATCCCATCCATACTCTGTGAGTTCCTAGAATATCCTGTGCTTTGCTCCAGCTACCTAAATTCTATTCTTAAAAGTCCAGGTGGACCCTCCTATTCCTCCATTTTCTTATTATCAAAGTAAAGATGTACTCTTTAGTTAAAGTATATGAAACACATATTACCAAACTAGATTGTAAGCTTTTTGAGTATAGACACAGAAATGATATTTTATGGTATCCCTAAATGGTCTTTATCATAGGAAAAAGATTTATCCTAGAAACACATACTGACTGTAACATTATGCTTGTAACTAATCCATTTTTCAAAAGAGATTTAGGTCAGAATAGAATTATACTATGTATATATATTATACATGCAATTGAATTACAATTTCAGTTGTGCATTTTATTAATAGATTATAACAATCAGAGGTTGTTTCACATTGTGTATTACCTGAACATTGTTTGAATAAACTGTGATTGTCCTAAGGCTAAATTATATCCAAGTGGTGAGGAATTTGTATTACTGCTTATCAGACTTTAATTATGAGGAAACTATATGTTTCAGTGGACATAAATATGATAACGTTAGTTAACATTATGTTGAGCTTACTATGTGCCATTTAATATCTGTCTACCAACAACTAATCTTTACTAAAAAACCTTGAAAAAATAAAAAGTCATGATAACTTGTGAGAGTCTAAATTCAAATATAAATTTTGGAAACAAGTTTCTTTTTCTTTTTTTTTTTTTGGAGACAAGTTTCTTAATGAAAGATTTTAGTTTAGAAAGAGTGTGTTTAATGGAATTAGTGCTTCTAGAGAGTTCTCCAGGCTACTGATGGCTCCTGAGGATACCAGTCAGTGGTGGTTTGTAGAAGGACAGAAGTGAGGCAGTGTACGTTGTAGCAACATGGAGTGGGGAATAGCAGTATTAGGAATTTCTTTTCCACTAAAAATTTGAGATCTTCTTTCTGTACAAAGTAAAAGATGAAGAAAATAGTAGCACTCTGTATTTAGTTTGCAATTGCCATTTGGTTTCTAATTTAGGTTGTATATTTTCCTTTAATGTTTCATTTTGACATAGTATGTTTTAAAATGGACTTTTCTTGTGGATAAAATTTTATGATATGCTTTTTCTTAAGTTCTAGGCGACAATGTGGCTGTGTTTTATTTACTTGGAATCATTTGTGATAGGAACCAGACTCAAACTTATTTCAGAAATAGTGTTAATTATACAAATAAAGAGGCAGATATCTTTCTGATTCCTCTGCACAGTTCAGGGTTGCTCCTGCGGAGCATTCTTGAAATTATATTTACATAATCACACATCATCTTCAAATGCAGGAGATATTTTATTCTTGCCCATTGGAAGTTATATTTAATGAAATGAAAGGACATACCCACATTTGTGGTCATGAGACAGAATAACATTCAGTACATGGGTAGCTAGTGTCTGCCAATTAGATTAAAGCTAATGAAAGGTGGATTCTAGCATATGTAATGAATAGAATATTTAATTTATTCCTTTAATTATCACAGGTTGGTTGGTAGCATATGAATATTAATAAAGCAAAAGAGAAAAAAGATATTCTATCAGGTTATGTTCTGAGGTATAAGAATTTTGAATGGGCACCATACAAGGAACATAGAGTGCAAAGAAATAGTGGTCTGTGCTCTGAGCCTTCCCGTTGTAATTCCTGGAGACCAGTCTTCAGAAGGCCACTGTCTGTGCTGGAAACCAGGAGAGATCTTAACCTTTCCCATTTTTTTGTGTCTCCTTTGTAGCAAGTGGGGTTGGCTGGTGGCAGGCAAAGGGAGGTCAAGATAAAGATCTGGATTTTAAAAAAAACCCTCCAATTATTAAAAATATAAAAATCAAGGTAATATTCTAAAGAGTTTTTTGGGGGTGGGGAGATTGAGGGAAGACTGGGAAGTCAGTGTGGGTATTAGGGTGACCTGCATCCCTTAGGAAGGAAATGTTTGTTAGTTACTGTTTCTGAGCCATATGGTTTTATTTTATATTTCCTTTACAAAAGGATTTTTTGATAAAGTTAAAAGATTTAGTAAAAGACTTAAATTGTATTTAAGGTGATCATTTCTTTGCATTTTATGACTATAAGACAACTTGGTTGTATTAGGTCATTGTGTTTGTTGAAGGGGTTCAAACTCAAGGTGCTTTATTTGTGATTTGGAAATATTAGGACTAGAGGCTTAAAGTCAAAAAAAGATCGAACTTCCTTGATTGCCTTTTGGTCAAGTTTATTTTAATCATATTTAATATGGCAAAGAAGATTAAAGACATCCTCAACTTATTTTCTACTCAAATATTTTTGACTATCACATGAAAAAATATTTTTAATAGTTTAATGAAAAATGGAAGCTTGTTTTATAGTTTACAAAAGGTACACGTCATTGCAATATTTTTATGAGATTTTAATTTTCAATTTTTATTTATTTTAGATTCAGGAAAATGTAAAATGTTAGTTTTGTTAAGATGAATCAGAGTTAGTACCTAGTTCAAAATGTAAATCTCTTCATACCGTTTTTTAATATAAAACCCTTGAACAGTTCCAGTTGCCTTCAAGGTGGGGTCCAACATGTCTAGCATAGAAATCTCATCTTTTTTGTTTATTCATGTGCCAGGAGGCAGGAGGATCAGAATGCATTAAATGACTGATAAAAAATTTTTTTTGAAGATGGTAATAGAGCAATGTAATGGTCTTATTAAGTATGTAAAATTTTTTTTTCTGATTTGTGTTAGGATTTTTCAAATATATAGCATGAATATTAGAGACCACTTATTGGGTACCTGCTGAAAAAAATTAGTCTTTGGAAGTGAGGTGAATGCATAGATTATCAACCTTATGTATTGGTGATTCTATAAATTCTTGGTCTCTAGCCCTTTAGGCACTAATTGTTGCTGAGCAAACCTGTTTGTCCTCAGTCTTCTTCCTCTCCCATTCTTTATAGGAGTCATGTTACTGTCATCTTCTCAAGCTCTCTACATTTAGTACATCTGTGTTCCCTTTCAGAGGATGACCATTTCTCTTCACTCCTTGAGAAAATACATGTCATCAAAACTGTCCACCAGCCTTCTGCCCCCTACTGGCATCCACCCATATTCTTATAAATTCATACTGCCTTCCTTCCTTTCAAGGTGTAAAGATTACACGTCCCCAGCAATACTCTTAATCATTTTCTCTTTCCTCCCTCCCTCCCTTTTTCTCCCCCTTCCCCACTTCCTCTTTTCTCCTGGCTTCTTCCTTGAAATCTTTTTGCCCTTAGCAAAACCCTTCCCTTACCCGATGTCGGCCTCTAACTACTATTCCCACTCTCCCTCTGGAAGAACACTGTATTCCTTACCACCCATTCATTGTTTACTTCACTGTAGTCTCTGGCTGGAAATGCTTTCACCAAGTCACTAATGTCCACTGACTTGCCAGATTCTGTGGTCACTTATTTCAGTCATGTGCCTCCTTTGTACCAAATGGAGCCCCACATTGAACACACAATAAATATTAGTTAAATGAATGATGTCTTCTGTTTACATTATTTTACTTCCTCTCTTCTTGCTTACATGACTTTCCTTTCTCTTGGGTCTTTCCTGGCTCTTCTTCCTGCTTCCTAAATATTTATATTCTCTGAGGTTCCGAGAAACCACTTTGTCTTTCACTCTAGCAGGATTTACTTTTCTCTGGATAGATGGGTATATAGCAGGTCTCCTATTTGACCTTTATTAAAAATCTCAATTCTGTTTTGGGGTTCCATGTTCTTCTCGATTTAAGTATATCCAATTTTAAATTTATCATCAGTCTCATAAAGCTTGGTCCCTTTACGTTATCACCTATTAATGACATCCTGTGAGTGACATCACCAGATACACAAACCAGAAATCTAGGCATAGATCTTCCTGCATGTAGTATCTTAATTCTAGATTATTTCTCTCCTTTTTATTCCTATCAATCATAAGAATACAAGTTCAATACCATCTCAGAACCTGGAGTACCACGGTTCAGTTTTTTTTTTTTTTTTTGGTCTGACTCACTAGTGGGTCATCTTTGTTATGTTATTTTTGTTCTCTTTTACATTTTATTTAATCTAAAAAAAAAAAACAAAAAATTTGTAGAGTTTTCCTGGTTTGCTTAACTTTTATTTTTCTGGAATGGAAATACTGATTTGCGAACCCTTGGGAGAACATAATTTTTCAGAAATTTCAAAATGTAATCAACATACTGCTCAATAAGTGTTTATGATTTAAATAATTATAATTGAAAATTAGTTTTAACTGTAATTTACAGTTCATTCCTTAATTCGGCAAAAAAAGGGAATCTTCCGTTGTCACTGGAGTTAGTGTTGGGGAGATTACCCTTGAATGGGATCAAGAAGTGTCCTGTTTCCAGTGTTGGAGGATAAGCAAGACTTTGACAGTTTGATCTGAGGGAAAGGCTATGCTAGGCAGAGGGTAAGCAAAAACCAGCCCTTGTATAATGAAAATAGCAGGGTGAAAAGATCCTGCTGGGACACAAAAATATTCAAATTTATGAGAAGGCATTTTTCTTTTTAACCAAAGGTATTTCATAGGAGAATGAGGATTTATAGTCAACCAAATCACTTTGTAACACATATTTCATCTCTGATTCCCAGTTTGGTAGACCGTGGCAGGGAAGTCTGAATGTCCCACTATCATTTCTTCTGTAACCTCATTTCCTTGTGCAGCACTGCTCGTTTGCATGGTGATGCGCATATCCAGAGCCATTATTCAGAAGATGTTAGAGTAGTTGGCAGAAGGTTAAAAAATCAAAGACTATATCTTAAATTTCTCTAAAATACCTTTCTAAAAATGAAAAAACCTTGCACTTTGTCTAAGTTCTTATCACCTTACACACACACACACACATACACACACACATTTAAAATGGGAAATGATAATTTGTATTCTACCTGCTAGATAATTGGGGAATTTTATTTTACTCTCTCTATATTGTAGAAGATAAACCCCCCCTGATTTTTTAAAATCTAGAATCATTACTCATATATTGTATGAAAATGATTTTACACTTTTTTTTTGTTCAACGTGTTTTCCTCTGTATTACTTAGCTTCAGAAGAAAGTCTGACTTTTTTCCTGTGATGCTAAAATTTCTTCCAGATCACATACTATAGTTCCCTTTCTTTTTTCTTGAGCCTCTTCCTAAATGATCAAATACTGACTTTAAGGTATATATAGCTAATCTGTTAGTCTGACCTACTTTGTCTAAGTTTATGCTATTTAAATAGCATATATCTTCAATATTCAGTTTTGCATATGCACTATACTTAACAGATAGTGTGTATTTTTCTTCTTTCAGTTTTGACTGAATTAGGAGCCTGTTCATCTGTGTTATATAGGTCCCCAAAAACCTGCTCAACTTTGAAATACTCCTATTCATTATAAAATAAAATGTATATTTCTAACTATATATACTTTCATAGTGAATAATATTTTAATTTGCTATTTTTCCCTGAGATCATGTGAATATTTCTTTTAAAAATTAATTTTTATAAAATGGTTCATGTTCCATGTATGCCTGACCTTTATTTTTTTCCAAAGATGTGCAATTGAGTGGTTGTATGAAGCAGGCACACCACTTTCCCCTTTGAGGTCTGGTCAGTATTTATATGCAGCATAACAAGTATCTTTCAGATTGAATAAATGATTAGTAGTACTTTCAAGGAATATTTAGCAAGCTGAATGGGGCTGAAGTCTATGTAGTCCATTGGCTTAAAATTTAGAGAAGAAATTTCAAAGAAATTTAGATTTTAAGGAAAAATTGGTCTTGGTTTCCTAAACAACCTTTTAAAATTCTGTTTTTATAAACTCAGATCTGTCTAAAAATTCATGTGTGGGTTCTTGCAGTGTGAACTTAGTGCCGTATTTGGGTTTGTTTTGTGATTTTCCTTCCACTAAGCTTGGAATGCAGCCTCGAAGAGTAAATTTTGGCTTTCAAGGGCCCTTGCAGTCACACGCTGGGTCATCACTGTGTCTGTGGAGTGTCTTTGTAGCTCTCAGTGAATTAATTTCCCCTTCTTCTGTTTCCAGCCAAGATTTCTTTGCAATGTTTCAGTTAAAAAGTGTCTATAGGTTTAACAATTGTGGTAGAGAACATCTTTACTTGGTTATTCTATTTGCTGTGTGATGGTTATGGATTTACTGCTATAATAGAAACTGTCAAGTTTAAGTTATCAGTGCAAGGTTTGGAATAACAGAATCCCTAGCTTTTATTTTCCTCAGACATTTTGCTCATTTCATTATACCTTTGGGAATGGAGAATTGGGAATAAGAAGAAATGATTTAGTGTTCCATCATTTAATTTGACTTATCCTGTGTATGCTAGGTAGCCTAAAATTTTTGGTTACAATGGGACTTTTGCATTATCTGTGGATTTAATAGTCTTCTGGCACAAATTATACTCTGTCAACACCATGAAATGATAATTGCTCCAGCATTATCCAGAGTCTAGTGTTGGACTGTGTCCTTAGTTTGGAAGCAAAATGATACAAAGGTTAATGTGAGTCAGGGTTTGGGATTTCTCATATCAGCACTGGAAGGTGTCTTGTGCTAGGCTCTTCAAAAGCAATTTTGAGCTGTGGAAATAGTCTTAGACAAGGAATTGAGTACCCTAAAGCTTAGTTGTGTGCTCTGTTGCTTACTAAGTTTCAGGCTCTTACCTGTAAATAGGATTTTGATTTTTTTGCCCCCTGAGAAGTATTAAATGCCCCATATGCATTATCTTAGGCATTGTCCCCATTTTACAGATGAGGAATCTGAGACCTAGAGAATTTAAGCAGCTAGCCCAAGATCAAACAGCTTTTCAACAGAGAGGGAAATCGTACCCAGGAACTGTCTGGCTCAAAGACCTGGCTCTTCACTGCTCTGCCTTTTTAAAATTTTCTTTAAACACATAAGATTCTATGTGCATCTTATGAGGATTACTAGCTAATGTGTACATCCTTTGTGAAGCAAGCTATTAATCTTGATATGGTAAAAATATGGACATGTTTGGAACTAAAAGATGTTGTTAATTCCTTCTGCTATTTTAAGGCTTTACATTTACTTCATAACTTTATATATAAATATTTTACACCTTCAGGGTTGCTAATATTTTGTCTGTATCATGTTTCTTGATTTATGAAGTTCTCACATCCCCCCCCTTTAAATCTTTACTAAAAGAGAAGGGAATCTACATTCCCTCTCTCTCTGTATTCCATGGATTTTTTTTTTCTCTTTTAAGAAAAATACAATAAATTTACCTCAGAATCTTTTTCAGGCTCTTCTGGTCTCCAGATTTTAATAATTAGCTCTGTTACTTATAATTTTATGCAAGAGAGTAGGATCTTTAACATTTCATTAATTTAAAAAATAGTCTGAAATAAGCACATATAAAAAAATATTGATTGCTTCAGTAAAGATACTGAATAGCCAAGATTTTGAACTTTGTTTACTACCTATGTACACAAGTTATTTTTGAGTGTTCCTGCATTATTGAAATACTTGTGGACCTTCCTTAGTTTGTATGCATTGCTGAAATACCCCAAGATCTGATTCTAGAATGCACCAAAAATTTTATATTGCAAGAGGAAGACAAATGAATGCTTACTCATGTTGTAACACTTTTCTGTAATTTACCTCAATTTCTGAGGTTGTCTTCTGGTACCTTTTATTGAGGTTAGGAATAGATTTTAAGTACTCTTGATTCCAAGTAATTTGTTTAATTGTCCTAATGCTATCTTCATAATGATTTTAAGCTGTGGCGCTCTGTGAGCGAGTGCGCAGGGGCTGGGTAATTGACATCCTGGCAGAGAGGTCTGCTTTCTCTTACTGGCCCTGTGGCAGCCTCTGTGACCTCACAAGGGCACTTTTTAAAATTTTTAGCTTCCAGTAGCTCTCAAGGCAAAGTTCTAGAATAGGGTTTGAGATTTAATAAATATGATAATTTAAGTAAATTTAAATATTTGTAGACAGAGCTCTCAAGTCTAAATAGTACTTTTAAATACCCACTAAAAGTATGAAAACATTTTTTCAATATTATTTTTTTAAACCCAGGAGCAATATAGTTTAGACTTTCCTTATCAACATTACATATGTAGTGATGGTTTCAACTGTTTGTTTGAAATATAAAAGTTCAAATTCTGTCTTTTGGTTAAAGTAATATTATGTGAATTTTTAACCTTCTGAGATGGGATGTTAGAAATTTTTCCTTTATCTTTCATAAATAGTATGAATTGAATCTACTGGATTTTTGTGATATTTTAGATTTATCTTTTATTAATAATTTCAAGTATTTAGCCTATCTCCACATAAACATTCATTAATAAAAAAAAATGGCCATCATGGGCTGGGGTTGTAGCTCAGTGGAAGAGTGCATACCTAGCTTGCAATGAGGCACTGGGTTCGATCCTCATAAAAATCAATCAATCAATAAATAAAAAAAGGCATTGTGTCTATCTACAACTTAAAAAAGGAGTTAAAAAAAAGGGCCATCAATTCCCCAATTACTTACAGTGATGCTTTCTGTGAGCATGAAACCCAGTCCTCAGATATGTAGGATGTCAAAGATCATCTGCTTCTAAGAAGTTTAGAGTGAAGAGATTTCAGTTTAATGTAGTTCAGAGGTAGTAAAACTCTACACTGGACTTGAAAGGTTTTCCAGGACATGTCTTCATTTATGAGAAATCCAGCTGATGAGGTTGCCTAGGGGGTCCCAGGCCACCCTCATGTGCGCCTGGACTATATCTAGAAATAGAAAAAAATCCACCTGAATTTTTTTTTGCCTTAATGCTGACTTCTTGGGTCACTATTGAGCAATCTTGTAGCAGATGTTCCTGACTTCTTTCTCTCACCCTTCTGGTCTGCCTGGTCAGAACTTTGCTTCTTTTGTCCCTTCAGAGACTCTCCCTTGAGTACTGACCATCTTACCCAGTGAACCTCAACCTGCTATTCCAGTTTTATCTGGGCTGTTCTTCTGTTATTTGCCTGTTAGCTTAAACTTTTGCTATTTTCCTTCAAATGACATTTTGTTGATTGAATCTGCTGCCTGAATTTTCTACCCTGCTTTTCTAAATTTTATCTCTACTTAGAGGCTATGAATTCTCACTTTAACTTCCTGTGTGTTACTTATGCCTTATCACCTTTAAGAAAATTGTGGTAGAAAAACACATAATAAAGCTTATCATCTTAACCATTTTAAAGTGTACAGTTCAGTAGTAGTCAGGATAGTCACATTGCTGTGTAGTAGATCTCCAGAACTTTTTTATCTTGCAAACTAAACCACAGCTGCTCGTTTCCCATCCCCACCCCCAGGCCCTGGCAACCTTCTTTATTTTTCCTTTGAGTTTGCTACTTTAGATGTATCATATATATATATATATATATATATATATATATAATTATACAGTATTTATGTTTTTATGACTGGTTTATTTCACTAGCATGATGTGACTAGATTTCCCTTTTCTCAAAATTGAGTAAATTCCATTGTTTATTACCACGTTTCATTTATCTGTTCTTCCTTCAGTGGACTTTCAATTCTTGGACATTATTTTTTGAAATCTGGGATATAAATACCCAGAAGGGAAATTGCTGGACTTTATGCTAATTCTGTTTTCAACTTTTTGAGGAACCACCATTCAGTTTTTTATAGTGTCTGCGTTATTTTACATTTCTACCAATAGTGCACACAGTTTCTAATTTCTCTGTATCTTCTGGTATTTTTAATTTTTTAAATTTTGTGGTGCTAGGGATCAGACCCAGGTCTTCTTCCATGCTGACTCTGTGCTCTGTCACTAAGCTACAGTCCTGGCCCTCTTTTTTTTTTTTTAATGTAGTCATCATCATTGGATATAAGGTGATTTCTCATTGAGGCTTTGATTTGCATTTTTGTAATGATTAATGTGTTAGCTTTCCATCACTACAACAAAATATCCAGACAATAGACTTATAAAGAGGAAAGGCTTATTTTGGGTTACACTTTTGGAGGTGCATTTGTGATCAGTCGACCCTATTGCTTTGGGTGTGTGGCAAGGCGGAAGCTCATTATGTTGAGAACCGTGTGAGGGAGCGAAACCACTCACCTCATTTGCCAGGTAGTGGAAAAGGAGGAAGAAAGAGCCAGGGTTCCTTAATCCATTTTGGGGGCAAGCCCCGCAATGGCCTAAGGACCTCCCACATAAGTCCTGCCTCTAAAATTTTCCATCACTTCCACTGGCAAACCTGGAGATACAGCCTTTAACTCACAGACTTTCAGGGGACACTCAAGTTCTGACCTATCACAATTAGAGATGTGGAGCATCTTTTCATATGATTGTAGGTCATTTGTGTATCATCTGTGGAGAAATCTTGACAGGTGTTCTTTGCCCATTTTTTAATCAGTTATTTCTTGGATTGTAATTTTTTATAAACCTCTTGGATATGTAATTTGGAGGTGTTTTCTCCTGTTTCACAGCTTGGCTTTCATGCTGGATGAAGTTTGCTGTGATCCCATCTTATTTGCCTAATTTTGCTTTTGTTGCCTGTGCTTCTGGTGCCATATTCAAGAAATAATTGTCAAATCTAATGTCATAAATCTTGTCCCCCATGTTTTCTTCTGGGAGTCTTACAGTGTCAGGTCTTATCTTTAGGTCATCAATCCATTTTGAGTTAATTTTTGCACATTGTGTTAGGTAAAGGTCAAACCTCCTTTTTTGCAGGTGGCTATCCACTTTTCCTGAAATCATTTGTTGAAGAGATTGTCCTTTCCACATTGAATAGTACTGTTCCCCTTGTGGAAGATTCTTTGGTCATAGAAAAAGAGTTTATTTTTGTGGTTTCTAGTCTGTTCCAATGGTCTTTATATCTGTCTTATGCCATTACCACACTGTTTTGATTACTATAACTTTAAAGTGTTTCAAATCAGAAAGTGTGAATTCTTTAGCTTTGGTCTTCTTTTTCTTAGAATTGTTTTGGCTATTCGTTCAGAGCATTGCCTTTTAAACACAAATAACATATACAGCTTATTCATGTTTGTCTTCTGGGCATATTGCAATGTCTGGCTCACAATAGTTACCTAGAAAATAGCAACTAAATTAATAATCCAGGCCATTTTTGTGTTGAATTTGTGAGTTCAGTTCCTGGGTGAAGGGCCAAGTAAGTGCTCAGCTGGCTGATCTTCCAGGGAAGTTGAATCATATAAAACCCATACTTCATATGTAATGGAATTAATGAAATATAGCGGAGTAGTAAAAGTAAATTTTCATTAAAAATAAGCAAATGAAGCAAACTACAAAGTCAGCAATCTTGTCATGATAAAAAATATAACCCTCAGAGATTTAGTTTTAAAAACTCCTTTAAGTAAGAAGATAAAAACCGGCATAGGAGTTAAACTTGCTTGACTGCTTAAACTATTTCAGAAAAGCTTCTCTTGGGATTTTTTAATTTCTTAATGAGTTAGATTCTAAGAAAAGAACATAGTACATTTAAAAGCCTTACTGCATAAAGATTGTTGTTTAGCATTTACCAAAGTCCTGATGAATGAGAGGAAACATGAGTACAATAGTATTTCATTGCTTTTTGCTATGATTCCTCTAACTGAAGAGAATGCTGCAGATTTAAAAATATTCCAACATAAAGAGATTTGTGAATGAACAGCCAGATTGTGTACTCTTAAGCTCAGATTGTGTACTGATGGTGCTCCTCATCATTAGCTGATATCCAACCCAGATTCTTGGTGATTTGAATTATATATTTTTAAAATTCTTTATAAAAATTTTTTATTTTAATTTATTTTTATTGTAAACAAATGGGATACATGTTGTTTCTGTTTGTAAATGGGGTAACAGCATACCATTTGCGTAATCACACATTTACATAGGGTAATGATGTTTGATTCATTCTGTTAGTTTTTCCTCCCTCCCACCCCTCTTTTCCCTCTATACAGTCTCTCCTTCATTCAGTCTTGCCCCCCTCCCACCCCTGTTTAGGTGTCATCATCTGCTTATCAGTGAGATCATTTCGTCCTTTGGTTTTTTGAGATTGGTTTATCTCACTTAGCATGATATTCTCCAATTTCATCCATTTGCCTGCAAATGCCATAATTTTATTATTCTTTATAGCTGAGTAATATTCCATTGTATATAATATACCACAGTTCCTTTATCCATTCATCAATTGAAGGACATCTAGGTTGGTTCCACAATCTGGCTATTGTGAATTGAGCAGCTATGAACATTGATGTGGCTGTATCTCTGTAGTATGCTGATTTTAAGTCCTTTGGGTATAGGCCAAGGAGTGGGATAGCTGGGTCAAATGGTGGGTCCATTTCAAGTTTTCTAAGGAATCTCCACACTGCTTTCCAGAATGGCTGCACCAATTTGCAGCCCCACCAGCAATGTATGAGTGTACCTTTTCCCCCACATCCTCTCCAATACCTATTGTTGCTTGTATTCTTGATAATCTCCATTCTAATTGGGGTGAGATGGAATATTAGTGTAGTTTTGATTTGCATTTCTCTATTACTAAAGATGGTGAACATTTTTTTATGTTTGTTGCTTGCTTGCAGATCCTCTGTGAAGTGTCTGTTCATATCCTTAGCCCATTTGTTGATTGGGTTATTTGTATTCTTCATGTAGAGTTTTTTGAGTTCTTTACATATTCTGGAAATTAGTGCCCTATCTGAAGTGGCAAAGATTTTCTCCCACTCTGTAGGCTCTCTCTTCACATTGCTGATAGTTTCCTTTGCTGAGAGAAAGCTTTTTAGTTTGAATCTATCCCAGTTGTTGATTCTTGCTTTTATTTCTTGTGCTATGGGTGTCCTGTTAAGGAAGTCTGATCCTAAGCCAACAAGTTGAAGATTAGGACCTACTTTTTCTTCTATAAAGATGCAGGGTCTCTGGTCTGATTTCAAGATCCTTGATTCATTGTGAGTTGATTTTTGTGCAGGGTGAGAGAAAAGGGTTTAATTTCATTCTGTTGCATATGGATTTCCAGTTTTCCCAGCACCATTTGTTGAAGAGGCTATCTTTTCTCCATTGCATATTTTTGGCACCTTTGTCTAGTATGAGAAAATTGTGTTTATTTGGGTTTGTGTCCATGTCCTCTATTCTGTACCATTGATCTACCTGTCTATTTTGGTGACAATACGATGCTGTTCTTGTTACTATTGCTTTGTAGTATAGTTGAAGTTCTGGTATTGTGATACCCCCTGTTTCATTCTTCCTGCTAAGGATTGCTTTAGCTATTCTGGGTTTCTTATTCTTCCAGATGAATTTCATGATTGCTTGCTCTATTTCTGTAAGGTACATCATTGGGATTTTAATTGGAATTGCATTGAATCTGTATAACACTTTAGGTAGTATGGCCATTTTGACAATATTAATTCTGCCTATCTAAGAACATGGGAGATCTTTCCATCTTCTAAGGTCTTCCTCAATTTCTTTCTTCAGTGTTTTGTAGTTTTCATTGTAGAGATCTTTTACCTCTTTGGTTAGATTGATTCCCAAGTATTTTATTTTTTTTGAGGCTATTGCAAATGGAGTTGTTTTCCTCATTTCCCTTTCAGATGTTTCATCGCTTGTGTATGCTTTAGATTTATGCGTGTTGATTTTATAGCCTGCTATTTTGCTGAATTCATTGATAAGGTCTAGAAGTTTTCTGGAGGAGTTTTTTGGATCCTCTAAATATAGAATCATGTCATCAGCAAATAGTGACAGCTTAAGTTCCTCTTTTCCTTTTCATATCCCTTTAATTTCTTTAGTCTGCCTAATTGCTCTGGCTAGAGTTTCGAGGACAATGTTGAATAGAAGTGGTGAAAGAGGACATCCCTGTCTTGTTCCCAATTTTAAAGGGGATGGTTTCAGTTTTTCTCCATTAAGAATGATGTTGGCCATGGGCTTAGCATAAATAGCCTTTACAATATTCAGGTAAATTCCTACTATCCCTGTTTTTTCTAGTGTTTTGAGCATGAAGGGGTGTTGTATTTTTCAAACGCTTTTTCTGTGTCAATTGAAATAACCATATGATTCTTATCCTTAAGTCTATTGACATGATGGATTATGCTTATTGATTTATGGATGTTAAACCATCCTTGCATTCAAGAGATGAACCCCTCTTGATCGTGGTGCATGATTTTCTTAATATGTTTTTGGATACTGTTTGACAATATTTTGTTAAGGATCTTTGCATCTATATTCATCAAGGATATTGGTCTAAAATTTTCTTTCCTTGATGTGTCTTTGCCTGGTTTGGGTAGGAGGGTGATATTATCTTCATAGAATGAGTTTGGTAGGGTACCCTCCTTTTCTATTTCCTGAAATACTTTGGGGAGTATTGGAATGAGTCCTTCTTTGAAGGTGTTGTAGAACTTGGTTCAGAATCTGTCTGGTCCTGGGCTTTTCTTGGATGGTAGGTTTTTAATGGCTTCTTCTATTTCATTGGTTGATATTGATCTGTTTAAATTGTGTATGTCCTTGTGATTCAGTTTGGGAGGAGCATATGTCTCTAGAAATTTGTCAATGTCTTCGGTAATTTCTATTTTGTTGGAATACAGATTTTGAAAGTAGCTTCTCATTATGTTCTGTATCTCAGTGGTGTCTGTCGTGATATTTCTTTTTTCATCACAAATTTTAGTAATTTGAGTTTTCTCTCTCCTCTCTTTGTTAGTGTGGCTAAGGGTTTGTCTGTTTTGTTTACTTTTTCAAAGAACCAACTTTTTCATTTGTCAATTTTTTGAAGTTTCTTTTGTTTCAATTTCATTGATTTCAGCTCTGATTTTAATTATTTCCTGTCTTCTACTACTTTTGCTGTTATTCTGTTCTTCTTTTTCTAGGGCTTTGAGCTGTAATGTTAGGTCATTTAGTTCTTGCCTTTTCATTCTTTTATTGAATGTGCTCCATGCAATGAATTTTCCTCTTAGTACCGCTTTCATTGTGTTCCTGAGATTTTGATATGTTGTATTGTTGTTCTCATTGACCTCTAAGAATTTTTTATCTCCTCCCTGATGTTTTCTGTTATCCATGTTTCATTCAATAACATATTATTTAGTCTCCAAGTGTTGGAGTAATTTCTGTTTTTTATTTTGTCATTGATTTCTACTCTCAGTCTATTATGATCTGATAGAACACAAGGCAGTATCTCTATTTTTTTGCATTTCCTAAGGGCTGCTTTGTGGCATAACATATGGTCTATTTTCGAGAAGGTTCCATGTGAGCTGAGAAGAAAGTGAATCTGCTCATTGTGGATGGAATATTCTATATATGTCTATTAAGTCTAGGTTATTGATTGTGCTATTGGGTTCTGTGGTTTCTTTGGTTGGTTTTTGTTTGGAAGATCTATCTAGTGATGACAGTGGTACATTAAAGTCACCCAGAATTATTGTGTTGTGGTCTATGTGATTCCTGAAATTGAGAAGGATTTGTTTGATGTACAGGGATGCACCATTGTTTGGGGCATAAATATTTACTATTGTTATGTCTTCCTGATTTATGTTTCTCTTAAACAGTATGAAATATCCTTCTTTATCCCTTCTGACTAACTTTGGCTTGAAGTCCACTTTATCTGATATAAGGATGGAAACCCCCGCTTTTTTACTGCATCCATGTGCGTGGTAGGTTTTTTCCCATCCTTTCACCTTTAGTCTGTGGATGTCTTTTTCTATGAGATGAGTCTCTTGCAGGCAGCATATTGTTGGGTCTTTCTTTTTAATCCATTCTGCCAGTCTATGTCTTTTGATTGATGAGTTTAGGCCATTAACATTCAGGGTTATTATTGAGATATGATTATATTCCCAGTCATTTGGGCTTATTTTTGGTTTTTAAGTTGGCTTGGTTTCTCCTTTGAGTGGTTTTTCTCTAAGGTAGTTCCTCCCTTTGCTGACCTACATTGTTGGTTTTCATTTCCTCCTCATGGAATATTTTGTTGAGAACATTCTGTAGCGCAGGCTTTCTATTTGTAAATTCTTTTAACTTTTGTTTATCATGGAAGGATTTTATTTCATCTTCAAATCCAAAGGTTAGTTTTGCTGAGTATAGGATTCTTGGTTGGCAAGCATGTTCTTTCAGAGCTTGAAATATGTCGTTCCAGGCCCTTCTAGCTTTTAGAGTCTGGGTTGAGAAGTCTGCTGCTATCTGTATTAGTTTCCCCCTATATGTAATCTGATGCTTTTCTCTCGTGACCTTCAATACCTATCTTTATTTTGAATGTTAGGCATTTTCATTATAATGTGCCTTGGTGTGGATCTGTTGTAATTTTGTGCATTTGGTGTTCTGTAAGCCTCTTGTATTTGATTTTCCATTTCATTCTTCAGGTTTGGGAAATTTTCTGATATTATTTAATTGAATAGGTTGTTCATTCCTTTGGTTTGTATCTCTGTGCCTTCCTCAATCCCAATAATTCTTAAATTTGGTCTTTTCATGATGTCCCATAGTTCTTGGAGATTCTGTTCATGATTTCTTACCATCTTCTTTGTTTGGGCAACTTTATTTTCAAGATTAAATATTTTGTCTTCATTGTCTGAGGTTCTGTCTTCCAAGTGGTCTAGTCTTTTGGTGATGCTTTCCACTGAGTTTTTTATTTGGTTTATTGTTTTCCTCATTTCAAGGATTTCCATTTGTTTTTTTTTTTTTTTTTTTTTTGAGAATCTCTATCTCTTTGTTGAAATGATCTTTTTGCTTCCTGCAGTTGCTCTTTCAGTTTATTGGTATTATCATTCATTGCCTGCATTTGCTCTCTTATCTCATCCTTTGCTTTGCGAATCATCTTAATCATGTATAATCTGAAGTCCTTTTCTGACATTTCTGCTACCATACTGTCATTGGATTCTATTACTATAGAATCTAGATTTGTTTGGATCATTTTCTTTCCTTGTTTTTTCATGTTGTTCATGTATCTTCCCCTCTAGCAATGCAGATCTGTGGTATTGCAGATTTCCCCCTACAGGCTTATAGTGGTCCTATAGGTTTCCAAATTCTTTTCTTTAAGGGGAGATCAATATTAGCAGTGCACAATTCAGACACTGTGCAATCCTAGACCAAATAGCCCCTATGAGGCCAATCACAAAATTGTCATAATAAACAGAATGAGTTCAAATATTATCTTCTGTAAAACAAACAGATTTGCAATAAGGTGTGCAGTTTCAAATGGAGGACAAAGAGGGTGCAGAGGGATGTAGAATGTGGCTGTTAATGGGATAAGTATAGAATATACAGAAGTTCTAGATAATAGAAAGGGTGAGAGTGTAATCAAAAGAAATTGAATGTTAGCATGCAAAAGAGGGAGAAAGAGACTCTGAGGGAACAGTTAAACAAAAGGAAAAGAGAGCAAGAAAAGTAAAGAAATAAAAACAACATTTTTCAATAAGGAGAAAAATGAAAATCTATAGTATAACAGTCTTATAGTATTAAAACCTCTCAGTCTTCAGTAGCCTGATGCATGAGAGGTACCTGACAATGAGCTTCAAGTCTCCAGCAGGCGTCTCAGGATGGGATTTGTCTCACCTAAAGATCGGAGCTAAGGCTTCCAGGATTATCCAAGATGGCCGCTCTGGCTTTGAAATGTGTTGGCAAATGGGGAGCTGCAGCTCAGGGTGTGGCCTTGGCCAGCAGGAGGTCCTGGAGGCGGGATGCAGTTGGTCAGGCAGAGGTCCTGGAGGTTGGGTGTGTTTGGTGTGATTGTGGGATCCGGGAGGCCGGGTGCAATCAGTTGGTCTGGGATCCCAGTGATAGGGCGCAGTCAGTTGGTCTAGGGGTCCTGGCAGCAGGGAGCAGTCAGTTGATGTGAGGGCCCCAGAGGCAGGGAGTGAACAGTTGGGCTGAGGGATCCTGGAGATGGGGCTCAGTCAGTCCGGCCAAGGGTCCTATGGGGCCTGGCTGTTGTCTCAAAATGGAGGCAGCCACATGTAACCAAACCTGCAGGTACTGTAACGGTGAACTTCCAGGCAACACAGGCAGCTGGTGCTCCACTGGCAGTCGGTGATCAATTTGCCGACTGGTGTCAGACGATCGGGAGGTAAACCTCGTGCGTTGGGTGATGGATAGGTGTAAAGCAGGCGATGGACAGGTGAGAGGCAGGCAAATGGCGGATGATACATGCCTGACAGTGAGCAATGTGCACTCAAAAAAGGCATCGATATGCTGGCAGACTGCAGGTGATCACAGCAGACAAATGGGGTAAACAGCAGGGGATCGATAAGCGGCAAAAACTGTCTCACCAAGAAACAGATATCCTCTGCTTGAAACCGGAGTTACAGAGCGACATGGAACGCAGCCTCCCTCTAGTCCGCCATCTTGGATCTCTCTAAAATTCTTGATTTTGCATCAGCATGGTTCCTGTTGAATATGTTCTTTTATGATATGGTCCTAGAAATTTCAATAGAAATCGTCTTGCTTTTCAGCCTCATGTCAGCTCTAGGACTGTGCGCATTCTCTCCCCTGGGATTTGAAGTATATTATCATTTGGGAGCAAGTGGTTGCCTCTGCAAACTGAGAGCTTATGGTGAGAACTATGACCTCAGCAGGTTTTCTACCCTAAAAAGATTCCTGGGTTCACATAGTCTCTGGCCTAATAATTTCATTTAATCAGTCCTGCTGTCCTTCAGATTTGATGGACATCAGGTTTTGGCAGGTAAACTACACTTTTGTGTTCTCATGAGTCTAAGTTGATAGGAAAATGTCTGGAAGAGCTTTGGGACCTGGGTCTAAGTCACATACTCTGTCTTCTCTTCGTCTTGGAGAAGGTTGCTACTTTCCTCATAGTCAAAATGCAGTTTGTTTCTGAATTCTGAGAGTCATGAATAGTCCCCTTTGAAAAAGAGATTGTTGTGAAAGGATAGGAAATAAAGAAAATAATATTCTGCTTTTTGTTTGGATGATCTCAAAATCAAAATTCCTTCCATATAGTAAGCATTCAAAATTTTATTTTTAAGTGAATAATAAATTTTGATTTAAACCTGATGTTAAAAATTATCTAATACACTGCATTAGTCATCCTGGTGGTAACAGTATCGTGTCCTCACTGAGTGTCACACCTTTTCTCAAAATAAGATGACTTTATGGACGAGGATGTTGTGAACACACAGGAGGTTCAGTAACTCTTCTAAGGCTGGGATGAGATACATTTATTAATTAATTAATAATGCATTTGTGTCTAAGTCACATACTCTATCTTCTCTTTGTTTTGGAGATACATTTATTAATTCATTATTTGACAACTTAACCTAAAAGCAATAGAATGGAGAGTGTTTATAGTTATAATCTTACTTTTGACATCAGCTTTTCCACATAGACATAATGCTTTTAGTTGTCTTTATTCCATGTTTCTTGTTCACTCTTAAAAAATACAGAAAAAACATAATTAAGATTGAAGTACAGTTTATATAATTTACTGAAATAAGGTGTTGGTGTTGGTGATGTGAGTATTAACATAGGGTTATAGAAATCTGATATGTATGTTTTTTACTTTGTGTTTTTAGTAAATAAACTAGGTTAGAAGAATATTTTGGATTAACATCTACTTTTATATATTCATTCCCCAAATTTATGGCTTTTCTTTATTCAAATAAAATTCTTATATTAAATAAAATCTCCAAAGTGCCAAGTCTGCTTAGACTTAGTATTTGCTTTTCTTTGGAAACCTGCTAGAGAAACTGAATATGGTGTCTGTTACAGTGGATAGTATCTATTCTCTTATTTGTAAGTTTGGAGCTCAAAAGTGAGAACTTTAAGGTGCTATGATATGTGTCTATTTTTCAATTCAAATTTTGTATACTATCAATTCTGCATTTGAACTGGTAAGTGATAATCAAGACCTTCCTCAAGCCAATAGATTAAAACAAATGATTTTTTCCCTCTTTGTTGACAGGGTGGAGTCAGCTTACTCTTTCTTAGATGTGAGAGGAAGAAAAGGTCATTTCATGCCTTGCTGATAAAGGTAAGGTCATAGAAATTATTAAAGAGATTGGGATGTTTGGTAGCCATCATTATTATGCTTTGACATTTTGACTTTGTGGTATGCTGAAATCTAAAGAAAGATAATGTATTTGTACAATGAATAGAATGCACAGTTGTTCCTTTAATTATCAATAGGAACATAGAAGATAAGAAGTAGGTGTAAATCAACATGACAAAGTGGATGTGGATTTGCTATATAATGAGCAGGTTACTTGTGGCTTTCATTTGAAATGTTGGTACACACTTAGTCTGTTCTTCAAACATTTACACACTTAGTAATAACCTTTTTCAAATGTTGATGATATCATTCTGATAACATTTTTCAGGTTAATACAAACTAGATTACAAAATTGTGCTGTTTTTAAGCAAATCCAGCCCATTACCCTTGTCAGGCTGATGGTTCTAGTTGGCTTCATTGACTTTCAAGGAAAATGTGAAATGGGTTGAATGGACTCCAGGGCCCATCTTTGAGAAGGTTGCCCTGTACATTGGCGACTGTTCACTGGAGCCACTCTTCTAACCATTCTGTCCCTGTGGTGCAGCTGTTTTCTATAGAGTACTAGGGTTGTTGAACCACTGTAAAGAAGGTTTTATCCATATATATTTTTCACAAACATCTATAAAGGTTTTGTTTACATTCCCATTTTAAAGAAGTTAACATTGACACATAGGAAGATTAAGAAACTTGCCTCAGATTACATTAGCAATAAGGTGTATTAGGGTTCTTTAGAGGAACAGAATCAACAGGGAGTATGATTATAAAAAGGGGATTTATTAGATTGACTTACATGACCAGAAGCTGGATAGTCCACAGTCACCATCTGCAGGCTGGAGAGCTGGAAGAACCAGCAGCTGTGCAGTCCAAGACGCAGAAACCCCAGAACAAGAAAGATCAACAGTGCTACCCTAGTCCTAGACCAAGGCTTCTGGAAACTACCTGGAGAATCACTGGCAGAGTCCGCTTTGGAAGAGTGAATAAGTGAGAGTCTGATATCTTTAGGGGACCCAAGCAGCAATCAAGAACCCATTCAAGAAGAGCAGAGCTTGCATCTGCATCTGCTTCCTTTCTTCCAGCTTTTATTTCATCCTGTTAGGTGGTGCTGCCTGTGCTTAGGGAGGGGCTCCACTTCAGTTCACTATCTCACATTCCAAACATTCCTAGACATGCCCTCATGGACACACCCAGGAGCCTCTTAATCATGGGCATCTCTTAATCCAATCAAGTTGGCAACTCAAATTAACCATTACATAAGAGTTGGGGCTAGAATTAGGTTGATACCTCCTGTTCTTTACCTCTATGTTGTACTGAAAATCTGTACCAGGATTTGAGCAGTGACCCTGTAGCAGAAGATGCTGCATTATCATACACCAGTTCATGGCTTGAGCTACAAATTTATATTTTTGGCCAAATTTTATTTTTAGATAAACTTCTATATTTCACAAATAGCTCTTAAATTTTGTCCACTTAGTTTATTTTCATTAAAAAACAAATGTATAAAAATAGCTGGATGTATAAAAATGGCATACACCTATAATCCAGTGACTTGGGAGGCTGAGACAGGAGAATTTTGAGTTAGAGACCTGCCTCAGCTACTTAGCAAGAAGACCCAAGAAGACCCTCTCTCTAAATGAAAATACAAAAAAGGACTGGGGATATGGCTTAGTGGATAAACACCCCTTAGTTCAATCCCTGGTATCCCTCCTCCCCAAATAATAATAATTTCTGCGAGAGTTACAGTGCACTTAACTATTTAATCTACAGTTCCATCCATGTTGTTTTTAAAGATTCAAATTGTTATAATGAAAGGTGAAGGAAATATTAAAAATAAACAAATATATATTTTTCATCTTTTGATTAATAATTGAGCATATTTTCTAATTTTCTTATTTAAAAAGACTGGGAATTATTCATCATTTCATATTTCTTGGAATATTTGATGAAAATAAGATTAATTGCAATTTCTATGAAAAGAAGTCACTTCATTTTTCTTGGAAAATGAAATATGTAGGGATGCAAATCAAATGCTTGTTGGAGTGAAGTTGTTCACTTTTATAACACAACTAGCTCTAGAATTAGGACATTGCTCAGAAATTCTTTTCAGTAGGAAAAGAATTAGGAGCCCAAAGAGGGCTGAAAATCTTCATTTGAGGGCTACGTCACTTTCAAACTTGTTCCACGTTGCTGTATGTAAAGGCTCCAGATGCCAGTAATTGTTTAATTATTATATTTTAATGGTTTTCTGTAATGCAGTCTCTAACGAACGCATGCTCCCTTGTCTTTGTTCTGTTTATAACCATGGTGGCAGCAAACTGAACCACAGCTCTAACAGAGGGAGGAACTAAAACGGCTTTAAGTGGTTTCAGAACTAAATCTCAGTTTCAACCCACTACCTCTAGAGTGAACAAACATCTCTTCATTGTGGGATAGTAAAAGAACAATGAATATACCTGAACAGCTCTTGAGAATCTGAATGTCAGAGAATTCATGCATCAGATTACAGGGATGGCATGATCTGCTTTTAGTAATTAGAGAATAAAGGAAATCTTAATGCAATCCCAAAAGTGAGTAAGAATTTTTCCCAAATTACTTCAGTGAGGTTGAGCCAGTTCATTTTCAGTAAGAAGGAAATAAGCAAGAAAAGGTCAGGAAAGGTTTGATTGACACTTGTTCCATGTGAATATTGCATGGTGAACTGGTTCACTATAATCATGGGAAGATGTGATTTATTTTTCTCATATCTTTTTTAGTAACAAATGAGCAAATGTAGGAAGGAAAAAAGTTATACTTCTAAATGTATTTGACTTTAATTTACTACAGTGAAATCTTAAATTTTTTATACTCTAAATTATTTTTTAAACATTGTTTTTAGTTGTAGATGGACACAATACCTTTATATTATTTTTATTTTTATGTGTGCTGAGGATTGAACCCAGTGTCTCACACGTGCCAGGCAAGCACTCTACCACTGAGCCACGACTTCAGCCCCTTATACTCTAAAACATTAAAAAAAAAAATACTCAATAAAGTTCTCAGAGGGTTACTTTTCCATATTTTTGAAATATTTTATTACTTAGAAATGACCATTAAAAGATGGTGACATAATTTTAAGATTGCAGAAATAATGCAGTTTGGAGTATTGCTGTTTCTCCTTTTGGGGCTTAAATAGAATCTCATTTTTCCCCAAGATTGTGTTTGGAGGGTAAATGTATGTTTTGGTTTTTAAAATATTTAAAAAAAATTTAATGAACACATAATGGTCCTTATTTATGGGTTAAAATGTGATTTAGCAGTACATGTAAACAAGGTGTAATGATCAGATCAAGGTTATTTGTATATATAACACCTCAAGCATTTATCATTTATTTGTGCTGGGAACATTCAAAACTGAAGCTAAAATTTCAAAACCTAAGTTTTCACCTTGGCTGCTGCTTTATGCCACTGCACTTAAAAGCCCACATTGACCTGGTGGTGTGATTTAGATGAGCAAATCCCAAAGGTCCATGAGTTGAAAGTTTGGTCTCCAGGCTGGTGATGGTGGGATGTACTGTGGGCCTTTAGGATGTGGAGACTTAAGGTTCCTCCTTAGATGGTTGGGGGTGCACCTTTCAAGGGAATTGTGGGATCCTGCTGTTCCTCCATCTTTTTGCTTCCTGGCTCCTGGTATAAGTGGTTTGTTCCACCACATGTTCCCACTGTGATGTACTGCCTTCATCAGGGACCAAGAGTCATGGGGCTGCCCATCCAGGGACTGAAAGCTCTAAAACTGGGAGCCAAAATAAACCTTTCTCTTTATGAAAATCTCAGATATTTTGTTATAGTATGAATGAACACCCTTGGAGTATCAAAGTCATGGGGGAAGATGATTGGGGAGCCAACCAGAAACAATAATTCTTGATCCGGCCACTGTCTCTTTCCAAAAGGTAGGATTTGGGGTTTGGGTCAGGGCATTAGGAACCTTCAGTAGTGCTAGGGAAAGGGATTTGGAAAAGGTTTTATCTATTTTGGAATCTTGTTCCTAGTTGTTGATGAGATCAGAGTTCAACCCCAAAGGAAAAGGGCCTTTTTAACCAGGACTTGGAATGAGGTTAAAGAACCAGTCAGATGAATTGGTATAGCCTAGTCAGCCTGTGGAATTAGGCAGTATCTCTAAAACTTTAGAAAAGTTGCTCTGATGAGCTGAGTAGAAGAGGTTGGCTTTGTAGGCAGAAAAGGGATGAAAAAAACCAGCAGATCAGGCATTTCAAAGTCACTTTTCTTATAGAGTTGAAAGGTAAGAAACTTCCTCATCATGCTGGTGCAGGTAAATTGGGTCCCTTCTGATTGGTTGCTTTGAATTTTCCAGTTTTTTGAAAACTGGTTTGTTTCAAAGTTCAGTTTGATTGGTATTAACTAGGACTGGTGACCCCATTCTCTTGGGCTTAGTTCCAAAATAATGACCTCCCTCAAATTTCATTTGAGAGGTTCTACTTTTTTTTTCTAACTTCTGATATTCTTTTTAGACATTTGTATTTCATCTGCAAGTTTCCTGTGCAGGTGTTTGTCAGTTTATCTTTTATAGTTTTTATAGTTTTAGCTTTTTACTAATTTGTGTGCAGTCCTTGGTAATTCAGATTATCACCTTTTGACTGTCATTTATATAAAATATTTTATAGTTCATTGCTTACCTTCTATTTTAATGAGCTTATTGAAATATGGAGTTCACATTTTACATTCATGTCTAATGAGTGTTTCCTTATACTTTCTCCTAGTGTCCAGATTTAGAAAGTCTAAAGTGACAAATTAGACCATAATTATAGTTATAGGATGGAGCATGTACTTTGTTTCTGGACCTAGTATGTCATTCACTCTTCACAGCAATCTTTAGTGGTAGTTGCTGCTAAGTGCCTTGCTTTGCAAATGAGGAGACTAAGGCATAGTTATATAAGTCACTTGTCTAAGGTAACTCCATAGGTAACAGCTAGCATTTGAACTGGTCCTGTGCCTGCAGATCCTGGGCTCTTCACTACTATACCATGCTTCCTGATAGGACAGAACCAGGAGGGTGCTCTCAAAATGATTAAGGTAATGATGGAACACATGATAGAAACTATTTTGATTCAGTTAATATTTTATTTTTCTAGTTTCCAGTGAATGTTTTTCCTGTTGATGGTCCAGAAGATCTTTATCATGTTCTTTCATTATTATAGTATTATCTCAGCATTTTAGGAAATGATTTGGCCTAATCATATCTCAGTGTCAGTAAATCAGTGCATATGGACACACTGATACTGGATAGTATAAAATTAGTTAGTACAAAGTTTTATATTTCTTAAAAAACTTGGTACCTTGAAAATGCTGCACTTACACCAATTATAAGGTATATTGATTTCCTAATTTAAATTAGGAAAATAAGCATATAAAAAGCATATAAAATGCTATTAAAGTATGTATTTATTTATTATTTACTAAAACAGAATTTTTGTATCAGGAAAGGCCTTTTATCAAAGTAACTGAACACTGTTTATCTTTGGCTCTTATTCAAGAATAGCAGAATTTCAGAATTCTTCTAATTCAGGGTTGTCTCTGAAATTCAAGGCATAACAATTAATTAAAATAATACTTTAATCTACATTTAAAGACAGAAAAATCTCCTTTCTGTCTTTCAAAGGTTTGCATATGGAATTTGGCAGTGATGGGAGCTGGGTTCGAGGTCTCGGCCTGGGCAAGTATCTTGCCTTGTGTGGGGGCGTCTTTACATCAGCAGTGCAATAAGGCTGTTGAGTTCACCTCAGATGACAGCCAGGGTGGCTTCCAGATCTGAAAGTTATCTTGGTGAAGCAGGTGGAGATATACTGGAGTAGGTCTAAGCAAAAGGAAGGTAGGTGACTTCCTGTAAGGGTGAGACAGTGTCCCAACCCTGGCTGTGCACCTTATTTAAATCGGAGACTTTAGAAAATGCCGATTCCCTTCTCTGAACGATCGTGACTCAATTCCAGACTCAGGATTGACAATTATTAAAAAGCTGTCTAGTGAATCTGATGGATAGTCAGGCTTGGAACTACTTGTATAAAAAGGCTCTTGAGTTTGCTGTTCCTCACTGGTTTTTCTCCAATGAAGGAGGGTGACATCTTTCTGTGGCTTGTTCAGTTTTTAAAAAACTTGTCTCCTTCCCATGGAGGGTTTTTCTCAGATCATGCAATGGGAAACATTGTAGTCATTTGTGTTCTCTCTGTTCCTGGATGGATGGATAATTCTTGTACCATATATATTTTGTTTTCCTATAGAAACAGGTATAGGAAAACAGGAATACATCCATATGTCTGCCTTATCCTGGAAACAGAAACACTACTTTCCTCATTGGAGCTTAGCTTAGGGATGGGCAATATGTGTAGAGATACAGATATTTTTCTGAAGAATTGCTGTTTTGCCTTTCTACTGATTGATAATGAGTAGTTACGTTTGCATTCTACTTGTCAGGTATTGTGCTAAAAGCACTTGGCACATATTTTATCAGGTTGACAACTGTAACTAAGAGAAAAGTTCATAGTCTTTACAAATAAGGAAAATCAGAAACACAGACTTTATTTATCTGATCCAGAATAACCCAGCTAGAATTGGTAGGGTGGAGATTTGAACTTAGGTGAGTCTGACTTGTAGTACTTATGAAAGATAATGGTACATGTTTTTTTTTTATTTGTTCTTTTTAGTTATACATGACAATGTATTTTGACATATCACACATACATGGAGTTTAACTTCCTATTTTTGTGGTTGTACATGATGTAGAATTACACTAGTCACATTTTCATATATGAACATAGGAGAGTTATCTCTGATACATTCTACTGTCTTTCCTATTCCCTTCTCCCCTCCCTTCCCTTCAATCCCCTTTGTCTAATCCAGTGAACTTTTTGCTCCCCCCCACCCCCCATTGTGTGTTAGCATCCACATATCAGAGAGAATATTCAGTGTTTGGCTTTTGGGAATTGACTTATTTCACTTAGCATAGTAGTCTTCAGTTCCATCCATTCACTGGTAAATGCCATTTTTCATTCTTTATGGCTGAGTAATATTCCATAATATATATATCACATTTTCTTTATTCATTCATCTATTGAAGGGCACCTAGGTTAGTTCTATAGCTTAGCTATTGTGAGTGGAGTTGCTATAAATATTGATCTGGCTGCATCACTATAGTATGCTGATTTTAAGTCCTTTAGGTATCTACTGAGGAGTGGGATCACTGGGTCAAATGGTGGTTCCATTCCAAGTTTTCTGAGGAATGTCCATACTGCTTTCCAGAGTGGCTGCACCAATTTGCAGTCCCCGCAGCAGTATATGAGTAAACCTTTCCCCCTACATTCTCACCATCATTTATTGTTACTTGTATACTTGATAATTGCCATTTTGACTGGGGTGAGATAAAATTTCTTTGTAGTTTTAGTTTGTATTTCTCTGATTGCTAATGATGTTGAATAGTTTTTTAAATATTTTTTGACCAGTCATGTTTCTTCTTCTGTGAAGTGCCTGTTTATTTTCTTGGCCCATTTATTGATTAGGTTGTTTCTTTTTGTGGTGTTAAGTTTTTTGAGTTCTTTATATATCCTGGAGATTAATGCTCTGAGGTGTAGATTTTTCTCCCATTCAGTAGACTCTCTGTTCAAATTATTGATTATTTGCTGAGAAGAAGCTTTTTAGTTTGATACTATCCATTTATTGAGTCTTGATTTTACCTCTTGTGCTTTTAGAGTCTTGTTGAGGGATTTGGTTCCTAAACTGACATAATGGAGATTTGGGCCTGTTTTTTCTTCTATATGCACAGGGTCTCTGTTTAATGCCTAAGTCCTTGTTCTACTTTGAGTTGAGTTTTGGGCATGGTGAGATTTCATTTTTTTACATGTGGATTTCCAGTTTTCCCAGCACCATTTGTTGAAGAGCCTTTCTTTTCTCCAATGTATGTTTATGGCACCTTTGTCTAGGATGAGATAACTGTAATACATGTGTTTTTCTTTGTGTCTTCTATTCTGTACATTGGTCTTCATGTCTCTTTTGGTGCCAATACCATGAAGTTTTTGTCACTGTAGCTCTGTGGTATAATTTAAAGTTTGGTATTGTGATGCCTCCTGCTTTATTCTTCCTGCTAAGGATTGCTTTGGCTATTCTGGTACTCTTATTTTTCCAAATGAAATTCATTACTGATTTTTCTGTTTTTATGAAGGATGTCATTGGAACCTTGATAGGACTTGCATTAAATCTGTATAGCTTTTTTGGTAGTATGATCATTTTGACAGTGTTAATTCTGCCTATCCGAGAACAAGGGGGATCTTCCCATCTTCTAAGGTCTTCTTTGATTTCTTTCTTTGGTGTTCTGTAGTTTTCATTGTAGAGGTCTTTCACCTCTTTTGTTAGGTTGATTCCCAAATATTTTATTATTTTAGACTATAGTGAATGGGATAATTTTCCTAATTTCTCTTAAATTGGGTTTTCAAAGAGCATTCATATGATTTTATGATTATAAAATGTAGGAATTCATAGTTAAAAATATTATTATTGTGATTTGGTTGGCAGTAAAAATTAAATGGATAACTCACTCTTAAAGTTGCTTATAAGGAATATGAGAACTGACCCCAGGAAGAAATATGAGAAAGATTGAGATCTTTATGCTTTGTCTTGTCTCTTCTTTGTCCCCTTCTATGAGGTCCCATGTGTTTTCAGGCTATACCCAATTCTCATTTCAGGGTTCTTTCTCCTTCTCTACCCTTCCTGGTGGCCTCCCATAGAAGTATTGAAATGTAAGTGAGTTTACCTCTTTTATTGGACTGGTGAGGGAGTGTATCAGTTGTATTTCAGCCCAGAGACTTTTCTTTACCTTGGTGATTGTGCATTCAAGGAAGCTTTTTGGAAGAGGGTGTTTGTGAACAATGGAACTACATGCCGAATTTGTAAATGTGTACATTTTCTGTTCTACAACTATCAGAATCTCAAAGGAGTCTATGTTGAAGCAACAAGATAGATTAGGGTTTTTTAAAATCCCACCACATTTTGACATATATATTCTTATTTTATATTTTCTGTGTTAGTAATCAAATACTATTGTGATAGGTCATTCCCCAAGGGTTTCTTATTATTTAATATTTAATATTTTCATTTAAAACAAGCGCTTATTAATAACCTTATTTGTTTTTATCCAAAGGGAATATATTTCATAATCAAATATATGTATTAAGGAATATATTATATAAACACAATAATGTAAAGAGAGAGCCTACAGAATGGAAGAAAATATTTACCACATGCACCTCAGATATAGCATTAATCTCCAGAATATATAAAGAACTCAAAAACTTCACACTAAAAGAAATAAACCAATCAATAAATGGGCTAAGGAACTGAACAGACACTTCACATATGAAGAAATACAATCAGTCAACCAATATATGATAAAATGTTGAACATCTTTAAGCAATTAGAAATGCAAATTAAAACTACTCTGTGATTTCATCTCACCCCAGTCAGAATGGCAATTACCAAGAATAAAAACAAAAATAAATGTTGGCAAGGATGTGAGGAAAAAGGTACAATCATACATTGCTGGTGGGAATGCAAATTGGTGCCACCATTATGGAAAGCAGAATGGAGATTCCTCAGAAAACTTGGAATGGAACCACCATTTGACCCAGTTATCCCACTCCTCAGTTTATATCCAAAGGTCTTAAAATCAGCATACTACAGTGACACAGCCACATCAATGTTTATAGCAGCTCAACTCACAATAGCTAAGCTATGGAACCAACCTAGGTGTCCTTCAACAGATGAATGGATAAAGAAAATGTGAGATATATATATATATACATATATATATATATATGATGGAATATTAATCAGCCTTATATAAGAATGAAATTATGGCATTTGCTGGTAAAATGAATGGAGCTGGAGAATATGCTAAGTGAAATAAGCCAATACTAAAGGCCAAAGTTTTCTCTGATATGCAGATGCTAATTCACAATAGGGTTGGGGGCTAGGGAAGAATAGAGTTACTTTAGGTAGAAGGGAATGAAGGGGGGATATGGGATTAGGAAGGAGAGTAGAATGAATCAAACTTTATTACATATATATACATGTATAGCTATATGACTGATGGGATTTTATATCATGTACAACCAGAAGAATGAGATATTATACTCCATCTATATATGATATATCAAGGTGCATTCAATTATCATGTATAACTAATTAGAACAAATAAAAATCATAGTAATAGTTATTATAACATGATATATTTCTTAATACATATGATGTCACATTATAAGTGTCATATAATTACTTATAGTAACATTAAATAATCCTTAATAATTTTCACAAGCATTTTATCTAATATACGTATGTAAAAAAGTAGTTTCTAGCTAGAGGACTGGTCAATATATAGAGGGAAAAATTTAAGGTACAGAATATGGGATGCATAGTTAGCTTGAATTTTTCCTTTGTCATGATTGTGCCAAGCTTACATTTGTGACTGTTTCTCTCAATAAAAGATTGAAAATTTAAATTTCTCTAACCAGAGGGTTGATGGAGTAGGGTGGGTGGGGGCAACATGATAGGAAGTAGAACAAACTGTGACAAAATAGAGAGTAAGTGCACTACTTAAGAGCATTTTTATTCACAATGTAGAAAAACCATGATATCTTAGTAAACATGAGCAAGGCCAGTTTATGTGACCCCATTCCACTTTTTTTGTAGAACTAATGTCAATAAATGGGATATATTGCAATTTATGATAGGATAAAGCATATGACTTTCAATCATCCTTTAAGGAACATGTGATTTTTAAAATTTAATGTATCTATTATTCATTAAGCTAAAACTTCCATGAGTAAGTAGATGGGCTATTGAATACCCACAACCTACAAGAACATTTGCTACATAAGAGATGTGTTATACATTTAACAGTGTCGTCAGTTCCAACCCTAAGCATTCCTTAAATTGGCCTGTTCTTATTCATTCCTACTGTCATTACCCTGATCTAGGGCAGTATCATTTTTGGCCAAAAATACATATAACCTACAAAAATTTTTTTTTCTGACTAGTCTGGCCTATTTCAGTCTACTGTCTATCTTGAAGTCAGAATGTTCCTCTAAGGATTCAAAACCAGAGGTACAACTTTTTCAATTAAAAGTCCTTAATAGATTTCCATTGCCCTTGGGGTAAAGTCTTTACTAGCTTCCTAGTAGTCTGTGCTTTTGTATTTAAAAAAAAAAAAATTGACCTCAAGTTAGTTAACTGGAAGATTCCATCAAATGGGGTAAGAATTATGACTCCCCCAGGGAAGTTAAGAAATTTCACATGGCCTTATTTTGGTGTTATGGAATTTTCACACACAAATAAAAAGACATGTCATAAAATATCTACTGTAGACAGAAGTTTCATACCTATAGATTGTGACTGATGAATTCCAAAAATGTCTCCAAACTTCCCTTCTCTTTTTGTGTACAAGAACTCTTTGCAATATGACTTTGTAGCTCTTTCTGTTAAGATGTGGCATCTACTTATGGTCCCACATCTTTTGCATCTGGGCTGGCCTTGTGATTGGCTGTAGTCAGGGGACTGCTAACTTCTGTTCTCTTTTGGAACTCTGCCACTGACATGAGAACAAGGACAGGCTCTCCTGGTGGAAGCTGAGGAGTCAGAGCAGAACCAGGACCTTCTACCTAGGGCAAGCTCAACCAGACCAACCAACAACCAGTTGACCCACAACATGTAAGAGAGCTTGCCAAGATCAGCAGTCAATTATCCAACCTACACCTTACCATACATGCTTGAGTGAACCCAGCTGAGAACTGAAGAACCTCTCAGCTGATGCATAGACACATGAGTAGTTATTAATTTTTGGATCTGCTGAGTTTTAGGGTAGTTTATTTTTGCAGCAATAACTAAAAACATAGATATTAATGCCTCTTCCATCCAATCGCTAAAAACAAATCTTAGTTTGAAAGGAGCACATTGAAAACATTTGTTCTTTATTTAGAAAATCATCGTTCACTGGGTGCATGGCACATACTTGTAATCCCAGTGACTTGAGAGCCTGCAGTAGGAGAATAGTGAGATCAAGGCCAGCTTTAGCAACTTAGTGAGACCCTGTCTCAAAATAAAAAGGGCTGGGAACTTAGCTCAGTGCCTCTAGATTCAATCACCAGTCTGCCTTTCCCCATCAAAAATTATCATTATGTTTAAAAGTATTTTACAAATTCATTGACCTAATCCTGAGATTTACATAGAATGGAGTTTGAACATTATTCAATTTCAATTTGTTTTAAAAACCACAAACAGGGAATGCAAAGTATATTTGGTTTTTGGTTGGAGCTAACATACTTATAACCAAGGAATAAACTTATACAAAAGACATTTGGCCAAAATTCCTGACTGCTTTGTGGTTTTGGAGTGAGATGTTAAATTTATATAGAAAAAGGACCATGACTTCTATCTATCTGGTAGAATGAATATTTAAGAAAACATTTTCCAGGATTTAAAAAATATATAAAGCTCAATTTAATATTAAATATAATTCTAAATGTATTTTTGATCTAGGAATATATTAAGGGAAATCTTTAGAGGCCCAAAAAAGGAAAATGTTAAAATAAAATAATTTTGGATCTGACAAAGCATTGGTGACACAACTCTGGAAATGTGGCATTTACAGTGAAAGGATATACTTGGAACCAAAATTTCCCTATAGAAGGAAGCTTAGTAGAAGTGGGAAAAATAAAGAGCCTACACTGAATGTTAGAAATAAATTCAAATATACCTGTCATCACAATAAACGTGTGTACTTCTGTTTTTTAGTTCAAGAACTAGATTGTCACAATGAAATTTTTAAAAATCTAGCTATGCTGTTCAGAAGTGTCATGTCTAATATATAACAATGGTTGAAGATAAAAAGTGAAAAAGTCTTCCACTCAAATGGTGTGTGTGTGTGTGTGTGTGTGTGTGCACTAAATCATAATAAGGAAAAAGCTTGTATGCATATAACAATAGGAAATAACCATTTTAGAGAAGAACGCATTACTGCAGATTAAAAAAAATCACTCCATTTTGTTAAAAAATTAAAACATTCTGCAGGATACAATTTCTAATGTATGCATCTAAAAAAAAAGCTTGTTTTTAATTTTAAAATTAACTGAATTACAAGAAGTTAACAAGTAGATGTTTTCAGTAGTTTTGATCATAACATTCTTCATTATTGATTGATGAAGCAGGTCCCAAATCAACAAGACTGTTGGAGTTGAGTCACAGAAATACTGTTTGTTATAATGGCTCTATGTTCTATATTATATTACAAAATTGTCAAATATACATTCTTTTCAAAGTCATGGAAATTGTTTTTAAAAATGACCCCATACTTTGCAGATAGCTAAAGATAGTGGACAGTTTGTAGTAGGTAATCTCCTCAAATCTTTTTTCCAAATGATGTGAAATAAAATGATAAGGAATAGATTTTAGTGTAAAACCACAAAAGCATCACTTAGAGCGTGGGGCTCTGGATGTAGCTCAGTGGTAGAACACTTGTCTAGCACGTGTGAGGCCCTGGGTTCTATCCCCAGTACTGGGTTTGGGGGAGAGTACCACAATTGCAGATTACCTGTGAGCCCTGTAGTCCTTCCCTCTCCTTCCTCGCCCCTGTCACGCTGTAGAACTTTGCAGTTTAAACAGTCTGGAAACACTGATAGGAGGAAGTAGAGCAACACTGGCCAGGGAACTTGAGGGTGGGAAAGAGTACCACAAAGGTTACATATATCAAAATCTGGAAATACTAGGGAAAACACACATACACACAAAACAGCTGGGCAAATTGGGATCCAGGCAATGAGGAAAAGATTTCAAAGTATGAGGTATTTAAATTGCCAGGCCAAAAATTTGATGGAATTGTTTTTCAAATGCAAAACCTTTCAGGGAAGGAAAAAAAAAAAAGCATATAAAAGTAAAGAAAAAGGAGTTCTTTGGCGGCTGGTGTTATGGTTTGGATCTGGAATGTCCCCCGAAGGCACATGTGTTAAAGGATTGATCCACAGCAAGGTGTTATGGAGAGTGGGTGAGGCCTAGTGGGCGGTCTGAGGTCACTGGGCATGCGTCCTCGGGTGGCCTGTGGGACTCGGGCCTTTCCTTATTTTTACTTCCTGGCTGCCATGAGGTAAGCAGCTTGCTGTGCCACGGGCTCCCCCATGATGTGCTGCCTCACCCTGTGCCAAAGCAGTGGAGCCGTTGATCATGGACTAGAACCCCAGAACTGTAAGTCAAAACACATTTCCTGAGGCTGGGGTTGTGGCTCAGTGTACAGCACCTGCCTAGCACGTGTGAGGCACTGAGTTTGATCCTCAGTACCACATACAAATAAATAAATAAAGTAAAGGCATTGTGTCCATCTACAACTGAAAAAAAAATTCAAAAATTTCTTCTTTTTAAGTAGATTATCTTCAGATACTTGATTATGGTAGTGGAAAACTGAGTAACACAAATGGTAAAGGGGAAAAGAAGGAAAGGGGACAAATTTGGGATTCTATAAAACAAAAGAGAACCACAAACTTGGAGGATTTATACCCCTTCTGCCCCTGTCACCAAAACAAGCAAACACAAACCAAACAAACCTACTGGAGAACCTGGACTTTGCAAGAATGGCAGAAAAATGAGTCTTTAAACTAGGAATTTTGTAAAATACCTCAACATCACAAAATGGACAAAAATAAGATAAATCCCTGCAGATCAAATGAAGAAAATGAGGTAATCAGTTTTCATACATATCCACTAAGGAAAATACCACTTCTACTTGGGAAAATAACCAGGAAGCAGGATAAAACTGTGTATTTTGAATAGAATTAAGCCCTTAAGAAAACCACCTTCAATTGGGAACTTAAAAACTAAAAACAAATGGAGGAAATAAGGAGAAATAAAAATATAGTGCATAGAACTCAGATAATAAATGGAAGAAAAATACAAAATTATCCAAAGAATAAAGATAAATAGACTCAAATGAAAATTAATAACAGCATCAAAGAAAGACAGGAAAACTACCAGGCGATTATAAATGATACAAAAGAAGAAAGTAGTGAAATTGAAGTTTTGAGATGAAAATCCCCTGCTGCTGCTGCTGGTGGGGTTTGTGTAAGGTTGCAGGCCCCTGTCTCCCAGAAGAGTGGAAGCTCACTGTCAATTTCTTCTTCTTTTTGGGTTCTTGTTTCGTGAACTTGAAGAATGAAATCCACAGACCAGGATGAGTGAGTGTAAGAGTAGGATTTATTGAAGAATAGAACCTGGAACAGAACTCTTGCAGTGCCAAAGGGGACAGATTTTCTCTGAGTGTGCTCGTCTGGGGTTTATTTAGCACTTGGGTCACTGCTCTTGGTCCAAACTTAGGCTAATTAGCGTTTGGAAATGTACTAACCCTATTGGTTGATTCTCGAGTCCCACCTTCAATTCAGGTCTGCCCCATGTTAATTTTCTCACTACAGGTCAGGAAGTGGGTGGCTGTACGTGTTCTGTGCTCCCAGGTTCTAGATTGTAGCAGGCACCTATCAGGTGCCCAGGCATGTCCACTAAGGGTGACAGGTGACGCGCTTTGGCTCATAGCGCCTTAGGTCTGCTCTTTTGTGGTGTATTCTGTGAGGCTACAGGCCATACTTGCTACTTGCTCCAGTTCATCTGGGCCACCACTCTGGTGCTCCTTTGCTTGACTGCTGCTTCTCAGCAGGGACCAGTAGGCCAATTGCATGGCTTGGCAGAAGAGGAACCATGTCAGTAGGTCATAGAGAAAGGAGGGGAAATGGAAGACAGGCAATAAAAAAGTAATGTTTGTATTATTTGGCTCTTTGAAGAAGAAGACATCAATTCAAGGAACTAATGATGAGAAGGTAATTCAGCAAAACTTTTCAAAATAGAAAAGAAAAAGCAAAACACCAACACCCAAGTCTCTGCACATTGAAAATGCTTACATGGGAAAATTAGCCTCATGCATTCAACTTGGAGATTTAACCTATGTCAGTGATCATGATAAAGTCCTCAAGGCCAATAGGCAAAAAAGAGCAAGTTATTTTACAAAGACAAAATAGAGACTAGCATTATATTTTCAAACTAACATTCAAAGCAAGGCAACAATGGCATAGTTTTATTATTATTATTGTTATTCTCAGTGAAATAAAGTGCGAACCGATATTCTATATCCAAACTATCCTCCAAATATTAAAAATTTAGAAAACCAGTATTTAACATACAAGATGGGATTTTGTACCCATCTGCTCTTTCTGAGGAATTTACTAGAGCAGAAGCTTGATTCAACCAAATGATGACAAGAAACTTTAGTATAGGAACTGATGGGGTGAGCATTTAAAAATAAATAAATATGCATATAAAACTAAAACAAAGGTGGAGATTAGATAGCCCAACTGAAAAATCAGAGAAGAGAAAAATAGAGACAGCTCCTTTGTTGTATTGGCAATAGAAATAGATGGTGTTAAAGGACTACATGATTCTTCATAATAACATGAGTGATGATGATACTGAGCACTTTCTGTGTATCAGACATTATTCTGAGCACCTGATAAACATCATTTAATTTTTTTGCAACTATTGTACGAAGAAAATTCTGTTATTAATTATATTACAGATAAGGAAACTGAGGCAAAGCGAGATTAAGTAGTGACTGGTTTAAAATTGTTAAGAAGGGATACTGGGATTGAGGCAGAGGAAGGCTAACTGTAAATTTTTCTTGAACTCATAAATTGTTTCACTGACCCAAATTTTTTAGGCTAGTCCCAATTTGAAATATTTTGGCACTAAATAACTTTATTGGCTTTTGTTAGAAAAGTCATTGATGATATGTCTCAGTATCGTATAATAATTTCTAAAAAACAACAGCAACAACATATTTCTAAGGAAATCATTGTTTCTTACATCAAAAACCTGAGACTTTTTGCCAGTATTAAAACATTTAAAATCTTGTGGTTGTTATGGTTTGGATCTGGAGTCCCTCGAAGGCTCCTGTGTTGAATGCTAGGTCCTCAGTGCAAAAGTAGATGGGACCTTTGGGAAGGTGATTGGGTCATGGGCTCTAACCTCACTGCTGGACTAAACCATTGATGGAATTAGTAATTTGATGGCATTATTGGGAGGTGGGAGAAATTGTAGGATGTGGGACCTCATTAGAGGAAATAGGTCACTGGGGGTGTGCGGTAGAAGGCTATGTCCCCACCTTGTCCTCTCCTCCTCTGCCCCTCCTTCCTCTTCCCTCTGTCCCCACAGGCTTCCATGAGGTATGCCATGACATAAGCAGCTTTCCTTTGTCTTATCGCCCTGCCATGATGTGTCTGCCTCGACACAGCCCTAAAAGCAATGGGCCCTGCTGGCCATGGAATGAAAACCCTGAAATTGTGAGCCAAAATAAATCTCTCCTCCTTTAAGTTGTTTTTCTCAGGTGTTTTGTCCCAGGGACTAGAAGCTGATTAACATAGTGGTACCTAATACTAATTTAAATGGGACTTTTTTTGTTTAAATAAAATATAGATTTCAGGAGTCTTATTTTTTCTTGTTTTAATAGTATCCTAGAACGCCAACCTAGAGGAAATTTACAATGATGTTCTTTTGGTCTATGAGTACTGGAAGTCTCTTGTGTGGCATTGAAATTCCACCTCTTCCTAAATGAGTTTTTACCATAAATAGTATAATGATGATGTCTCAAATGTGTTATCTCCAAGGAAACATAATTGAGTTTTAATGAAGGTATTTTATTCCTTATCCTCCTATTTTTGTTTATATTTACTTGTGAATAAATTGCATAGCTTTAAAAAAATTGAAAATTTTAAAAATTGTGATTAATTTTTTTGTATACAATACGTCATAATCTATGAATTGATGTTATGTGTGATAGGCATTCTGAGCCAGATATTTCTAAGCCTGGCCATAGCTCTATACTATCTCTACTTGCCAGATGAAAAAATAGAGGCACAAATTAGCAAAGTGAATACAAGTTAAGATTAAAATTCAGGTTCATGCAGCACCAAAGTTTGTGCATATTCTACTCTGCAGTATTATAGTTCTGATATATATGTGTGTGTGTGTGTGTGTGTTGTTTTACTAAAAGCAATCTTTGAAACAACAGATTGCACTCTGAACGAGAAACTTCTCGATAGTTCTGTACCGTCTGCTCTTTTTGTTGCTCCTGCTGTTTTGTAGAGAATGCCTCCCAGACAGAATCACCATGGCTTTCATGTTTCTAAATGGGAGACCTGAGAAGGAGCCCCAGTCTTCCTGCAAGCAACAGATGGTTACTGTTTAAATGAGGGTAAACTGCCCCTCATCTATGAAGTGACTTTAGTTTTTTGTGAGATGGGTGGATTTGGAGGTTAGGTCACAGGAATAAGCTAGGAACAAGATTTAGGAGGAAGAAGAAATAAACAAACCAAATATCTGTAGCTTATTTCACCCTTATATACTCTTTAATCACAGTCATGTGGCAGGTTGTATTTTTCTGCCCTCTGCTCCACCCCAAATAGAGGGGGAGGGATGAAGGGAGAGCAGTGCGGCTGTTGGAATTTGTAGTGTGTTGGCATCTAGCAGTGCATTTTGCTGTGGGATAAGTCCTGTGGCTTGTTTTCTGCCTTCGTGAATAGAGCCTTTCCAACTTTGCCAAGCCTACAGTTAATGCGGTCAAGGGATTTATTATGAAATGTACTAAATCTTGGCATGGAGCTAATTGCATATAACAAGAAGCGTGCTAGAGACTTGGACCTGAGAAGTGACACATGCAAAAAGCATTCTCTTTCTGATGCTGCTGAAAGAGGTTTTGTGTAGGGGAATGTCTGCATGTCTGCACTTATTGCTAATGAGGTAACTCCCCCACCCCCAAAGTGTATTTCTGAGTTACTTGTTAAAATAAATGAAGACTTTTTTTCCCCTCTTTTTTGCATTTGTATGAACAACTGGCAGTTTAAGTATGACTATTTATTTACTACATTCACCTCTCAACTTCTTAATATATCCTAAAAATATATTTATGACAGTTTAAACTACATGAATATAATTATGCCTTAGAGTAATACTTACATAAGATGTAAAGGAGAAGTTGTATTAATTGTCTTGGGTTGATATAACAATATACCATAGACCGGGAAGTTTAAACAGCAGAAATGAATTTTCTCACAGTCCTGGAAGTCCAAGGTCAGGGTTCCACATGGTTGGGTTCTGGTGAGGGCTTTCTTCCTAGCTTGCAGATTGCCACCTGCTTTTTTGTGTCCTCCAGGGTCGAGAGGCAGAGTGTGTTCTCTGGTGTTTTTTCTTGTAAAGAGCACTAATCCATCCTCATGACCCCACCCTCCCGACTTTATCTGAACCTGATTACCTCTCTAATGTTCCATCCCCAGGTGCCATCACATTGGAAGTTAGGGCTTCAGCATATGAATTTGAGGGGGCACAGTTCAGTCCAGGGCAGATATTTTTAAAGGAAAGGGCAAATGTTGCATCCTTTTAAAGTCCATTGTGTACCCCCAAAACTTTATCTAAAAATGAAGCTTTAAAGTAATAAAGAACGGCTTTTATCCTTTTCTATGATTTTGGTACAATTTTGTTGTCTGAATTTTCTCAAAGTTTTATTAGGATATTCATTTATATATTCCTCAGAGCACCCTAAGGTACAAAATGTACGTAGTAGGTGCTTAATATTTGTTTGATCATTAAGCACTTGATGACTTAACATGGTTTGTAACTTAAGACATTTTGCACTTTCCCTGCCTACGTGCCATGTGAATCTTATTATTAAATGTGTAGAGGTAAGGCAGTAAGTCTTGGTTCAGTGGAACGGTCACACCCACCCACTTCTGATATTATGATAAGCATTCCTCCGCAAATAAGACGACTGGATTCTGGAAACAAAAAGCCCGGTATGTTTAAGGCACGAACTCAAAGTTTCATTGATTTCTTCCCAGTTTGGTAATATTCCTGTGCATGCAAAGCTAGGGGCCTGATACTTAAAAAGCAAAGGGGAAGAGAGTTGTTATAGTGTCTTCCATCATATGGTTAACAATAATATTTCTGGTACTAGTGGTTTTAGAAATAGCAGTCAGCCTGAGCTTAAAACATAGCAGTAGTGGCCATGAATTTCATCCTTGGCACAGCAAAAGGAAAATGTTGGGATGAAAGAGTATGTAGCATCTGATGAGGGAAAAATGAGATAACTTTCAAAAATAGAGTATCAAAGAGGTTGTTTGTGCCCTCCCCCAGCATTGCAGATTCATTCATATCTAGGGCTTATGAAATCTGTTAGAATTGTGATCAAGTACCAGAAATAGGCATTGATTGGGGTGATTGAAACCTGATGATTTCCAGAGAAAGAATGGCTTGCTTGTTTGTTCATTCAGCATTTATTTGCACAGGCTCTCCTGCAATGAGGCACCATGCCAAGGACCTAACAAAGAGAAAAACCAATGATAAGATTTTATTGTCAAGTACTTCATTTTTATTTACTTGACGAATATTAAATTGAGTCTCCCCTACATATAAAGCACTGTCCTGCCTCTCGGGATTAAATATACTAACATCATTAAAAATGGTTCTTTTCAAAAAAGCTTATTGTCTCATTTAGGGAAATTCACATAAACATGTAATTGCTCTTAGTTATTAAGTTTAATAACTTGAGGTTTGGTGCCAGGTCTAAATGGAAGTTAACATCTAAGAGGAATGTAACAGCTTTCTAAACAATTCAACAAGTCTGGTACGTGTATCCCAATAGATTAAGTCATTGCTATCCAAAAGGTGGTCTGGTAACCAATTTCAGTGTCATCACCCGACCTTACAAAATGCAGAATCTCAGGTCCCACCTCAGACCTATTGAATATAGTCTACCTTTTAAAGACGTTTTCGTGATTCATATGTATATCAAAGTTTGGGAAACCTTAATATAAGGTTTAGCTTGAATTCATAATTATAGGACATGAAATTTTATTTGATCTCATTGTTGAGATGTTTTATTTGCATATACATCCTTTTTTAAATTGTAAACAAATGGGGTACAACTTGTTTCTCTGTTTGTACATGAAGTAGAGGCATACCATTTGTGTAATCATACATTTACATAGGGTAATGGTGTTTGATTCATTCTGTTATTTTTTTCTCCCTCCCCCACCCCTCCCACCCCTCTTTTCCCTTTATACAGTCCCTCCTTCCTCCATTCTTGCCTCCCTCCCACTCCCCATTATGTATCATCATCCGCTTATGAGCGAGATGATAAGTGTTTATCATTCACTCTTTGTTTTTTTTGAGATTGGCTTATCTCACTTAGCATGATATTCTCCAGTTTCATCCATTTGCCTGCAAATGCCATAATTTTATTATTCTTTATGGCTGAGTAATAGTCCATTGTATATAATATACCACAGTTCCTTTATCCATTCATCAATTGAAGGACATCTAGGTTGGTTCCACAATCTGGCTATTGTGAATTGAGCACCTATGAACATTGATGTGGCTGCATGACTGTAGTAAGCTGATTTTAAGTCCTTTGGGTATAGGCCAAGGAGTGGAATAGCTGGGTCAAATGGTGGTTCCATTCCAAGCTTTCTGAGGAATCTCCACACTGCTTTCCAGAATGGCTGCACCAATTTGCAGCCCCACCAGCAATGTTTGAGTGTACCTTTTTCTCCATATCCTCACCAACACCTGTTGTTGCTTGTATACTTGATAATCACCATTCTAATTGGGGTGAGATGGAATCTTAGTGTAGTTTTGATTTGCATTTCTCTTATTACTAAAGATGGTGAACATTTTTTCATATGTTTGTTGATTGCTTGCAGATCTTCTTCTGTGAAGTGTCTGTTCATTTCCTTAGCCCATTTGTTGATTGGGTTATTTGTATTCTTGGTGTAAAGTGTTTTGAGTTCTTTATATATTCTGGAAATTAGTGCCCTATCTGAAGTATGAGTGGCAAAGATTTTCTCCCACTCCGTAGGCTCTCTCTTCACATTGCTGATAGTTTCCTTTATTGAGAGAAAGCTTTTTAGTTTGAATCTATCCCAGTTGTTGATTCTTGCTTTTATTTCTTGTGCTATAGGAGTCCTGTTAAGGAAGTCTAATCCTAAGCTGACATGTTGAAGATCTGGACCTATTTTTCTTCTATAAGATGCAGGGTCTCTGGTCTGATTTCAAGGTCCTTGATTCATTGTGAGTTAATTTTTGTGCAGGGTGAGAGATAAGGGTTTACTTTCATTCTGTTGCGTATGGATTTCCAGTTTTCCCAGCACCATTTGTTGAAGAGGCTATCTTTTCTCCATTGCATATTTTGGCCCCTTTGTCTAGTATGAGAAAATCGTGTTTATTTGGGTGTGTGTCCATGTCCTCTATTCTGTACCATTGATCTACCTGTCTATTTTGGTGCCAATACCATGCTGTTTTTGTTACTGTTGCTTTGTAGTATAGTTGAAGTTCTGGTATTGCGATACCCCTTACTTCGCTCTTCCTGGTAAGGATTGCTTTAACTATTCTGGATTTCCTATTTTTCCAGATGAATTTCATGATTGCTTGCTCTATTTCTGTAAGGTACATCATTGGGATTTTAATTGGAATTGCATTGAATCTGTATAGCACTTTTGGTAGTGTGGCCATTTTGACAGTATTAATTCTGCCTATCCAAGAACATGGGAGATCTTTCCATCTTCTAAGGTTTTTTAAAATTTCTTTCTTTAGTGTTCTGTAGTTCTCATTGTAGAGGTCTTTCACCTCTTTTGTTAGATTGATTCCCAAGTATTTTATTTTTTTCGAGGCTGTCGTGAATGAGGTAGATTTCCCTAATTTCTCTTTCTGAGGATTCATCACTTATGTATAAAATGCATATACATCCTTTTTAAACAAGCTTTTCTTGAACACAAGTGTTTTGAATGTATACTAGGTACTGTACTGGAAACTGAGGTCAAAAAGAAAAGATAACTTTTAATCATAGTTCATAGTGAAATTCTATAACTCAAAAAAGAAGTAATTATATCAGTATGAAGAGAAGATATGAGTCCTAACCTGGACCTTGAGAGATGCACATGGATTTATTCAGTGGGAAGGGGAGACTATAGATAGGTTATTGAAAGTCTTAAAAACTATTAGGTGAACTCAGTCAAGTTTTTATATTTTAGTGCATTTTGTCAATAGTATACAGTTGTACTTTGGTTCAGGAAGGGTGGGATAATGAACTTTAGAGTTCAATATGAATGGTTTTATGTCCTGATCAGTTTCTTCATCTGTAGAGTGGGAATACTAGTCCTGGACGATTTTAATGAAGATGTCAGGAGAAAAATTTCAGCACTGTGGAATCCAGTAAGTTTTAAGTGTTATTAATGATTATAAGTATAATTTAAGTTTTTCTGTATATAATCTTTCTAATTTACCAAAAGGAAAATATAACAACGTGACATGTGCTTCAAATAAGTCTTCCTCTATAATATAAATGAATTGAAAACATGTTAGAATAAAAAAATGAAAAATAATGAGTCAGAATGTCCACAGACTGAAAAAATATTTTTACCTTCTCAAAGAGGAAAATTTGCAAGCCCAACGTTCTCTTTTGGCTTCAGACTTTGCACTTAGTGTTTATAGTCAATCCCAGGACAGGCACTCTCTGTCTATAGTAATGGGCCATTTCAGTCCTTCTTAATGAGGCTTTACCCCAATGCCTTTTAAATATTTGAATAGGAAATTTGTGTGAAGTGGGCTCTTCACCATGTTGTGTGTGGGCTTCCCAAGAAGAAATAAATGCATATGTTCTTAGATAAAATCAGACTTCTCTTGTTCTTATTTTTTATTATTTCATAAATTCAGGAAACACATTTTGGTATGATGCTAATAAAGAACAGCTGATTCTTTCTCATATAAACAAATTAAAATTAGATTTCTCTAATCAGTGAGGAAAGAAATGTTCTTTATTCAGTGCTCAGGAACTGGGTACACTTGTTTTGTGGCTGGAGTCTGACATGACTTCAGGCAAAATTTCTTGGTGCCTTTCCATTCTTGTAAAATGGCATTCTGACCAGTAGAAGGCAAAATGTAAATGGGAGGTATTAATCTCAAACAAGGCAAGAATGGTGGAGAGGGTCTACTGCTGTGTAGCAGACTCTGAAATGGATATCAACATAAAGCGGGCCGCGGTACAAAATCTGAGTCTCACAGTGAAATGTGCTACTCAAGGTAAACAGTTCACTTCTGTTGTCTTTGGCAGTTCTTGAGAACCTTGTCATGTTAATGTAGTTATTGAAATTGAATTTGGAAATTGTAATGTTGCTCTCATATTTCGCTTAAAAACAGTGCTGCTAACTCCCACCTTGAAAGGAATCACATGTATCACATGAGCAGAGTACTGGTAATATTGTAGTAAATCCATAAAAAGGATAGTGAAATGAAATATTATTAAATAAGAAAGCCCAACGAACCTGCATTTTCTTTTTGTAACTTGTTTGCAGTGAGATGCGTAGTATAAAAATAGCCCACTGCCCACGTTCTCTTAAATACACAAATGGTATTCACTGTGTGTCAGAGATTGCCCTGGGTCTCTGTGACCTTGGCAACATTCCAGGGGTTACATTTTCACATAGATAAACTGATCTTGAACAGTTTCTCCAATGTATTGGCACAGGCCAGCTTTTCTTAAAACAGTAAGCATTTATACCTTCTTTCTCCACCTATTTTCCCTCAACAAACTTAACCATTATGGGGGCAGGAGGTGGGGAGAGAAGGAAGAGAGTAGGCCCTAATGATCATTTATGTAGACATTTCCAAATAGTCTCTGGTAATGTTGTGATTCCTGATCTTGGTCCACATTTGCCCCATCTTTTATTTTAAAGAATTGACATTTTAAGGATTGCCTTCTGACTATATTCTATTTTGCATATTGACCCCAATATAACAGTTTAAAGGGCATTTCTAAAACTAGATAGGTATTTTCCCTGACATATCTTTTGATAATTTTTCTAAGAGTTGTTGATTTGACTTTTGGTTATTTGGAATTATTCGAGAATAGTAAACTTCTTATAGTTCTTCATACACATGGTAGTCTTGGTCACTGAATACTGAGAGAGTGTGCTCTCTATACTAGTTATTTTACTTTTTTGTTCTTTCACATTTTAGCATATTCCTTAAAATGACTTTGATTAAAGTAAGTTCCTTTCCTTATTATTGGAGTCCTAAAATTGTTTTATATTCATGATGAAGCTTGTAATTTCCTCTTCTGAGTTCTCTGAGTATTAGAAAAACTTACTCTGCGAGTACCATGATAGAGAAGAATAATAAAAGAAAAGAAAATAGTGAATATAGATGTCCCAAGATCTTCAATGCACCTTTGTATGGGAGAGACGTGGTAGTATCATGTTCAACTTTTAATGTAAACAGGTATCACAAAATTCTTTTTTCTGCTTGGTTTTACAGTTGTATAGTTAGTCCAAAGTCGAAAATGTGTTTGTTCTTGAAAGAAAAATGTCTCGCATTGCTTAGATTAATGGTGCTTTAAAACATGTTTATTCAAAAATGGCAGCAAAGAGGTGAGTAGGCTAAATGCTCTGCATTAGAGATCACTGTGTCATATACAACAGATGCCGTTAGTGAACTGTTTATGTAGCTGCCTTCAATTTTCTTTGATTTATTATCTATGAGAAAATGAAATGTTTCGTCTCCATTTTTTAAACAAATATGGAGATTTTAGACAAACATATACATTAATTCTAAAAATCAATTCCTGAAGAAACCTTAGCCTGCTGCTTGTCAGCTCTTTCGTTAAATTATATATTTAGGTTCTTCCAAGAAGTACTCCATTGAGAAATTGGTTCAAGGAAAACTGTTTTGATTTTGGGTTCTTAGAGGCATCCATTGGTTAAATTTGACATATGATACTTCAAAACAATCATTAATAAATACTCTTATGTTTGAGATGTGTGACATCTGTCTTCTTTGAAGGGTTATAAAAAATGTGCCCTATATGTACACAGTTAGTATGTGATATTTTTCCTAAGCCTTTGTTTCCTTTGTTTTCAGTCATTAGGAATCATCCTGTGAACATTCTAAAATATTCAAAAGTAATCGTACTATATGCATTATTTAGTGCTTAAAGTTATGCAAACACACAAATCATAAGAGGCAGGGATATTTGTGGCTATCTGTAGGATGTTCTAGAGACCTTTTGGTTGGTATTGGACTTCCATTCTACTGGGAACATATATATCTTTCAGTATGTTCTTTGTGATAACTCTTACCAGTATCACGTTTTAGATGTAACTAGCAGGATAGCAGTAAAAACTTTCTACTTCCAGAGATTTATTTTTCATTCAGTGATATAGTCCTTGTTAAAAGCTCTTTGGGGATTTGTAAAAAATATATGTATTTTCTAATACTAACTCAAAGGATAAAAATGAATAATATCTTTCACTAAGGATTTGAAAAAAAAATTATTCTCTTGTTGCTGTATTGATGTGACTTCTCAAATTCATGATATATATGTCTATGCATATACATTGCCCATGAGTATACACGATTTTTGACAGGTAAATCTAGGCTTGATTTTTAAAACATCTGTTCCAGTATAGAAAGAGGAAAGTTTGGGGATGAAGTTTTTGATTAACATTTGAGAGGTGATTTTATATGATTATTTTTTGATGCCTTGAGATTGCTGAATCCAAATCTGAAAGTTGAAAATTAGCTATAATTTGACCATGATCCATTTCTTCACCATTTAATAATATAATTTCTTTGATTATGTTCTAATGCTAGGAAATTTTGGAGCTCTAAATTACTTAGAAAAAGAGTTCCTTAGAATTATTTACAAATATCAAATGTCAAGTTGTTTTTAACATTCTAAATGAAAATATAAGTATTTTGAGAAAAAATACTACATAATTTTTAAAACACATTTTTGTGTATTTTAGGTTAAGCTTCTGAACTTTTGTGAGAGTTAGTTTTTTTTTTTTTTTTTTTTCATTTGTCCCAACAAGTAAAATTATAGCTATAACCAAGTATTTGCAAAAAATTTTGGGGTCTGAGAATATTAAAATATTTTATAAAATGGTTAAGTGCCAAAACTAAAACCCTGTTGTAAGGAGATGCTTGGACCAATAAGTTAATACAAATAATACACAGAATCACAAGTGAGTAAATAGAGGATACTGATTTGAAAGGTGGAATATTTCTTGGAGTATTTGTGATTATATGTAGTAAGCAATATTCATAAAAGACTAATGAATTTATACTTTGGCTTATTCATGAATCTGAAAGTTATCATAGGGAAGCCTGAGACAGGTTTACCTGATAGGCTTTGCATACTTAAATGTCAGCCAGTTAGAGTAGGTTTGGGACCTTGACCTTGTCTTTCTGAAGCTTGATGATAAGAACTGCCCACTCCCCAGCTAAGCCTGACTCCTTGCTGCACCATTACCACAGGGAGGGGGATTAAAGCTCCAGGTCGGAATCACATGGCTTGGCTTTTGTCCCAGTTCTTCCTGCTTGTGTAGGATGACCTTGAGTGGACTCCAAAACTTCTTGTGCCTTGGGTGCTCCCAGTGTAAATAAGTGATAATAATATCTATTCCTACATGACTCACAGATATTCAGTCATTGTAGATAATGTGGTACATTTGAAGACATTTGGGAGTTTTGGCTGGTAAAATGTTATTCTTCTGTCTTGCAGTCACCTAGAAAACTAGAGCGTTAGTAGCTGTCAGCTGCCCCCTTTATAGTGCCCCTTGGCTTTTGCTTAGAATATCTGGTGCATTTTAGTAAAACCTTTAAAAGTGTTGAAAGAAAGAAAAAATAAGCTCTAATGCTGCATATGTCTTTCTGGTATTTTTTTCTAGGCAGTTAAAATGAGAAGGACAATAATGGATTTATTCTTTATATGTTGCTTTTTCCATGTAATATTATAACACAAGGATTTTTTTTATTTTAGCACCAAATTCTTTGTAAACATTATTTCTGATAGGTGTATAAGACATTCAGCCAGGGAGCCAGGGAGACACACTGTGGTTTACTTGCCTCTGCAATACTTGGTTGTTTAGATTGTTTCTAGTTTTTGATTGTATATGTAATATTATGCCATTGGGCACATCTTCATAACATTGTTCTGGCTTTGGCATGTCTTCTTAGTTTTGATTCCTAGCAATAGAATTACTGAACAAAAGAGTAGAAGTGCTTTAATGTTCTTCATAATTACTGACAAATTATTTTTGAAAGAATTTAAACATACTTTAAATTTGCTCTTTGGACATTTTTTTGGCTTTCCACTTTATACACACTTTTTTTCTTCCTCTTTGAAATATGCTCGACTCCCTAGCATACTTAAATAGGATCATCATTTTTCTCAGGTGTTTGTCCCCCACATTCATTAATTTAACTTGAAATTTCATTGTGTTTCTTAGGTAGTAATGATTAAAGGTGTATAAGTTTTCTGAGGCTGCTACAACAAATTACCACACGCTTATTGGCTTAAAACAACAGAAATTTATTCTGTCACACAGGGAAAGTACAGAAATTTGAAATCCATATTCCTGAGCTGAAATCAAGGTGTCAGCAGGGCTGTGTTCCCTGAGTGTTGTGAGCCATTGATGGGCTCATGACATGAATTCATCCCTTTTCTCAAATGGCTTCTAGTGGCTGCTGGCATTCCTTGAGTTGTGGCCCTGCCACTCTAGTCTCTGCCTCCTGGCACATTCTCTTCTCCTGGTCTGTATGTGTGCAGTCTTCCTCTGCCTCTCTCTCATAAGGATACTTGCGATGGCATGTAGGATCCACTGGCCGTTCCAGGAATCTCCCTATCACAAACTCCTCAATCTAATCACATCTGTAAAGAGCCTTTTCCCAATAAGGTCACATTTATAGAATCCAGGGATTGGGGTCTTTGGGGTCAGCCATTCAAGGCCACAATAATAGTTTGTTCCTAAGATGAATACTTTGAATAATGATTTGAATTTCCCTTTAAATCTTATATATTGATGAGAGCAAAATAACTGGGACTACTGGGAAATGATGTAGTTGAATACAGTGTGGGAATATGAACATAGAGATGTAAAGACTTACAGTAGTACTATTTCTACAAGTATTAATATGACTTCCTGTTAAATGTGGCATGCTCATATTTATTTGAGATATAATAGAAGAAGAGATCATAATTTATGATCAATTTTTAGGAAACTTTTCATTAGAATATGAAGTTTTCTACTTCAGACTCATGGAAAATCAAGAGAATTTATTTTAGTAACAGCGTTAAGGAAGATATTAAAATTTTTCCTTTTGAAAATGTAGTGTATGTACTGAAATTAAAACAAGCATGTTTTCTCTCTGTAAACACTCTTGATGTCAACTAGTGTCCCCTGTTTATCCACACGTGGTGCAGTTATCATTTCAGGTATATTTTTCTGACAGTCTATACCAGGTGTAGTGCTTGCTTGTCGCTACTGTACAGTTTCAGAAAATAGTGGGTTATCACTTGTAGACTCCCAGGTGAGAGAGGAACTCAAGGAAGGTGGGAGAAAAGGCAAGGGTTAGAAATAACTTGCCAGTTCTAATCTTCAGAACCTTTGCATAAACAAGATTGGAATGAAAACAGTGTTTTTTTTTTTTTTAAATTTAGAAACCTGTAACTTATCCAATCATAACATTCCATGCTGAGTGCATGCACACTTTTAGAAAGACACCACAGTGTAATGCTTGAGGTCCCCCGATCTCCTTCAGTGCTGGCTTTGTGTATAACTGAACTTAAGACGTCAATTGGCTGCATGGTGTATTTTTATATTGCATTCAGTAAAATGGAAAGAAAGGATAAAATAACCAGTAAAAAATAGTTAGCAGAGTGGTAATAAGTTTTAAGACTATTTTACATGTTAATCAGAGTGTCCATTCCTATATGTCACATATTTTCAGTATTTAGACTCAACTAGAGACATTGGAAATGTGTTAGAAACAAGGACTGAGGTCTCAGAAAAATACAAAAGCAATCTAAAGTAAACCCAATGTCCTGCACCTGATTATTTTGTTTGAGTACAAATGTCTCCATTTGAGGCAATAGTTGGAACAGCAACTTAATACCAACTACTATTATTTTGGTATTAAGAATATCAAGTAATAATTATTTGATTACTTCTTAGGGGATGAAAATAATTTTTTAATTTTGTTATGGCAAATCTTGGGAACTCAAATGAGTTATAAAATAAGCATCCTTCTGTGTTCAAAGTATACTTGTGACCCACACATCTCTGAAATCTGAAAGGTGGTTTATCAAGCAACAGAACTTAAAAGAAGATGAATACTGGCCCCCTCAAATACCTTAAATAGCCCTTAAAAATTTACCCTGAGAGTGACAGACATCCACAATTCTATACCTCACATCTATATGAAAGGTAGATAAAGCTTTGTGACACTGAGGACTGACAGCCTGGAACCTCTTGGGCAAAGGGCAATTTAGATATACCTGCTGTTAATACTCTGCAGAGTAGGGAGGGACCCTCAGCCATAAATGGAAACATAAAAGAGAATTTTCTTCTCCTTAGCACAATTGAGCATGTGAAGATTTTTGTTTCTGTTGTGCAACATGTTATAAGATCTAATACACTGTTCTGAGATGCCGCTTATTACTGGGGAAAGAGTGCCTAGTACACCACTAGGTCTTTGTGTTCAGGTCTTGGGAGGGTCTGAGATACCAGATGGCAGTTATTACTGCTGCAGATGATTATAGGGGAGCAAGCAGAGTGACCTGAGGATTTAGACTTTATTTATCATGACCAAGAAATTTCCCCCTACATTCTTGACCAACTGTTCACTTCCCTGAATTTTGGACTCAGTCATCTCCAAATATGTATAATCTAGGAAATAGAAACCAAACAGCAGGGAAGCTGGGCACAGAGACACACACCTGGAATCCCAATGACTTGGGAGGCAGGAGGATCACAAATTCTAGACCAGCTTCAGCAACTTAGAGACACCCTATCTCTAAATAAAAAGGGCTGGGGTTCCTTTCTCAGTACTGCCCCAAAAAGCAAAAACACAGAAAAAAACAAAAACCAACAATGAAGTACCTACTTTATAGTTACCATGTTGGCAAAAAAATGATATGTGATATCCCAGCATTGATCTGAATGTGGCAAAAGAGAAATTATTTTTCTTCACCTTAGAACTCAATTTGACAATTCTTGGTAAAGCAGAGAGAATGGTTGCAGCCTCTGACTCAACACTTCCATGGCTATGAGTCTGCCCAGAGGAGCTCTCTTGCATGTGTACAGGAGCATTGTACCGGGTGTGTTTATTCATACATGAAGCAGAGTGTGGTGGAGATAAGACATGTTCATGTGTGTTAATTCTGCTATAGTCTGCTTCATTTCAACAGTAGAATGGGAGCTATGCAAACTGTGCGTGTGTGTGTGTGTGTGTGTGTGTATTGTATACGTGTTTAAAGGGCAGCTACTCGAGGAATGAATAACAAACTGATTTTTTATGCTGTAAATATAGAAGTTGAAGTGAATTGATTATATTTTTACCTGCATCAATGGGAATACTTTTAAAATACACACGTGTATGACAAAGTTAGGAAAAAATGCTGCATAAGGGTTCATATCATATAGTACCGTTTATGTGAAACTTTGACCTATAAAATATAACATTATCTATTATGTCTAGGCATTCATACATATTAAAACAAAAAAATGAATGGAAATAATAGTCTGATAATTATCTCTGCAGAGAGAGAGAGAGTGGGAAAGGATGGTGGGAAAGACTGGGTAATGATATTTTAGTTAATATCTTTAAGCATTTCTTGACAAAAATGAAGATTTTGAAGCAAAAAGGGTAAAATGTTGATAATTTAAAAATTTTTTATCTTTTTCTGTTTATGACAACTTAAAATATCTATTGTATCTTTAGAAAGGTGGAATAATTGAGTTATCGATTAATAACTTTTTGGAACTTCTAATCTCTGAATACATTAAATTTAATATTTTAAAGGAAGAATGAATTGGTATATCCCAGATGTCTCATTTGCTGATCTATGCTGTACTCAGCTTCATTTCAGTGATGAAATGGTTGAGAGTAACTTGGAATACTCGATTCTTTGCTTTTGCTGTTCTCAGTGAAGTCTGTAGATTGCTGAATTTCTTATTTCTGTGGATAGTGCTAGAACAGAAACTTTGAGAGGCTGGGATTTTGATCTCTATTTCACCAGTGGGTGGAGTAGCAAATGCCTGACCCAAAATAGAGTGTTTTAGTCAGCTTTTTCGTGGCTGTGACCAAAAGACCTGACAAGAACAATTTTAGAGGAGTTAAACTTTATTTGGGGCTCATGGTTTCAGAGTCTCAATCCATAGATGACTGGCTCCATTGCTCTGGGCCCAAGATGAAGCAGAACATCATGGAGAAGAGTATGGAGGAGGAAAGCAACTCAGGTTATGGCAACAGGAAGCAGAGAGAGCTCAGCTCACCAGGGACAAAATATAAACCCCAAACACATGCCCCCCAGTGACCCATCTCCTCTAATCACTCCCTATTTCCTACAGTTACCTCTCAGTTAATCCCTATCAGGGAGCTCATAAAGTTCACCTCTGAACTTTTCTGCATTATTTCACTTATGAACTTTAGGGGGACACCTTATCAAACATAGGGTTTGGAAATATTTGTTGAATGAATGAATAAATGGATAAAGAATGAATCTGTAGCTTCGAATGCTTTTTCAGAACTTGTTAGCATATGCATGTAGTACGACTGGGGCTAATTACCTGCAAAGTTAAGTTATGGCAAAAGACAATACGCTGTTAATCTGTTCCTTTCTTACCTTCTAGAAAGTAGTATTGGGGCATGATTTCTCTGGACTGACTGATCAGCTACCTAACTTTGAAAGATAGGAACTCAGTGTACTCCCATTCATTCCTCCCTTTCGTACACCCCCATTTTCAGTTAATTCAGAGTTAAATTAGTGCCCAGGTGGACACAATGAAATTAATTTGTGTATATCTGTATCTCTGTTCTATCTGATGGTTTCTGACGTGTTGTGTTGTTTTTGTTATTTTATTAACCATGTTTCATAACCATGTAAACTTCCTCAAAAGTCTTTTGAAACAATTAGGACAAATCATTTCCCTAGAAATTGCATTTGTTTTGTATAATTCATAACTGAATTCAGTTAAAATATGGACTCCAGACACATTTTAAATGGTCCTGTATTGTTTTTTAATGAGCCACATGCAACAGGAATATCATTTTATGTGAAAGTAATTTGTCCTGCTAAGCCTTTCAAAACCCTAAATTTTAATAGATAGTAATATGCCATTGTATCTTCTGGAAATATGTGCAATCGTGTACAAATGTAGAAGGTAAGTCTTAGAATCTTTAAACAATTCATGTTTTTGGAAGGCACCATGAGAAATATTTTGAATAAAGTATTTTAAAATATATTTCATGTAAGACATACTCTATCTGTGAATTCCTTTACACACATTGTTCAAAGATGATGAAATTTTTTTTTTATTTAAGATGATTATATTGGTTAGAGATTCTTGAATTTCTCACTTGACTAAGTAGCATGAGTTAGGTTAAACAACTTTTCCCACTCTTTGTATTAAGGAAATTTAAAGTTTTCAAATTTGTACTCCATACAGTAGTATTTATGTAATTATCATACCACATGTTATGAGATAGCAATCTGACATCAATGATTTGCTTTAAGAGTGCCTTTTGGTACATGAGAATGTTATAGTGTATATGTAACCATATGACCTATGAATGTATAGTCCTGTAGTAATAATTTATACCTGTAATAGTGACTTCGAAGAACTAGTAACTTTCAGGCACTTTGCTACTTTAGTTAACTTGAATGTTAATTTTAGACTGATATTTTATGAAGGATCAGCAATATTTATTATATGGTATCATACAGTAATTTAGAATATCAGATTAGCTCCTTGCCTAAGTTATTGATAAGTACGATTTACCACATTGCCTTTGTAGTAACTTGCTGTGCAGGCTTTGCATTCAGCCAGCCTAAGTGATACATGAATTACTAGTAAGAAATCAGACTATAAGCCTTTGATCAGGTGTGCAGCATTCTTTTGCTTATTCTAAAATGAGAGGTGTGATAATCATGTAGAACATCATTTTCTCTGGTAACTGGTGTGGAGGTAATTACTCTGAAGTTTTAAAGTATATTAGATTGTGGAAAATTTATGCATCCAAAAGGTAAGTTGTGAACTTACTTTTTAACATTGGCTTGCTTTATTGTGCACTTTAGTAAGTGGTAAGAAAAAGATGGTTGTATTATTGCATTCTTCTTTTTGTTTTTCTTCATCATCCCTTAAATTTCTGTGTGTAAATGCTACAAAAAAAAAAAGGCAGTATTTTATTTCACTTATTTTTTGTTACTGAGGATTGACTCTAGGAATACTTTATGTCTGAGCTATATTCTCAGCCCTTTTTATTTTTTATTTTGAAGCAATCTTATGTAATTTCTGAGTGTCTCACTATGTTGCTGAGGCTGACCTCAAACTTTCTTCAGTCTCCCAAGTCACTGGGATTATAGGCATGAGCCAACACACCTGGCAAGAATATAAAAGCAGTGTTTTATATGAGGTAGTCTACCCTACATTAAATTCTTATTTTTAAAATAATTCTGAGATTTAAAAGTCTTGGAATTTTTAAATAATTCATGTTTTTTGGCAGACACAATGAGAATTATTTTGGATAAATTATTTAAAAATACATTCCTTTATTTAAGTCATGTTTTGTTTGTGAATTCCTTTACATATATTGTTCAAAAGTGGTGAAATTTTTCATTCAGTTTATAATTATGATTGTTAAGGTTTGAATTTCTCACCTGACCAAATAGCATGATTTAACTTAAATGACTTTTTCCCATTCTTTGTTCATTAAAGAGCCCATTATGTTTCATAATTCATTGGATTGCTTTGGTCAGACATAGCAAATTTCCCCATTTTAATTTGGTTTAGAATATATATATATATTGCCATTCAGTATTGCTTCTCTAGTGGACAGCTGATGACTAAAGCAGAGTAATTGGTTAATAGTTTGAAAACTATAGTTTTAATAATCAACTTGTGGTTTAGCAGCTTATTAACAACTGTAAATATTGTTTTTACAGATAAATGAAAATCAATTTCTACTTTCTGTTGCTTTGGGTTTTTATGAAAATCAGACCTCTTTTACCAATCAGATCTTATACTTACATATTCCTCCTTCAGATATCACCCCTTTGATTAACTCCATTGTAAACTGTACCCAAAAGATGGTCCTTGTGACTGTGTTGCATGTTCTGGATTCCTTTGCATGACCTGGCAGCCTCAATGTTCAGAGCTCCTTAGAGGGATGCTTGCCTACCTCTGGCACTGTGGCTTCCCTCAAGACAGGTTATCTTGTTAGTGCTTGCTGGGCAGGACAGTTTCCTCCCTTCCTCTCCCTCCCTTCCTCTCTGAGTTTACATTTTTTTTTTCTGATGGAAAATTTGGACTTTTTACATTCATTATGAGGACAGTGTTATAGCAGGAATATTTTTTCCCTGTCCCCCAACACCTTTTAAAAAAACAACAAATTTATTTCCCTTTGGTAAAGCATGAAACTGCACAAGAATACTTAATGCATAATAAGATGAACAAAGTAGTTTTGGTGATTTTGAAGAAGTATTTAACAGCTAAGGTTTATTCTTGTCAAGGAAATAGTTTTTGTTCAGCCAACATTTTTCTTTGCTGAATAGTGTTTGGATTTAATTCATATTATCTGCAGTGACTCTACTTTTTCCTGGCTGCCTAGGCTGAATAACTCCTTAGATTGATATTTTCTTTGTGTAGATATTTTGATAAATCAATCAGTTTAGAGTCAAGTCTAGTTGATTTGAGAATCAATTTTTTTAGAAATCAAATGGTATTTAAAAACTGTGAAAATGCTCTTTGAGACCAAATTAAAATTAAAGCTTCTTTTTTTGTTTCAGTTAATGTATTATTCTGTCAAAAATCCCAGTTCAAATATTGACACATTTCAGATTAAGCATTTATTTATGTCTTATATGGGCAAAACCACATAAAATATCAACACTTGATAGGCAACAGGTCTAAAGCGAAATATTTGATGACCCACTAAGGGTCTTTATGTTTAGCCAAGAAAGAGTCCTCCTTTTGTTTTACATCTCCCTGGTCAGATCTATTAATGTTGAAGTAAACCTTTGAGGGCAAGCATATATCCTTTATTTTCAATTTTTAGGAGTAGCTCACATTTTTGTCTCCATAACGTAAACATGTTGTGCCAGTTGTAATTTTGTCAGTCCGTGGGTTCTGCAGGGTCATTCTTGGATCATAGTCTCTGTCAGGATTATTCCCCTTATCTCTAGGCAGATATCACAGAATGCTTCACTGTTCTTTCTTTGGAGTACCTCTCAGCACAATGTTATACCACAGCCCTCAGCTTCAGATCAGCAGCTCTGAAATGTTTGACAGTCATACAGGCAGGAAGGTTTTTCAGAATGATGTCTGTACTTTTCTCTAGATGTATTTCTTTAGAATTTTGAAGGTGGTAGTTGGATCAGTACATTTTTGAACAGCTTTTTAGTATATTTTGATATAGTCCCTTAATGAAGAAACATGACTGTACCACATGAGTATACCATAAGCCCTGGAGATATATCATTGGCAATATTCCCATTTTAAATGAGAGGACATCATCATTGGTGCTTTCTGACACAGAATGGAAATGCCCATAACTAGTGAAAAAGAATCATGCTTTATTAACAGAAAAAAATCATCTGTCATTCATTCAGTCACTTAGGGTGCCAATTATGAGTCACTATTCAAGACTCAGCACCCAGGCCACTAACAAGGAAATCACGTATGCACAGTGCTTGGTCCTCTCTCTCCAAAGTTTCTCTCCTTCATTTTTTGTTTTCTTAACTAATTTGTCCATTTAGATGTAAATGAGTTAGTGCCATCTGTCTCAGTGATACCTGTACCAGAACCTCTAGATAGAATTGGAGGTCAACTCTGTAGTACTGTAGAATTCATGACATATTGCTCATCTGCCTGTCATTGTCTGTGAAAGTGTTCTCATTACTTGTGGTGGCTTACTTGTGTGGCCCTCAATGGACTATGAATTCTTTCAGGGGAGAGGTGGTGACTTGTGCTCTAGTCTGGGACAACTGTGTCCCCAGTGCCTAATACAGTACTACTGATTTTTATCTAGTGGTAAAGTTAATGGGAATATATGTGTCTGAGGTTTTTTTTAAAACATATATATTTTTTAGTTGTAGGTGTGTTTTATTTTTATGTGGTGCTCACATGTTCTAGGTGAGTGCTCTACCACTGAGCCACAATCCTAGCCCCTTGTGTCTGAGATCTTTATGAGTGAAAAGGTAAGAGTCTTACAGAAGGGTCTGTTCCAATAAATATAGGAAATCTTGCCTGTTCTTCTTAGCAGGAAATAAGATATTTTCCTAAAATTCACACTCTTTATATTGAGTTAGGAGGTTTGACAGTATTATCAGAGTTTCAGAATTTTGTAAAGGTAAATTTGACACTACTTAGTGTTTATGTCTGATCCTTCACATGCTACATTTGGTCCCTTATTAAGTCATGCAGCAAGAATTATTTATTTATTTATTTATTTATTTATTTATTTATTTTTTTTTTTTGGTGCTGGGGATTGAACCCAGGGCCTTGTGCATGCAAGGCAAGCACTCTACCAACTGAGCTATATCCCCAGACCTCTCCTGGTTATCTTTGAGGGACTTTCAGCCCCTCGATCTCTTTTGCTTCTTAACACTTTATTCTTTTCATGGAGACTGTGATGTTCTTCTCTCCTGGTTATCTTTAAATCTCAGTACCTCAGTCTCCTTTGCTTGCTTTTCATTGAACCCTCTACATTGTAGAGTTTCTTAAAGTTTTATTCAAATCAACTTCTCTTTGTTTCCTATTCCATTATCTATAAAGATATCAGCCTTTCTTAGGGCCTCTGTGCCACCTGTATGTTGATAACCTCAACATTTTTATCTTTAGCTTCAATACTTTTATTATAGGTAGTAGTTCATTTAGAAAGTTCAGTCATGAGTAAAGGGTGAACTGATGGATATCTGCAGCTGAAGACAGCACTTTTCATCAAATCCAATAGTGCTTCATTAATGAATTCTTGTCAGATATCTTCTCTCTTAAAAAAATTATGAAAAACTCATGTTCTTTTCTTTATTAATTCTTCCATGTTTATAGTCCTTATCTGTTCCTCGTGATCTTACTCTATATCACAGTCCTAGGGCTGCAGTAAGAAACTACCATCAACATGGTGGCTTGAAACAACAGAAATTAATTTTCTCTTGGGTTTGGGGGCCAGAAGTCTGATATCAAGATGTCGGCAGGACCATGTTCCTTCTTTAGATTATGAGAAAGAATCCCTTCTTGCTTTTTTACCTAGCTTCTGGTTACTCCTGGCTATCCTTGATTTTCTTTGCTTTGTAGCTGCACATTTCAGACTCTGCCTCTGTCTTCACTAAGCCTTCTCTTCGACCCAGGGCTTCATACATGCCAAGCAGGTACTCTACCACTTGGGCTATACCTGCTTCTTAAGCCTTCTCTTGTGTGTAACTCTGAATATCCTTTTCCTATGAGAGCCATTCTTTAAATTTAAGACTCATATGGTATGACTTCCTCTTAATTAATTATACCTGAAAAATTCTGTATTCCCAGTATTTTGGGTGACATAAACTTTTGGGCAGGACTAACCCACTATACACTTTAGTTTAATCCATGCAAAATGCCCTGTTGCAGTGCACAGCTAGTGTACAATTTGGAAAAACAGCTGTCAGACTCTGCTGTCTTGGGCAAGGGTTGTGTGCACTTGGGCAAGTTACTTAATGCTTTGTACTTCAGCTTCCTTGTGTATAAAGTGAAGACAGTGATGCCTACCTCATGGAATTGGTGTGAAAATTAAAAGATTTCATATACATATGAAATCTTTTATATATATATATATCTCCTGTATAGAAAAATGCCTAGCACAAAGTGGCATGTTACTTAATGATTGCTATTGCAGTCTGTCTTTTTATTGGATTTATGAAGATTTCCTGAAAGCTTTCTCCAAATTCATCTTTCCTTTTCTCTCTTCCTGATTTTATGTATTATATGTTCTCTTTTTTTACTGTAATCATCCATGAAGGGTTGCAGGGGTTGTGCTGTAGTAAAAGAAATGGCCTTATACACCTTACAGAAGTGAACAAGGTCAGTTCTGTACTGACCCACTTAGAAACCTCTGCATGGTTGAATGACTGGAGATTAGGGGGCCTATTGTGGCTCCAGGTGCCTGTGGTTACCTGGGATTCTTGGAATGTTAATTAATTTTCATATTTCCTATAAGTTGCCTCTGTGGCTTGAACGAAGTATTTCTGAGCTAAGTTCCCAAGTGTCATTCTCATTTACTGAAACGCTTAAAAGAGGCTATGCTTGAAAGTTTCTTGTAATTTTTAGGACTTTCAAATGCATTGTAGATATGTAAAGCCTCTTTAAAATTTGCTCCCAGGTCCAAAAACTTTTGGTGACATCTTCACACTGAAGACTGTGGTATAATTTTTAGATTATGTGCCATGCAATAAACACTCTAGATTTATTATAACTGAGAGACCCTGAGATAAAAGAACACAATCTTATCTATCCTCTGAGAACCTTCTGGCTTCATTAGAAGTTATATTGCTTCAAAGTATGCCTTATTTTACATTATTCTTTGCTGAATTTTTTCTCTGAAAGAAAAAGAAAACAAGCCCAAATTTCTCAGGTGATAGTAGTACTTTGCCTACTTTGGAAATTGATATATCCATGGAAGTAAATTCAAGTCTCTGACATTTTTTTTCCTGCTTTAGGGATGAGTGAAGCAAGATTCAGTTGAACTAAGTAGTTTATTTATTTATTTATTTGTTTTTACAGATTGCATTTTGATTCATTGTATACAAATGGGCTATAACTTTTTGTTTCTATGGTTGTACACGATGTAGATTCACACCACTCATGTAATCATACATGTACATAGGGTAATGATGTCTGTCTTATTCTACCACCTTTCATACCCCCGCCCTCTCTCCCCCCTCACTTCCATCTATGTAATCCAGAGTTCCTCCATTCTTTGCTTACCCCTCACCCCGACACTAAGTAGTTTATATACTTAAGTTTGGCTGTTAAACATAATTTGTAAATGTGTGTTTTTAGATTTAATTGCTTATTACTACTATATTATACTATATTAGCAAATAATTTCTTCAAAAATTCTTACCATTTTTATATCATGTGCATGTATGAATATGTAACAACAATTTCTCCCACTATGTATAAGTATAATGCACAAATAAAAATATGGAAAAAAACACCAAAAAATTCTTACTAGTAAAAATAGAACGTATTAAATTGATTTATTGTCTGTAATTATGTTAACCGCATATACTGTACTTTGCTTTTTACCACATGTATATATTTTTTATATTTGATACATATGAGTATTTAAAACATACTAGTTTACTGTCTTTGTACAGTGGAATGAGCTGCGAAAATTGCCCACTGTTCATTCACAAATGTTACTGTAAACATTACTGGTACAGTGTTAGACTCAGAGTGTAGATGATCGGGACCCAAACCTTTGCTCAGTGAATCTGGAAGAGGGAATTGGTGTGTAAATCATTGAAGTCTAGTATGAAAAAGATGAGAAGAAATTAGCTTGATCTAGAAATGAAAGTTGGAGGGAGTTTACTTACAGGAGGTGAAAGCTAAGCTGTACTTTGGGACATAAAGGAAGCTTGTTGGCTGATGTGAACAAGGGAGAAGACAACCAGCAAGAGCTTCTCAGGTATTATGGCATCATAAAATATGGCATGTTTAGAGTTAACAGCAACTGGGTTTTGCTAGAGTTTATAGCACACAGTTGTTCTGTTTATAGGACTCCTCTAGTACTTGTCTGTTTTTTTTTTTTTTTTTTTTCTGATGGTGCTGGAGTTTGAATCCAGGGCCTGGTGCATGCTAGGTAAGTCTTCTATCACTAAATTACATCCCCAATCCTGTAGTTGTATCTTTGGTGTAATTGTGAACATTCAGAAATTTTTTTTGACTTCATGATACTTGCCAAATCAATTCAAGAGATAATGTAATATCAAATTAATAAACATTTGTTCACTTGAGTGTAGACTAAGCCTGAACCAATAATCAAACTTAGGGATTTGAAATATTGTAGGTATAGAATTTTCATTCTTCCTTCTGTTGTAATGCATCTCAGATTCCATTAGTAATGATGGCTCACCATGACATTTACTCTTGATCATAGGCAGTGGTCTGGGATTATGCCTAATTGGGTGAAGCAGTAGCTAAAGTAATCTAGATTTTATTACAGATATATCTTCAGGTATGGGTGGATTTACCCACTAAATATTTATTAAGTAAAATACGAAGTAGGGTATGAGGTGAGGGGAGATTAAATGGGAAGGGAGTGACCATGGTGGTTACTTAGGGTTCAGACTGATAGCTGTTCCACATTTTTCAGCATACAGTTTACAAAGTTGTCTTGGTGACCCCAGCCTGGTGGTATATGGTGGGAGAGAGAATGGAAAAGTCTTATCTGATTTTTTTATCGAGCTAAGCCCTGAAGTGACATACATATCTTTTGCTCATATTACCTTGGTGAGAATAAGCCACAAAGCCTCTATAAATGCAAAGGAGGATGGGAAATGGAGTTGCCTGCTGCTGGACCACCAATACCCAACAAGCGGTGTGGAAGATGACTGTAGATCTTTGGTGGGCAACCAGTTGTCTCTGTAGCCAGGCTGTCTGAGAATACGTAGGGGGAATCAGGGTTATGAGCATAACAGGCAGATTAAGAAAGCTCCTTAGAGAGGCTGTTTTGTTTTCTTAATTTAAGCAGTATGAACATTAGGCAAATCTCTTCCTAGGCAGATATGGATCTGAAAATTCAGGAAGGGTAAATTTTAGATAGAGCTTAATGTTAAATATTGGTTCAGTATTTCATATATATCATTCTCTTTTATTTATTTTTTTTAACAATCATAGTTTTCTTTGGTTTCCATATAATTTTCAAAGTCTGTTTTTCTTAAAATTGTTCAGAATTCTTAAAATTCCTGGAGGAAAAACATTTTAGAAAATACTTTTTAAAAGTGATATTTCTACAGGCACAGTGGTACCTATCTATAATACAGAGACTTGGAGGCTGAGGTAGGAGGATCATGAGTTCAAAGCCAACCTCAGCAACTTAGGCCCTAAGCAACTCAGCAAGACCCTGTCTCTAAATAAAATATAAAAAAAGGACTGGGGATGTGGCTCAGTGGCTAAGCACCCCTGGGTTCAATCCCCAGTACCAAAGAATAAATAAATAAATAAATGTCAAATACAATTTTAAAAAGAGATATACTTTTTTTGGTAAAAGTGACAAAATCTTTGAGTAGATGAAGATATAATGTATTATTTTTATTTGAATATAATTTGTCATAATTAAACAGTATAATTTTGACTAATGAAGAGTTCATTTGGAAATAATTTTTAAGTAGGTAACACATTTACTTTGTAACTCATAACTAGAAGTTGTACTTTCTGCTTTCTATCTCCATTTTAACAACAGGTGCTGTGAGATTTACATTATTAACTTGGATAAACTTATCTAAGGTGATGACGATGTCTTACAGCTAATGATAGTTAAAAAACTCTTAAATGAGATTCAGAATTTCTGCCACTGCTGATAATTTCTTGGTTTTGAAACACTCACATCCTTCTGTTAACCCATATAAGGATTAGAACTGCCATAATAAATTAGATGCTTAGTGTGACAACTTGACCTGCAATTTTTAGTCATCTTAGAATCATTTAATTTAAATCTGTAAACTTTAGATGTAACTTCACTTCAGTTTCTCAAGAGTCTTTTTTAAAAGAATAGTAAAGAGATATGCCAAACAATGTGTGGGTTTTAGAAGATGATTTTTATATAGTCTTTGTTCCATTGTCTTACGTTCATTTTCACTAATGCTCTGTGTGTATAGCTCTCTTACTGTGTTTAAAGCTCTGTGATAAGTCCAGATGGAGAATGTGTAAAAATGACAATCCTGGCCCCACAGAGTTTATGCTTTAGTGTGGTATTATTCTGTAGAACTTCCTGCAATGATGGAAATGTTGCATAATTGTTCAAAGTGGTAGTCACTGGACATGTGGCTGTTGACTAATGCAACTGAATTCTTACTTAATTTTAGTTAGTTTAAACTTGAATAGCTACATGTGGCTGGTGACATATTATTGGACAGTGCAGTTCTAGTAGAAAGATAGTCATTTTCAAATAATCACTACAAAAATATAAAATTTCAAGTGTGACTTTTGTATGAAGGAGATATGAATGAACATTTGAGCTCCTGTGTAGATTTATTTGATTTATACAAGCAGGTCATTAAACATTTAATTTTGGGTGATTGGGATGGAGAGAAGTGGATAAATTTAAAGAATAAATAGGACATAAAGTAGAAAAGATGTAATAATTCTTTGAAAAATGAGGTAGAGATGCATGGTCTCAAAATTTGACTGTCAGATTTCTTGTTTGTAAAACTGAAGAGGTGAGACCATTTAGAGAGAAAAAACAGGAGAAAAGGACCAAATTTAAGGTAAAGCAAATGACTTTAGTTTTGCAATATTGGTTTGTAACTTACAGGCCAAAACTCAGATGAGAGGTTTGGGCCAGACATAAGTGCTTTACAGTTGAAGCAGGATCACTCTCTGCATGAATTGTGTTCATGAGAGCCCAGTCATGAACTGCAGAACTCTAGGCTCAATGCTGGATGAGAATTATGGATTTTGAGAGGGTTGAGGAGTCAGTGAACTTGAGGTTCCAATGAAGTCAGAGAATGGGCTTAGTGGATATAGTTGAATAAGTAGACTGAGGGACAGAGGGTGATGGTCTAAGATATTTGAAGGAGTGAGTTTTGTTTCATCTACAATCGGAATTTTGGGGGTGATTATAATATTCAGGATCCGATCATGAGAATGGGTGACCAATATAAAATAGAGTATGTGATCATGGAGATGAAGGTCATATAGAATAATTAAGGTAAATGTATATTTAATTCCATTTTGACTAAAAAAGAAGTCAGAATCACTCTCTCCCATTAGAATTGTGAGATGTTCAAATGTGTTTCCTAATGTGCATGTTCTTAAGTAGGAGTATATTTTATGAAACTAATTTGTCATGGTGGGTAGTAAAACTAATGATCACATAATATTCCTTAGGAAGGTTTCAGTCATTTAAAATGTGAGGTTTTACTATAGAAGGTCATTTGAAAATGATTAAAGAGGATTTGCACCATTATTTTTTCCAAGCAGCATTCATATTCTTTTGTCATGTAGGGCATGCAGTTGAACTTATGTTTAGTTTCTTCTATAACAATTGTTTTTAAAAATGACTATAAACTGTAATAATAAACACTTCTTAAATTGCAATCCAGTGAGGATGTTCTACCTAATAGAGAAAACAGATACTTAATCTTTGCTACTTGAGATTACAGCTTGATATTTTCTCTATTCTAATAAATGAAAAAATTCCTGCAAGTTTTGACAGTTACCTCTTTGTTACCCAAGAAAGGTTCAGGACAGATTGTAGGGTTTTGTGAGGTCACTTGAATTTTATCTCCTTGCTCTTTATCTTTCTCCTACTCTCTCATGGCCAAGGGGCAGACCTCCCTCCTTCCTGTGTGCTAGGCCTTCCTTTCCTTCACAGGCTGAGGGCTTTCCATACTATGGGTAAACTCTCTGATGCAGGCATCTAGTCCTTGACATGGGAATGGTGGACTACCAAAAAACACAAATTACTTAAATTTTCTAAAAATGTCCCCCCAAGATTGATTCAGATCATGCTATTATATTAGGAGATTATCTGAGACATTTTTTTCTACTCTAGACAAAGCTAGTGAATACAAGTGGAAATAGTACTGTCATTTTTCTGTTATATTCTTTAACAGTAAGAATCTTTCAATTGTTTATGCATATTAATTATTCTCCTTTATAACTCTGTAGTACTGTGTTGGATTATGGTGCTACTAGGGAAAAAAATCATGTTCTTGCAAGTTTTCACTGTCTGGGTTTGTAACTTACAGAAGACTGTTCAAGTACCATTTCACTGAGGTTTAAAAATGGATTCACATCATGGGTATTGAAGAAAGAGGAAAAGGGTTGTTGTTTTCTATATTACTTGTATGGTATTTTGACAAATGATTCTAATATAAAGAGCAATTATTTTAGCCTTTTTTTATAACCATAAAATATTGTCCAGTTTCTAAGTTTCGTGTTGCTTTATGATTATTTTTATTGAAATGCTTATTGTCTCTTGTTAACTGACTATATTAATTATACAGCTAGTGCCCAGTTTCTCAACCTTTTCCAGAAGAAGCCCCCAGTTTCCATTAAAGAGTTTTATGGGGGTTCCCCACATGTCAAATTTCACACAGCCAGCTACATTGGCTTTTTATAAAGGTCTTTGAATGTAATGCCAAGGCCTCCCACTAATTGTTTTATGGGCGCAGTGTGGGATCTGCATCCCTGACTGGGGAAGCCCCATGTTAGAGGACTGTGGGAGTGAGGAGTTGTCAAACACACCAAGAGCAAGTGCTTAAAAAAAAAAATCCTAAAAAAAAAAAAAAAAAATCCTGGTTAGTTGCAGTGTTGTTGCCAAGGGAGCATAAGCAGAGCCACAAAACATGCCAAATGCTGATTGATTTTAAACAGTGACCCCTATTTCAGAGAATACTCACTTCATTACATTTTTGGGAGAAATTCAAATTAGAAATAGCTGTATAATTAATTTGAGTGCTCACTTCAGGGTTTGGCACAGGTAAATTATTGTTTCCCAAATGGTTAAACACACACACACACACACACACACACACACACACACACAACCAACTAAATATTTTTTGTGTTCGTTCAAGGAGAGAGAACTCATCCTGGTTATCTGTGAACATTTAGTACAGGAATAATGCGTTCAGAATGCTTTGCTATCCTTTTTTTTCTGAGAAGGTTAAGGGAGTGTGTTCAGTAACCCTGTTAACCATTAAATTGCTTGTGTCTGCACTAAAAAAAAAAAAAGGAACTTTTCTGGACATAGTGGTAAAATTGAAACTTTTGCTTCTTCTCCAGGCTTCATGTTACTTTTTCTCAGCCTCCAGGAGTCAATCTGGTTGGCATTTTGAAACTTCTTTCTAAACCAAGGCAGAGTATTTTTGAAGTACAGTATAACTTATGACAGTGCTATTGGCTTGGTTAACGTTAAAATGTGAGCAGAATTATTAGAGTCACACTTCAGCAGGTCTGGAAGGGCAGTACTGTATTCTGTAGGAACATGAGCACAACCAGTCTCCTTGCAGCATGACAGCATTCAAACTAAATGATATATTACTATTTTTATGAATTTTGAGATACATCTTTTAGAAGTTGAAGAATAAAAATAGGTTTTTTGAGTACTCTAAATATACTACTCTTAAAGATTCTGAAATTTCAAGTAAACCTTGGATTAACAATTTTTAATGAAAAGATATAATTCTCATTTTGTTAATTGTATTCTTTTATTGTGTATAATATGTAGATATTTCTTATGGGGTGCATGCAAGTGTGAGTATGTGTGTGATCTGTCTATATGCTATTCTATTACAATGTTAATACAAGAGCAATATGTAATCTATAAAGCAAATCAGAAATAAAATATTATGTATATTAAGTGCAAATATTAGTTCAGTTTTGCAGACCACAGAAAGTAATGTTAAATTTGTTAGCATTTTATTAATAGAACTATTATTTTGTTCTTTCAAGTGTTCAAAGTTGATTATAAGATTGCAAAATTTAAGGCAGAGAGTAAATTTTAATCATAATTTCTGTATCACTGGGATGTCAAATTTTCATCTCAATTATAACTATCACAAATAAAATAATTTTGGACAGCATACTTTTACTTATTGTATAGAAAAGTACTTCAGAAAACCAGACCTTATCTCATATTGTGTTCTTCATCTTTATTTTGAATAAGAATCAACACTTTGACCCTTAAAACCAACCTTGATATTCTCTATTTAGGATAAATTTTAATCTACCTTTACAACTTCTGTGGACCTAAATTTATAATTTCTTATTTAAACTCCAACACATGTAATCTTTTAACCATTGTCAATATTTCTTCTTCAGGCTGTTCTAAAATTTACCCCCTATTTTCCTTCTTACCTCTTTCTAGCTCTAGCCTTATACCTATGACATATCTCTATAACTATTATTATAGCACGCATTCCCCCACAACCCTAAAAGAAATATGTTTGATAAAAGAGTAACTGTGAGAGTGAATCATAGCAGTTCAAACCCTCTTATTTCTCGAACTATAGGACTTGAACTTTGTCTTAAGAATTCAAAATCCTTCATGCTACCCAGCATATCATGTCCCACTAGTAAGGTCAGCTAATTAAACTATTGGGCCCATATCCTGAAAATGTTGGTGTATACCCTTCCTGTACTAATTAATCCCCCGACCTCCTTCCCTGCAGGGCCATCTGGATAGAGTGCGCACCACTGCTCTGTGCTGCCGGTAGGTTCATGTGTCCCACAAGTGCTATTTCATTGACCCATTTTCCACTGTGGGTCCCAAAAATGTTACAGTCATACAATTTATCCTTGTGTGTAATTAATTAATCTTTATACAACTTATTTTTATCCATCAGACATTTTACTTTAGAATTATTTTATTGATTATCTTTTTGTGCATTTTTTATATACATGGCAGTGACTTTTTAAAGTGAGGACAAAATTCTTCAACCTGAGTAATAGAATATAAAACAACATTCTGGTGCCAACTGTGTTATCAATTGGCAAATATTTTCTCAATAATACATTCTTATGTTATATACATGTTTATAGAGTAACCTCCTACCTATACTCAGCAACTTTATTTTTAATCCTATTAATCCTTTAGAGGTAGCATAATGTTATTCCTATTTACAGATGAGAAAATTGAGTTTTAGGAGATACCTATTCTGCAGTCACATATCAGGTAAGCAGAATTGGAATGTGAATGTAGCAGGCTTATATACTCTGACATTTTATGTTTGTGGAAGTAAGTATTGAAATTGAAGGTTCTATTTAGATATTCTGATTCACTAGTTGGTAATTGGTGTCTGAGTTAGGAGATCACTGTAGGTAACTTCTAATGGTAGATGCACAGTAGTTGTTGAATGACTTTTAATGGCCTGGGTTCAAGTTCTGACATTTCTTTAGATAAATGATTGAACCTTTTTGGCTTAAGTTTCTCAGATGGAATAATAATGAGTTTAATTATTCTTTTAGCCATAAAGCTCTTTGTTCAAATGAAGTTATTTCCCGAAGCTATTTTTGTAGAAAAGATAAACTCAGATGTGTTCTTGTTGGAAGTATAGTGGTAGGAGAGGGGGGTGGTTATAAAATGTTATCTGCCTAATTTGTCCCTGCCCCTAGGCACAGTTTGAAATGTACTAGATTAGATGATCTTTCAGCTCAAGAGTAATTTGGGTTCTAGATCTCTTTGTGATCTTCTGAAAGGTCTGGCTCATGCTTAGATGTGGCCTTAGGAAAGCCCACAGTATGGAGCTAACCAACAGGGTGAATAAACCACTCTTAAAGGGTTGCCTTCGGCACTGGGTTGCTTCCAGTTATTACCAGATCCAGTTTAAGATGTTATGTCTTGACTAGCGTATGTTGTTTTGGGGACTGTGGTGTTCACTTTCATTTTTGGAAGAAATCCTTGGCCTTTCTGAGAATGATTTTTCTTTTCCTTTCTGCCCTTAGGCATTAAAAACTTGCTTGACACATCTGTATTACTCCTATTTGGCAACTGTAGTTGCTTTTCTTCACTTTTTCTGGGACAAGAAAGGTAAAGTTGGAGCTTTAAAATTACTGAAACCACCGCACCAAACTGAACTATTTCCTTGTGTAGTGACTTCTTGCCCTTTTATTTCTAGGCAAAACTTACTTTATTCTTAAAGAAAAATAATATAAATCACATTTTTTGTGTTGTATTTTATTTTCTTAACCTAACCTAGAAGAGATGGTGAAGTTTGAGGACTCAATGGAAGACACAGTGACTATAAGCTTAATTAGGAATAGGGACACTTGGGGAATATTTTGCTTCTTTTGTTAGTAAATACATTCTTGTATAGCCCACCACTATTTCTGAAAATAGGAACTATGAAAAAGGGTAGTGACACATACCTTGTATATAGGATCAGAATGTGCCCCAGATCTGCTTGGTGGGGTATACTATTTGCCTTCCTTCCTATCTCTTATCAAGCAGTCCATGGTTTCCTTGACTGAATTTTCAGAGAATGTGACTTCACCTCCTGCATGAAACTTAGATCAAGACAATCAGTGTATTTCATGGTTCTGCTGTAATGATGTATACAGGGTGGGTATGTGACCCAACCAGTTCACAAAGTGAATGACAGAACTATGAGTATTTGGGAACAACAGTGGTACTTTTTGCTTGCTGTATGTGAACAAGGGAAGTATTTAGCTTCAGGGATTGCTGGCTGCTGTGCTGGAATAAGGAGCTGAAATGATATAGTGGAAAAGTGAAAAGGAACTGAGTCTTTGGTTATTTCACAGAGTCATTGAATCAAGACTTACCTGAATCTTATGCTGCTTCTTAACTTTTCAGTTATGTGAGTCAGAAAAAATCTCCTTTAAGTTAGTTTGAATAATTCATTGCCACTGAATGAATTTTGTACGCTACATCAAAGGCTTTGGTGTTTTTGTCTAGACTTTCCTAGAACTAAAATCTCCTGCCCACTTAGACCTTAGTTTCCTCACCAGTTCAGTGCAGTCTGTAATGGGCTATACAAAGTATCTGTTGGATTCCTCTTTTCCTCTCTGCTTCCAAGATCTGGAACTTGTGTCTTTTACATCAGAATTTTGTCTGCCTCTTTCCTCTTATTTAGCAAGACCTACATACACCGCCACCCAGACTCCAGTAATATTAGGAATGTGGATTCCTCCCATACCAACAGCATGAATGGCATACACTTTCAATTTCACAATCTATGACAACTTCTCTCCCCTTTTTAAACTCCAAAACTATAATTTTAAGATGCAAATTTTAAGAGATGGACATAGGAATGCTGAAGTATAGTCATTTTCCTATTAATCTATAATTCTGAAACAATTCAGAACTATAAAGTAGCTAAGAATTAATGATGCCAAAGACAAGTGGTCTGTCTTGATGTGTGTCAGTGAATTTTACTGTTGTTTTTCTTAATTAGTTCCCTAACTTTAACCAGGCATATCCTAAGTGCTGGCTGTAGTTAAAAATAATTATTTGAGAATAGTTTCACAGGTCAGCCCAAATCTTTCATGCAGTGTTAGTAAATAAACTTAGAGCAGATGCCTTAAAAATTCTAAGTCCTTGTCAAATTCACAGGTTAAAAAAAATGACAGAAATGTTTTGAATCTTGAACAGCATGCTGGAAGAGTTAAATGGGAGTTTGAGTATTTATAAGGACCTTCACCATCTATTTAAAAAAAAAAAAAGTCAAAAAACAAAGTCAGTTTTTAAAGTTAAATGGATGGTGATGGTGATGGGGTATTGGAGGAAAATAACATTTATTGGTTTGTGTCAGGTGGTGATTGGCAGTAATCAGGACTTTATAAGAATTCAGTGAATGTAATTAGCAGCAATCCAATTTCATGCAGCAAAAATTACCTGAAAGGCACAAATTTCTATTCTATCTTTCTAAAAATGACAGCTTTGATATGTAGACTCAATGAGGAATGACTAGGAAATATTATTTATGAAAAATAGGTGTGCATCTCCAAGCTGCACTCCAGGATACTTAGTGATTTTTCTTCTAAACAGGTATTTGATAGAATCTCCAAATTTTACATCATATTCTTATGCATAAAGCAATAGTACATCTTTATATGTAAGCTTTAAATTCCTCTAATTTTTCTGTTGTTTGATAGCCAAAAATTTGCAGTGTTTCTCTAGATTCTGAAGTTATTACTTAAATTAAAAGATGTTTAAATTTTACAATTTTTATTTAAAGCCAATCACAATATTAGCCTAAAGAAGTTTGCCTTGGAGTTCAGATGCATCTGTCATTTTGAATGGATGCTCCGGGGACCTGTCTTATTTTGTTTCTCTCAAGAACACCTTGTTAACTTCGGTGATCATGTCCAAAGTCAGCAATGCATGCTGAGTTTTGTGAGTTATTTGGCTATATATTAGGTTGCAATTTTCAAAGCTGTCACTATTTTCATTGAATCTTATAGTGTTATATTGATTTATATAGTGTCTGTGTTTGTGTGTGTTATGTGTGTAAATTGTAAATGGCTACCTTTGCTTTTTACAGTTACAAAAATAGTACCTTTGAATGGTATTCATAGGTGAAAATCTAGTAGATAATATTAAGAAAACAGATGACCTCAAATTAACTTATGTGTTGACCTCCATAACAAAAATGTAATTTTTAACTATTTCCATTTTATTTTAAAACTTAAAGGGTTATTTATTTATTTTTACCTTTGTTAGCATAGTAGGAGTTACTAAAAATGTGTTTGCTTTCTCAAAATTGACTGGTATTTACTTTGTTTGAAAGTTATTTGCATATAATCCATTCATCCAAAATTCTTAAGTATCACTGACAATAATTGGCAAACTCAGGTGTTGTGGATAAAAATTTAGGACACAGACTTATGATACAAGGAAGGGACAGTAAAAGCTCTAGTGAACAGGCAGTTTGTTCATTCCCTGTGGGTCACTGATGAGTTGATTCTGCTCAAAATTTGCAAAATGTGTTGTTAACATTTTCAATTAAATTCAGTCAATGCTGACAGTGTTAGTATGGTCAAATCATTAGTCTCCTCTAGATGAGAAATAGCTGTGTTACATATTCCTTCATAGAACCAATGGATTACTCATGTATATGGTATAAATAATGATAAATAATATACAAGACATAATATCAGAACTATTCAAAGCACAGGCATTCTGGGTGGGCTCAGAAGGGCAGGGTCAGAGATAGATGGCGAGAAATAAAATCATCAAGAAGGAATTAATTAGATTGTGAAGGAACCCAGGTTTGTAATTTTTATTGAAGAATCAAGTAGCCTTTGGGTGAGAGAAGATGTGGCCAGGGGTCACTCCATTGGCAGAAATGGTATGAATAAAGTTAGGGAGGCAGAAATTGGAGAAATGTAGAGAAATGAAGTTCTAGAATAGCCAGTCTGAAATAGTTGTGATGAAGAAAACTGCCATGTAATGGGTCTTAAATGCCAGGGTAAAGAGTGTTCCCTTAATGGGTCAGGTAAGGGGGAAGCAGTGACTTGGACTGTGCTTCATGGAGAGCAGTTGGAACTTTGCTTGGCAAGACCTGGAATACACCCGGAAGTTGCACAGATAGATGGGAAAGGGCCTAAACGCATCGTGGCAAAGGTGGTGGAAAGACAGACAAATGTCTGGCACATTGAGTTCATGGAATCCATTGAATTTGGCAGCAAATTAGATAGAGAGGGTGAGGGAGACTGGAGTTAAGGATAACTCCAAAGTTTTGAGGCTGTCTCAGGAATTTTAACAAATTGGAAAATTAGAAGAAGGAGCTGTTTAAAAACAGACTTTAAATGTATTTTTAAACCCATAGTAGGCAAAATCTCATTTGATTATTAAATATATGCATGTTTAATATTAGTATCTTCAAACCTTTCTAGTGAATATGTAAAGTTCTTTTTAGATTTCTTAAGTTGTATTCAGAAGCCTATGTTATTAAGAAGGCAGATATTTTAATCTTGCTCACTAAAAATGGTCGAAAGAGTTGAGATCTTGTTGTAATTTCTGATCAATTCTTTTGAAACAGTTCGGGATTGATCTACCTTATTGTCTTGTCGTACAAATGAAGTGAAAGGTGTAAATTTTTTCTAGGAGTTCTACTTTAAGACAAGAAAAATATTTTTGTGTGTAAAGGTAAGTAAACAGATGGTTGGGACTACTGTCTTTTTGCTTGAGATATTAAAACATGTTTCGGAAGACATGTAAAGTCTTACTTGCTCTTTGGTCTTTTGTTTATATCAGATGTTTTTTATCTTTTTATGTACCTTTATATATTAATGTTGTACACATATGATAGCATGTAGCTCTTTGATTCTTCTGTGATCCTAGCTATATCTCATTGAAATGTTTAATGGGCAACCTAAAGAGACAGATAAACTCAAAATAAATATATCCTTCACTGCAATTAATATTTAATAATGAACAATACATTGCAACTTTATTAAGTCATTTATGTCATACAAAATCTATGACAATCTATTTTCTTTTTTTTTTATTATTTTTTTTTTTTTATTTTTATTTTTTTTTTTTATTTTATTTTTTATTGTGAACAAATGGGATACATGTTCTTTCACTGTTTGTACATAGAGTAAAGGCATACCATTTGTGTAATCATACGTTTACATAGGGTGATGTTGGTTGATTCATTCTGTTATTTTTTTCCCCTTCCCCCCACCCCTCCCATCCCTCTTTTCCCTCTATACAGTCCTTCCTTCCCCCATTCTTGCCCCCCTCCCTAACCCTCACTCTAACCCTAAAACTAACCCCTCCCACACCCCATTATGTATCATCATCCACTTATCAGCGAGATCATTCTTCCTTTGGTTTTTTGAGATTGGCTTATCTCACTTAGCATGATATTCTCCAATTTCGTCCATTTGCTTGCAAATGCCATAATTTTATCATTCTTTATGGCTGAGTAATATTCCATTGTATATATATGCCACAGTTTCTTTATCCATTCATCAACTGAAGGGCATCTAGGTTGGTTCCACAATCTGGCTATGGTGAATTGAGCAGCAATGAACATTGATGTGGCTGTATCTCTGTAGTATGCTGATTTTAAGTCCTTTGGGTATAGGCCAAGGAGTGGGATAGCTGGGTCAAATGGTAGTTCCATTCCAAGTTTTTTAAGGAATCTCCATACTGCCTTCCAGAGTGGTTGCACTAATTTGCAACCCCACCAGCAATGTATGAGTGTACCTTTTTCCCCACATCCTCGCCAACACCTGTTGTTGCTTGTGTTCTTGATAATCGCCATTCTGATTGGGGTGAGATGGAATCTTAGGGTGGTTTTGATTTGCATTTCTTTTATTACTAGAGATGTTGAACATTTTTCCATATGTTTGTTGATTGTTTGTAGGTCTTCTTCTGTGAAGTGTCTGTTCATTTCCTTAGACCATTTGTCGATTGGATTATTTGTAGTCTTGGTGTTGAGTTTTTTGAGTTCTTTATAGATTCTGGAGATTAGTGCTCTATCTGAAGTATGATTGGCAAAGATTTTCTCCCACTCTGTAGGCTCTTTCTTCACATTGCTGATAGTTTCCTTTGCTGAGAGAAAGCTTTTTAGTTTGAATCTATCCCAGTTGTTGATTCTTACTTTTATTTCTTGTGCTATGGGAGTCCTGTTGAGAAAGTCTGGTCCTAAGCCGACATGTTGAAGCTCTGGACCTACTTTTTCTTCTATAAGATGCAGGGTCTCTGGTCTGATTCCGAGGTCCTTAATCCATTTTGAGTTTAGTTTTGTGCACGGTGAGAGATATGGGTTTATTTTCATTTTGTTGCATATGGATTTCCAATTTTCCCAGCACCATTTATTGAAGAGGCTATCTTTTCTCCATTGCATATTTTTGGCCCCTTTGTCTAGTATGAGGAAATTATATTTGTTTGGGTTTGTGTCCGTGTCTTCTATTCTGTACCATTGATCTACCTGTCTATTTTGGTACCAATACCATGCCGTTTTTGTTACTATTGCTTTGTAGTAAAGTTGAAGTTCAGGTATTGCAATACCCCCTGCTTCATTTTTCCTGCGAAGGATTGCTTTAGCAATTCTGGGTTTCTTATTCTTCCAGATGAATTTCATAATTGCTTGCTCTATTTCTGCAAGGTACATCATTGGGATTTTAATTGGAATTGCATTGAATCTGTATAGCACTTTTGGTAGTATGGCCATTTTGACAATATTAATTCTGCCTATCCAGGAACATGGGAGATCTTTCCATCTTCTATGGTGTTCTATAATTTCTTTCTTTAGTGTTCTGTAGTTCTCATTGTAGAGGTCTTTCACCTCTTTTGTGAGATTGATTCCCAAGTCTTTTATTTTTTTGAGGCTATTGTGAATGGAGTAGTTTTCCTAACTTCTCTTTCTGAAGATTCATCACTTATGTATAAAAATGCATTGGATTTATGAGCATTGATCTTGTATCCTGCTACTTTACTGAATTCACTTATGAGTTCTAAGAGTTTTCTGGTGGAATTTCCTGGTTCCTCTAAGTATATAATCATATCATCAGCAAATAGGGATAGTTTGAGTTCTTCTTTTCCAATTCGTATCCCTTTAATTTCTTTGGTCTGTCTAATTGCTCTGGCTAGAGTTTCAAGGACGATATTGAATAGGAGTGGTGAGAGAGGGCATCCCTGCCTTGTTCCAGATTTTAGGGGGAATGCTTTCAGTTTTTCACCATTAAGAATAATATTAGCCATGGGCTTAGCATAGATGGCCTTTACAATGTTAAGGAACGTTCCCACTATCCCTATTTTTTCTAGTGTTTTGAGCATGAAGGGGTGCTGTATTTTATCAAATGCTTTTTCTGCATCTATTGAAATAATCATGTGATTCTTGACTTTAAGTCTGTTGATATGGTGAATTACATTTATTGATTTCCTGATGTTGAACCAACCTTGCATCCCTGGGATGAAACCCACTTGATCATGATGCACTATCTTTTTAATACATTTTTGTATGCGATTTGCTAAAATTTTGTTGAGAATTTTTGCGTCGATGTTCATTAAGGAAATTGGTCTGAAATTTTCTTTCCTCGATGTGTCTCTATCTGGTTTAGGTATCAGGGTGATATTGGCTTCGTAGAATGAGTTTGGGAGGGTTCCCTCCTCTTCTATTTCATGGAATACTTTGAAAAGTATTGGAATGAGCTCTTCTTTAAAGGTTTTGTAGAACTCGGCTGAGAAACCATCAGGTCCTGGACTTTTCTTTGTTGGTAGGCTTTTGATGACTTCTTCTATTTCATTACTTGAAATTGGTCTATTTAAATTGTGCATGTCCTCCTCGTTTAGTTTAGGCAATTCATAGGTCTCTAGAAACTTGTTGATATCTTCGAAATTTTCTATTTTGTTGGAATATAGATTTTCAAAATAGTTTCTAATTATGTTTTGTATTTCAGTCGTGTCTGTTGTGATACTTCCTTGTTCATTCCGAATTTTGGTGATTTGGGTTTCTCTCGTCTTCTCTTTGTTAGTGTGGCTAAAGGTTTATCAATTTTGTTTATTTTTTCGAAGAACCAACTATTTATTTTGTCAATTTTTTGTATTGTTTCTTTCGTTTCAATTTCGTTGATTTCAGCTCTGAGTTTAACTATTTCCTGTCTTCTACTACTTCTGGTGTTGGTCTGTTCTTCTTTTTCTAGGGCTTTGAGCTGTAGTGTTAGTTCATTTATTTTTTGAGTTTTACTTCTTTTATTAAATGCGCTCCATGAAATAAATCTTCCTCTAAGTACGGCTTTCATAGTGTCCCAGAGATTTTGATACGATGTTTCTTTGTTCTCGTTTACCTCTAAGAATTTTTTAATTTCCTTCCTAATATCTTCTGTTATCCATTCCTCATATAATAGCATATTGTTTAATCTCCAGGTGTTGGAGTAATTTCTGTTTTTTGCTCTTTCATTTATTTCTAGTTTCAATCCATTATGGTCTGATAAAATACAAGGAAGTGTCTCTATCTTCTTGTATTTGCTAACATTTGCTTTGTGGCATAATATATGGTCTATTTTAGAGAAGGATCCATGTGCTGCTGAGAAGAAAGTGTATTCACTCTTCGTTGGATGGTATATTCTATAAATGTCTGTTAAGTCTAAATTATTGATTGTGTTATTGAGATCTAAGGTTTCTTTATTCAATTTTGTTTGGAAGATCTGTCCAGTGGAGAGAGAGGCGTGTTAAAATCACCTAGTATTATTGTATTGTGGTCTATTTGGTTTCTGAGATTGAGAAGGATTTGTTTGACATACATGGGTGAGCCACTGTTTGGGGCATAGATATTTATGATTGTTATGTCTTGCTGATTTATGGTTCCCTTAAGCATTATGAAATGTCCTTCTTTATCCCTTCTGATTAACTTTGGCTTGAAGTCCACTTTATCTGAAATGAGGATGGATACCCCAGCTTTTTTGCTGGGTCCATGTGCATGGTAAGTTTTTTCCCATCCTTTCACCTTTAGTCTTTGGGTATCTCTTTCTAAGAGATGAGTCTCTTGCAGGCAACATATTGTTGGATCTTTCTTTTTTATCCAATCTGCCAGTCTATGTCTTTTGATTGATGAATTCAGGCCGTTAATATTCAGGGTAATTATTGAGATATGATTTGTATTCCCGGTCATTTGACTCATTTTATTCATTTATTTGCTTATTTTTGACACGACTTGGTTCCTCTTTATTTGAGAGTTCCTTTAGGATATCTCCTCCCTTTGCTGATTTGCTTCTTTGTTTTTCATTTCTTCTTCATGGAATATTTTGCTGAGAATGTTCTGTAATGCTGGCTTTCTTTTTGTATATTCTTTTAGCTTTTGTTTATCATGGAAGGATTTTATTTCGTCGTCAAATCTGAAGGTAAGTTTTGCTGGGTATAAGATTCTTGGTTGGCATCCATTTTCTTTTAGGGCTTGAAAAATGTTATTCCAGGCCCTTCTAGCTTTTAGGGTCTGGATTGAAAAATCTGCTGATATCCGTATTGGCTTCCCCCTGAATGTAATTTGGTTCTTTTCTCTCACAGCCTTTAAGATTCTGTCTTTATTTTGTATGTTAGGTATTTTCATTATAATGTGCCTTGGTGTGGGTCTGTTGTAATTTTGTGTATTTGGAGTCCTGTAAGCCTCTTGAACTTGATTTTCCATTTCGTTCTTCAGATTTGGGAAATTTTCTGAAATTATCTCATTGAATAGGTTGTTCATTCCTTTGGTTTGTTTCTCTAAGCCTTCCTGAATCCCAATAATTCTCAAATTTGGCCTTTTCATGATATCCCATAGTTCTTGGAGATTCTGTTCATGATTTCTTACCATCTTCTCTGTTTGTTCGACTTTGTTTTCAAGGTTAAATATTTTGTCTTCAATATCTGAGGTTCTGTCTTCCAGGTGTTCTATCCTATTGGTTGTGCTTTCTATGGAGTTCTTAATTTGGTTTATTGTTTCCTTCATTTCAAGGATTTCTGTTTGGTTTTTTTTCAATATCTCTAACTCTTTATTGAAATGGTCTTTTGCTTCCTGTATTTGCTCTTTTAACTGTCTATTGGTGCGTTCATTCAATGCCTGCATTTGCTCTTTCATTTCATCGTTTGCTTCCCTTATCATGTTGATTATGTACATTCTGAACTCCCTTTCTGACATTTCTTCTGCCATGCTGTCATTGGATTTTATTGATATAACATCCAGATTTGTTTGAGGCATTTTCTTCCCTTGTTTTCTCATATTGTTCAGGTATCAGTGGACTGCAGAGATGTTGCAGATTTCCTCTATTGACTTATAATGTCCCTGAAGATTGCTAGTGTATCCCCTCTTATCCTTCAGTAGCCTGAAGTCTTAGAGGAAGTTGATACTTCGGTGTTCCCCTAGGTAGCTGCCTCTCTAGGGGTGGTGGTCTTCAGGTGGGGTATATTCCCTGCTAGAGGGCAGAGGTGCCTCTACTTGTTGACCAATGGTCATCCAAAGGGGAGCTAGACTGCGGGCTAAGGCAATGCCTGTTTGGGCCTGTGTCTCTGGTTTTACTGTCTTTGTGGGAAAACCTCACTCGGCGGGGAAGACCCACCCGGTGGGGAGGTCTCACTAGTCCGTTCCCCTCCTAGAGGTTCTCCTCAGTCCACAACTACCGCCTGTGCAGGGCAGCCTTCCCAAGCAGCGTTTCCAGGGGCCTGGACCTACCTCCTGGGCTTGGGAGCCCTGCCCTTCGCAGACGAGTCTCCTTAGGTGGCCCCTCCTCAGAGAAGCTGCCCACAGTCCTGGAACCTTCGCTCCACCCCTCAGCTGGTCTCTGTGTAGCTCTTTCAAGAAAAGGTGCTTAGATCCCCGGCTCGGACCGTGCTTTGCACCTAATCACTTGGCTATGCGACCCCTCCTCTGAAGAGTCACTTGGAGCCTCGTACATATGCTCCAAGCCCCAGTGACCCGTCACTCGTCTCTTCCTCCAGGCAGGTGTTCTGTGTGGGCGCTTGGAGACAAAGCCACTCACTGCGCACCTCCACCTCCTCAGGACAGCCCCCTCCCCGTTGTTCAGGCAGTTGCTGAATCCAAATAGTTCGCCACCCAACTCTTTCTCTGGCAGCCCCCGGAGCCCTGGCAGATTGGTCCAAAAAACCAAAAAACCAAGCGGTGTGCTGCTCGGCCTCCTCTGCAAGGTCTCCCACTTTCCGAGCTCACTGTTCCAATGAGGGTAGATGTGTCTTGCTGCCTGGGCAGGGCAGCCTTCCCAGGGGCCCAGACCTACCTCCTGGGCCTGGGAGCCTCACCCTTCGTAGACGAGTCTCCTTAGGTTGTCCCTTCTCAGAGACGCTGCCTGAAGTCCTGGAACCTTCACTTCGCCCCTCAGCTTGTCTCTGTGTAGTTCATTCAAGAAAAGGTGCCTAGGTCCCTGGACCGGACCTTGCTATGCACCTAATCGCCTGGCTATGCGACCCGCCCTCTGAGCAGTCACTTGGAGCCTCGTACATATGCTCCAAGCCCCAGTGACCCGTCGCTCGTCTCTTCCTCCAGGTGTGGGCGCTTGGAGACCAAGGCACTCACTGCGTACCTCCACCTCCTCTGGGCAGCCCCCTCCCCGTTGCTCAGGCGGTTGCTGGATCCAAACAACTCGCCGCCCCACTCTTTCTCTGGCAGCCGCTGGAGCCCTGGCAGATCGCTTCAAAACCAAGCAGTGTGTCGCACAACCTCCTTTGCAAAGTTCCCCGCTTTCCGAGTTCACTGCTCCAGCAGGGGAGGTGTGTCTTGCCGCCTGGGCAGGGACAGCCTTTGCAGGCAACGTTCCCAGGGGCCCGGACCTCCCTCCTGGGCTTGAGAGCCTCACCCTTCGCAGACGAGTCTCCTTAGGTTAGAGAATCTGCCCGCGGTCCTGGAAACTTCAATCCGCCATTTTTCGCTCCGCTTCGCTGTCCGTTTTTACCGCTCCGGCGGGGGAGGGGCGACCCGCCGAGTCACTGTACTTCACAAAGTTTTCTGCGTTCCGGGGCTACTGCCCCTTCGGGGACGCCTCCCCTATGGGAGAAACTCCCCGGGCGGCTTTGAGTTGGTCCCAAGTCACTATCTCCTCTTTTGAATCTTGAGTCCTGGAGCAACATGAAATGCAGCCGCCCTCTAGTCCGCCATCTTGAACCTCTCGACAATCTATTTTCATGTCATATTTTTATTTTATAAGTTTTATACTTGACATACTTTCCAAATGTTTTAGATAGGGGAAAATTGATTTTATTACTCTGAGAAGACTCGTTAAAAAATAAAAGGATTTGTGATACGACTCTGAATAGTTTTCATAACACATATACTTAAGACCACCTGAAACCAGTGCCTATCAACAATTCCATTTTGCCAGACTGTGGAACATGAAACTTGACTAAAGTATTGGCTTGAGAGATTCCTAAATGCCAGTAGCTGTCCCAGAGCACTTCCTTTACCTCCCACTGAGGCTTCAGTCAAAGCCACTGTTAAATGTTGGTATTATTTTGGAGGATTGTGGCATATATAAAAACTTAGACCAGCAAGACATGCAGTGGAGAAAGTAAGCTTCAGTCTGTTGGAACACTTAGTAAGTCCCAGGAACTCTGCTGAAATGACTTTCGCTTTGTTCTCATAACATGCTGCTTCTCATTTACTTTAGTCTCCCTTCTGTTATCATCACTCCACTGAAACTTTGCAAAGGTAATGAATTACTTCTTCTATTCTCAAATCCATTGACCTCTTTTTAGTCCTTTTACTCTATCTCAGGATCATTTAGCAATTAGGAATTCCCTTCTTAAAATTATTCTCTGTACTCTTATGACCATGGTGCTGCATCTCCCCCTCCTTTGCAGGTTTCTCTGCCTACTCTGCTTCCCTTTTTGGGGTTCTCAGAAATTCAGTCAGAGGTGTTCTCTCTGGGCCCTCTCCTGGCTCACTCCATCCACTTTCATGACTTTGTTAAGCCGTACAAGATGCTGATGGCTCTCACATCTGGTATCCCAGAACAAGTTTGTCTTGCATTGGATCTGATAATTTCTGTACTTATAGACATTATGATTTTTAATTATAATTATGGAAATTACAAAAATAGAATTCTACATTTACAGAAGTATAATTATTAGCACCACACTCTAACCAACTGAACTAACGGGCGCCCCAGAAGTATAATTTATAATTATAATTTCAGAAATTACATCTCATTGGAAGATAAACAGGAACTTCAAGCTTGGCATGTCTCATATCCCAAACTATGCTCATTTTCCCTTCCCACACCAGTTTTACTTCTCTTCCTTTGTTCCCTAATTACTCAACTGTACCATTATTCTACCCGTTGCCAAAACCAGAAACCTAGAACTCCTCATGGGTCCTTGTGTGCTGTATCTTCAACTGAGTTTTTAAGACCTACTTGCCCTCTCTCCTTAATATTTCTCAAGTATGTCCACCATTCTGTACAGCTAAGCTGTGCTCCTGTGGCACAGTGTGTTGAATTCTAAGACACTGTATTGTAGTAACTTGTTTTTTATATTTTGTGACACTCAATATTTATGGATAGGGACTGTGTCATTTCCCCCCTTTTATATGCATTACTTATAAATATTCAGTGTAGGATTAGTAGGTGTATTTGTAAGAATGTTGAATGAATTAATGAGTAACCAAACTGAGATCAATAGCAGCAGCATTCCACTCGAGGGACTCATTGCCTAGTGAAAAGATTCCTAAGTACAAATAATTTTTTTTCTATTTGAATATGTTCTAATTAGTTATACATGACAGTAGAATGCATTTTGACACATTGAACACAAATGGAACACAACTTCTCATTCCTCTGGCTGTATATGGTGCAGAGTCACACCAGTAGTATGATCATATGTGTATATAGGTTAATAATATCCATCTCATTCCACTGCCTTCCCATCCCCATAACTCCATCCCTCCCCTTTGTCCCCTCTGCCTAATCCAAAGTTCCTTCATTCTTCCCTACCCTCCCTCCACATTATGGATTAGCATTTGCTTATCAGAGAAAACTTTGGCCTTTGGCTTATTTCACTTAGCATGATATTCTTCAGCTCCATCCATTTACCTGAAAATGCCATAATTTCATTCTTATTTAAGGCTGAGTAATATTCCATCCTGTATATGTATCCCGTTTTCTTTGTTCATCTGTTGAAGGGCACTGAGGTTGGTTCTATAGTTTAGCTATTGTGAATTGAGCTGCTATAAACATTGATGTGGTTGTGTCACTGTAGTATGCTGATTTTAAGTCCCTTGGGTATAAACTGAGGAGTGGGATAGCTGGGTCAAATGGTGGTTCCATTCCAAGTTTTCTGAGAAATCTCCATACTGCTTTCCAGAGTGGTTGCAACAATTTGTACTCCCAGCAGCAATGTACGAGTGTACCTTTTCCCCCCACATCTTGTCCACACTTTATTATTGCTTGTATTCTTGATAATTGTCATTCTGACTGGAATGAGATGAACTCATAGAGTAGTTTTGATTTGCATTTCTCTAGTTGCTAGAGATGATGAACATTTTTCCTATGTTTGTTGATTGTATTTCCTCTTCTGTGAAGTGTTTGTTCTGTTCCTTAGCCCATTTATTGATTGGATTATTTGGGGGGTTTTTTTTGGGTGTTAAGATTTTGAGTTTTTTATATATTCTGGAGATTAAAACTATGGAACACTAAAGAAAGAAATTGAAGGAGACCTTAGAAGATGGAAAGATCTCCCATGCTCTTGAATAGCAGAATTAATATTGTCAAAATGGCCATACTACCAGAAGTGAAATACAGATTTAATGTGACTCCTATTAAAATCCCAATGAAATTCTTCATAGAACTAGAAAAAGCAATTATGAAATTCATTTGGAAAAATAAGAGACCCAGAATGGCCAAAGCAATCCTTAGCAAGAAGAGTGAAGCAAGAGGCTTTACAATACCAGACCTTAAATATACTACAGAGCAATGGTAACAAAAATGGCATGATATTGGCACCAAAATAGACATGTAGGCCAATGGTGCAGAATAGAAGACACAGAGACAAATCCACATAAATTTGGTTATCTCATATTAGACAAAGGTACCAAAAACATACACTTGAGAAAAGATAGCCTAATCAACAAATGGAGCTGGGAAAACTGGAAATCCATATGTAGCAAAATGATATTAAATCTCTATCTTTCACCCTGCACAAAAATCAACTTGAAGTGGATCAAAGACTTAGGTACTAGAACAGAGACCCTGCACGTAATAGAAGAACAAGTAGACCCAAATCTTCATCATGTCAGCTTAGGACTTGACTTCCTTAACAAGACTCCTAAAACTCAAGAAGTAAAATTAAGAATCAATAAATGGGATGGATTCAAACTAAAAAGCATCTTCTCAGCAAAGGAAACAATCAATAATGTAAAGAGAGAGCCTACAGAATGGTAGTACAAATCATTTTTAAAAGCCATCAAAAGATTGTTATAATATAGTGTGGTATGAGCTAGTAAAACTCATGTTTTCAAGTAGGAAGTGATTAAATGTTAATATCTCAAGAGACTGTTTCTTTTTTAAGGGACTCTCTCTTGAAGAGATATAATAGAGGTGTAGAAATGTTTGTGATATCCAGCCATGTTTCTTTGAAATGAGGCCATTTTGTGACATTGGAGATATTTACAGTACTTTAAAAAACAATTTTACTGACTCTTTAAAACTCTATCTCATCTTTTGTCAGTTTCATGAGGATTCAAAAAAGTGAGACAGTATGTATTAAATTTTTTGACATCTATTTGGCTGGTTAAGAGGCACGAGGACCATTGTTTCTTTTCCTTTTCCCTATGAAACTACTGTTACAATTTCTGTTCTCTAACAGAGTTTGAAATGATTCTGGTCTTCCAGTTTGTATTTTATAGATAATTCACTAATAACTAATTATAAAAATACATTTTTTTCCACCTTCTATCTAAAACAATTTAGTAGGACATAATGCTGGATCTATTACTTTGGGAACCCCCACATTTTAAATGGTGTTGTGACAGAATTTTGGGCAGGCAGTTGGTGAAGCTTAGTAGCCCTGTTATCTCCCACTTGTTAGTCATATAAGCTGCTTTTGTTATCTATTGGAGGATTTTTTAAAAAATTAGTTTAGAGGAAAATATTTTGAAAACCATTGGTTTACTTGATGTAGGTATTCAAGGAAATTGTCTTGCTGACAAATGAGAGAAACAATGAAAATAGAAAATGTATAGTATTTTCTTTCACTAACTACTCTTTTCACATTTCACTTGGAGGTACCCTCAAAGACAGGGACTGGGGAATGCTGTGTGTTTCTAATTGTAGGCAGGCGAAGTGTCCTGTCTCATCTGTTTTCCATCAAATACTTTGAGTCCCACATGATATTTCCATTGTCTGGTAAGAGAACCTATGAACCAGGGCCTGACAAGGGTGGAGTGTGAGGAAGAAATTTGGGGGGATGATGAGAAGCAGAAGTTCAGTGCTTCTGAAGAGCCAGGAGAAGGGTGGGCAGTGTTGCCAGCGTCATGGTGTTCACATCACAGTGCTGAGAGGCCTTTCGTGCCAGGAAGCCCAGGTCAGGTCAGGGTTTTATAGATTTTGGCCAAGGTCTGTTTCAGATGAAAAGTAAGTGTTTAAAGGTGCTGACCATTGCCCTAGCTTTCTTTCCCATTCCTTTGGTCCCTTTCTTCTCTCCCCTGCCCCAAATAAGCTTATCCTAGATGCAAAATCCAGGTTGCTACCATAGTAACCATGCAAATAGAGCATAAAGGAGTGCTATGTGCTTTAGTGTCATGAAAGTGGAAGGAAAACTACACATGGAGATACTTACAGATAACATAGAGGATGGTGCAGGGAAGTGTCTCTGAGAGAGAGGGTTGGAATGGACTTTGCCCAAGAAATAACTTGGACCTGAAAAAGCAGATATAATGATTCTTTTTGACCTAGGGAGTAACCATATCTCTTGAAACACTTTAAAAAGTTGGCAATGTTGATTCAAAACACTATTTTTAAAAACTTACTTTCTAAATGATATTTTTTAGGGAAACTGTAACTGTCAGTTTGAAGGATGGGATTCTCTTCAGCAGAGCTTGTAAAAATATCCATGGCCATATGTGAAACAGGTTTAGGGCAGTTTGTCATAAATAAATGAGTTTGTCAAATACGTACGCACAAAACCTTTTTTTTTTGGCCTCAGAGGAAAAATTCCAGAGTCATAGGTAAAGAAATAATGGCATTTTTACAGCACATCTCACACATAAGTAGACATTACATTGATATATGTGTTACTAGGAACCAGTAGCTTAAGGACAGGGGTTAATTATATCTGGGGGAAAGATAATATTGGAAAGTCCAGATTTGGATGTGGTCAGGTCTGGGGTCTTAGTAAGAGGCTGAGGAAAACATTACTTTTATTCTGGCAATGACTGCCCAAGAAGCATATTTTTTTAAAATGTATTTTTTTAGTTGTAGGTGGACACAATACCTTTATGTTATTTCTATGTGGTGGTGAGGATCAAACCTAGGGCCTCACACATGCTAGGTGAGCACGCTACCACTGAGCCACAACCCCAGCCAAGAAGCATGGTCTTTAATCATGGTAGCCACGCTTGGTTCAAATCCTTCACTTCTAATTATGAAGACAACATACGTTCGTAATAGAAATTATGTTTAGTTCTACAGCCATTGTGAACACTTGTGGTCTTTTTATGCATGAGTATGCATATATATTTGAAAGATGCATATATAATATGTTTTGATATAATGTAAACTCATTAAAATTGGAATCAAGCTTTACATTTAATTTGTAAGCTATATTTTTATTTCATTCATTTAATACTTCTTCATTGTGTACCATAATGTAGGGATTTTATATCTATTATGTATTCCCCCAAAGCATGGCACTTAATATTCTGTGTTGTAATTTATTGAACTTGTTCTTTATTTTTGAACATTTATGTTGTTTTAAGTTTTCGCTATTGTAGTTAATGTTAGATCCTTGCCTTTTTGCCACTTCGGTTCTTTTGTTGCAGTATTTCTGATTATTTTCTGAATCGTATTTTCAAGAAATATAATTATATTTTAATAATCCACAATTTAGGGAAAGTTAGATGAACTTAAATTTTTATAGCACCCAAACAATAGGATATTGAGGAGAAAATATAAGACATAATTACTACAGCTTCCTTTTCAGTAACCCAGAATACTGGGTAGATTTTAAATGGTTTAGAGTTTAGCATCACTTTATTGTTGGTGCATTGAAATTCTACCATTGTGGGATTGCCTGATATGTCACAGGTATTTGTGGTGAGAGATCATGTCCTTGTGAACTGCTTTTTATTTCTCAGACACCTATCTGAGACCCTCTCAACCCCCAATTTGTATGTGTATAGCAGTGTTTAGGGCCTAATCCTGTACACACTCCTGAGTTAGTGATGCTGGAAAAACATTTCACCTTACTATGACCTTAGGGAACAAAAGAAACAGAAGAATTTAAGAGAAAAGCCTTACTCAGTGCATAGAAGTAGTCAGTTGTGTTGCATGATAGTCAACAAACTGCTTTTATTGAATTTTGAACTGTATATGGTAAGTGGTTCTTTTAGATATTCCCTGCAGTAGCTCATGTCTGTAAGGTGAAAGATACCTGATAGTTTGCTCCCTTCTTCCCTCCCCCTGCTTTCTCTCTCTCTGCCTGAATGTATGTACACACACACATGTCTTTTTTCAAACATGTGATTTGGTTCACATCAGTAATTTGTAGCATCTACAAATATTGAGTCAAGTGTTTATAATCTTCCCATGAAATGCTTCAGAGTTCGTCATATGAAGTCATTGGTTTCTCTTCAGTGCTAAGTCATAGCAAATTATCATCTTTTTTAGGTTGATTTTGTAGAGTGTTAAGTGCTATTTAAATTTCCTTAGATATGAAGCCATTTATTTTTCTCCTAATCACTTAAAATAGCACAAACCAATCAACTGGAGTTTTTCTCTTTTTTATGAATCTACTGATCTACCTCTGACTCACGTGCATGTTTCTGCCTTTAGGTCAGTGGGAACTTTTCCCAGCCGTGTTTTCTTTTTTTTCCCCCCTTCATTCCTAATTTCTCTCAGGAACAAATGGCAGCATAGTTAAGCATTAGAAACTTGTTGCTGAAGGTGCTAACCTAAACATCAGTGCCAGGATACGACTGAGACTTAATAGACTAATTAATTTGTCTACTGCACCCTGACCTGGGAATTACATACAATGGGCTATACTTATGGAACTGAGAGACTGGGATCCAGAGTAGAGAAAATGCAACATTTGTATGCTTTATATATCAACAGGCAATTAATACTGACTTCTTTAAGAAAACAGGTTTTGAAAGTAGAACCCTGTTCCATCAGGTGTTCTTGAAGGTTTGATACTATATGATTCTGTGTGCCTTTTTGTTTCAGTTTTCTTCTTTTACATTTTACAGTATTACCAAATAGAACCCTCAGATGACTTGATCCAAATATAAATGTACTGCTGACCTCCAAAAGAGCAAAATTATATATAATACCCCATAGTTTCTCTATTCTCTCTTCTAACAGTGTGTCCTCAAAATAAGCACAGTAATTCTTAGGAAAAAAATATGAACTTGAAGCTTGAATGGCATTCTGAAACTTGTTTGTGGTATGAATTCCTCACTATGGTATTCATACTTCTTTCAGCAAGAAGATTAGTTTTGTTTCCTTTAACTTCCTTTTCTCACTTTTCCATTTTAGAGGTAGTTTAAACATATTTCAGTGACAACATTTGACCACGGAATTCATGGTGCTGAAGAGAAACTGAATTGAATAAATCTATTAATATTACTATGTCAGTCTATGGGTTCTGTACCTCTGGATCTTGTGTATTCACAGAGGCACTAAATAATCTCTTTGCTATTAGGAGTTTATGTAGAACAGAGTTTTAGCATTTCAGTAGTTTGTGAATGTGGAAGCATTCATTAGAGCACCAAACGTGTGCAGAGCTTTTGGGAGACACTCTTCTAGGCACTGCTGATAAAGTTGTGAACATGTCTGGCATTTACCAGCTTCGCTAGGGATTGCACAGAGGAAGTCACACACCGAGTAAACACACAGAGTGATAATAGAGCTTAAGGCTGTGGTGCAAAAAGATGAAATAAAAGACTGTGTGTGTGTGTATGTGTATATGTGTGTCTGTCTGTCTCTCTGTCTATAGTAGCGAAGGTATTTAGGGAATGACTTTCAGGGAGGCGATCACAGAAGTGCTAAGCAGTGAACTGATAGCCTTTGGGTACATGCTGGTCTTGTTTAGTACTGGCAGTCACTTTACCTGAAGAAATATGCAAGAGATCATGTTTCTCAATATTGGTGTAATGCATGAGACATAGTCGATGCTCAGAGAATGTTAGCTGGATGAGCAAAATAGATAAATATGGATAAAGTGACTTAAGGAGGTTTGGTTTACCTTTTAAAGTTATAGTGTTGCCTCCAGTGGTGAAGTTAAAGGTTTCAGTTTTGTATGAATTTCTTATTGCTAAAATGTGATGCTAGCCTCACCTTAGCAGTGATTTATTATTTCTTTTATAGGTTTCAGAGTAGTCAAGAGTGTAGATGTACCTGAAGTGGATGTCTCTTGTATAAATCCAGTAAGAGAAGACTGCTTTTGTAACAGTGTCTTATGCTACTAATATCATTGGCATATTTACATGATTGGTCTTCTAAATGAAACCAGATGGTCATAATCATATACCTCATAGAAATTATATCATTGGTGTCAACACACAAAATCATTTTATGATTTTTCCCTGAAGTTACTGGAGGCCATTTGCCACATTTCTAACCAGGTCACATAGAAGTTAGTTAAGGTGTTACGGCAGTAATTTGAATTCTGGGGATAGAGTGGTTCCAAATGAAGGTAAGAAGTCAAGTGGCACAAAAACCTAACACAATGAGTGACAGTCAATTTGACTTTTTTGCCTTCAGATGAATTTTTTGTACTGATTTAAAAAAGCCCGATGAGCGGGCATGTTTGCAGCCTCTTCACTTTGACAGGCTTTTTGGAAGAGACAGACAGGAGATAGAATTCTGTTATCTCTGAACACTTGGTGTTTGAAAGACATTCCAAGATCAGTAGGCAGATAAACAGTTTCCAGTTTAGTCTTTAAAATATTAATCTTGACCTGTTTCTTCTTGTTTATACACCAAGAACTACAGTTTTAAAGATAGAACGTACTTTTAATTTATTCTCAAGCTAAGAGTGAATTTGACTTTCAGCAAAGATTCATGTTAAATGTTGCTCAGAATTCTTTTCCTGACTCTCCTATCCTTCGGTTTGTTTTCATCCATACCTACGCTTTTTTTAAAATTTTTTTTTTCCTTTTTTTTTTTTTTTTTTTTTTGGTGCTGGGGGTCGAACCCAGGGCCTTGTGCTTACAAGGCAAGCACTCTACCGACTGAGCTATCTCCCCAGCCCCCTTAAAATATTTTTTTTAGTTATTGATGGACCTTTATTTTATTCACGTATTTATACGTGGTGCTAAGAATCGAACCCAGTGCCTCACACATGCTAGGCAAGAGTACCACTGAGCCACAACCCAGGCCTGCACACCTATGCATTTAATGATTGTGATTCCTTTCCCTGCGTCCCTTAGCTCCTTGTCATTTCTCTGTTGGACTCTAGTTTCTTATGATCTGTTCATTTCCCTTCTTTTCAGACTGCCTATCATTTAATTTGCAGCATGGACATCCAATCCTGTCAGTCTCCATAAAGTGACCTCCTCCTGCTGGTGCCTGCAGGGTTAGAGGAATATGCCATGTGAAATTAAGGCCCTTTGGCTTCAGGGAGTCTTTGCCTGCCATCCTCACCTTGTCACCTGTCACTAGCTTTTCCACACCCACACTGAGAACCTGTGTGGTTTTAAATAGTTCCTTACACATCTGCTTGCTCATCCACTCAGGTCTGTCTCTTTACATTTGCTGTTCCTGCTTTCTTACATGCCATTCTTACTTCTTGACTTGTTTACTTGGCAACTTTTATTTATCCTTCATGATTCTGTTTAAAGAAAATCTATCTTTCTCTGTGATACCTTCCCGGGCAGAATTGATTAAGCATGTGTTGACTATTTTAATTTGCAAAGGGATAAATCAGATAGGGGAAAGTAGGACAATGAATGATGGTTGCTATGGATATCAGTGGTACATGAGAGAGAGGTTAGTCCACATACACTGATAGTCAAGTACTAAAAGCAAATGCCAGATGAAAAGTGAGATGATTGACATAAGAAGTATCTTTTTTTAACGGTGGATTTAATGAAGAACAGGTAGACCAGAAATACTATAGGGCAAAAATGAATGGTCTAAAGGTAATAATCTGGGGAAATTTAACAAGTCCTGTTTGTTCAGTTACTTTTCTGTATCCCTGCATCTTCAGAAATGAGGTTGCTCATTTCTTCCTGGTTTAAGAAAACCACCTCTTACATGAGCATCTTACTTCAGGAGAAGTTTAGCTAATCCTTTCTAGATTTCATGACCTGCTTCAAGTACCAGGGGTAAGAACAAGGTCCAAGTGATCTTTTGCTTCTGGCACTTTTTTTCAGACTCCTTCCAGCTTACTATAATATGCCAAGTTCCATATTTGGTGGAAGTGAGTCCTGAACCTGTCAAATCCATGAAGGTACAAACAGTGTTGAGTTTGCTTTATCATGTGTCTAGAAGAAGACTCTTATGTGACTGGGTACTAAACAGTAGTTATGAACAATATTTATTGAGATCAAAGATGTTATGGCTGGAGCATTGTTTATCCTTGTGGAGAAAACCAGAAAAAAAGCATGTAAGCAAAAAGCCAGATTCATTAGATTTCAAGAGAACAGTGAGAACCATTTAATCTGAATTGAACATGGCTGTGGGATGGAAGCAAAACCATCTCCCTGGGGAATCAAAAAAGAGGAACCAGTGGGTGTGTGCAGATGGCTTACAGACCAACCAAGTAATTAAGTAAGTGTGCAGGGCTAAAATCTATAGCCACAAGAAGCAGCTATAAAATTCTCACTTGCATAATAGTTCCCTGAGAGCATTGGGCTATTTCAGTGACACAGACATGAGACATGAAGAAAATTTAGAGAACCCTTAGCCATTTGTTCCCTTTGGGTCCTGAGGTCCCACAGTTAACCAATGCCTTTCCACTTTTCATGGTTTTCTTGTTTGTGTTTTGAATGTGATGCCCAGGGGATAGCAGGGATAGAAAGCCATGCTCATGTGCCTTAGAATCACTTATGTTTTTTAAAGTCCCTGTTTGGTCTTTGGAATTTGATTTTGGTAAAATCTCTATTTGGTTCTTGGAATTTGTTATTGGAACATGTCGAATTGATAGCATTTTGTAGATAGGGAAATTGTGTTCTCAATATGCTTTGGATTTTGAGGTACCATAGAAGATAACTGTAATAATAGTTTACAGTTAATGTATTCCAAATTCTCTTTAAAAGCACATTATAATTTGAGCAATACACTATTTCTGTGACAACCCTTTGTGGAAGGAAATTAGGTCAAAGAAAGGTCTGTGAATTTTGCCTAATATTCTAGACAGTCAGAGTCCATAATCTTAACTCTGAATCACTGTGTTCCTTCTGCCATTAGGACAAATAAAAAATTGTTTAAGGGCTCTGATATCCTAAATGGGAATAGCCAACTTTTAACAAAGTATTATGGAGACATATGATAGACCCAGATGCTTAAATTGATACATTTTTAAAAAAATATTTTTTAGATGTTGATAGACCTCCCACACGCACCTCTTGAAAACTTGGAATGGAACCACCATTTGACCCAGTTTCCCACTCCTCGTTTATACTCAGAGAACTTAAAATCAGCAAATTACAGTGACTCAGCCACATCAATGCTTATAGCAACTCAACTTGCAGTAGCTAAACCATGGAACCAACCTAGGTGTCCTTGAACAGATGAATGGACCTTTATTTTTTATTCGTTTATTTATATGTGGTGCTGAGAATTGAACCCAGTGCCTCACACATGCTAGGCAAGTGTTCTACCACTGAGCTACAACCTCAGCCCCAAGTTGATATATTCTTAAGGAAAGTCTGTATGTGATTCAAAAAGAGTTACAACTACAGATATAATTTTCCCCTATATTTCTTTTTTGTTCTATAATTCATTTTATAGCTTCTAACCTAGTATTATGAGATAAAACCAACATAATAACTAAACTGTTCACAAATTTAATACTTCTTGATAACATGATTGTACGTGATATCACTAGATCATCCTGACCTCTTAAAGACTTCAGTTTGAAAGTAGGTTTAAGGGTCCACTGTGAGTGTGTATTTGGAAATTCTCCTAGACTAACCTAATGTGCTAGTTTGTGCTTGATTTCATCAGTCCTGTGAAGTTCGTAAACTTTGTTAAACCTGTCATGTCCCAATGTTCTGTATATAAGACATCTATAAAAAATTTAAACTGAGCAATTTTATAAGTATCTTATGCAATTTCATGTTTTATAAGTGTCCTATATACAGGATGATGGCCCATAATGAGTTTTAAAGACAGGCCGAAAGCAAACTGATAACTACCTAACATTGGATATCTCACTGCAGCTTTCTGATTTTCTGTTAAATTCTTCATAGAAACAAACAGAGATAGCATATTACTACTACAACTTGGTAATATGTAGCAGAAAAATCTTATTTGTTATTTTATATTTTTTATATTTTTGGATTTCCATGATTTGATCATAACTTTCTCCAGGTATTTCCTAGGAAAATGTCACTTTTTGGGTGTGACATATTTTAAGCCAAAAGCATATTGGGACACTTTTACCACGGGTGAAGCAAGCCAACACTCACGAAATTACCTGGAGCACTTCTACAGTATCCTATTCAGTCAATGTGTTCAGTACTTTACACTGAATTGTTGGCTCTGAATCAAATACATTTACAATTTACCCCCATTTTTCTTTTTTGTCTAGGAACTAGGTCACCAGCACTAATGCCTTTGGGGAGTTATTATTATGTTGTGATAATCAAACATTTGTGAAATAACAAAACAAGAATTGACTGGCAGAGAACAGTTTGACACTGTGTTAGTCAGTTTTTCATCTGACTTCTTATAAATTAAGACTTTTTCAGTATTGCTTATGGGCATTTCAGTATGTCATAGTCCTTGGGGAATAAAAATTTCATAATTTCATCAGAGCTTTATGTTCTTGAAAATTTTTTTTGTGTCTTCTTCATAATTGTTTAATATGTGAAGAAGTAGTGTTTACTGAATTCCAGGGTAGATATAGGCTGCATTCATGTGAGGACGCTGGATTGCTAATTAGAATATAGCTAGTTACTGAATTAAGTGTCTCTATCATATCCCCAACTATGCACTAAGGCCACCGTAACTGCACTGAATTTGCTTTTCAATTTTAGCTGAACTGAATGTGTTACCAATCTTCGTTACTTCTCCCTCTGTTGGTCTCCAGAACTCACTCCTGAAGTTCATTCTCACTAACACAGCAATCCTCTTCAAAGCTTTCATACTCGAGTTACTGAGTTTTGGCACAGACTTTTAACTGATTTTTCTGCTTCTGATTTTTCTAACCCCCTGCAGAATAGTTTCTCTGATTTTTGAAGTGCATGGTAGTAAGTAAGTTATGCATATTCAAGTAAATGGTCATCAACTGGTCAGAAATCAGTTCTCAGAGGTAGTAGTGAAACCTGTATCCTGGTGCTCCTATAGGTGTTTTCTAAAAAAGAAATGCTGCTTGTTACTTTGAATGAATAAACATTTAATAGTTAAAATTAGCATTTTCTTTGTAAAGATTTTCTCTTTTATTTATAAAATATATTTAGACATTTAGAAAGGAGAAGATCATGATGAAAGATCAGCAGGTGGTATGGGCAATATAAACAAATGAAAGTGAATTAGCATACTTATAGGACATTTTCACAAATCAGTGAGGTTGTTGAATTGGTAATGATCCATTTTTTCTGGGCTTATTTTCAAAGGTTTGGGCTCTATGTTTTCAAGAAGAAAATAGGGTTGGGGATGTGGCTCAGTGATAGAGCACAGACCCAATATGTGCAAGGCCCAGGGTTCAATCATCAGCTGTACACACACACACACACACACACACACACACACACAGAAAGGAAAAAATGAAAAAAGAAAGAAAGAAAAACAAAAGATAAATCTGATTCTAGCTTTTTTGCTTTTCATCAAAGTTTTTTAGTAAAATTGTTGATACTGAAAAGTGTGCAGAGAAGTTGTGTGAACATTCCCTTCTATTATTTTGCTTCTCAAATGCCACTCATCCATTTCCAACAGGTGTCCTGCCAGCTGTGTCCAAGTGGTTCCAGTGATTTAGAATCTGTTTCCACACTTACCTTGTATTGTGGCTATTTACTGTAAAAAGAGTTCTCTGATTACAGAATTCTTTGGCACAGACAAAAGACCAGGAGATAGAAGAGGGAGGCTAATTTGAGGTTTACCTGTTACTGCTCTGGAAGAAGGAAGAAGTGGGGGTGCTAAGATCGCTTTGTGTGTAGTGCTGGCACTGATAAATGAACTTTTCTTTTAATCTTGTGTACTTTGGCATGTATATTTATGTTGTGGCAAGGAAAAATTTAAATGGAGTCAGAATAACTTTATTTTCACAGCTGCATGAAGATACAATGAAAGACAGTTCCAGTTCTCAGAAATTCTAGAGCTATGTGGTCTATTAAAATGGAAAAGATCTCTTTTACTTTACCTCTTTGATGAAGAAGTGAGCAACATGTAATGTCTTTTCTATCTATAAAGTTATATGGTTAGTGATCATAAATAACTGGGAACAGGTAGGAAAGTTTACGAACATATGACCCTTTTGTCAAGATAATAAAAGCAAACTTCAGTACTTTTGGATATTTATATGTTTCATGCTGCTGAGTTTAAACTGTTCTTTGTTTGCTTGTTATTAATCAACCAAATAAATAAGACTCAATAGACAGTACATTAAATAAAGCAGTTTCTCATGCTGATAAGAAGGTTTTACTGTCAGCTATAAATAATCATGGTTGAACCATCTCATTCAAACTGTAGTTATGTAGTTAAACATGGTAACAGATACCATGTTTCAATGTCACGTTATAGCTTATATCAGATTTAACTGTTGCTGTCACTTTATGGCATGCTACTGTTGGACTGTATTTTACCTTTATAGTTGAATTCTAAATAAAAGCAGGTGTTAAGAAATGTTGCCTTAAGAGTTGCAGGAACAGGATAGAGTATATCCAGGCAAATAAATATGGTCTTATTTGTGACATTGCAAATATATTTGTTCTTTGTGGACAGAATAAAACTTGTTAAGGGCTAGGGAATGGTCCAGAACTTTCTATATCTTTGTATGTATATCCTGTGTTATATATGTGCATCTATATGAATTGTAGAACTGCTCTTCATGACATTGATCCCAAGGCACTGAAGTGTCCTTTGTCATCAACCTGCCTCTATTAAGTTTTGAACTTTCCCTTTCTCTAGAAAATGAAAATAACTAGACCACTTCATTCTAAGAATAGTCTAGTATAGGTTGATCATACCTAATACAAAAGTCCAACATCTGAAACTAGAGCCTTGTAAATGCTAGGCAAACAGTCTATGCATTCAGCTACATCCACAGCCCCCAAATCTGAAACTGCTTGAGCATCATCAATAGGTAAAGTGTATGTAAATATTTTACAATCTGAAAACCTTTCAAATCAGAAATTTTCTGGACTTGGTGTTTTTCATAAAGGATTCTTAACCTGTATATGTGGCAGACAAGCTGGCTGTGTACTCAGGAATCCTGAATGTGAAGTCTTGCTCTTTTCTTCACTCTGTGTGACACTGTGTGAGCTATTAACATAAATTCCTTTGTGTGTTCAGCTTCAACTGAGGGTAATAATAGGACCTATTACATAGGTTTGTTTGTAGGTTAAACGAATTAATATGTGTGCCATGCTTAGGACAGTGCCCTGCGTCAAGACTTAACTGGTTCATTCCGATGCTTGGTCCTCCCATCCCTGATGACTATAGCTTGAGAATTACTTTTGCAGGAAAGTGGGACTTTATGTAGCCTTGTTTTTCATGATATTCACTTTGAAATTAAGGAAATGAAAATGGAATACCATAAATAATTTCTTCAAGATTAGACAACTAGTTAGTGGCTAATTTGAGCCTGAAACTTAAACCTTTTTCTTTCTTTTCTTTATTGTTTTTGGTACCAGGGGTTGAACCCAGGGGCACTTAACCACTGAACCACATCCTCAGTCCTTTTTTTTTTTTTAATTTTTAAATTTTGAGACATGGTCTCACTAAGTTGCCTGGGGCCTTGCTAAGTTGCTGAGGCTGGCTTTGAACTTGTGATCTTCCTGCCTTAGCCTCCCAAACCACTGGGATTACAGGTATATGCCACCACACTTGGCTAGCACTTTTTCTTTTTCTTTGTTTTTTGTTAAAATTGAGGAAAAATTCACCTATCATAAGATTAACCAACTTAAAGTGTACAATTCAGTTACATTTAGTACTTTCATTGTGTGTACAACCATCTTTATCTAGTCTAAAAGACTTCGTCACCTGAAAGGAAACTGGTGATGCAGTCACTCCTCACTGCCCTTTCAGCCCCTATCCATTGATAAACTACTTTCCATCTGTAAGGATTCACCCACTCTGGATATTTCACATAAATGGAGTCATACAATATGGACCTATGACAATCCTTTGTGAATGTACTGAATTTGTTCTGTTTTTTTCTCTCAAGAATATTTTAGTAATTTTAGTAGTTATCATTTAGGCATTTGATTTTCAAAATTTCTTTTTTTCTGATTTGGACTTGAAGATCTTTAAAATACTGAAAATGTGGATAGTAGAAAATACTTAATATTCATATATTTTAAAAGTTATTTTAAAAATCTTCACTTGGACTGTGGTTTGCATGCTTTGTTATGAAAGAACCTAAAATGAGGAAACCAGGCTCTTCTACATTGGCATCTGACCCAGGATGAAACTATTAAGTATTTTGCCATAAAAATTGGTAGCAAGTTTTTAACATACAGGTGTAAACTCTTAAAATTAATAAAGCATGATTGCCTTGCATTTCTCTGGAGACCATGATTTAATTCAGTATACTTACTCTGTAGATATATCACTAAAGAAAAATGGTTTTATTTGCTTAGGAGACCTTGTACAGTCTTCTTTCAGTGGTCTAATGATTTATGTGCAATTTTTGCAAAGCACTGTGACATGTAAGGTGACATGATAATATTTGTACTTTTTGGATAGTTCTTGGGGTTAGGGAGGCTAAATAAAGGCAGAACTATAGAGAGGACCTAATTACCTGCCTTCAGTATTTTTTTTTTTAGACGAACTTACTGCCTTATTGTAACAGTACTATAATGTTTATGGTGCAACCTGTATACCTCCATTGACTGGAGAGATTGAATGGCCTGACTGTCTGGGATATGTAATAGATTCCAGCCTTTTTCCGTGACATCATTATTATAACAGACTTCTTTGAGAATATGAACAGCAGCTGTGCACTTTTGTGAGTTTTACATTATGAACCATAACAACTTTTCAGCTCTATACAAGTGATAGGGCAGCTTGATACTTAACAAATGAAGCCAAATTCTGAGCTGTGAAACTGTTAACAGATCTAGTAATGACATGGGCCCCACGTATGGAACATTTCATAACACAACAGGGGAAACGGGTGACAATCATTTAGCACATTGGCTAAAAGGCTTTTCTTTACCTCTTGTTCAGTGTAACTTCACTGAGTACAGAATTATAATTTGTGTGTCAATACCTTATCACACCTATCTTCACATAAAGTAGTTTATTTTGAAAGTTTAATCAGATTTTCCAGCATATCAGTGTTCCATTTTCTATCCTTTAAGTAGAAAAACAAGAATTATTGTTCCTTCAGGATAAAAATACTTATTCCTACCCTAAAAGTAGTAATCCGATGGGAAACAAATCTTTTGGTTCAATATTCATGGATCAATTAGTTATAGGAAGAGATATCTACTTCTAATCTGCAGAATAGTAAGGCAAAAATAAAGCATCTTAAAATTTATCTAGCTATTGTCCATCTCCCTATAAAATTCTTTACTTACCATGTTTGCCTCATCAGTTTTCTTTACTTGAATAATAAATGATACTGTGATTGGCAGTATAAACTATAGGACTTCCATGTTTCTATTTTCTCTAGTGAAAGTCTAACTTAGTAATAATGTTGGAATATTTGTTTTCCTGGGATAGTTAAATTATGCAGAATATTTTAAACAGATCAAAATTCTTGAGATGGGAACATTTTTAGAAGAACACCTTTTATAATTCCTTATTATAAATCTAGACTCTTGGAATAACAATGATCTCACAAATCTTTATGTACATATCTTGCTAGAAGTAGTGAGTATTGCTATGGAATGTTGGTGAATCTGTTATCTTTTATGATTCATCAGTGAATTCTTAACTTTTTAGATCATTGCCACTACTTTTTTTTTTGAATGGGCATTACTGCTTTTTTGGAAACATTCAAGAATATAAAATGCTTATTTTTCTTTTTTAGATTTCCATTGAAAATTACAGGAAAATTATAAGTTTTAAAAACATCAAATCTTGCAGTTTGTTCTTAACTCCTGTTAATTTTATCTTTGTTTTTATACATGAGTTAGTTTGAAGTGAGGATGTTATACCTTGAGGAAAAAAAAAAACGATCTGGAGGAAGGTCTTATAATGCAACTTCTTACAGAAGACACTGGAACAAATTTGAAATAAACTACATATAATTGAATTTTCAGTAGTAAAAATTGAAACTATAGTATGTGTTGCTCAGACTAGCCTAAAATTATGAATCTGCTCTTATAAATTTTAGCCTCAATTTCGAAATTAGTTTACTCAGTCAAGCAAAAAAGCCAGCATTAGGTAACTATAGTGTTCGTTTTATAAATGCTCTATTTTGAAGTTAGAACTCACAGTTTATGCCATGATATTCAAAAGGTAAACTTCAAGGAAAGGTCTTGACTTTAGAGGAAGATGTGTGGTCATAATGGTGTGTTTTTAAGGCTTAAATTCAGATTGAGTGATTATCACTCCAGGATTGGAGATTTAATGAGATATACTGAATTAGTCTGGAAATAAATTTCAATTACAATCATTCATTGCATTCCTTTAACAAGTGGTACTTTTTAGTCAAGAAAATTCCAGATATACCTTTTAGGTTGGCTTAATACCCTTTTCATGCTTATCTCTTAGTGAATGTACTTTTAGGAACTGGATAAAGTGAAAGATTTGATAGTGTAAACTTGCTTAGGAATATTTGTGTGGAATAGGCCCATCTTAAAAAAAAAAGTCCCTGTTCTTTTGAGCTCTTCAGTGGTTCATATTAGTGTGCATTAATCTTATCTATTGTAAGGTTTTTGAGGGCTGGAGCATCTCTGTACTTGTATACCCTGAGATGAGGAGCACAGTATGTCCTTAATTTAAATGTTAATTGAAGTAATGTGCTTGCCAAGGAACCAGGATTTGGGCTTTGGGTCACAACCTTTGTGTGATGGGACCCACTGGATAAGTAGCCCAAAACAGTAAAGGTTGAGTTATTCATCTGCCTATCCTGTCCTAGCTCCCATAGCAATAGTCCTTAGGGTTTCACTCCAATGCTGACAGGGTGCCTTTTCTAGCCTGTGCCACCTCTGGCTGTCCCTAGCCTTAGTCCTGAATTATACTCACCTTAACAGGCTTCACTTTAGTCTTCCAAACCTCACAGGTTCAGGTCGTACTACTTACTAACTACCCATATGTCACCACTAGCCACCATCTATTGATGGCTATTATATGTTCAGTTCTTTACTGATGCTAATTCATTTAATTCTCACAATCCTGTGAGACAGGTAACATGTCCAGTGACACACACCAGATAGGGTGGTGATGGGACACTCACCCAAGAGCTGAGTCTAAACCTCTACTCTGAGCCTCTTCATGGTTATAACTGTTGCCCATATGTCAGGTAATTGCATTAATCTAGCTTCAGCTGTGTACTTACCATTCAGACTCTTCCAGAGTGCCTTTGTCCATACCAGGTGGTCAGTTCTACAATAAAACCACCAGAGCCACTCTGAAAGGTCATAGAAGAACAAACATGTTGAGAAGCATGAAGGAGACCTGAAGTGAGGAAGAGAGAGGAGAGACCAGGTTAGTGATAGAGAGGGAGAGAGAGTAAGGTGACATTTATAGTTCTGTGTATCTGTGATCAGAATTTTCAGGCTCCCAAGCCAGAGGTATTGTAGTTAAGAATAAAGTCAACATTTCTTTCTGAAACCAAATGAATGAGTAGAGATTTTGAGGTGTCTGATCCTCATTTAAGTGGGAGCTAACAACAGTCGTAAAGGAAGGATGAGGTTTTGTAGTTCCTACCTTTGAGGAGCTTGGGTCCTTTCTTTTAAAGGATTTGAGGGTCCTTGTATGCTAAGCTCCTCATCTCACCATGCAGCATTGGGCAATTTATATAACTCTCTGAGCTTAAGTTTCATCATTTGCAAGTTGGAGTTTGCCATCACAGATCTGGGCTGTAAAATCAGATCTCTTGGTTTCTTTCCCTCCTTTCTTTCTTTTTAAACTATAGGTGTCTAAGAACAGTTGAAGTTTGCTAAATCTCAGCCTGTGCCTGGGCTTGTGTAGAGGTTGGGAGATGACACTGTGTGGGGAGGCTGTGAAGTTTGTCCTGCTTGGGAGTGTGGGCATAGCTTTCCACCTAACAGGGAGGCAGTCAGAGTTTTTAAGCAGTTTGTTAAGTGTTCTCTGACAGCCGTGATTGAAGGTAAGCAAAAGGGTATGCCATCACACAGGTAATTAAACCTGTCTTTATTTTTTGAAACATGTGAGTTGAATTAAACATGTTTGTCAATAAATTGTATTCTGAAAAGAAATAAAGGTGAAGCTAGTTAAGAGACTAGCCTTCTTTGCAAGGATGGATTTATATTTCTAATTTGTCTGCAAGTGAAGAGTCATTCATTCTTTTAATTCATTCAGTAATGTTAATTGGTGTCTCCACCAGCTGCCAGACTCACATATGTTACTTCCTCAGAGAAAATAATTCAATCTTATCGAGTTGCTGCCTCATGTGAAATAATTGAAATAGGTTATTGTGAGTCAGGGGAAGAAGGATAGCTCCTTGGGACCTTTTAATTGGCCCCAAAAATGTGTTAATTATCTCTACTTCTCATTCATACATATCTCTTAATTATTAACATTTAAAGGCAACACATGTTTAAAAAGCACTCATATATTATGTTTTTTAAAGAAAAATGTTTGGTTTCACTAGCAAGTTCAGAAGAATGTGCCATGACTGTTTATATCACCTTTCCCGTGTTTCTGTCTAGTCTCCAGTACTTTCTCTGTGTGTTTGGAATAGGTTGCATTTCTTTTCCAGAATTTTTATTATGGGGAACAAACAAGTCTCATTTAGACGGTGGTTTTAGTATTTGTCACCACATTCCATTCACTTCATTGCCATTAAAATATCAGCTGGGATTTCCTTTATGGAGCGTATTTTTACAGTAAAGTGGAGGCATCCCAAGCTAGTTCAGCTTTTACCAGCAGGAGATAGGAACAGAGTACCTGATGAAAGCTTTCCCATAATTTCCTTTTGCGAGAGCCAGGTAGAGCTCACAAGGGTGAACCTGCCCACTCAGGTTTATGGAATTGTTACTGGGTAGTTGCTCTTTAGAGGTCAAAAGACGGAGTGAGGAGGAAAACAGGTTGGGATTTGTGATCCTGACAGCAGGCCTACAAATTGCCATACCACCATCAAGTTCCTTATGTAAGTTTCTTAACTAGGGCTCTGTTTTCTCATCTGAAGGATGGACGTCACTGCAGAATAAAGGAAAGCTTGCTGATCCAGGGTTTGTATCTCATCTCCTACCTCTGTCATTTATGGGTCATGAACTTACATCATCTACAAAATGAATCTATCTGATAAAGTCACTGAAGATAAAAATGTCCTCAGAAATAAGTATCTGACTTAACATTAAGCCTTAATAAATGTTATTTTCATCAAAAAATTGTTTCCAACCTCTAAATAGGAACATGAAAGAGCATGTCACACTTGTTTATCTTGAAACTCCCCCACCAAAAAACAAAAACAAAAACAAAAACGAAAATAAAACAGAACTTGGTGAGGTTTGTATTTGATTCTTTCCTCCAAGCAAGCTAGAAAATTACATTATATTCTCATTTTATCTTACTTCTCTGTTATTATAGGCTTAACATTTTATATTTGTAAATGGGTTTTTATGTCCAGAATACTTTTATATCCATTACTGAATTTAGTTCTAGGAATGCCCTATTTCAAGCATTTTGCATGTGGTGTTGACCCATCCTTTTCTGTCACATCTCTGACTTTGAGCCTTCCATTATTCCTCTCTTTGTTTCTTCAGTTTTTTTTTTTCCCTCCAGAAGGGGGAACTTCTCACAGTTCATCCTTATGATACATCTCTGCCAGTTTCAGGGCTTTGAAGCAGTGGTTTTCTTTACTTTCTGGGAACGTCCTTTTGCTCTCACCCAGAGCATGGAGGTCACATGGGAGGTGAACTAAGACCTTCATTGCTTCTCACTATTCTCGATGATGAACCAATGGAGGTGGTTTGAGCAGATCAAGGGCTGCCTTACTCCGTGGAGCCTACAGCAAATCTGGCTCATTACCATACTTTGCCGATTGCTTTCTCTGTGGCTAAATCTTCTCAGTCTGTATTTTCTGCTCATATATTTAATGTCTGGGTGAAAAAGAGTGAGACTTACTCTATTAAGACCTTGACTTAAAAACTGTAGCTTTTGTGCTCGCTTCGGCAGCACATATACTGAAATTGGAACGATATAGAGAAGATTAGCATGGCCGCTGCGCAAGGATGACACGCAAATTCGTGAAGCGTTCCATATTTAAGAAACAAAACAAAACAAAACAAAATGCAGCTTTGGCTAGATGATTAAACTTTCTACCTATAGTGTGGATTGATGTGGTTGCCATACTTGGCTGCTCAGATTGTGCACTACACAATCCTGGGGACTCCATTCACCTAGAATGCTGTATGTAGAATGCACAACTGCCTTTGCTGGGTTGTGATGAGAGGTACATGGACCCATAGAGTAGTTAAACATAACGATAAACATTTCGAAATTATATTTCATTATATTTCTTAACTTCAGTTCAAGTACTTGGGCCCATAGCTCAGGCCTTCAGCCTAGTAGCTGTCTGATCTTGGGCATGTTATTTATCCTTCCTGTGTCTCACATTCCTTATTTTTAAAATAGAAAAACAGTGCCTATCCCAAAGGGGCATTTTGAATGTTAATTGTGTTAATATTTATAAAGTATGTAGAATGATTCTGGCACATACTGAACACCCAATAATGGCTAGCTGTTTTCTTACTGTATGAAAATTATTTAACATATGACTTGCTCCTTGGTAATTCCTGTTGTCATGTAAGACTTATCCTTTGTATTCATAGTTCTTCTTCTTTAGGCTTTCCTAACTTCTCTACATTTCAGATATCTTTCAGCTGTTTTTTGGAATTCCATGTAACAGCAATTATAGTCAGTATGTAATTCAGCTTAGAATTTATGCTGCTTATAGCTTGCATGTTGTTGTCTCTGAAGTGGGAGGACCCTGAAGGCCAGCACCATGATCTGCACCTTTGTGCTGTTCTTAGCTTTAAACCCCTTTCTTCTCCTTGCCTGCCACCACTCAGCTGAACACTTCTAGTTTTTCCCTCTGCTTAGGGCTTGAGGTTTGGAAATTGTAATAGACCATTGAAACTTTTCACTCACAGTCTCTCTTTTAAAGATTTTATAATCCACTTGATTGTTGAAAATAAACATACACAACAGTGAAGAGTTGAAAGTGCAATTTAATTCCACAATTTATGTTTAGATTGATAACAGAAAGAATTGAGAAGAGTGCCATGTCTGTAAGAGCCAAGATAGTGGGAAGAGGCTCTTAGTGGGGTACCACTTACTGGATTGTATGCGATACGTGGAGGTGGGCTGTTCTTCAGACACCTATGAGAGTATGTTATTACTAGCAGCCAATGCCAACATTAACCAAGGGCACACACAGCAACAGGGTGCATCCTGTTAAGCATTGCTCTTGGTGTTTTTAGATGTGTTAGCATATTTCATTCTTAAGATAATTCCATACGTCACTAATTGCTATTGGCTGTTTTATAAATGAGGAATCTGATGCTGCCAGTTGATTTTATTTAATTGTGATTATGAATACAAGTTGTATTTTGTTTCAGAAGTTCACAATTAAATGAAAGTCTTTATATTACTTGAGATAACCAACATTCTGAAATTATATTTCATTATATTTTTTAACCAATCTTGTCTTGTTACTTTTGTTCATGAAGGTTTAAGTTTTTAAACAGTTTTAGGGCCATATGTTCTTTTTTAAGTGAAAGTTTTAATGATAATACTCTATAAAGATATAATATGATTATTAATAATAACAAAAAAGATAAAAGGCTTTTCATGTTTTGGAATGTGGGGTAGCTCATTTTAACCTTTTAAAAAATAATCTAGGTCAGCACTGTTAGATTTTAATGTTTTTTTTTATTTGTGTGATTAAAAACAACTGGTAAAACTTGTCTCCAGTGAGAAAAAGGACAGAGTATTGAGTTTGCAAAAATATGTATTTGGTAGAGTTCTGTATTTAATTTCTATCTATTTGAGTGATGGTAACAGACCAGAACCCATTATCTAATAATTTTGATAATATGATCTTGTCAAACTTATAATATAAATTGTGGATCAATGGCAGATTCCCTCTATTTTTAGGTGGCCCTTTGGTAAAAATATACTTTGATTTTTATTGTGTTATTTAAAGGAAAACACAATTTAATCTTTTTTAGATACTCTTCAAAGAATCTACCTCCATTTCATTTAGATTTGTTTCTAACTACATCTTTTTCTGATGAGACATAGACTGAATCCTGTGACCTCAAGGACAATCCCTTAGTTTCTAATAGAAATAAAAATTATTGAAGGGACAGCTAAAGATGAACAGCAACTGTATTGTCATAAAAGTTGATAGTCTTTTAAATGGTGGATTACTATAATTGTTCTTGGCTTATTCATTTGCCAACATAACAGATAATCAATAGGGCAAGTGTGTGAGGCCTTTAATTGGGGCCATATTTCTTGTGGGTGTTTGCCTGTCTTTTTTCTTCTCATTCACAGATCTTGCTGTGGATTAGTGTTAACAATCCTGTGTTTGAGCATGGCTGTGAAACCTGATGCCTCACCTAGAAGGCCTGTCCTCCATGGCGGTATATGAGGTGTGACTATGAAGTGTGAGACTGGTTTCCACTTTATGGACACACTGTGTACATAGAGTCTGCCTCCTGTTTGGTAGTGTTTTCCTCTTGCAGTATGGGGGTGGAAGACTGTGGATAAGTATTCTCTGTGGCTCTTCCTTTTTAGCATTTTTTCTTTCGAGACTTTGGGATATTTAAAAGGAGTTCTAGTATTTAGTCCACTGTTTGCTCTTTCCTTTGCCTTTTTATCACTCTCATTTTCTCTCAGGGTCTGCTCTGCACCTTTAGGTGAAAAGCAGTTTCCTTTGGCCCACCTATCCTATGTTCCTTTCACTAATCACAGTTAAACTTCATAGATGACATTGTGGTCATTCAGCTCTGAAGTCTACAAGGTAAACATACAACTTGAGTTAGTGAATTCAGTTTTCATCAACTCTAAGATGTGAGATACATTCTAATTGCCTTTGATCATGACAGATGTTCTGATTATGTGTCTTTTAAAAGGATGTTAAAAATGTAAAAAAGTAAAATTGCAGGACTTTGCATCAGTAAGTTATGGTAGCATTTTCATTAGAGGATGTCATTCATGTTTGATATGAAAAGTAAGAAGCATAGTATAGATGGAATCAAGATAGATATGTGTGCCAAACTCCATTCTTTGAGAATTTCTAAAGACAACTCTTTTAAATAGATCATTTTTAACTTTTGGACCTGACTACTATGTATGTTCTTTAAAATATATAGAATGAATCAAAAAAGAAAAAAGAAATTTTCTAATTTTCAATCCATCAATGTTCTGAAAAAGCAGTATCATGTTCTATTTGGGTCATTCACATATCACATCAGTTTGACATTATAGTTAATATCATGTTCTTTAGAGGAAAATGGATGCAGACTCTAGTATCTATCTGTGAAGTCCTAAGCAAAATTTTCTCCTTTCTTTTCTTTTCTCTTCTTTCCTTTCTTTCTTTTTCTTTTTTCTTTTCTTTTCTCCTTCCTTCCTTCCTTTCTTCTTTCCCTTCTCTCTATTTCCTGTTTTCCTTTTCAGATTATAAGCATACTTTCCACAGAGCAGTGTTGAAAAATAATTATGTATATAAGAAAGAGATTGGGGTGTGAGTAGAGTTGGATCCTTGGTTTTTAGGCCTTCTTGTAGCCTCTTCACGTGAGTGTCCCTCTGTGAATGTACATCTCTCTGTAAGTCCTTATTTCTCCTTGTAAGGACACCAGTCATGTTGGATGCTGGCCTACCCTAAGACCCTCCTTTTTACTTAATTGCCTCTTTAAAGGTCCTTCCTCCAAATCCAGTCATGATCTGAGTTACTGAGGGCTCCAACACTTGAATATGGGGGGAATCACAATTCAGCCTGTAACAGCAGGTCCACGGTGGTAATTATTACTAGGAAATGTTTATTGCTTATTTTTAAGGATACTTTGGTGGTGTTTGTGTCAAAACAACTAGTGTAGGTAATATGTGTCACTGTATCCTGAAATGAGGACTTGGCTCAGGCTGGATGGTCAGGAGTTCACATGGGAACATTAGGGTCTTAACTGGATGATGAGGATGGTAGTGTGAGTTTAAGAAAAGGGATCACGGATCAGGAGCTAAAAATTATGGTAAAAACCTCAAGTTTGAAATGGGCATGGTGTGGTTGGAAAAATATGACAAAGCTGATTTGGATGGAAAAGAGCTTAAAAATTGGAAATCTTGAGAGGTTAAGTTCCTATAACATAAGGGATATCAGTTTTAGAATTGCTCAAAATATAGGCTTAGGCGTTTTGCCTCTAGGTCCCTAGTGAAGGAGAGCATCTATTAAAGATTATTGAACTGGATAGTGACATAAGAACTTAGGAGAGTTATGTTCATGTTCTGGTTCTAGAAATTTCTGTGTATTTTTAATATAAGAAGCAAGCATACATTCACACATTACTCATGTAGTTAATAGAAATACCATCTCAAAGTATTTGCAGTGATTGTTAGTAAATGATAATGGCTAGGTAGTTGACGTATTAGCAGTATCATAATATCAGGGTATGTGGAGTACCCTGAAATAAAGCATGCAGGTGATCCCCCACCCTTTCCTCTCTGCTTTGTGACAACATTGTGAGATCTGAGGACCCTTCCAAACTTGGACTCCCTGGAAAAGGCAGTGTTTTATGGAGACTCCTGAGGTTGAATACCGCGTTGGGTTGTTAAAATATTTCTTACTTCTCGCATTTCTTTTAAATATTTTTACCATTATTATTGTCTGAGCCACATTGGCTATCTTTATAAGGACAGCATTCTTTCTTGAAATGTAATATAAAATTTCATTACAAAATATGTAGTTGGGTTCCATTTCATAAAGTTAATTTACTTCACAGAGGTTTGGAAATGCTTTGGCCAGTAAAGTTTTTGATCTTTGATTAAAATGTCAGGTAATAAAAATATTATGTGAGTTGAGATATATCTGAAATAAAATCTAGGGTAGAGAATATGACTGTAGAAGCAAATTGGAAAGTTTTATGCATTATTTATTAATTTTGAAATCCCTTTAAAAGTAAAACATTAAAAGGTCAAAGTGAGACATAATTTGAAAATTAATTTTCAGAGATTTAAATGTTAATTGAATTGTCTGCATATTTTCAATTTTAAAGTTTTTGAATTATTGTTTACATTGAGTGTTAGTGCCCACATGTAATTATTGCATGATCATAAGAACCAGTGACTTCTTTTACCTCATTAGAACTGTCTGGAATGCTAGATTTTTTATTTCCTTTTATAAATATGAAGGGCCAGAAACTTAGTGAATCTTTATGTTTTAAGATGGAAATTTAGTCATTTTTAAAGGAAAGTCAAATTATATCTCAATAAAAAAGAAATATTGTAACATATTTACCACTTCTAAGTGAAATACCTCTTCATTGTGGCGCTAGTTCTGCCACTCTGGTTTTTCATAAGCATAATTTCATGAACAAATCTCCTGTATACCAAACTCTTTAAGAAATCTTCATCATTGGACATTATTGTTTTTCCTACTCTGTATGTCAAGGAACCATTTTCAGGGACAACCTAGAAATGGTATAGTCACTTTCTTATATAGCCACATGTTTTTGGAATAGGTGATAGTCATGTTAGAACATAACAGAAGAGAAAAATATTTGGCATTCTGAGGCAAATTAGATTTTAGGGTCTGCTTTAATTTTAAAAACAAAAGCTCTACTGTTTCTAGCCAGTAAACCAAATATCTTGGAGTTAAACATGGAAAATGTTTATAGTGTTGTATAGTTTTATTACTACAGACAGAAGGAAAACAGTTTATGGAGTACCTTTCAGCCAGTAAGAAATTTTATACAGGCCAACAATCAAGAGGTGTACATTTTTTTTCTTGGTTTAGTGAGAATGAATGATAAAAGCTCAAGATATTGAGCCATTCATTTTGAAACAAGTACAGTCCTTCTTGGCTTTTACGTGGCAGTAGAAAACTGGCTGAGTAGAAAGGTTTTATGATTTGCAGAATTGTCTTTAAAGTGAGGGACATGTCCTTTTTCCTTTTTTCTTTAGCCCATCTGTTTTCCTGATGGCTGGAATGCTAATTTGATGGCTAGAACTCAGGAAGCTACTTTGTACCATATACCAAAAGTGACATGTAAAGGATGGTGACCTGGAAGTATAGGAGGAGCCTGGACCTTTCAGAATCATGGAGTTGCCACACCAGACCTTTCTGTTACCTTGCAAATTTGTTTAGAAAGAGAGGGAACTGAACTTCTGTCTGTAGTGTTATTTCATGTTTTCAGTCACTCATGGCTGAAAATACTAGTGACTGAGTTACTCCCTCTTCCCAACCATATCTAGTCCAGGAGTCACTAAACTATGGTCTGAGGGCCAAATCCAGATCTAGCCTACTGCCTCTGTGTGTGTGTGTGTGTGTGTGTGTGTGTGTGTTTATATTTATGTCCTGTTTAGCTCTGGAATGTCCTCTAGTATCATGTGTACAGAGGTGGGGCATTTAGGCAATAATTGGATCATGAGAACTCTGACCTCATCAAATGGATTAACCCTGTGATAACTAAAGGTATTACTGGGAGGTAGGACCTAGTCAGAGGAAAGCAGGTCACAAGGGGTATGGTATGCCCAGTTCCTCTTCCTCTTTCTCTTCTCTTCCATCCAGGGCCTTCCTCTCCTCCCTTCCCGACCTCTGCCTGGTTCAATGGAGGTAACTGATCATACTCTGAAACCTCTGAAACTGAGTCAAAATAAATCTTTCCTTTTTAAAGTTGTTTTTGCCAGGTGTTTTGGTCATAGTGATGAAAGTCTGACTAATACAATTTATTTATTCAAATTTATTTATTTTTGGAATGCAACCATGTTCATTTGTGTACAGGCTGTCTGTGGTTGACTGTGACTGCCTTCTTGCTACAGTAGCAGATTTGAGTATCTTTGTCAGAGACCACATAACCTGCAAAGCCCCAAACATTTGTGATCTGTTCTTTATAAATACTTTTTTTCGATTCTTTTTTCTTGAGAGAACTTATCAACATCTTACCCAGGCTGACCTTGAACTCCCAATCCTCAGCCCTCAGCCTCCAGAGCAGTGGGATTACAGGCATTTGCCACCATGCATCGCTAATAGAGAAATTTTGCAGATCCCTGAGTTCCTCTGTTGACTGACTTGATTTATCTTTCTTTGAAAATGTCTCATCTTTTTCTCCTGTATTCCTGTTGGATGCTTAGCAGGGTAATTACTTTCACCTCATGTCTGAACTATTTTAGTTACCTTGTTAAAAGTGTTCTTTAATCTTGTGTAATTTTATCACTACTATGCTAGTAGATATACTATAATATGGTAGGCTTTCTTAAATGGGTCACATTATGTCAACCCCATGATCAGAAATTACAGTGCCTTCCTGTTTCTTAAAGCACCAGGTTGTAACATTTTTGCTTGCCTTTCATGATTCTTATATGCTTGCCCCTATTCTACCATGTCAACATTATTTTTCTTTTCCTATTAATGATTTACTTTTAGATGCCAACATGTGCTAGGAAATCTAAGACAAATACATAGTTCAGGTTATCTTTTGTGAAACAGCAGCTCCTGATAGGTCACTTAGCTGTCAGTCTCCCCTATTCTGGTCTTTCTTCTTTGTTGCTTTCTGGGCCAGTAGTCTGGTCTCATGTGCACTTCTGTATAGCCTTCAGTGACTCTAGATCATTTCCATGGCAGGCTCTTCAGTCTGTTGGCATACTGTACAAGGCCTTGTGTGACACGGCCCCTGCATCCTTTTGCCATTCTATTTTTTTTTTTCCATTTGATTAAGCCACCTTTTACTTTGTTCTTGAAGGACATGCCATTTCTGGTTCAACCCAGTTTCTGTACCTTTGGCAGATATAATGTTTCTGTCTGAAATATTTTTTTTTGCCCTCTTTTCCTGTCAATCTTTTTCCTCCCATCGTGTCCTTATCAACCCTTCCTAGATTAAATACAAATGATGCTTTAATTGTGAGGTGTTCTTTTTAATTTATTTATTTTTAGTTGTCAATGGATCTTTTATTTTATTTATTTATATGCAGTGCTGAGAATTGAACCCAGTGCCTCATGCATGCTGGGCAAGCGTTCTACCACTGAGCCACAACCGCAGCCCCTGAGGTATTCTTGCCACCTCCTTCTTGGTTCTTTGCTATCTCCCGTGCCACCACACAGTCTTTGCATACCTGTTACTGGGCATGTGTTTATCATTGCTTTCGGCATGAAGTCACTTTTCCTCTCCTAGACAGCGACTCCTCAGACTGAAGTCTCCTGGTCATGTGCTGTCTTTCCATCTTGTAACTTTCCCTCCTGCCAGTTATCAGGCATTTTAAAATTTGTGTTATCTGATTAATAGTTGATTAATGTCTTTCTAGTTTACTGTTACCCAGACCTGACCTATGTCTTTTTGCTCAACCAATGTATAGCTCAGTACCTCACACAAAATATACCAGTACTTGATTGTTGAATGGGTCAATTAATTTGTTGAGAATAAAGACTTTTTTCTTTTATGTTGTGCCTCTGTCATTATAGCACTGAACTCAACAGTGTTGATTATAGTCACTAATTATATTATGATTATAGTTGCTTTCTTCTATAGTCACGTTTTTTGAATAGGTGATGTTCACGTTAGAACATAACAGAAGACAAAAATATTTGAATTCTGAGGTTTTTAAAATGACATCAGGTGCATTTTAAAATGCAGAAGAATCCTTATTTATTTATTTTGGTACTGGGGATTGAACCCGGGGCACTTAACCACTGAACCACATCCTCAACCCTTTTTATTCTTTGATATAGGGTCTTGATAAGTTGTTTAGAGCCTTGCCAAGTTGCTGAGGCTGGCCTTGAACTTGCGATCCTACTGCCTTAGCCTCCTGACCTGCTGGGATTACAGGCATGCATGACTGTGCCTGGCAAGGATTCTTTTTAATGTGGAAGGTTTTTTTCCTCAAATAATTTTATCATCAATCCTATAAGTAAAAGGGATCAAAGCAGAAATGCAGTATTTGAACATACTTCTCCCTCATAACCCACTAGGCTCCTGAGGTAATGTCCTAGAGTTCCTGGTACCTCGTGGCTTCAGTGCATGGGAATTCACTGTAGAGTGGAAATGCATTAGCTGTTATGGCAGGTAAGCAGTGCTTTTCACCAAGCCCCATCTGTGACTCTATGACCATGAGCAAACCATTTAGCCCCTAAGACTTGGTTTTCTCTTCTTTGAAATGAGAAGGTTGTCCTAAATGTTATTAGTATTTCTTTTTAATTATGTATCTAAAAATTCCAGGTTTATTCCAGACCTTAGTCCTCACTAAAGCTATGTACTCGTTTAAAAAAAATTGTTCTTTTTAGATATACATGAGAGTAGAGTGTATTTTGACATATTATACATACATGGAGATAACTTATTCTAATTAGGATCCCATTCTTGTAGTTAGTTATACTTGTGGAGTTTCACTAGTCAAGTATTCATATATGAATGTAGGAAAGTTATGTCCAATTCATTCTACTGTCTTTCTTATTTCCCTCCCCCTTCCCTACCATTCATTCCCCTTGGTCTACCCCAATGACCTTCTATTACCCCTCCTCTTATTGTGAATCAGTATCTGCATATCAGAGAGAATATTTGGCCTTTGTGTTTTGGGATTGACTTATTTCACTTAGCTTGATATTCCATTCCAGTTCTATCCATTTACTGGCAAATGGCATAATTTCATTCTTCTTCATGGCCGAGTAACATTCTATTGTGTATATATGTGACATTTTCTTTATCCATTCATCTGTTGAAGGGCATCTAGGTTGGTTCCATAGCTTGACTATTGTGAATTAAGCTGCTATAAACACTGATGTGGCTACATCAATGAAGCTGTGTACTCTTTTTTTCTTTCTTTTTTTTTTAATTGTAAACAAATGGGATACATGTTGTTTCTCTGTTTGTACATAGAGTAAAGGCATTCCATTTGTGTAATCATAAATTTACATAGGGTAATGTTGTTTGGTTCATTGTTATTTTTTCCCTCCCCCCCCACCCCTCCCACCCCTCTTTTCCCTCTATACAGTCCTTCCTTCCTCCATTCTTGCCCCCCTCCCTAACCCTAACTCTAACCCTAACTCTAACCCCTCCCACCCCCCATTATGTGTCATCATCCACTTATTAGCGATATCATTCGTCCTCTGGTTTTTTGAGATTGGCTTATCTCACTTAGCATGATATTCTCCAGTTTCATCCATTTGCCTGCAAATGCCATAATTTTATCATTCTTTATGGCTGAGTAATATTCCATTGTATATATATACCACAGTTTCTTTATCCATTCATCAATTGAAGGACATCTAGGTTAGTTCCACAATCTGGCTATTGTGAACTGAGCAACTAAGAACATTGATGTGGCTGTATCTCTGTAGTATGCTGATTTTAAGTCCTTTGGGTATAGGCCAAGGAGTGGGATAGCTGGGTCAAATGGGGGTTCCATTCCAAGTTTTCTAAGGAGTCTCCAGACTGCTTTCCAGAGTGGCTGCACTAATTTGCAGCCCCACCAGCAATGTCAGAGTGTACCTTTCTCCCCACATCCTTGCCAACACCTGTTGTTGCTTGTATTCTTGATAATCGCCATTCTAATTGGGGTGAGATGGAATCTTAGGGTGGTTTTGATTTGCATTTCTCTTATCACTAGAGATGTTGAACATTTTTCCATATGTTTGTTGATTGCTTGTAGATCTGTCTATTCATTTCCTTAGCCCATTTGTTGATTGGATTATTTGTATTCTTGGTGTAGAGTTTTTTGAGTTCTTTATAGATTCTGGAGATTAGCTGTGTACTCTTAATGGAGTACACGTGCCTCTTCCTATCCTAATGCTAAAATTTCCCCAAGAACATTTCAACTTCTAATTCCTTAAGACATCTTCTGCTATACCTGTGCTTATAGCTCCTATTACATTCATTGTCTCCATCACAGAAACTAGAACCTGATATGTAGAGCTTCCCAGAATCACCTACTAACATATATTTTAGTAAGTTGGCCAGGCATTATCCACTACCAACTTTTCTTATCCTACACATCCTAATATTATTTCAAAATATCATGGTTCTTTTATTTATGTGTATATGACTTACCATCTGAAAATATTTAAATTTCATTGGAACACTATATCAGTGTCTTATTAGTAATTTTGATTAACTTATCTGCTTAACTACAGAGATAACTATATTTTTGTGTACCTCCTACCAATTACTATTTACTTGTTGATTGATCAGTTGAAAGTTAAATGCCCCTGTAGTTGCTAAAGTTAGAAGAGGAAGAGGTATTTTAAAAATTGTTTTTGTTAATCAGCTTTTCATTACTGTGACCAAAATATATGACAAGAACAACTTAAAGGAGGCAATCTTTATTTTGACTCACAGTTTCAGAGATTCAATCCATATTGTACCAAATTCATTGCTCTGGGCCCAAGTTGAAGCTAAACATCATTGGAGAAAGGGCTTGATGGAAGAACTTTGCTCCCTTCATGGCAGCCAGGAAGCAGAGAGAAAAAAGGGAAAGGGCCACAGGGAAGGTGAATCCTTCCGTGGAACACCCCAGTTACCTACCTCCTCCAGCCATACCCTGCCTGCCTACAGTTACAATCTAGTTAGTCCATTCAAATTAGTATGGACTTATTAGATTACAACTCTGAAAATCCAATCATTTCTCCTCTAAATATTCCTGCATTAATACAGGAACTTTTGTGGGGCACCTCACATCCTAAACAAAACAGTTTGGTAAGGGAACAATTTAAATGAGATTGTATTTATTTACACAGAGTTGAAATTCTATCCTGCTTTTCTTTGTCCACCATCTATTAGATGAAAGAACAGAGCAGAAGAGAGCCCTGTTTTTGGAATCAAACTTCTGAATATGAATCAGAGTTCTGCATTACCTTTAGTCAATTAAAACCTTTTTGACTTTTGATTCCTTATTTTTAAATGGAGATAATGCCTCCTTTCACAGGGTTGTAGGAGGATTACTTGAGCTTGCATACATACATACATCACATATATATGTATCTTTCTATATATACACATATACAAATATACACATACATATGTACGTATGTGTGTATATGTTTATCAGAAGTCTGGCTCATTGTGGACACTTCATCAAGATTAATTACTTTGTGATATATCTTTTAACTGTAGTAACCCGAGGTGAGTTCTGCTTGGGAGGTGGTGGTGGATGTTAGAAATCTAGGTATTCAGAGAGTTCATGTGAATCCATTTTCTGGCCTGGGTTATGTAAGATATTACATGTTGGGTGACTTTTTTTCCCTACAAATTCTCTTTTAGTTTAAATCACTGAAAGAAACTGGAATAAATATGGAGATCCAATAACTTTGGTTAAAACTGATCAAATTTTGTGTGGCTGACTTTTTTTCTTCTGAATTTTTCTGGTGCTGCCCTGAAGAAATGTTCTTCCTGGTGACTGTGTTTCAAAGAAAATATATTTTGATTTAGACTTAAAGAGGAAATTGTGTGTGTGTGTTCTCATGTTTATACATATGCACAGGAGTATCGGTGTGATAAACACATCTCAAGGCACTCAGCGGCTCTGATCAGTATATAAAGCAGCAGCACTTCGATCCAACAATGGAACATTTGTGGAATTGGAAAACACAAAGAAACATTGCAAAGCCAGTCCATTGGCACACGGGGAAAGCGTTAGCCAGCAAAGCACTTAGAATGCACGTACAACCACACAGTTGTAGAAAAAAGGTTTTGAATCTCTCAACACAAAGTCTTGGCTTTGGACTCCTTTAGTTTAAATATTGACTTTTGAAATGGGATGAAAGTTGATATATGCCATGTTGCAGTATCTTTCTCACCACATGTTAAGTGGCAGTAACACAACCTTGTTGGATAACTGGTGCTGTGTTGTTTCTGATTTACAGCCCTGGTAATTTTTCTTGTTCTGGGAATACATTGTATGAGAACACATGTTGAAGCTAAAATTAACTTCAAACCTACCTAAGTAAAAATTAGAATTCTCATATAACTGACTTATAAGTGTTTAGATTTTGAAATGTTCCTTAAATGTATAGATTTAGTTACCTTTCTCAGAAAAAATTATCAGAAGAATAAAAAATATAATCATAGAAACAAAATGGCATCAGGAACAATTGCAGCAAATGATAGTTCAGTTTTATAAGAAAATAGTGTCGACTCTGTTTTCTTAAGAGAGCTCAGTGAGTAGAGCAAAGTAGATGGGGGAGCTGGGGGGGCACAGAAAGGGGGAAGGTAAAGGGGAATGATACTAATCAAATTAGGTTTTGTAGAGGAAAATGAGGGGAGGGGAGGGGGCGGGGGGAAGAGAAGATAATAGAATGAAACAAACATCATTACCCTATGTATGTGTATGGTTATATAAACGTTGTGACTCTACTTTGTGTACAATCAGAGAAATGAAAGTTGTATCCCATTTGTGTACAATGAATCAAAATAATAAAAAAATGAGGTTATGTGCATGTACAAATATGGCATCATGAATCCAACTGTTATGTATAATTATAATGTACCAGTTAAAGAGAACTGAACATTTAAGTATCCATGAGAAAAACCGTAGTATAAAATTTTTGCTATAAGAAAAACTGGCATATATCTGCTTGTTCAAAGTATAAACATACTGTATAGTAGATAGTATACATATACTGTAAAGAAAATAATACTTTTAAAATTGGTCTCATTGCTTTTTTCTCTTCAATGAGTAATCCATTATTCAATGGATGTTCTTTTAAGTAATGAACTCTTTATACTGAACTATATGGAAACTCTCCCAGTAACAGGGTAAGTCTGGAACCTTCACTTGGCTATGTATATAGGACATAAATGTTCTCATTAGAATTTATGACTTAACTTTCATGCCTGAAAAATTTTGCATTTCATTATTTGAGTTTAAAGTACACATAAAAGTTGAAAACCTACAGTTGGGTGACTAACTTTAGATTTTTTTCAATTGTCACAAGTATTCCAAATGGTAGATTTATACTGAAAAGTTTTCAGGAACGAATCCGCTGTTCCTTTAGAGATAGAACCGGGTAGTTAAGGAGCAGATTCTGGGAGTTCCCTGAGGCCAGTGAGGCCTCTGAAGAAATAGTAGTCAGCCTGTAGTGGAACAAATAATTCATCTTGGGATGTGACAAAAGGAACCAGGAAACCCAAATGTCTGAACTATATTTATTTATTTATGTAGGAGGGAGATGGGAATCCATGGCAGAGTATCTCAAAATTTGTATTCAAGCTCTGAAAAGTTTACAGGGAAATGAAACTGTAAACATAGAGATACTTCTCTTATTTTTTTCACCAGGACCAAGCCCTTTTAGAACTTCTGCTCCTCAACTTTGCTACGCAGAAATGCAAATACCTTTATTTTTCTTGTGGTAATGATTGATGATATCTGAATTGAGAAAATTACATAAAACTTGAACTGTTCAGAAAGTAGGATCTGTTCCAAATATAGCCTTGTTGTGATAATGTATATCAGCCACATTTATTGTAAGTCACTCTCTGTAATCACATTTCATTTTTATTAACTTCTATTACAGAATAGCAGTTGTCATTTGCAAGTGTTTTTGCTCATGTTAAAGAGTTTTTTTCCTATCAACTATTTAATAAAACTGTAAGTACCCTCTATTCTGATCATAGTGCTGTAAGAGCTTAAAATCAGACTGAAATTTATTATAGTACATGAGCTATCACACATTCTGAAGAATGGCCACTTTCTTTATCTCACTTGGAAGTTACCTCTAAGAACATGATGAGAATAACATTTTAGTAGTTTACTTTTCCCATTAGTAATTATACAAGTATAAATTGTGTTTGTAACTTTATTTTCAAGGAGATTTTCCTTCTTTTCCCTTTTGTCTTTGAACTTTCCTGGAATCTCTCAGATAGCATTAGCTAATCATATTTGTGTGGTTTATTAGCTTTATTTGCTCAGAAAGGACCAAAGCTAAAAGATCAGAGAGGTTAGAACTTGCTAATTATGGTGGCTCCATCCTGCTTGGTTGCCCTTCCTTGTCAGGACAAGATCTCATTGGGCCTCCACCTGGAAGAACATTATTATGCTCAGACTTGAGACCTAGTGAGTAATTGGATTTATTAAAAATAAAAAATAAAATGGAAAGTTTAAAAAAGCTATTTTATGAACTGCACTTTAACATTTTAGAAATGAAAATGATATATTGGGTTCTGGGTAAAATGTGTTTATTTAAAAATCAGACACCCGACTTTATCAGACTTAAGAATGTCATTTAAAAAGTTGCATTGCTTCAGCCACTAAGATGTTAGCCTAGGGAAATATTGGAGAGGCCGCAAGCCCAAAGCGACTTTGTACTCCTTAATTCAGTTTTAGCTTTGATTCTCAAGCTAAAACTTAAAGGTGGCTCCTGGAGTTGTGCAGGTGTCTAGCCTACAGCCTATGGGCCTCTGGTGTTTGAGACGGCCTTGTGCTGCTGACCCACTGAGGTTTAAGCTCTCGTGAGTTTTACGCTGGTGCCATTATGTTCACCTACCTTTGTTCTATGTTCCCAACTAATTAGATCTTTGCCATTTTGGGGGATTCTACTCCACCCATTTTCTGGTGCCAGATTTCCCTGATGTTCTATCTGGGGTTCCCATCATCACCTTGAGACTTCTGGGTTTTCTGGAAGTTTTTCTGGGCAGGCATATTGGTCTTACCTCCTGGGTGTCCTTGGTCTGCTGCATTCTGCCCATCACTCTGACTACATTCTGACATTGAGACCCTCGCCTGGTCAGCAGCCTGCAATTGCTAGAACACTACATTGGTTTGTCTGATCCATTCTAACAACTAAGGCCTTCTTCTTAACATTTAATAATGTTCTCAGAAAACTTGTAGCCCATTTCAAAACTTTTTCTTTTTTTGGCAGGGGTGTGCCTGTCAGGATATTTAAAATATCCTGTTTGCATTTTAGGATTAAGAATCTATGTTCTTGCTGAAAATAGTCAATATAACCAAAATCTTCCTTCTCTGTTTTATTTTCTCTATAGTGCTTATCACCACTATGTCAAATATTTCACATTTGAATCATATTTATTATTTGTCTTCCCCACTAAAGTGAAAGTCTATTTGGGCAGGAAATATTGTCTGCTTTATTCCCCTCTGTATATTCAGTTTTTGGAACAGTTTTTGGCACACAGTATGTGATCAATAGTATTTGTAGCTTGAAACGTCCTTTGGCAAATAATTATGTCTTCAATTTTAGAAATCGTCCCAAGAGAATGGTCATGGTATTTTGACTGCTTTGTGCTTTCTTACATGTTAAAAGACTGTGATATTTTTATGAGATTTTAAATGTTTATTATACTTTTAAATGTTTCAATATTTCTTACATCTCAGAGTTATAATTTCTGATTAGCTTCCTGGTTGCTTGTAAGCTAGGATTTTATTTTTTATTTTTTATTTTATATCCTATTTTGTACAGCCCCTTACATTTTCTTACAAACTCATTAAATTCATTGAAATCAATTATACCATACTTAATTGATTTCAAGACATAGTTTTAACACATTTTACAGTTGCCAAATTTGGCATATGTTTTGATGTCATTATATGACAGTTGCAGTGTTTTCTCCTCAATACTACATAAAATTATGGAGCAGCAATATAAATGATGATGTTTTAAATTTTATGAATTACTTTAGTTATGTTTAAAATTTTAGGTAGTTTTTAGAATCATTAAAATTTGATTTTTGAGGTAATGTATTCCCATTTGAACAAGAGTTACTGAAAACATTTAAAAAAAATAGCCACCTTTTATATATTTTATATTCTTCAATTACTCTAATAGTAGTATTTTTGAGAGGGTTTGCTATTCCTGTTAAATGAGAGGGAGGATTTATCATCCAGCGATGATTGCAAGGTACCACTTCTGACCCAGCATGTAATGGAAACTTATCCTTTTGCAGTGTGACAAATGAAACCAACTCCCCTATAGGGCTTGAGAGTTTTAGAACTCAACAAGGCTGGTTGCTGCATGTTTTGTCCTCTGTGGGCTTCTGTATTAAGGAGCCCTGATGCAGAGAGTGTGGACAGATTTGAACATCAATCCAGATGTTCCTTACATTTGTCCTGCTCTGTAAGGTATACTTTTTATCTCTAATAAACCACAGGTATCCTCTGGAGGCCTGTTCAATTTTTGAAAGAATATTAGAATCATATGCTAAACAAATGTTTGTGAGACTCTAGAGTATCTCTCCCAGGTAGGAAAGTCACCCAGCTACTCTGGGCGTCAGTTTTTCTTGTGAAATGAGAGAAATGCACCATGGAATCTGATAAGTAAAAAGGAATAAAAATTACTGCTTTTCTCCAAGAGCGAATATGTTGTAGAAGGGTTGTTTGACTTAAAACATATCTTCTTCTTAGAAAAAGTGTTCAAACTCAACACATACATTGGTTGAATTAATTGTTATTAACAGCGAAATCTTACTAAGACAGCTTATTATTCTTTTACTTTAAAGAAAAATAGTTAAGTTCTAGGTTCTATCACTCATGCCAGTTAGCTATAGTGCTTAAGTTTCATGTAACAATTAAAACATTTTAAAACATATATTATTCTCATTTACTTCAGAGATAGATCAATTGCTATTAGTACCTCCCTATTTTTTCTTCCACTCATACTGAGCTTAAAAACACATAATTCAGATCCAATTGCTATTTAATTTTTGCTTGTTTATTAGTACAATTATTGTTTTAATATTAACAATAACATTTCAGATGGTTCATTGACAACCCAAGTTTTTAAACCATCTAAATCTTCATATTTAAATTTTAATAATATTAATATAAATTTTATTAGCAATATTATATAATCTCATTAAATGTACTTTTCTGCCATGAAGTGGGAAGTTAAAGAATAGTTCATTTCTCATATAACCCTACAATTTTAAACTAATATAGGAGATTTCCTCCTTAAAATATTTCCTGACCTAGACAAAGGTGCTATAAATAAAAGTAGAACTGTGATATTATTTAAAAATTAAGATGATGCTCCCAAATTATTTTAAGATCATTTAATTTTGTTTGACATTAATTGTATTTGTATTGATGATTTGTGAGGTTATTTAGTGTAAATTTGTCCTTAATATAAGTGAAGGAATTAGGGAACTAATTATTTAAACTTAACAGTATCACTGTAAACTATAGTATGTACAAAAGTTATATTAATTTTTTGATATTTGTCTTCTTTTTCCTACAACAAATGATCAAAATCATCAGTCAAGTCACAGATGATATGACATCTTTTTTTATTTGTAAAGAGTTTGGGGAAGACCAAAGGTCACTATAAATATATAATTTGTATTTAACTTCTCTTGGTAAGGATAACTTTAGCTAAGTTGCTTTTTTACTGTTTCTTTAAAAAGATAACTTTTTATGACCTTTAAAGTAATTTATGTTCATTGTAAAACATTTGAAAAACATAGTATAAAGAAAAAATGGAAATATTTATTAGTTTAATCCCCTGAGAACCATAGATAATGTTCTTGTTCATTTGTTTCCTTTAGCTTTCCTGGATATACATGAATAAGTATTCATAATAAATATATTGCACATATGTTTTTGTAATTTGATTGTAATAGTCTAATATATCTTGAGCACATCTTAATTTACTACATTTTATTTAAAATGTATTTTAGTAGTATCATGCAATGTTTCCTAGTTGGTTGCTTTGATTTCTTCCATTTCTTGGTGTGATAAATGCATCTAATAAGCAGCGAGCACAAAACCTTAAAAGAGTGCAAACTTTAGAGTCAGACCTATGCAGGTTTCAATTGTAGATTTAACCTTTTTTCTGGATTTTAACTTTATGCTCATTATTTTATCTATTTGTAAGATGAAGATTATGCTGACATTGAAGTATTATTAAAAGTACTTTGGTGACAGCATTTTCATAAAACCCAGTTAATGATATGTGCTAATGGACAATAATGGATAAAAGGAGCAGGAAGCGGTAAGAGGGCTTGGTTGGGAGCTGAGGAGGAAGAAGAGGAGAAAATGAGGACTCAAAACAAGGACACCTAATCTCCAAATGTCCAAGGTGAATTACAGAAGTATTTCATTTCCTTCTCGAGAAGTGTTTAAAGGCTGATATAAGCAATAATTTGCTTGAGAACATCTAACCCTTGCAGTGTAGGGTGGAGCGGTGGAGGCATGGAGCTAAATTCCCATAGATTTGCGCTTCAGTTGAAATGATGAAGAGTGAGGTGGTTTGGTGTGGAAATACATAGGAACACAACATCACAGTTCTTCCAAACCATATTCAAATTCTATTTGTGTGTGTGTTTCCTGCAGGAGCTTATAAATTGGGGTAGAATTTCCTATGGAGATATCAGTGATCATTATTCCTGTATGCCATCTATAAAAATGATATTATAATTTATAATGTGGGTGGAATTCACTCTTTTATCAATTTAAGTGTAAAGTCCCATAATGTTTGTATTGCATTAGGAAGTACAAGTACTTTATGTTGTTAAATGTGTATATTAAAAGTGAGCAGCATGCCCATTTATTTAAAAAAATAGTAATATTGCTAAGTAAGTCAGTGTCATAATTATAATTGGTAATCATTACTTTCTGGCTATGCAGCTATGCAGTGTTTATTGAATTCAAAATTTCAAATTTCTGCCTTTTACTTTTGATAGATTTCTACAAACTGAATTATTAGGATAAAGTATTTACAGTATTGGCATTTTAAAGACTCTGGTCATAGCTCCAAATTGCTTTCCAGAATGTTTTTATCAATTCATCTTCCAATCGTAGTGTAAATGTGCTTTTCTTTCTAGACCCTTGCTGGAATTGCATAATATTATTAAAACTCATACAGATTTTCTTGACTGAAACTCTATTTTTAAATTTTTATTTTTCTTATCACCAATAAAATTAAGATAATTTCCATGCTTAGGCTTCTGTTCTCTTCATTATATTTTTTATTTCTTAGCATTTTTCTTACCAATTTGTATATATTCTTTATATATTGAAGCTTTTAACTGATGTATTTGTAAAAAGATACTATTCATAGTTTAGTATTTATCCTTCATTTTATAAAGGAAAGCTTTTAACATTCAATCTTTATAGAAGAGTCATTTCAGTGTCACTTCTCCATGTTGCACTTATGAACTGCCTTTACTGACTCCCTCTAGCCTTCTAAGACTAGCATTCAGAGCTCCCCATTCCTGGTGTCCCTCATGCACCCCTCATTTCTTTCCCAATTCTATCCTCAAATCACTGATGCAGCCAGATAGACTTTGCTTCTGTTTAGGTAGATCCTGTTCATGGATATCATAATATTATTTCTATGTTCCCTAGTTTTTCCTTTGGAAACCTGTGATATCTGAGCATGGATCTAATGTCTGATTATACCACAGTTTAGCACTGGATTATTTTATAATTTGTTTTATGGTTCATAATTGGATTAGGATCCCTGCTTCATTAAAATGTGCTTCGGAGTAGAGCTCATGGTTTATGCTTTTGTGTAGCCCCAAATCTCCTAGCACAAGTAATAAGCACCCATTGAGCACTAGTTAAATTATGTAACTGTAGATAATTGCCCATTTCTGCTCAATGTCCCAGATACATACATATACACATTTATTTTTGCCTAGCAACAAAGCAGCTAAGAGGAATAAATTATGGAGGGTTTGGAACAAGTGTCTTGGCATTCGTTTTATTGTTTTATCAGTTGTGCTCTGATTCATACAGATCCCATATAGCACCAAAATATAGCCAGGAGAACACTTCATTAACTGAAGTCTGCCAACAGGCTTCACAGAAATGAAGCTCTCAGGTTGTTGGTTAAGGTATTAGGCTCTGCAGGCTCCATAGTCACTTCAGGCACTGTTTTTTGGCAGTCCATCACATAAGTAGGAGAGACATGGGTCTTCTGCCAGCATTGCAAATAGGACCCAGAATATTACTTGAGTGTGAAAAAGGGCAGTCCCACAAAATCTGTCCAGGAAACATCTACAAAGGTTTTCAGAGATTTTGGTCATTTTTTGAGACTTGGACAATGTCATAAACAAATCTGAACTTTTTTGTTTTTCTTTAATACCATAAGATTGTAATACTTGACCTTCTTGTTTTGTTTTATTTAATTATTTCACCTAAACATTTGTAGACAATGTCATTGGGAAAAAAAAAACAAAAAACTTTTGACTTTCTTTGTGAAGTTTTATCAGAACATCTATTTCTATTTTTAGTAATTTCTGTAACATTTCCCACATATAATCAAAATGAGATATAAATTGGTGCTTTTGTGTGTCTATCATTCTGTGTAATAGATTGTTCCAAAGTATAGTGGTTTAAAGCTACAGTGTCTGTTTTATGATATCACACAGATTCTGTAGGTAAGGAATTTGTGTAGAGTTTGTTTGCTTCTAGCTCAGGGTCTTTTAGGTGTTTGTAGTCAGTCAATGAACAGAGTTTGAACAGAGAGTGACTGAAATAGGGGGCTAGTTCGGCATCAGTCTCTTTTCTTATAGCCTCTGTTGGTCTGTGTGGTCTTTGTAAATAATCTAATTTGTGTTTCCTCGAACATGGCAGCCATAGGATCGTTGACTCTAATATGGCAGCTTAGTTTCAAGAAAGAGTCTTACAGTATTAAAATGAGCAAAGTGAGGACTGCATAGCCTTTTATGAGCTAGCTTCTAAAATCAGATAGCTTCATTTATTCAGTGTTCAAAAATTCAAGAAGAGGGAAAATAGATGGTAGGAGTGTCAGAGTTACATCATAAGAAAAGCAAGTGGGATAGGAGAGATTATTGTGGTCGCCTTTGGAGAACAGTCTTCTATAGCATCCTCTGACCGCAATCATTTACAGCTCTCTTACATGCATGATTACTCATTCTGCCTTCAGAAACCCCAAGTCTTATTCCATTACTACATAAACTTGACATCCAGGTCTTGTCTTCTAAATCAAGGCTAGGTATAGAAAAGAGGTAAGACTTCTTGAGTGCTGAATACCTTCGAACTAAAGAGACAAGTTTTCTGCTTTTTAAACCCATGACATCCATTGGTGGGACAAGCATCATGGAAAAATCTATAGTTTATCCTGTTCAAGGGGGAAAATGGGAGGTGTTATTATATTTCCTAGCAGTTCTGAAATGCAATAGTCATGTAGTCATTTGCTTAACGTGAGCTCAGATCATTCCCTGGGAATTATTCTTTGTGATTCATGGCTTTTCCCACTGTGCTCTAATTTCCATGTTCTAAATCATCATTCTTTTTCCAAAAAAACATGTCCTGTATTTACATTTGACAATTTTCTAAGCCTTGTTTTTGAATGTGGCCATTTTTATTTCGTATTCTTTTAGTTCCAAATGGCATAATTCATTCAAAATCTTGGAGGGTTTCTTATGTATCAGTTCATAATTTATTCCATTAACAAAAGTTCACCCCCAAATTTTTGAGATAATCTTACTGTTTTTTATTAACCAGGAATTCCCTGTGAGGCTGCTGATGGATAATACCTGTAAGATTCTTAGTAGTCCTGTTGTTTAGCAGAGAAAGTCAGTTATTATGCCCTTCAGACTCTTAGAAGGCCTTGTATCTATTTTAAATTTAGATCTGTGAGGAACCATCTGAATATTCCTGAGATGTTAATAAAGGGGATTTGTAGTCACCTCCTTACCTTTAATTGTAGAGCAGGTCTTCCTGATTGTTCTAAGTATTTTATGTTCCCCAAGGCTCTCCCTTATGTTCAGATTGCTTTACAATCTGGAGTGACAGAGAATGCAAAATAGTTTTATTTAAAAATGTACTAAATTTTGTCTTTTAAAAAATAGTTCCTTTAAATTTTGCTGAAACCTGAAATTTTCTTTTTTAACTCAACTACCTCTCTGCATTTATTTTTAAATTTTTTATTAATGCATTATACATAATATTGGGGCTCATTTTGACATAATTTTCATAATTATACAAGCATGGGATATAATTTGCTCCCATTCAGTCCCCAATGTTTTTCCTTTCCCTGTCCTCCTCCCTCCCCCTGTTCCCTTTCTATGGGTCTTCTATTTATTTATTTACAGTTTTTTCAAATTAGTGCATTTTGATATACATAAAGGTGAAACACATTATGATATTTTCATATATGTATGTAGGATATTTTGATCAGTTTCATTCCATAGTTCCTCCTACTTCCTGTCTCTCCACCCTTACCCTTGATCCCCTCCCTCTACTCTAATGATCTCTTTTCTATTTTCATGGAATTCCCTGTCCCAAACCTTTTTTTGCCTTATTTTGGTCTAGATTCCACATGAGAGAAAATATTCAACCTTTGCATGACTTTCTGGGTCTGGTTTATTTCACTTAGCATGATGTCCTTCAGTTTCATCCATTTACTGGCAAATGCCATAATTTCATTCTCCTTTCTGACTGAGTAAAAATCCATTGAATATATATACCACATTTTCTTATTCATTTGTCTGTGACCAGCAACTAGGTGGTTCTGTAACTTGGAGTGTGAATTGTGCTACTATAAACATTGATGTCCCTGTATCACTACAATCTGCTGATTTTTCGTTCTTTTGGATAAATAACTGGGTCTTATGGTGTTTCCATATCTGCTCCTTTTAGTAATCAACAAACTGCTTTCCAAAGTGGTTGCACTAATTTGCAGTCCCACCAACAATATGTGAATGTACCTTTTCCTCCCACATCCTTTTCAGCATTTATTAGTATTTTGTATTCTTGATAATTGCCATTCTGACTGGAGTGAGATGAAATCCCATTGTAGTTTCGATTTGCATTTCTATGATTGTTATACATATTGAATATTTTTTCAAATATTTGTAGGCTAGATATACATAAAGGTGAAATGCACTATATTTTTTGTTTTAAGAAGTGTCAGTTCTTTTGCCTATTTATTAATTGGGTTATTTGGTTTTTTGTAGTAGTTTTTTCAGTTCTTTACAAATTTGGATATTAATCCTCTATCTGAGGAGCAGGTGGCAAAGATCTCCTATTTTGTAGGCTCTTCCTTTATACTCGTTCCCTTTTAATTTGATGCCGCCTACTTATTGATTCTTGGTTTTATTTCTTGTGATTTAGAAGTCTTGTTAAGGAAGTCAGTGCCTCGGCCAATGTATTGGAGTGTTGGGCCTTCATTTTATTCTTGCAGTTGCAGAGTTTCTGGTCTAATTCCTAGGTCTTTGATCCTCTTTGAGTTGAGTTTTGTGCAGAATGAGAGATAGGGATCAATTTTCATTCTTTAGTTTTCCCAGGACTGTTTGTTTAAAAGGCTGTCTTTTCTTCAACATATTTTCAGTATGGTATTGTCGAGTATCAGATTGCTGTATCTATGGGGCTTTGTCTCTGTGTCTTCTATTCTTCTGTTCTATTACATTGGCCTTCATGTCTGTTTTGGTGCCAGTACTATTGCTCTTTTTGTGATTATAGCTCTGTAGTATAATTTGAGGTCTGGAATTGTGATGCCTGTAGTAATTGCTCTTCTTTTTCAGGATTGCCTTGGATATTCTGGGTCTCTTATTCTTCCAAATGGATTTTTGAACTTTTAATAGTTCTGTGAAGAATGTCATTGGTATTTTTCAATGGGGATTGCATTAAGTTTGTATGATGCTTTTGAAATTTTTGTGAATGGGATAGGTTTTCTAATTTCTTTTTCAGAAAATCCTTTATTGAAATATAGGAAAGTGATTGACTTCTGTGTATTGTATCCTGCTACTTTGCTAAATTTGTGTATTAGCTTTGTAAATCTTCCTAAATACAGGGTCATGCTCTCAGCAGATAGAGATAATCTGACTTCTTCTTTTCCTATTTGTATCCCTTTAATTTCTTCTCCTGCCTGATTGCTCTGGCTAGAATTTCAAGGAGTAGGTTGAATAGGAGTCATAACAGTGGACATAGTTGTCTCATTCCTGATTTTAGAGGAAATTCTCAGTTTTTCTTTGTTCAGCATAATGTTGGCCTTGGGCTGTCATATATAACCTTTGCAATGTTGAGGTAAGTTCCTTCTATTCCTAGTTTCTCTAGTGTTTTAAACATGAATGTGTGCTGCCCTTTATCAAATGCTCCTGAATCTATCGAGATAATCATGTGATTCTTCTTTTTAACTCTATGTGGTTAATTATGTTTATTGATTTGTATTTATCGAATCAACCTTGCATCTCTGGGGTGAAACCCATTTGCTCATGGCTCATTGTCTTCTTAATGCATTTTTTATGTGGTTTGCCAGTATTTTATTAAGGGTTTTTTCATCAAGAATAGTCACCTGGAGTTTTCTTTCCTTGATGTATATTAGTCAGATTTTTTGTACCAGGATGATAGCTTCATATGATGATTCGCTCTGTTCCCTCATTTTCTACTTCATGAAATAATTTTAGTAGGATTGGCATTAGTGTTCTGTAATGGTCTGGTAGAACTCAGCTGAGAATCCATCTGGTACTAGACTTTTCTCAAGGCTTTTAATTGCTCTTTCAGTTTCATTATTTGATATTCATCTGTTTAATTTTCTACATCCTTATGGTTTAATTTGAGTAAATACTGTATCTCTAGGAACTGGAGTATAAATTTTCAAAATATTTTTTAATGATGAAATACCTACAAGGATATCTTCTTTTTCATCTCTATTTTTGCTGATTTAGTTCTTCTCTCTCTTTTAGTAATTGGCTAAGGTTTTATCAATCTTGTTTGTCTTTTCAAAGAACCAACTCTTTGTTTTATTGATCTTTCGTAATTTTTTATTCTCAATTTCATTAATTTTGGCTCTGATCTTAATTATTTCCTCTCTTCTACTGATTTCAGTGTAAGTTGCTCTTTTTCTAGAGCCTTGAGGTGTAGTGTTAGATTATTTATAGGGTATCTTCCTGTTTTTTTAATGTACACACTAAGTGCTTTAAACATTCCTCTTATAATTGCTTTTGTACTGTCCAGGAGAGTTTGATATGTTGTATCTCTATTCTCATTTGTTTTTTAGAATTTTTTTATTTCTCTCCTAATTTCTTCTGTGATCTGTTCCTCATTCATTTTGGATGATCTGTCTATGGTGAGAGGTGTATTAAAATCATCTGGTATTATTGTATCAGGTCTGTCTGATTCTTTTTATTGAGAAGGGTTTGTTTTATGTATTTAGAAGTAGCATTGTTTGCAGCATAAATGCTTTTTGTGGATAGTCCCTTAACCAGTATAAAATGACCTTTGTTTCTTCTCATTAATTTTGGCTTAATGTCTACTTTGTCTGATATGGAAGTAAATACTCCTACTCCTACTTGCTTTTGGTTTCCATTTTCATGGTGTATCTTTTCCTTTCACATTCAGTATGTGAGTGTCTTTGCCTGTAAGGTGAGTCTTAATGTAAACAGCATATGGTTGGGTCTTTTTTTTTTTAATCCATTCTGCCAATCTTTGTCTTTTGATCGGAGAGTTTAGATCATTTTCATTCTGAGTTATTATATAGCAGTGATTTTTATTTGCTGCCCTTTTGTTTTTTTTCTAAAGCTGAATTCAGACTTGATTTTACTTTTTCTGTTTTAGTGCGATTCATCACTATGCTGGATTTTATATTTTTTATTTCTTCTGCATGTATTTCATCAAGTACATTTTGTAGTGCAGGCTTAGTGGTTATGAATTCTTTGAGTTTCTGCTTACCATGGAGGGTTTTTTTTTATTTTTTTTATTTTATTATTATTTATTATTTTTTTATTATTATACACAAATGGGATACATGTTGTTTCTCTATTTGTACATGGCGTAAAGGCATACCATTTGTGTAATCATAAATTTACATAGGGTAATGTTTGATTCATTCTGTTATTTTTTTCCCTTCCACCCACCCCTCCTACCCCTCTTTTCCCTCTATACAGTCCTTCCTTCCTCCATTCTTGCCCCCCTCCCTAAACCTAACTCTAAACCTAACACTAACTCTTCCCACCCCACATTATGTGTCCTCATCCACTTATTAGTGATATCATTCTTCCTTTGGTTTTTTGAGATTGGCTTATCTCACTTAGCATGATATTCTCCAGTTTCATCCATTTGCCTGCAAATGCCATAATTTTATCATTCTTCATTGCAGAGTAATATTCCATTGTATATATATATATATACCACAGTTTCTTTATCCATTCATCAATTGAAGGGCATCTAGGTTGGTTCCACAATCTGGCTATTGTGAACTGAGCAGCTATGAACATTGATGTGCTGTATCTCTGTAATATGCTGATTTTAAATCCTTTGGGTATAGGCCAAGGAGTGGGATAGCTGGATCAAATGGTGGTTCCATTCCAAGTTTTCTAAGGAGTCCATGGAGGGTTTTTATTTCATCTTCAATTCTTAAGCAGTTTTTATTTCATCTTCAATTCAGTTTTGCTGGATAGAATAATCTTAGTTGGCACCCATTTTTTTTCAAGGCTTGGTATTTATCATTTTAAGCTCTCCAGGTTTTAGGGATTGGACTGAGAAAATGGTTAAAATCCAAATTAGCTTAATCTCTAAATGTGATCTACCTTATTTATTTTGGGACTTTTAAAATTCCATCCCTATTCTGTGTTTTAGGCATTTTAATTATAATGTGTCTTAGAGAGGATCTTTTTTTGATCTTGCCTATTTGGGGTTCTGTATGCCTCTTGTATTTGGATTTCCATTTTGTTCCTATGATTTGAAAAATTTTTTGTTATTATTTCTTAAAAAGATTGTGCATTCCTTTTTTTTTTGGATTTTGTAGCCTTCTGCCCTTCTGATTCTTAAATTTGGCCTTTCATTATTATCCCTGATTTCTTGAATATTCTGGTTATGGCTTATTAACATTTTTTTATTTATCATCAACTTTATTTTCAAGATTATACACTTGATCTCTAAGATCTTGGAATCTCTCTTTAAAGTAGTCTAATCCATTGAATTTTAAATTTGATTTATTGAGTCTTTCATTTCTAGGATTTCTGTTGGATCCTTTTTCAGAATCTCTATCTCTTTATTGAATAGATCTTTCATTTCCTATATTTCTTCTCTAAGTTCATTCCTTATGTATTCTTTTAGCTCTTTGAACATTTTTACTATGAACTTTCTAAATTTTTTCTCTGACATTTCCTCCACTGTGGTATCAATGGGATCAATGTTTGAAGGTTGTCTGAATTGCTTGTTGCCTTGCTTTTTCATACTGCTTTTATATCTGCTCATGTGTTAGAATGATTATCACTTCTTCTTTTATGCAAGGGACTATATAGTGATTTTTTCTTCTATGAGCTCCTGGCTGGGCGAATATCCAGGTTTTGGTACTTTTACTTCATGTCTAACTTTTGCTGTTGTTATCAGCACCACTTTGAGATAATACATTAAATCATATATACTACAAACACTGCAGAGAAAAGTCGCATGCTTATCAACTTAGGAAAAACAAAATCTTGTTGATGGTGTTCTCCACAGTTCTTATAATCCAGGTATAAACTTGTGGTAATGTTAGTTTTTGGTGTCATGTCACCAACAAACAAAACTTGGAATACTTTCCTGTTTCTTTTCTAGCAGAAGTAAACCAGGTGTTCCTTTCATTGTTCTTCCTGGAAATCTCTATCACTAGAGTCTTGGAGTTAAGTTGACATACTTTATTTTTTCAGCATCAGTGGGCTAAGTTTATTGCTAAATTTTCTGCCACTGCATAACAAGAATCTTTACCTTCTAGTAACACAGTTCTTATTTTGGTAAAGCCCTCAGGCCCTTCTGCCTTCTGTATGCTCTCTGGTGCCAAGGTCAATGCCTCATGCTTTGAAAATATTTTATAGCACATCACTTCTTCTATCAAAATAACTTCTTGTTATCTATTGCTTTTTAAAAAATTACTATAAGATTTAGTGACTTAAAAATAATTGTATTACTTCTCATGGTTTCTGTGGGTCAGGATTTTGGACTGGGCTCATTTGGGGGTTTCTTATAGAGCCTTTCATGGCATTGGCATTCAAATGGTATCTGAAGGTGGGACAGGGAGTTTGATGCAGCTGGAGGTTGTCCAGGTGTGTCTTTATTCATGTAGTCTCGAGTTGTCCCTGGTTTCTCCACATTGGGTTGTTTGAGCTTTCTAGTATAATGTAGTATCCTGTGGATGGCGAGACTTCTAAAATGGTAACTGAAGGTTTTGAGAATATATGTTCTGATGAATAAGTGGGAGATGGGAAATTGTACAATTTTGTTTTGGAAGTCATATAATGTCACATTCTCTGTGGTTTTAAATTCACCCAGATTAAAAGAGAAAGCACTTTGATTCCAGCTACCTATGAGAGGGGTGTTTCAAACATATCATAAGAACATTTGGGATGGGAGAGATTGTTGTAACCATCTTTGCAAAGTAAAATCTGCCATACTTTTTTGTATCTAATTTTTATAGGTTCATGCTAAAATTAATAGAAATTTGATAGTCTTTTTCAAGTTAAAAAAAAAACCCTTAAACTTAACACACTTGCTTTCACACTCCAGTTTTGCTATTTATACATCTAGTGAATTTCTATTTATAGCATTTAATGGTATTTAAATTTGGTGTTTTTTTTCTTGGCAAAACCAAAATTATGATTGTGGGTGGTGCATGTTTTAAGTGATATCAAGTTCTCAAACATGCAGAATTTATGAATGGTAATAGTTTTAACTGGCCAGCTATTGAAACCTTGTTTTTTTAAGAAAAGGGGAAAAATGTCCCTTAAAATGAAGAAATTACATTTCTTCTTAAATCTGTGCACAAGTATTAACAGATTGTTCAAGCAGTTCTTAAAGTTAATATTTTAAAATATCATGACCCATATCGTTGAACTTCATGAATATGAACAATGAAAACTTTATTGAAGGCGATGAATGTGCAGCTCTGGCATCTCTTTGCTCTTGGCCATACCTGCTTAGTTGATCTTCTGTCGCTACATATGTGGGCCATGTGTGCTTGAAACATTTTTGACTATTTCGGATGTTTAGTCTGCATAAGCTGGATCCTGTCCACTGCATCTTATTACTTTGGATTCCTCTTTGCTTTCAGCAACAATACCGTCCAACTAGTTTTTGCGAGAGAGCCAGCCATGCAGCTTGTGAGAATCAAGAACTAGAAAACTGCTACCTCTGTGAAACATGAATGTATGTTCCTTGGGCTGTCAAGGGACCAGGTTCCGTGTAGCCCTCTTAAAAGGATCAAATATAGAAAAATGAATGAGAAATACCATAAGTCATCACAATTCACTGTAATTGTTGTGCCTAGGAAAACATGTCACATTTTAGCAGTCACCTTGGTCATTGATGATGAAATTTAAGCCATTGAGAAATTGAAGTCTGTGTCTCTTAGTGCAGGTAAGCTTACTAACCATAGTTTGAATGATGTTCTAAAATTCAGGGAAAAGTATAGTTGTAATAGAGTAAGTTCCAGTATAGCATTGATTATTTTATGTCATAGCCATAATTTTACCTCATAAATTCATTTTCAGGTAAATTCCTCTGTCGTGCAAAATGAATCTTAGAAAGAAGTCTAGTGAAATTGGTAGTAGTTTTTTTTGTTTTTGTTTTTAAATTATGGACACTGATTTTTAAGATTAATGAAAGGTCTTTTGAACAAAGGATGTAGTAAGCTATCGAATAGTCTTTCAAACATTGCATAAATAATAAACCTATAGAAACAACATAAGGCAAAAATAATATGAAAAGCATCAGAACTGGATTATGAAGTAACAAAATTCACATGAGGTGGGTAAATAATTAGAATACCAGATTTTGATATCAAGTATTTTCAGATAATTTCAATTCCCTTCTTTCAGCATTTAAGTTTTTATGAGATTATACATATATATATTATTTTATATTTGTAATGATATACATAACTGTTCATCATTGTTATTTGTGAAAATTGAACTTGTTATTCATTCTAAAACTTCAGTTTCTTTTTTTTTCCCCCTTGGGCACCAGGAATTGAACTCAGGGTTACTCAACCACTAAACCACTATTTTGTATTTTATTTAGAGACAGGGTCTCACCGAGTTGCTTAGTGCCTCACTTTTGCTGAGGCTGTCTTCAAACTGATAGTCCTCCTGCTTCATTCTCCTGAGCTTTATAGGTGTGTGCCACTGCATCTGGCTAAAACTTTAATTTCTGATTGGTTAGTAACTTATTGATTATCATGGTGTTACTTATATTAATTATATGTGTTCATCATATAAGCCAAATTTTATTAATAATTTGAACATAAACTTTTTAGGTCTTTTTTTTAATTTTTGGTACCAAGAATTGCACCCAAGGGCATTTAACCTCAGATCCCATCCCTAACCCTTTTTATTTTTTGAAACAGTGTCTCACTAAGTTGCTTGGGGCCTCACTAAGTTGCTGAGGCTGTCCTGCAACTTGTGATCCTCCTGCCTCAGCCTCCTGAGCCACTGGGATTACAGTCATGCACCACTACCCCTGGCTAGGCCTTTGTGTTCTTTCGCTTGCCTCATAAGTGGTTCACACCCTCAGCCTCCTCTGTATCCCACTTGGCTCCACAAATCTTAGCATATCCCTCAGCTTCTTAAAACTGCTCGTGGTCTGCTCATTGCTGGATGGTACCTTTTCATGGCAGAGCAGACCCTCCATGATTATAAGACGGCCCTTTCTTTTTTGCCTTATCTCCTGACATTCCTGTCCTGTAGCCTCTCCTCCAGCTGTAGAGACTTGCTTGTCATTCTTTGCCCAAACTGTACAGTTTCTCATAGCTGTGCCTCTTTCCAGAATAGATCTGGTCTGCCTCTTCTGCTGGACTAATTTTTACTGGTGCATATTAATTATGTGGAGGGCTGAGTTTCATTGTGGCATATTTATACATGCATAAAACATAAATTGATCAGTTTTACTCCTTATTATATCCCCTTATACTCCTCTCCTTTTTCCTGCTTGTCCCCCTTTTCTACCCCAGTGATCTCCCTTGTACTTTCATGTTATTCCTCTTTTTTTGTTTTCCCCTTCTACCTTTCACATGTGAGAGAAAACATGCAATACTTTTCTTTCTGAGTCTACTTTGTTTTGCTTAACACAGTGTTCTTCACATCCTACAAATGCTTTTCCTACAAATAACATGACTTCATTCTTCTTTATGATTGAATAAAACTCCACTGTGTATATACATCACATTTTCTTTACTCTTTCATCTGTTGACAGACACCTAGGCTGGTTCTATTACTTGGCTATTGTGAATTACGCTGTTATAAACATGGGTATGCATGTATCTCTAAAGTATTTTGACTTAACATCTTTTGGATAAATATTGAAGAGTGGTACAGTGGATCTTGTGATAGTTCCATTTTCAGGTTTATTTAAGGAACATCCATACTGATTTCTATAGTGTCTGCACTAATTTATATTTCACCAACAGTGTATGGAAGTTCCTTTTCCCCCTGCATTCTTGCCAGCATTTATGACTATTTGTAGTCTTGATGATTGCCAATCTGACTGTGGTGAAGTGGAATCTCTATGTAGTTTTGACTTGCATTTCCCTGCTTGCCAAAGATGTTGAACATTTTTTTTTTTATAATTGTTAGCTATTTGGATGTCTTCTTTGGAATGTCTGTTTATTTCATTTGCCCATTTATTGCATGACTTGTTTGCTTTTTGGGGGAGGTGGGTTGATTCTTTTGTGTTCTTTATATATTCCAGATATTAATCCTCTGTTAGGAGCAGCTGGCAGATTTTCTCCCATTATCTAGGCCATCTCTTTATTCTGTCAATGTGTAGAAGTTTTTGAACTTGATGACATCACATTTATTGATACTTGGTTTTATTTCCTGAGCTATAAGAGTCCTATTCAGGAAGTCATTGCCTCTGCATTTGTGTTGAAGTTATTTCTCCTCTGGTAGACTAACCCTATGCATTCTGTTAAGACTTGGTTCTAAGATACCTTTTCTCTCTAGTTATTACCTTCAGATTTATCACCTCTACATAACGCTTTCATTGCTTTTATTACTGTGTCTTGTAGAGTTTGACAGTGGACTGCATGGAGGTAAGAGTTTGTCTTATTTATTTGTTTATACTGGGGACCTGGTATATATTAGAAATTCAACATTATCCACTGATGGAATGAGTGAATAAATAAATTTATGACCCTGTTTTATTTTCATTTGAGACTGCAGTCTCAACTCAACAAACTCTCATCTATTGACCCTTCTTGTTTGGAACATAGCAATATTGCTTGTTTAGATTTCCAAATATTTTTCATATGTCTTTATTTTATCAAGTTGGGAGAGAATGGGAGCCAGAACTTAGAAGTAGAAAAGTATATTTGCACAATCTTATACTAGCATTCTGCTGCTTTGAAGGGTCTTCCCTTTGACTGTGGAAGGTTGATAAGTCTTCATTATTCATTCGTTAATTAGATGACTGTTTAAGGAACTGTGATATGCAGAAGAATATAAAACATAGCTCCTGATTTCAATATAGTCTACTAGGAAAGAAAAGACAGGTACCTAATAGAGTCTGAGGATATTGTGGCTTTTAATAAAGGTCCCAAAATAATTGCAAAAGCTGTATAGAGATAGACTGGACTCATCAGATAGACTTTGAGTAAAAGTTTTCATTTGTTTTAACTCATAGGCTGTGAATTCCATAACCAATGGTCTGTGCAGAAAATTTGTATGCTACCTTGAAATTCCTTTGAAGAAAAATTGGTAGTAGTAATACTTACATATGCAGTTTTTAAAAGTATATCTCCTATTGAGTGGTTGAGCTTTTAATTAAGTACCCTTAAGTAGTTAGCGTATTTGAATATGCTAATAGAAGCTTGCGGAGTTGGTCCAGTGAAACTCTTAGAACTACAGCAGTGTATCATAGTGAAATCAGATTTTGTCTGAATGTTTTCTCTCTTGGGATGTGACCAGTACATGATTGCTTCTGCTGTTTTTACTAAGGTTTAACTAAGGTTTCTTGGTTATGAATGATTAGTAAAACTCTCAAAAAACAGGAACCTTATTTTATATTACTTACACTTAAGAGTTGGAAAATGTGAGGTTTTAATATGATTAGGAGGCTTTTTTCTTTACCAAATACACTCCAAAAAAGATATTCCAGCGTGTTTATTTGAAACACAGAAATGCCAGCTACACCTGACAAATGTATTTAAGTGTGCATAAACTATCAGGTTCAAACAGTCTTAGTAAGTCAAGCATACTTTTCCTCAAATATTATTTCTTTGTTGAGTCATGCAGCTTTAGCCAATGAATTCTTGTCAGAATTACATGCTGCAAAATTATGTGTTGGGCCCATTTAAATGGGACCAAATACACATACAATTCACACATCGTCAGTTATGAATAATGAAAAAGAATAATGCCTGATGAGGTGGCATGTGCCTATAGTCTCAACTACTTGGTAGGCCGAGGCAGGAGGATCACTTGTACTCAAGAGTTTGGGGCCAGTCTAGGCAACATAGTGAGACCTCCATTTCTTTAAAAATATTAATAATGTAAGCAAAATTTATATCAATTTATATATATATTTTCCTCTCAGCAGATAAGGTTTTTTAAAATTTAAAGCAAATACATTCTGAAATATAGATTTCATAAAAGCAATGAATTAGAATGGATATGATTGCATCAGGCACTTCCAAAAAATTATTTTCACCTAAATTGTTTTAATTTTTAGAGGAAAACATTTCAATAATTGTTTTTATTTTCCTTAAAGAGAATTTACTTTAGAAAGGAATGTTATTTCTAAGGGTATCGCTCCTTTTTACCAAATAGCCAGATAGAAATTAAATAACAGGTGCATGACAGAAATTTCTGATGAAACTTTTGTATTTCAGTGACTGTTTTTATAATTGGACTAACATTTAAATTATAATGGCCCCAAGTGATGCTTCTCAACTTTGGCTGCACATGAGAATCACATGGAGAACTTTAAAGAATATTGATGTCTGGTTCTTACTGTAGTGATTATAATTTAATTGATTTTTGGATATGGCTTGGGCATCTGGATTTCTGAAAACATCCCAGATGATTTTAATGTGTAGCCCATTTAAGAGCCACCTATCTAAAGTTCCCACACATCTTTCAGCCACCATCAACTTATTCCACTTCATCATGCCCTCCTCCTGTTTTGTGTCACTTAAATATCAGAGGTTGTTTTTACCCAAGGGACTTTTCCCTTACCAGTTCCTTTTGTTTGGAATGTCCCTCCTGCTGATCATTATAAGGCTGTCTTCATCATTTAGACTTTAGCTCCAAGGACTTTGCTTCAAGCAAAGCTTTTCTTAAACTAGTCCCATCTGATGCTTTCTTTTCCCCAGCATTGTCACATTATTCTGTATTAGTTTTATTATTGTATTTGTTTTACCATGAGATAGTATCATATTCATTTGTTAGTTTTTCCTTTCCCATGAAGGCAGAGAACTGGAACATCTGCTTCTCCACCATATTCCCAAGGCTTAAAAGTAAGCCTTACATCACAGTGGCTCAATAAATGTTTTCTGACTAACAAAGCAATAGAAAAAAATTTTGTGGTAATATACATAATTATATCTCTTTTCTCCCTCCAAAAATACTACATGGGAATCACGTTTTAAATATTAGAGGCAGTGAAATGAGTGGAAATGTCAACAGAGTAAGGAGCAAACCTTGAAATGTGACTAAGTACTGAAAACTTAAGGGCAGCAATACTAAACCTGGAATAGTTACCTCCGCTCAAGGTTCTCTCTTCAAGGCCATGTTTTGATTCTTACCATCACTCCAATGATGCCCTGTCTTTGAAATCATTAAATACTTTTTGGTGAACTTATCCTACTTTAAAAACTCAGGAATCTTCTACTCTCAAACTCCTTTTCTGAGCTGTGTATCTAGGAAGTTTATCTTTCCTGTGCTGCATATTTGTATCATGGCCTTTGTCTGTTGTATTTTTGGAATCTGGTTACTGATCTGTCTCCCTCACCAGGTTTGGAGAACAGAGATGGTCTGTAGTGCTAGGCCCATAACAGGTTCCCAGCAAGTTTTATTGAATGAAAGCATAAAAATAAATTCAAAATATTCCACAAGAAGCATTAGAGATGCTAATTAGAATTTTACAATGGATTTTTCAGGAATATAAGGAAGTCAAAGTAGATTCAAATAGAAGAAAGCAGTAATGAAGGGTAGCATAAGCCAACTGGGGTGTGTGATGTTATGCACACTTAGGAAATTAAGAAAACATTGTTGGTGCCAATAAGTCTGAGCACTGGCTTACAACTGATATGTGGCTTGTCATTTGAACAAGGTTTTCATCACTCACTTGGGACTTTTTATACATTATTTACTCTTTTGATAAACTTTTCAATAGCTGCTATTCAGATGGATGCATTTTCCAGTAACACCTGATATGCATTTTAAAATGTAGCTTTTAATTGATATTGATTGCCAGTAAATCTAATGATAACTTTCATCAGTATACTCTGAACTTTGTTGTTCTACCCAAAAGAAAATGCAGCAATCTTTGGGCACATAAATATTTAAAATTCTCTATGTAGATGGCCTGTTAGTTTCATGGATTCTGTTGTCATAATGTGAGCACTTAAATATTACTTAGGATTAATATAACAGATTGTATTCTGCTTCAAAATCTCTGCAGCACCACTATACATAGTTTTACCTGAAAGCTCGATGACTAGGGTTTTTGAAAGGAACATCATCATACAGTTGAAATTATCATATTTTCATTGCCTCATTTTTTTATCACTGAGATTATTAAAAATAAAGAAGAGTGAGTGCTTAGGACAGAAATGCTGGTCAGCTCATAAAATCATACCGAATATATACAGAAATGTAGGCTCAGCTGTGCTGCTGGAGGCGTGGGATCTTTATGTGCTTTTCCCTTCAGTTTTCAGGAGGAAATTCTAGCCATGCACATCAAGCAATTTGTTATATTTCTAAAGAGAAAGCAAGGGGTCTTAATGTCAGAATCACAGCACCCAAATCATTTTTCTTCTTTTAATTTGAATCTGCATGTCCACATATTTGAATCTAGTTCTTCACTAGCTTAAAATCTACTCTGTGGAAATGAAGGTTAACAGAAGGTCATTCTGTGAAGAGGCACAGAACTGTGGAAGTTTAGCACTTGGCATTTCCAGAGAACATATGGTTTGGTGTGTTAGGAGAGCGTAATGTGGGATTTGCATTACGGATAAAAGGGAAATGAAGCTGAAAGGGTAGGGCCAGGTCAAGATGGTGGAGAGGCCCATATTCCATGCCAAGACGTCTGAACCTTGTTGTCAGCAAGAGAAGGTGTTGAAAAAAAAATTTTAAGTGTGGCAACAATATAGAAGATTGATGAAGGAAAGAGTGGAGTGGTGATGGAGAGACCTGATTGTGATCACTTCGGTATGTAAGGTTACATAAAAGCCAAATCTGAATTTTGATAGAAATGGAGGGAAAGGAAAAGAGGAGACCAGATTCCAGAGATTTTTCAAAGAGAGAATCTTGAGTATTTAGCTTCCAGATGGAAATAGGGGAGACACAGTGGGACACAAGGTTTTTAATGTGGATGATTAAGTAGTGATCCTGTCATTAACCAATAGTGGAAAAACTGAGATAAGAGCTGTGTGTGTGTGTGTGTGTGTGTGTGTGTGTGTGTGGCCAACCATTATCAACAAAAGCCTGAACTAAATTGGAACACTCCATTCTGTTCCCTAAGAATTATTGTTTTTTTCCTTAAAGGAAAATGTTGTCTACTGAGATATTTTCCTGTGGTATTACTGAAAGACTGACTGATCAAGGCACAAGATTTAATGTGGGAGGGTCTGAGGATTCTGTGTATCCTTTCAAACTTTGACTTCATGGGTTGTTCTCTTACCTGCTTTGAACTTCAGTTTCCTCATATATAAAGTAAGGATGCTCCCCTTGTTTGTCCTGCAAGTCAGATGATATGATAGAGGAAAGAATACTTCTTAACAATATAAAATGTGTGTGTTGGGTTTGTACATACCATTTGGAATCGGGCAATAGGCCCTGAGAACATGTTTTGAGGTTCCTGTACTTCCAAAATATTCTGTCATATTCTCTGCTGACATTTTAAAAGTATGAATAGATGTTTTTGTATATGCTTTTCCAAATGCAAACATTTGTACAAAACAATTTTTTTGATTCACTGGTTCAATAAAAATTAAAGCAGAACAGATACATATGCATGTTGATATGCTTTATGTTAATATTATTTGAGCTCTTTAATTGGGTCATGAAAAAGAAGTGTATGGATGTCCTTTAGTTTTACTTTTCCTGCTTTTACCACCCATCTGTCTTCAGCCCAGTTCCAGCTGGGCCCTGGCTCAATTTAGGGCTAATATCAGTATGATGCTACTGGAAGAGGGGAAATAATCTGAATGCATTTCCCTATAGCTTTCACCTACTCTAAAGTAGTCTTGTGAAACTAAAGCTTTAAACACAGAAAAGATTATTTCAATTCATCTCAAAATCTACCTTAATTAATTCTTGGAAATGTGTTATACATGACAATTTTCAGATCTACAAAATTACAGAGCTAAAAAAGAGATTTTTCATTCTTAGCTCTTTTTTTGTTAGAACTCTTTTAGGTATTTTTGACATCACATTTCAAGAAAGTTTTAGGCTCTGTCAATCAGGACAGCTAGTAGAAACAACCACATTTTACATGTGAAACAAATAGGGTAATGAATGTCTCATTCACTTTTTATTAAGTTTAGTTTGCTTTGTTGTTTTCTTCCTATTTTCTCTTCTCTCTTTTTTTTTGAAATATATTTTGATGGCAAAGATCTGGTATTAAAATGAATAATGATATTTTTCAGCTCTATAATTTAAATCCTCCATAGGAAAGCACATTTATCATGAAACAGTAAAATAAACCAGTTGTTTTTATTTTCTTTGATGAATTACTTTACATTCCTGTTTTCACTACTTAGTTAAATTTAGTCATTCAGTGATACTTTAATGAGCTTCTGACATATGATTGCAAAATTAAAAGCAAACACACACCTTAAATTCGGTAGACGAGCACTTCCCTCCACCATTGAGGCCATTGAATTGGTTTTGCCGAATCCTTCGTGGCTGGGATTTCCCATTCTCCATCCTAAAGAATGTTTGGCTTTGGCTTATTATAGGAAATCCTGCAATGTTTGCTCCTTTCCTTTCTCTAACATAACTACCTCTAGAATGGATGGTTTCAAGATCACCTTTATGACCCTCTCCTGTGTTGGAAAAGATACCTTCTAGTCTCATGATTCCAGTTGCATTTACTTTAAAAAATTCTGCAGCTTCTTTCTATAAACACTCTATTACATATTGCTAATTATGGGCATTTGCATAAATGAAAAGATATTCAAATGAATAATTAAAAAAAAAAAAGAAACAAGTCGTAAGAGTTTCAACTACATCTTTGCCATGAAAGAGAACTCTTGGCCTGAAATGACAGGTAATGATTAGAACCTCCCAGCCATTAATGGAATTAACACTCTTATGCAGAATCTTACTGCCACATAGACCTAATTTAACTTCTATTTTGGAGTGGTAGTAGAAAAATTTGAATTAGTAGGGATTGATTCATTAACTTTAAGAAATGTCAGCTGAATGCAGTTGCAAACACCTGTAGCCCCAGCTACTTGGGAGGCTGAGGCATGAGGATTGAAATTATGAGGCAGCCTGAGCAGGTTTGTGAGATCCTGTCTCAAAATGAAAAGATGTGGGGACTGTAGAGCACTTGCCTATCATGAGCAAGGCCTTGGGTTCAATTCCCAGCACTGAAAAAAAGAAAAGATAATAATTTAAAGTATATGATGATTTTAAGAATTGCTTTAAAAATAGGAAACTGTAGTGCAAATATTATGTTAAAGAAAACTTTTGACATTGACTTCATATTATATAAGTATGTATAGTAGTTCTAGGAGAAAAAATGGAAATACTGGGGCTAGGGATATAGCTCAGTTGGTAGAGTGCTTGCCTTGCAAGCACTAGGCCCTGAGTTCAATCCCCAGCACCGCAAAAAAATAAAAAAGGAAATACTGATACACAGCCAAAAACTTAGCTATTGTTAATAAGCAAGAATGAAAATGAGATTTTGTCCATTAGCAATAATTGTACAATAAAAATATTTCTGATGTTATTCACTTTTATTAACTTGTTTCATTAAACATAATTAAATGTTATTGGTTCTGGTGATGTGCATTCTATGAACTATGAATTTCAGAACCATTTGTATACATTAATGATAAAGTCTTTTAGTTTAGTATTAGTTTGGTGTGATGGCAAATAAAAGTTTAAAAGGATATATGTTCTTTGCTATGGTTTGCTTATTCAGTATATTCCTTCTTCTAGATTCACATACAACATTATTCCAGTTGAGAAGAACAGATGGCCTATTTATTAATTGTGCAGTCAGTACTTCTCAAACTAATAATGGATAAGTACTTACAATAAAGTGGCAGCAGTAAGAGTTAGGAGACTTATATATGTTTTTCCTGTGGGGTCCTGGGAACCCAAAATATTTATTACCTGAGAACAAAGAACCTTAGAGTTAAAGGTAAGCAACTCTATCTGATATAACTAATAGTAGGCCTCTAAAGGAAGGAAAAGCAGAACATATTCCATGGTTTACTTTTAACTAGGCACAGTATAGACTCAATTTTTCTTTTTCCTCAGTCATTTATGCTAAAAGTCATATAGTCCCTCAGGTGAAAAATGAGGACAAACTTGTATTACTAATATTTTGCTTGTACCTATTTGCCTCTGAGCAGTATGTGATTCTTTATAGGGTTAGATAACTTTGTGTTATTCATATCTGATTAAGTTTGTTAGCAGCATTTCTTAAAAGCATTCGGTACTTAGGTTTTTATTTTTTTAACCTCTAACTTCAAGGAAGCATTAAAGCACTGATATAACTGATTACAATTTCAGTTTCTTAACACTATCTGATGCTTAGCTTATTAAACTAAAATACCAATATAGGTAACAGTTGTCATAAAGCTGAGCAGAGAATCTATTTTTTCTCTAATTTCTTTTTCCCCCTCAAGGCTTCTTTTCATTAATAAATATTCTATCAAATCTGTACAGGAATTCAAATTTAGTTTAAAAACTGAAAGAAAAAAATAAAAAAAATTAAAAAAACTGAAAGAATATGCTAGTAAATATTTCTAATTCTTTAATCTTTTATTTGTTTATTAATTTATTCACTTAATGAGTGAGTGGCTATGTCTATGCCAGGTACACCTCTTTTAAGCACTTTAAAATACACTTTAAGCTTTATTTAGACCTAGAGTTTTCTCATATAACATTTACTAGAAGCCTAGAGTAAATACCTTAATGGCAAATTAGTACATGAAATATGCTTAACATTATTAGTCATTGGAGAAATGACAATGGGATTCTATTTCACATATAGGGATGATTATAGATGTTTATTATTTACAGGTGTTTGTGGAGAACCTTCACACATTTGCTGGCAGGGATGTGAAATGGTACAGCCACTTTGGAAAGCAGTTTGACAGTTTTTTAAAAATGTTAAAAATAAATTACCAGATTGCTTAGCAATTTCATTCCTTGGTATTTACCCAAGAGTAATGAAAACATAAATTCAATCAAAAACTTGTACATGAATGTTCATAATAGCATTATTCATCACAGCTCCAAAGTGGAAACCAACCCAAATGTCTATCAGCTAATGAATGAATAAATAAAACCTGGTATATTCATACTGTGAAACATTTTTTTACAATAAAATGAAGTACGTACTGATTCTCAATGACACAAATACTAATATTGAACCCATTTTATTAAGAAGAAACTAAGGTACATATATAACTTACATTGTTAGTTTTTCTGAAAAGAACAACTTAGAAGAGGAAAGGTTTATTTTGGCTCACGGTTTCAGAGGATCCAGCCCATGTTTGGCTTACTCTGTTCCTTTGGGACTGAGGTGAGGCAGAATATCATGGTGGTAGAGGAAAGTTGCACAGCTCGTGGCAGCTGGGAAAGCAGAAAGAGAGACAAACAGAGGAAGGGGCTAACAACAGGGTCCCCAAGGCCACGCCTCCAGCCACCCACTTCCTCCAGCCTTGTCCCACCTTCCTATAGGTTTCACTACCTAGGTAAGTTCATTATTAACCCATCAAATGAATTAAACCCTGATGAGGTCAGAGCCCTCATGAACTGATCATTGCCTAAAAGGCCCACCTCTGAACCTTGCTGCATTAGGGAGCATGCTTTCAACACATGAGCCTTTGGGTGGGACGTTCCAGACCCAAACCATAGCATCATCCAACTAGAGAGAAAAGAAAACTCACATCACCTTGATCTCACAGTCCTTACTTAATCTCTATATTGTAATGAGTTTTTGTTCCTGCTGTTTTAAGTCATTGTCCCTGTCCTTCTTTCTCCTCTCTTCATGACCACACCTTTTGAGAGTGGTTTTACACTTATTGCACTTCACAGGCTGATCTCCCGCCTCCAGTGGAAGCAGCTCAGGTACCCATGCTTGCTTTCTTCATAACTTCTTTGCTAAACATTAATCATACGCCCTAAAATTTAACAGTTTTAAATGATATGTGTCAGTGGTGTAGCATCACAATATATTCTGAATAGTGTATGTAATGGGCTCTTTTCTATCCTTTTCATATTTGATCTTTTTGTGACATCTGGCATTGTTGACTACTTGCTCCTGTTAATACACCAACCTCATTCATCCTTTTTCTTGTTCTTCCCCTGTTCACCTCATAGTTATTTTCAGTCTTCATGGGTCTCCCCCCCCCCCCGATCTGCCTTTAAAATTTTGATTTGGGGTTATTTTCTAATTATACATGCTGTCCTTGAGAGAGCTCGTGACTTCAGGAATCACTAACGAGTGTGGCTCACCAATGTCTATTTTAGTCATTTGTCCAGTACGTATTTATTATGCATTTATTATGTTCAAGGCTCAGTTTAGGTATTTGGAATCTATGCTGTTATTGAACCTACTCTCTACTGGGAAGAGAAAAGCAATAACAATCAAATAAGAAAGAAGGGAGTTTTAAATTGGCAATGATAGGGTGTGCTGAGCAGGTGCCATTTGAACAGAGAATTGAAGAAGGTGAAGAGTCATTCCTGCCACTGTCTGCAGAAAGATCATGTTAGGATGGCAACAAAAAATAGAAGGATATTAAGGACAAACTTGTTAGGGGGAAAAGTGAGCTGGAGTTGAGGAGTGAAGAGGTTGTTGGTGCTGAGATATATTGAGCAAGCAGGTCAAACAGGGATTTATGGATCAACATAAGGTCTTTGTTTGACCTTTATGTAAAATGAAGTTGCAGTACAGGATTTTGTTAGCTGATGAATAGGATGTGCATGTCCTCTGTGTTCAGAATAGACTATATGGTGGCAAGGTTTGAAGCAGGAGAACAAGACTAGAGAACTACAGAATTGATGCAGGCTTCATTCGCCTGTATCATAGACCAGCACATTTAAATGCCCATTGAACATAATAGAATGCCACACAGATATCTCAAGTTCAACATGTCCAAAGCTGAAACCGTCTTCTCTTCTCAGCTGCCTGTTCTAATGTTTCTCCTTCCTTCTGTAACTTTTGCCTGGGAAAAGGCCCAAAGAAGAGCCACCCTTGACTTTTCATGGATTCCTTGCCCTTCAACCAAATTGAAAATTAAAGGTGTTTAAGTTCTTTAAGGGCATACACTATTTTGCTTTCATCCACTGATTAGTTAGTACTGTCTTTCTGCTACCTTTCAATACTTGATATTAAAATGGCTTTGGTTTCTTAGAGAAATGCGGGATAAGGCCCTTTCAGTCCTTTCTGACTTGTGAGGGAACTTCTCTGTTCACCCTGTCTGACCTGGGCAACCTCTACTTCTTATTTAAGCGACTGATATAAAGGTAGTATGTGCTGCTATGGTCCAGCATTTTGGTTGGATTCCAGCTCTACAATTTATTAATTACATGACTTTAGACATTACTACTTAATAATTCTAAGCCTCATTTTCTTCCTCTTAAAAAAGGCACAAGCATAATCATCTGTCTGGGTTGATTTTAGTGTTAGATATAATATTTCTAAAACCTCTGTTAGATAGTAATCACTCGATAAATAATAATACTCCCTCTAGGGCACATGCTTCAAAAAGACAGTAGAAGAGACCTAACTGAAATTCATAATTGACATTAGGGTTCACTCTATGTTGTACAATTTGATGAATTTTATCAAATGCATAATGTCGTGCATCTGCCATCACAGTCTTGTTGCAATGCCTTAAAATTCTTACTCTTTCCCATCTGCAAAGTACCCTTGGAAACCTTGGAACTTTTCGCCGTCCTTTGTGTTGCCTTTCCCAGAATTTGAAACAGTTGGAATCATATGGTTTATAGCCTTTGCAGGCTGGTTTCTTTCACGTAGCAATTGAATGGATAGTTTTCATGGAATCAGTGTCCAGGTTCTCAACTTCTGCATATACTCTTATAATATTGATCTAGCTAAGAGCAGTGCTTTAATACAACAGTTTTTCCTCTTACTTATAAAAGTAAGGCATGCTTATCCATCCCAAAACTTACTGTGATGCATTGCATTGGAGTTGGAAAATTTAATACTTTAACAATTTGAAATAATACATTAATTTTTTTTTTTTACTGTAGAGAAACATGACAGGGAGACCCATGAAAGACTTCTAATTAGAATTAAAATATACTACACAAAAATTCTATGATGAAGCAAGATGAAAGGTCAAGAAAATAAAGTGTAGAATATAAAATTCAGCTGTTAAAAGAAGTAGCTATTTGTATATTTGAGGGGATAATAATTATTCTATGTATTTAAATTGCTATGTATTTAGAGTCTATTAGTATATTTAAAATAGTTGATATGTCTTATTTTGAAATGGAAGTATTTTCCAGTAGAGTAGAAATTGAATTCTTTGAAGGCATACACTTACTCTGGGTGAAAAATTATAGATGTTAATTTGGTAATAGGTGAGGGTTACATAATGTTTCAAAATTTCAAAAGTCAATGAAAAGTAGTTGAAGGTCTACCTGCTCTGTAAAACCTAAGTTTGTTAACCTGGCTCATAATAAAATCCCTCAACACCTTCCTCCTTCTCTAGTCTTTTTTTTTTTTTTTTTTTTTTTTTTTAAAAAAGCACCTTTCCTTTCTGTTTTTATGTTGCAGCAAGAACAAATTATTTGAACTTCTGTGTGTATATCCCTCTCTTTCCTGCCTCTTTATTGTGTTAGTCTTCCCTTCTTTGCCTCACTAACTCTCTGCTCATTCTTCAGGTCTGGAAATCTCAAGTGGGGAACCACCTCTGTATACCCCTTTCTACAGGCTCAGGGCTCCTTTTCTCTGCTTCCTCAACTCTTCATCCTAGGACTTCACACGTTGTTTTGCAACCAACAGCCCCCCGCTACCCTGTTAGACTGTAGCTCTTCCAGAGTAGGAACTGTGTTTTATCTCTGCCTCCTCAGCATCTATCTACATACCTCTTCTGGCAAGGAGTTAATTTATTGGACAAATATTGATTAATTATTGAATTAAGAAAGATGGATTTCAGTTGTTTGAAAGTTAATTGTGTACCACTTCGGTCAATTAAAATGTTTTGTTTTATGCTAGTTTATGTTCTGGTTGTTGTATTTGTATTTACTAGTAAGGTTTCCAGTAAACTTTCACATGAAGGTGGACCTGAAATTGAGTCTGAGGATCACTACCCTAACAGAAGGAGCACAGTCTTTGAGCAATTAGACAAGGACTCTCATTTTGGCTCTGCTGCAAAGTTGCCATTTGACCCTGGGCAGAGTAATAGCCTGGGTGGGGGCTGAATTTTTTCTTTAGTAAAGTAAGTGACTAGATCATTTCAAATGCCTTCACCTTTGATTTAATCAAATGAGAAAAATTGATAAAGTGAACAGATGATTACCCTTGGCATAGAGCATAAAAAATATGGACTTGATTTGTTTCCTTATCATTCACACTGTGAACATTATAGATTGTATAGGTAGATAATAGGTATCTTATTCATATCACCTGTAACCTATAAACTGAAGTAAAATAATTCAGATTGTCAGGATTATAAATCTAGGGGTTAATACAATATGTTGATTGACATAATTTTGGATTACATTTTAACTTTTTTCACCAAATACATAATTTATCTGATAAATATACTTTCTAGTGCGTTTCTATCATTCTGGAAATGAACTTAATTATGTCAAAACGTTTCTTTGTGCCCAATTACTGAGTCACTATAGCCTTATTTTAATGAGAACTAATATTAAAACAATTACAAAAATGCTTTCCTATGCTTTTGGCCATTTATAATATGTAGTAATTAAGTTTTACAAGGCCTGATTGAATGACATTTAGGTCTGACTTTTATACAGGGTTTGAGATTGTGTTTGGCCAGAACAAAGGCAGT